>NC_091446.1:59399636-59999636 GCF_964237555.1 Oryctolagus cuniculus | reverse complement strand
ATTTTTTGGAGTCTCGTCATAATTTTTTTAGAAAACTTTAATATAAATTTCAAAAGTACAGCTTTAGGATTATAGCGGTTTTTCCCCCCATAACCTCCCTTCTACCCGCAAAACATCCCATCTCTTACTCCCTCTCCCATCCCATTCTTCATTAAGATTCATTTTAAATTATCTTTGTATATAGAAGATCAACTTAGTATAAACTAAGATTTCAACAGATTGCACCCATGCAGACAAAGTATAAAGTACTGTTTGAATACTAGTTTTACTGTTAATTCGCATAGCACAACATATTAAGGACAGAGATCCTACATGGGGAGTAAGTGCACAGTGACTCCTGTTGTTGATTTAACAATTGACACTCTCATTTATGATTTCAGTGATTACCCAAGGCTCTTGTCATGAGCTGCCAAGGCTATGGAAGCCTCTTTTTTGAGAGACAGAGAGAAAGGTCTTCCTTTCTGTTGGTTCACCCCCAGATGGCTGCTACGGCTGGTGTGCTGCACTGATCCTAAGCCAGGAGCCAGGTGCTCCTCCTGGTCTCCCACGCAGGTGCAGGGCCCAAAGCACTTGGGCCATCCTCCATTGGCTTCCTCGGCCACAGCAGAGAGCTGGACTGGAAGAGGAGCAACCGGGACAGAATCTGGCACCCTGACCAGGACTAGAACCCCAGGTGCTGGCGTTGCAGGCAGAGGCGGAGGATTAGCCAAGTGAGCCGTGGTGCTGGCTTATGGAACTCTGACCTTATTTAGACAAGGTCATAGTCAAAATGGAAGTTCTCTCCTCCCTGCAGAGAAAGGTATCTCCTTTGATGGGCCCCTTCGATGGGCCCCTTCTTTCCACCAGGATCTCACAGAGATCTTTCATTTAGGTGGTTTTTTTTTTTTTTTTTTTTTTGCCACAATGTCTTGGCTTTTCATGTGTGAGAAACTCTCATGGGCTTTTTAGCCAGATCTGAATGCCTTAAGGGCTGATTCTTACACCAGAGTGCTGTTTTGGACATTTGCCATCCTGAGTCTGCTGAGTATTCCTCTTGCCATTTTGGGTCGTTCTCTCCTTTTTAATTCTATCACTTGTTATTTGCAGACACTGGTCTTATTTATGTGATCCCTTTGACATTTAACCCTGTCTTTATGATCAGTGATGAACTTAAACTGATCACTTTAACTAGTAAGATGGCATTGGTACCTGCCAACTTAATGGGATTTGGAGTCCCATGGCACGTTGCTAGCTCTACCATTAGGGGTAAGTCTGAGTGAGTGTGTGCCAAACTGTATGTTTCCTCCCTCTCTTATTCTTTACAGGCATCAATTTTCAGTTAAATTTAACACCTAAGAATAATTGTGTGTTAATTAAAGAGTTCAACCAATAGTATTAGGTAGAAAAAGAAAATACTGAAACGAATAAAATAGTTAGCTGATCCTTGACGTCAGGATAAGGGCTGATTAAGTCATTGTTTCTCATAGTGTCAGTTTCACTCCTTTTTTTTTTTTTTTTGACAGGCAGAGTGGATAGTGAGAGAGAGAGACAGAGAGAAAGGTCTTCCTTTTTGCCGTTGGTTCACCCTCCAATGGCCGCCATGGCTGGCACGCTGCGGCCGGCGCACCGCGCTGATCCGAAGGCAGGAGCCAGGTGCTTTTCCTGGTCTCCCATGGGGTGCAGGGCCCAAGTACTTGGGCCATCCTCCACTGCCTTCCCGGGCCACAGCAGAGAGCTGGCCTGGAAGAGGGGCAACCGGGACAGAATCCGGTGCCCTGCCGCTAGGTGGAGGATTAGCCTATTGAGCCGTGGCGCCGGCCCAGTTTCACTTCTACAGGTTTCCTCTTAGCTGCTCAGGTAGTTGTCACAGATCAGGGAGAATATATGATATTTATCCATTGGTACTGGCTTATTTCACTCAGCATGATGTTTTCCAGATTCCTCCATTTTGTTGCAAATGACCAGATTTCATTTTTTTTTTACTGCTATGCAGTAATCTATACATATACTTTATAATAATAATTATATACATAATAGAGATTCTTTAAAAATATAAAAAAATTTTACTTTGTATAATAATTTCATTCCTTTTCAGTAATGGAATTTTTTTTTTGGGGGGGGAGATTTATTTATTTGAGAGGCAGAATTATAGACAGATGGAGAGAGAGAGAAGTGAACCAGCCGGTTCACTCCTGAAATTTCTGCAATAACTAGAGCTGGGCTTATCTGAAGGCAGGAGCCAGGAGCTTCTTGCAGGGGTCCCACGTAGATGCGCTTTCCCTGGCACATTAGCAGGGAGCTGGATCGTAAGTGAAATAACCAGGACTTGAACTGGCACCCATATGAGATGGCTGTACTGCAGGTGGAGGCTTAACCTACTGTGCCACAACACTGGCCCCCACTAATGGAATTTTCTGTCTCAAGTAAAATAAACTGGTTATTTCTATGTCAAACATTAGCAATATGATTATTTACAGAAGAAAAGTATCTATTGGTGCTGTTCACTAATCCCCAATGATTAATGTCCTCATCTTAAAAAAGTTAGAATCATAAAATGCCTCAACTACACATTCAGTTGTTTAATTAAAACAGAAAAAAGGAAGAATGTGTAGATGAGCAGTGTTGACAGTTTATTATTTATTTTTCAATCTTAACTGCATAGATATTTGGGCTGATTGTGACTTTTTTTAAAGATTTATATACTTATTTGAGAGGTGGCGTTATAGATGGAGGGAGAGACAGAGAGAAAGGTCTTGCATCTGCTGGTTCACTCCACAAATGGCTGAAAATGCTGGAGCTGAGCTGATCTGAAACCAGGAGCCAGGAACATCTTCCAGGTCTCCCACACGGTGCAGGGCCTAAGCAACTGGGTCATCTGAAGCTGCTCTCCCAGGACATAGCAGAGAGCTGGATTGGAAGAAGAGCAGCCAGGACACAAAATGGTACCCGTATGGGATGCCATGTCGCAGGTGGTTGCTAAGCCCATGGCGCCGCAGTGCTGGCCATGACATACTTTTTAGTAGAATATAGAGTTTAGCAGGACCTTTTAAATTTCATAATACGGTTTCTTGTAAAGTTGAAATTTTATGCATCGATTATAAGTGTATTTTACGTTGATATAGTTTTTAGTTGCTTGGGTATTAAAAGCAGAAGAAATTATTTTTATTATTTTCATTTTCTTTATTTTTAAATATTGATTTATATGTTTGAGAGTTACAGAGAGGCAGAGAGATATGTCTTCCATCTGCTGGTTCACTCTCCAAATGGCCGCAATGGTCAGAGCTGGGCTGATCTGAAGCCAGGAGCTTCTTCTGGGTCTCTCACGATGGTGCAGGGGCCCAAGCACTTGGGCCACCACCCTTGACTGCTTTCCTGGCCATAGCAGAGAGCAGGATCAGAAGTGGAGCAGCTGAGACTTGAACCAGCACCCATATGGGATTCTGGAACTGTAGGTGGCGGCTTTACCCACTGCGCCACAGTGCCAGCCTTGGCTAGTTGCTTTTTTTTTTTTTTTTTTTTGACAGGCAGAGTGGACAGTGAGAGAGAGAGACAGAGAGAAAGGTCTTCCTTTTGCCGTTGGTTCACCCTCCAATGGCTGCCACGGCTGGTGCGCTGCGGCCGGCGCACCGCACTTATCCGATGGCAGGAGCCAGGTGCTTCTCCTGGTCTCCCATGGGGTGCAGGGCCCAAGCAGTTGGGCCATCCTCCACTGCCTTCCCGGGCCACAGCAGAGAGCTGGCCTGGAAGAGGGGCAACCGGGACAGAATCTGGCGCCCTGACCGGGACTAGAACCCGGTGTGCCGGTGCTGCAAGGCAGAGGATTAGCCTAGTGAGCCGCGGTGCCAGCCTAGTTGCTTTTGATACTACTTCTAGTGTTGCGGTTGATTTCTCAACAATGTTGCAGTGGATTCATTTCTGAGAGGGGGAGTGTGGTGGGAGCAAGAGGGGCGGAGTCACCACACAGACCCCCGGGAGTCGGGTGAAAGAGGGCTGAGGCAAGCAGCCCGCAGACTTGTTTATTTCAGTTGGTACAACATCTTATATAGCCAAGACCAGCCAATCTAGTAAAGGGGTGGTCTATGCCCCAACCAGTCACAGCCTACTGCCAGGCAGTTTCCAAAGCCATCCAATCACAGCCTGTTGCCAGGCAGGCTTCATTGCCAGGTGGGATTCAAAGCCATCCAATCACAGCCTGTTGCCAGGCAGGCTCCGTTGCCAGGTGGGTTTCAAATCCATCCCTGAATAACTGACGCTCACTTGCCAGCAGCCACCTTGGCATGGCCTTCTCATTCCACCACATTCTAGTACTGTGTTGAAAAGAAGTGGTGAGAGTGGGCATCCCTGCCTTGAAATGGATCTTCGTGAAAATGCTTTTCAGTTCTTATTGCTTATGATGTTTGTGGTTGGTTTTCTTTTTTTTTTTTTTCTTTTTGACAGGCAGAGTGGACAGTGAGAAAGAGAGACAGAGAGAAAAGTCTTCCTTTTTGCCGTTGGTTCACCTGCCAATGGCCACCGCGGCCAGCGTGCTGCGGCCGGTGCATCGCGCTGATCCGAAGGCAGGAGCCAGGTGCTTCTCCTGGTCTCCCATGTGGGTGCAGGGCCCAAGGACTTGAGTCATCCTCCACTGCACTCCCTGGCCACAGCAGAGAGCTGGCCTGGAAGGGGGGCAACCGGGACAGAATCCGGCGCCGGCCTGTGGTTGATTTTCATAAATGGCCTTTAGATGATGAACTTTGATTCTATATTTTATACAAAAACTAAGTTTTTTTTAGTCTGTTTACTTAGATGGAGACAGTGATTAGGATGGGCTCCCGGCCAGCGCCTCGGCTCACTAGGCTAATCTTCCGCCTTTACCAATGGTAAAGGAAGACCTTTCTCTCTGTCTCTCTCACTGTCCACTCTGCCTGTCAAAAATAAAAAAATTAAAAAAAAAAAAAAATCAAGGATGGGCTCCCATTTGCTGGCTCACTCCTCTGATGCCCATAATGGCCAGAGAGTCCAAGCTGGGAGACAGAAATTGAATACAGGTCTTCATGAGCCATCAGCATTGCCTCCCATGATCTGTATTATTAGGAAGCTGGAACAAGGAGCTGGACCTGGGAGTAGAACCCAGGAAACTCCTGTGTAGGAAATGGGCATCATAACTGGTAATTCAGTTGTTAGGTTTTTTGTTTATTATTGTTTTATTTATTTGAAAGGCAGAGTTACAGAGAGGGAAGGAGAGATATTTCTTCCTTCTGTTGATTCACTTCCCAGAGGCTACATTGGCCTGCTAGGACCTTTTAACCTCCAATTCAGGTTCCCTACATGGGTGGCAGGGGCCTAAGCAATTAGGCTGTTATTCATTGCTTTATCCCAGGTACAATAGCAGGGAGCTGGATGGGAAGTGGAGCAACCAGGACTTGATGCTGGTGTTTTAGGTGGTGACTTAACCCTCTGCACAGCACTGGTGTCATCTCCCCCAATGTGTTTTTTCCCCCTCAGTATGTTTTGATGTACTGTTCCTCTTGTCATTTGTCTCAAACTTTAAAAAATGTTTTACTATTATTTTATTTGAAAGGCAGAGAGAGAAACACATGGAGCAGGGGGTGAGTAGAGAGAGATACCTTTTTTCATCTGCTGGTTCACTCTCCAAATGCTTGAAATAGCCAGAACTGTGCCAGGCAGAAGCCAAGACTGAATCTGGGTCTTTTATGTGGGTGACAGGGAACCAAGTACTTAAGGCAACATTACTGCTTCACAGGATCCATATTGCAGGATTTCACCCAGGCACTCTTAACATGGGATGCAGGTATCCCAAGCGATATCCTGACTGCTATGTCAAATGCCTGTCCTTGTCTCAAGTTGATTTCTTTGACACATTCATTTGTTGTTATGAGAGCATATTTAGCTTATACACTTGAAAAGTTAACAGATAAAACTATTTCGGTGCAAAAAAATGTTGAAATCTATGCATATTTTTCATAATGTATATTTTTCATGAACTTAATTTTTTGGTGTGTGTGGGGAAACTCACATTCATTCTCTCTCACACACACATCAAATACACACGTGTGCTGCTGTCTTTTGATTCATTCCCCAAATGCCCACAGAGGCCTGGGATAGGCTGGGCTGAAGCCAGGAGCTGAGAATTCAATCTAGGTTTCCTGGGTAGCAAGAACCCAACTACTTACCACCTACTATCTCCAAAGGTCTGGATTAGGAGGAGACTGGAATTGTGATCTGGAACTGGGTATCAAACCCAAGTACCCTGATGTGGGATGTGGGCATCCTAAAGGGTGACTTCATAATGAGACCAAGTGCCCACTCCACTCTCCCATGTAAACTTTTTAATGAAAAACTATGAATAGACTTCTAATTTTTTAATAGCAAAGTAACCTTTTAATTATATTTTTCTATGAACTTTTTGAAATGCCCTTGTATTTGTGAATTTTTCGATTCCTACTCTTACTGATTTCTAGTTTCATATTGATGTGGCAGGAAACAATGCTAGATACATGGTTTCAGTCGTTTTGAATTTGCTAAGGCTTATTTTGTGGCCTAACTTACTGTCTATCCAGGAGAATGCTCCATTTGCACTAGGAAAGAATGTATGTTCTGCTGTTGAATGGATATATCTGTTAGGTCTAATTAGTCTAAAATGCAGTGCAAGTCCAATTTCTCTGTTAATTTTCCGTTTGAGCTATCCTTGGTGATAGAGGAATATTGAAGCCCCTCCCCCCAGTGTTATGTATTATTGTTTATTCTCTCATGTCCATCAATATTTGCCTAATACATTTTAGGGTGCATACAGTTGTTGTATCTGTCTCTTGCAACAGTTTTTCACTTGAGTCTATATTATTTAGGTATGCATAGAGCCAGCTTGTTTACTTTTGATTACTATTTGCCTGGACCTTTTTTCTCCTGTCCTTTCACTTTCAGCCTATGTGTGTCTTGAAAGCTAAAATGAATCTATATGGGCAGCATATATAGTTAGATCTTCTTTTTTCCAAATCTTTCATCTAGCTACTCTTTGTCTTTTCAGTGGTGAGTTTAGTCCATTTATATTGAAGTTATTACTGGGTAAGGACATAGTCCTGCCATTTTCTGAATTGTTTTCTGGTTATGTAGATCCTTTTTTTTGTTCTTTGTTTACCTTTGATGTGATGATTTTCTGAAGTGCTAGGCTTTTATTCTTTTCTCTTTCTCATTTGTGTATCAGCTGAAGTTTTATGCTTTGTACGTACCGTGTGCCTAACAAAAGATCTTATAGATTATTCTAAGTTGAATATGGCTTATTGCTTATAATAGTTTGTTAAAACATGTATGTAATAGCTTATAGGCGCTGGTGCTGCAGCTCACTAGGCTAATCCTCCGCCTTGCAGCGCCGGCACACGGGGTTCTAGTCCCGGTCGGGGCGCTGGATTCTGTTCCAGTTGCCCCTCTTCCAGGCCAGCTCTCTGCTATGGCCAGGAAGTGCAGTGGAGGATGGCCCAAGTGCTTGGGCCTTGCAATGGGAGACCAGGATAAGTACCTGGCTCCTGCCATCGGATCAGCGCGGTCCGCTGGCCGCAGCACGCCGGCCATGGTGGCCATTGGAGGGTGAACCAACGGCAAAGGAAGACCTTTCCCTCTGTCTCTCTTTCTCACTGTCCACTCTGCCTGTCACCAAAAAAAAAAAAACAAAAAACAAAAAACAAAAAACTTATAGGCTAAGTAGTATGAGGTTAAAAATCAAAATGGTCAAAAATAACTACAGTGGAGGAGGTGTTGTGGCACAGCTTGTTAAGTCACCACTTGGTAAACCCACCACCCTATTAGCTGATGTTGTGGCACAGAGGGTTAAGCTGCTGTTTGCTGTTGATGTTCTGACTACTCCTGATTTAACTCTCTGCTGAGTCACCTGGAAAAGCAGCAGATATGGCCAAAGTATTTGGGTCCCTGCCACCCACATGGAACACCTGGATGGAGCTCTGGGTTTCTGGCTTTTGTTTGGTCTGGCCCACAGCCATTGACGTCATTTGGGGAATCAACCAGTGATTGGGAGATCTGTCTTTTTCTCTGTCACTCTTCCTTTCAAATAATAAAAAAGTAAATCTTTAGAAAATTCTTTAAAGAAATATTTCAGGATCTTGATCTTCTTTGTTGAAGTGTCCTGTCAGCAGCTGTGCTGCTGTCAATAGCTGATACAATTGCAGTAGTCTTGGCACCTAAGAAAGTTTGTACAGCTTTAATTTTTCAGGCAGAATTATGGAAGCTGAACCAGTGGAGGTGTAGTGTTGCCTCTTGTTTCTGCTCTTAATCATTGATCCTCTTAATTTTTTTTAATATTTATGTATTTATTTGAAACTTAGAGTTACATGGAGAACATGAGGCAGAGAGAGCTCTTCCATCCACTGGTTCACTCCCCAGTTGGCCTCAACGGCCAGAGCTATGTTGATCTGAAGCCAGGAGCCAGGAGCTTCTTCTACATCTCCCACGTGGGTGAAGGCCATCTACTATTGCTTTCCTAGGCCATATCAGAGAGCTGGACTGAAGTGGAGCAGCTGAGACTAGAATCGGCACCCATATGAGATGCCAGCACCGCAGGCAGCAGATTTGCCTGCTACTCCACAGCAACAGACCCTAATTTTTTTCAAGATTAATTTTTTCCTTGCTAGTTGATGTGGATTATCTGCCACTTTGGGCTTCATATCGTTATCTCGTTCCTTTTTAAAATGAGTTAACCATTTTTTTTTTCTTAAAAAATTTAATTATTTGAAAGGCAGAGTTACAGGGAAAGAGAGAAGGAGAGACAGATATTCCATCTGCTGGTTCACCTCCAAAGTGGCTGCAACAGCTGGAGCTGTGTCAGGCTGAAGCAAGGAGCCAGGAGCTTCTTCAGGTCTCTCATGCTAGTACAGGGGCCCAAGCACTTGGGCCATCTTCGCTGCTTTCCCAGGCATGTTAGCAGGGAGCTGGATCAGAAGTGGAGCAGTCAGGAATTGAAACAGCACCTATGTGGGATGTCAGCACTGCAGGCTGCAGCTTTATCCTCTGTGCCACAGCACCAGCCCCTGAGTTAGCTATTTAGACATAGCTAACTCAGACATCAAATTGATGTCTTATCCTTAGTGTTTCAAACCAGATCCTGTTTAGACATATTATAACATGTTTTTTTTATTTTTTATTTTTTATTTTTATTTTTTTGACAGGCAGAGTGGACAGTGAGAGAGAGACAGAGGGAAAGGTCTTCCTTTGCCGTTGGTTCACCCTCCAGTGGCCGCCGTGGCTGGCGCACTGCAGCTGGCGCACCGCGCTGATCCGATGGCAGGAGCCAGGTGCTTCTCCTGGTCTCCCATGTGGGTGCAGGGCCCAAGCACTGGGCCATCCTCCACTGGCCTGGAAGAGGGGCAACTGGGACAGAATCCGGCGCCCTGACCGGGACTAGAACCCGGTGTGCCGCGGTGGAGGATTAGCCTAGTGAGCCGCGGCGCCGGCCACCATGTTGTTACACATAGTTAGCATGAGTTTACTTTAGTGCAAAAATTTGAAATCTGTGCATAGTTTTTAAAAATAACACGAATTTGCCTGTCTCTCCTTCTCTCTGTGTAACTTGGACTTTCAAATAAATAAATTTTAAAGAAAGGGAGGAGACCAGTGTTGTGGTGTAGCCAGTAAAGCCTCACATACTGTGCTTTGCTGGTATCCCAAAAGGGCACTGGTTTGAGTCTAACTGCTCCACTTCCAGTCCAGCTCTTTGTTGGTGGTCTGGGGAAAGCAATGGAAGATGGCCCAAGTAAATGGGTCCCTGCCATCAATGTGGGGGACTGAGATGAAGCTCCTGGCCTGGCCCAGTGCTGGCCATTGTGACCAACTGGGGAATGAACCAGCAGATTGATGATCTCATTCTCGCTCGCGCTCTCTGTCTCCCCTGCTAGCTCTGTTAACTCTGACTTTCAAAATAAATAAATCTTTAAAAACAAATACATATTTTCAAGAACTTTTTTTTAAAGATTCATTTTATTTACTTGGAAAGCAGACTTACAGAGAGAAGTAGAGACAGAAAGAAAGAGGTCTTACATCTACTGATTCACCCCCCAGATGGCTGGAACTGTGTTAATTTGAAGCCAGTAGCTTCCTCTGGGTCTGACATGTGGGTGCAGGGGCCCAAGGACTTGGGCCCTCCTCTGCTGCTTTCCCAGGCCACGCAAAGAGGTGGATCAGAAGTGGAGCAAGCTGGGACTTGAACCAGCACCCATATGGGATGCGGGTACTGCAGGCCGAGGCTTTAACTCACAGAGCCACAGTGCTGGCTCCCTTTCCATGAACTTTTGAAGATCCCACATATTGTCTAAAACTTTGGAGCCCAGAAGTCTAAAAGGTCAAGGTTTCAACATGGGTGGTTTTTCTAAGGCAGGGTAGGGAACATCCAGCCTGTGGCCATATAATGCCTGCCAAATAATTTTTTCTGGCCTTGCCAAGGTAACCACAGATTGGACTTGGAACTTTATAGCAGGGTAATTTTTAAGATAACTTTGTATGGCCTGAGAATGATGTTACAGATACCCAAATGGCCCTTGAGAATAAAAAGGTTATCCATCCTGTTCTCTGAGGGAAGGATCTGTTCCAGCCCTCTCTTCTAGCTTCTGGAACTTTGCTGGCAACCTTGAGCTTTAATTAACTTAAGATGCATCGCTCCATCTCTGCCTTCATGGTTATGTGGTATTTTTCTTGTTTATGACCTAATTTACCCTTTGACAAAAACCCCAGCTGCACTGGATAAGTGACCACTGTGCTTCTCCTCTCAGAACAAATCCACAGCAACGCTATCTTGCTTTGATCTGATCTAGTCTTAACTGATTATATCTGCAGTGATCCTGTTTGCAAATCAAGTCATATTGTGAGGTACTGGAAATTAGAGTTTTGCATTAATTTGGGGATTAATGTAATGCAGCCTATACATGATATTTGATATCTAGATAAAAAGAGGATAGAGGGTAACGTGGCAGTGTTTATATTTTCCTTCAAGTAGATGTTTTAGAGTTTTGGGTATGATTCAGTTGTTCTATTACTATTTATGATAAGAATATTCCTTTTATTACCTCAAGGACAATTTTTTTTTAACTGTTTTACTTCTTTATAAGATTCTTGCAGCATATTTTTTATTTTTTTTATTTGCTTGCAGCATATTAAGATGACTATATCTTATCAGATTTAAATTCTAGCAAAAGACTGCTAATAGACTATCCTGTATATTTTGGAATTGGTGTCTAGGCAGTAGTGCTTCTATATACAATTATTAAATCAATCTAGATCATACCCCAGAGGTCAGTTTGGATTTCAGGAACACATCTGAAATTTAGGTAAACATCTAACTTGCGTTGAAATTTTTGATTGGATTTTTAAAGATTTATTTATTTATTTGAAAGGCAGAGTTGCAGAGAGAAAGAGTTCAGTCTTCCATCTGCTGGTTCACTCCCCAGATGGCCGCAGTGGCCGTAGCTGCTCCGATCCAAAGCCAGAAACCAGGAGCTTCTTCCGGGTCTCCAGCATGGGTGCAGGGGCCCAAGTACTTGGGCCAAATTCCACTGCTTTCCCAGGGCATAGCAGAGAGTTGGATCAGAAGTGGAACAGCTGGGACTCAAACTGTTGCCCATGTGGAATGCCGGCACTACAGGCGGCGGCTTTACCCGCTATGCCACAGCACTGGCCCCTTGATTGGATTTTTAAGGAGACTGCTGTGCAAATTGGGCCAGTTAATAATTTTCTGTGTTACAGTTGACAGGGTATAAATAAGAGTCTGTCTAAGGTTGATGGGTTATTTCTGTAAAAATGGAGGAAATAAATTTTAGCAGCATGTGTGGAAAATGCTCTTTTCCTTTTAATTGTGTTGTTGGAAATTTCTCATTTATTAGGTTGCTCAGTTGTTACAGATCCCTGCCCAGAACAAGAGTTTAAAGTTTCATCCAACAGTATAGATATGGGGATGAGTGTTGTGGTACAGTGAGTAAGTTACCACTTGAGACTCCCACATGCTTGTTTTTAGAATGTCAGAGTTCAAGTTCTACCTCTGAGTCTGGTCCAGCTGCCTGCTAATGTACATCTGGAGAATCTGCAGGAGATGGCACAAGTACCAGAGAGAGTGCCACGTGGGAGACTTGAATTGAGTCTTGGTCTCTTGGCTTCAAGCTGGCCCAGCTCTGCCCTGGCTGTTGTGAGTTTTTGGGAAGTGAACCATTAAATGGAAGATACCTCTTTCAATTTCTGTGTCCATTGGATCCAGTTTTAGAAATTTCTCTGTGAGTCGGAGGTTTTAGCTTTTTGTAAGACTTGATATTTCATAACTAGTTTTCTTAGATGTTTTCCTGAAAGCAAGAAGAAAGCTCATATGTTTTCTTTCTTTAGGTTGAGTAAAACTAATTGTATTGTGCTTATACTATGTGGTCCCCTGGGACCCTTTTTAAGTCTAAAATGTAGACTCTAGTTACCTTATTTTACCTGTATCTTGAAAAAAACATGCCATTTCATTTTTCTAAGAATTATTGCTTGTCAGTTACTACTCATTATTTGTATATTGTATATTTGAGAATTCTCCTATTCCCCAATGTTTGTTGGTAGCTCCAAAATCAACACTACTACGACTGTGGTTAATCCTAGATATGTGCATGTACAGAGCTGCAAAATATTTGTCAGTTGATACGCACATTACCAGCTGAGATTCAACAAGGCAGTGCTCTGTGCTCCTTTTAGCTGTGATATTGTGATTGTCCTTTCTGTCATACATTTAATGTCACATGTTTAGCATTTTTGTATTTTTTTTATTTCACCCTTTAAAATGGCCCCCAACCGTGGTGCTGTGATGCTGTCTTGTGTTCCTAAGTAAGAAGGCTGTGATGTGTGCCTTTTGGAGAAGATTTACATGTTAAATAAGTTTGTTCAAGCTTGAGTTGTAGTGCTGTTGGCTTTGAGTTCAATGTTAATGAATCAATAGTATATTAAATAAGGTGTTTTTAAATAGAAACACACATGAAACCAGGTTATGTATTGATCTGAGACAGAAATGTTCTGATCAGAGGCTTGCAGAAACGTAACCCTATATTTTCCATAGGAGGAGTGATTTAGTGTTGGCTAAAATGGTGACTTTAGCACATAACTATTACAAGTAAAGAGAATCAGCTCTATTACCAGTGAGACTGAAAAAGACTGAAATACTGAGTGGAAGCATGATGGGGTTCCTAGAAGTATGGTTTAGTAGTAAAACAAAAACCATCAATATTTAGCATCGTTTCATTTTCTTTATGCATTGTGCAAATATTGTGTCATATTTTGAAAAGGTATAAAAGAAGTCTGGATTCATCATCTGTGTAGCTTTTTATTTTTCTTGTTTTATAGCTTTCAGTTGCTGATAGCTGAGGATGTAATATATTTTATTTTGTGGCCATCATGGCAAAAGGAAGGAAATTGACAGAGGAAGAGGTTTAATAATGATTAGACAAATCAAAAGGTGAAAGAAGAGAGAAAGCACCATGGCAGTGCTGATGATAGTGAAATTGATCATTTAAATTTTACACAATGATTCTAAGATGATGTTCTTGATGGATTTTCACCAACTATAGAATTGATGAATGGATGATGTATTCTTTTTTTTTTTTTAATTTTTATTTATTTATTTTTTTTGACAGGCAGAGTGGACAGTGAGAGAGAGAGACAGAGAGAAAGGTCTTCCTTTGCTGTTGGTTCACCCTCCAATGGCCGCCGTGGCCGGCGCACCGCGCTGATCCGATGGCAGGAGCCAGGAGCCAGGTGCTTTTCCTGGTCTCCCATGGGGTGCAGGGCCCAAGCACCTGGGCCATCCTCCACTGCACTCCCTGGCCACAGCAGAGAGCTGTCCTGGAAGAGGGGCAACCGGGACAGAATCCGGCGCCCCGACCGGGACTAGAACCCGGTGTGCTGGCGCCGCTAGGCGGAGGATTAGCCTAGTGAGCCGCGGCGCCGGCCTGGATGATGTATTCTTAAACAGTTAGTTGTTGAACAGGAAGGCCTTTGTTAGGTTTTGAATAAGAACCTGGATCTATTCTATATGTGGAATGGTATTCTTTGTCCTTCTCTTCCTCATTGTTTTAAAAGATTTTTACTTGAAAGGCATATTTAGAGAGAGATCTGCTATGGGCTGGTTCACTTCCCAAATGGCCTCAATGGTCAGGGCTGGGCCAAGCTGAAGCCAGGAGCATAGAACTCCATTCAGGTCTCCCATGTGGGTAACAGGGACCCAAGTACTTGGACCATCTACTGCTTCCTTCCCAAGTGCATTAGTAGAGAGCTGGATTGGAAATTAAGCAGCCAGGACTCAAACTGGTAGCCCATGTGGGATGCCAGCATCACAGGTGGCAACTTAACCTGCCTGTGCCGTTATCTGGCCTTCTTTCTTCTTTTATAATGTTTGTGCAGCAGAAGTTACTTGATGATTGACTGTTCTAAGTGAAGAAAAGCTACAGTCAGATTTACATACAAAGGTGATTGAAAGGAAATAGATGATGTAGAAATTAAAATTTAATCAGATTGGTCATTTTAATCTGTATTTTGTAAGGTGACCCCCTCCCCTTTTTATTTGAAGATTTACTTGTTTATTTGAGAGTCAGAGTTACACAGAGAGAGGGAGAGAACACAAAGAGAGAGAGAGAGATATTCTAGTCATTGGTTTACTCCCCAGATGGCCACGCCAGTTGGGGCTGAGCCAGGCTGAAGCCAAGAGCCAGGAGCCTCATCTGGATTTCCCACCTGAGTAGTAGGGACCCAAGTACTTGTATCATCCTCTGCTACTTTTTCCAAGCCATGAGCAGGGAGCTGGATCGGATGCAGAGCAGCCTGGACTGGAACTGGCGACCATAGGGGATGCCGGCACTGCAGACTGTGGCTTAACCTGCTAAGCCATATTGGTGGCCCCACAACCATGTTCTTAATTCTTGAAAGTGGAATTCATAGGTCCAAATGTGTATGTGTTTTGTTAGATAATGCTGTGTTTCTCTTCATAGGGGTATATTTTGTTCACCCAGTAGCAATGTGTAAGAATACCTTTCCTCCCACAGCTTCACCAACAGGTTGTAATCAGACTTGGATTATTAGGTGAAAAGTTGTATTTCTGTGTGTGGGTTTCAAAAAAATAAATTTGGGGCTGGTGCTGTGGTGTAGTGGGTAAAACCTCAGCCTGGGCAGTGCTGGCATCCCATATGGGCACACTAGTTCAAGTCCTGGCTACTCCACTTTGGATCCAGCTCTCTGCTATGGCCTGGGAAAGCAGTAGAAAATGGCTCAGGTGGTTGGGCCCCTGCACTCTCATGGGAGACCTGGAAGAAGTTCCTGGCTCCTGGCTTCGGACTGGCCCTCCTCTGGCCGTTGTGGCCACTTGGGGAGTGAACTAGCAGATGCAGGATCTCTCTGTCTCTGCCTCTTCCTCTCTGTAGCCCTGCTTTTCAAATAAATAGTCTTTAAAAAAAAACTTGAAAAAATACACTTTAGAACCGTTTTGTGATCACAGCAAAGTTGAAAGGGAAGTACAGACTTCCTCTGTCACCAGTTGTTGGAATCAGTAACTTACCTAGACAGATTGTTGTTAATCACTCAGATTCTTGGTGTTAACACGCCCTAAGTGTTTTTTTTTTTTTTTTTTTTTTTTAAGGTTTATTTATTTCAAAGGCAGTGTGATAGATAGGGAAAGAGAAAAAGATCTTCTATCTGCTGGTTCACTCCCTAAATGGCTACAACATCCATGGGCTAGAAGCCAGGAGCCCAGAATGCCATCTGGCTCTCCCACAAGGGAGGCAGGGGCCCAAGCATTTGAGCTGTTCTTAGCTCCTTTTCTTGGCATATTAGCAGGGAACTGAATTGGAAGTGGAGCAACCAGAACTTGAACCTCTGCTCTTGTTGGGTTGCTGGTGATACAGTTGGTGGCTTAACCTGCTGCACAACAATGCTGCCGTCTTCTAAGGGTTTAACAAATGTATGATATGTACCTAGCATTGTATTGTGCAGAATAATTTCTTGTTAAAAATTATTTGAAAGGCAGAGGGAAACACCCACGCACCCACCCACCCCAGGCTGGTTCATTCCCCAAAAGGCACAACTGTTTGAGGTTTGGCCAGGTTGAAGCCAGGAGCCAGTACGGATGTAGGCACCCTGAGCGGCATCTTAGCTGCTAAGCCTGTACCGCATGGAGAATAACTTCACTGCCCCAAAAATCTGTGCTCAAGGTCAGTATCGTGGTACAGTGGGTTAAGCTGCTATCTACCATGCCTGTATTCCATATGGGTGCTGATTTCAGTCCAACTCCGCCCTTGTAAACATGTCTGAGAAAGCAGAGGAATGTGGCCCAAGTATTTGGTCCCCTGCCACATGGGAGGGAAACCCAGATGGAGTTTTGGCTCCTGACATTGTAGCCATTTAGGGAGTGAACCAGCATATGGAGGAACTCTTATCCCTGTGTCTCTGAAACTGCTTTCTAAACAAACAAGCTTACTTCAGTGCTGTAGCCTATTCTCTCTGCTCCCCACGCCCCTAATTTGGCAACAAGTAATCTTTTATTTTTTAAGATGTATTTATTTATTTATTTTGAAAGAGTTACACAGAGAGAGGAGAGGGAGAGGTAGAGAGTCTTCCATCCGCTGGTTCATTCCCTAGTTGGCTGCAATGGCCGGAGCTGTGCCAATCCAAAGCCAGGAGCCAGGAGCTTCCTTTGGATCTCCCACACAGGTCTAGGGGCCCAAGGACTTGGTCTATCTTCTACTGCTTTCCCAGGCCATAGCAAAGAGCTGGATCGGAAGTGGAGCAGCCGGGACTCGAACTGGCCACCCATATGGGATGCAACACTGCGCCTGGTGGCTTTACCTGCTATGCTGCACCGCTGGCCCCAACCAGTAGTCTTTTTACTGTCTTCTGCATACCTTTGCTTTTTGCAGAGAGCCATAATCATAGTATTGTAGATTTTCCAGATTGGCTTCTTAATATATTTTTCTCCATTTCATGGTTGATTTTTTTTGTTTTGTTTTTGCTTTTTTAGCACTGGATAAACAATCCGTTGTCTTCATATACGACAGTTTATTTACCTCCTGAGGAATATCCTTGGATGTTTTCACATTTTGACAAATATTAGTAAAGCTTCTATAACCATCTGTGTGCATCTCTTTTGAGAGCTAGAGAGGTAGCTCCCATTTGCTGACTCACTCCTCAAATGCCTGCAGCGGCCTTTACTGGACTAGGCCAAAACTGGAAATACAATCCAGTTCTCCCATGTGGATGCTAGGGATGCAATTATTTTAACTGTCACCTGCTACCTCCCAGGGTGTGTTGTGGCAAGACGCTGAAATTGAGATCTGGGTAAATATCAAGGAGTGTGATTGTTGGATTGTATAAGAGTATGTTTAGTTTTGTAAGAAAATGCCAAACCATCTTTCACAGTCACTGTCCCATTTTGCATTTCCACCACTGTGAGTGAGAGTTTCTGTTGGCATCATATCCTTGTTGGCATTTGGTGGTATCAGTGTTGTAAATTTTGGTCATTCTGATAGTGTGTCATGATAGCTTGTTTTAATGTTCAGTGCTCAAATGGTGTAAGATACTGAATATCTGTTTATGTGCCTGTTTACCATTTTTATGTCTTCCTGGGTGAGGTCTCTCTTTGGGACTTTTGCCTGTTCGGCCTTGGTTTATGTTATTGTTGAGCTTCAAGTATTCTTTGTATATTTTGAGCAGCAGTCTTTATTGGCCATGTCTGTTGCAAATGTTTTCCACTGATGCATGACTTGTGGTCTCATTCTTTTGATAAACTGTTTCTTGAAGGTGAACTCATCAAATAGTGTAAAAATGACAGTATATAGCTTTGTGAATTTTATTATATATTAATGGCTTTTTTGTGCAGTTTATAAAGTTCTTTAATCAGTGATGTTAAGCATTTTTCTTAATGATTAAAAGCTGTTTCTTTTTCTGTGAACTGTCAGTTCATGTCTTCATTGGTTTTCATGTGAACTGCTGATCTTTGTTTTTTCACTGAGAGTCTTCAAAAATTGGAAGTCACTCCTTTGAGATATGAGTAACACTTTACTCTGTTTTTCTTTTCAGTTTTTTGGCTTTGCTTTCAGTTAGTTTTGCTATAACAAATAATGTGAATTTCCTCAAATGAGTATGTAGGATCTCTTCCTCTTTCCCCAGCTCAAGTCACTGTCTTCCAAAAATTCTCCTAATGTCTTTCAAGACTTAAGTAAATATCTCATGTTCGATTTGTGTCTTTTGTATATATTTATCTTAGCATTTAATCACACTTGTTTTTAGCATTTATCTAACTTATTTTTCAATTGACTCTAAACTTCCTGAGGATTAGAGCTGTTTTATTCATCTTTGTGTAGTGCTTGGAGCATGGTAAATTTGTAATGATAGTGGTGATTGATATAGATGATTGCTTCTTGAATTGTGATGCCTTTGGCTTTACAGCCACTGCTATTTAATTATTTTTAATATTTATATATTTGAGAGATAGAGGAACCAGGAGACAAAGAGAGAGAAGTTCTCCAGTGTACTTCCTAAATCCCCCTTTACACTGGGCTAGGGCCAGAGTTAGCCAAAGCTGGGAGCCCAGAACTAAATTCAAGTCTGCCATGTCACTGACAGGTAGGAACCCAAATACTTGAGCCATTACTGCTGCCTTCTGGAGTCTGCCCCTAAAGGAAGCTGGGGTCAGGAATTGAACCTGGGCTTCCTAACCACCAGGTTAAATACCTGTCCCCATTGCTTTCTAATTTAAATACACTTTGTCATTGGTGAACCAGCCAGTCTCAGATTTACTCCTCCTATCATCCTGTCATTTTCTGCTTCCTTTGAGGATTGTTCTTGAGATTGATTTCTGAAGCCCCCTTGAGAAATAACAGGTCTTTTATGTATTTAACTTTTTTGTTTATAGTTAAGATTTGTGAGGATGTTTTGATGTAAGCAAATGATTTATCTGAATCCTTTTTCTTGATTCTTTTTGAGGGCTGTTTTCAGTCTTGTTTTCCTTTTCCATTTCTGTGTGCTTCTACAATAAGGTTTATAAAAACATACACAAAATATGTATAAAAAGTAAATTTAGTAAAGTGAACTGCACTGTACTGGTCACCAGCTTTAAGAGCTGTGTCATAGTACTTTAAGGTAAGTAAACACATTCTTAGAGTTGTACGTGTTTCTCCAGACTAATTTGGGTTAACTTACTCCCAAAGGCAAAATAATGATTCAAATACAATTTGAATTTCTCCGCAGTAAGAATTAAACCTCCTTGATGCAGTCTATTGAAAATCAGCATTTGTTAATTGAGCCAAAATGTGCCTCTGAGGAAACCTTGATAGATACAGTCACTTGCAACTTAAAGCTTTTAGTTTATAAAGATAATACTTACAGCTTTCTTACTAGCTAAAAATAATTAATTTTAAATAATAGCATAAAACCTGTAGTAGTACTAGTGAAAACTGATAAACACTGCACATCTTAAGGAGACTAAGGAAACAATTGCTGTTACTTATTTTGATTGGTCATTGGCTAGCTACTGATAGTCTTATGAAGGGACAGTGTTTTAAATTGATTTTTAAGACTTGAACACATTTTTACCAACATACCGAGTTTTCATTATCTGTTAATATTACCTATTATTACATTCATAATGCCTTTCAGTTCTTTATTCAGTATATTCAGAACATGTTTTGTTATAAGATCTCTGAAGAATTTGTTTTTCATTCAGAAATTGCCAATTATGATTATTTTATTACTGTCAGAATTGCTCTATGGCAGTATATGTTGTCAATTATGACTTTATTGTTAAAAATCGAACAGTCCAGGTTGTTTAAATGATTCCTTTTCCATTTAAACTCCTTTCTTATTGATAGTGGTTTTGAATGGGGAGTACATTCTGAGAACATCTTCATTAACTCTTAACTTCTTCCCCAAAATGTTCAGGTCACTTAATATGTGAGTGAATTATACCCATATTATGTTTTTACCTTTATTTTGCCACATGGGACATATCTGATAGATTTTTCACATTTAGTTTGTTTAAGCATTTCTTTAGCTTTTTTATTTTTTGTATAAAATGAGAATACAGTGTCTTTTATTTGGTTTGGAAGCTCAAAATTAGAATGTAATGTCTTTCTTCTTGATTTCTGTAGAGCAGGTTGTTGCCCTGGATGCTCAAAATATCGTAGCTGTATCATGTGGAGAAGCTCATACATTAGCACTAAATGACAAGGGACAGGTGTATGCTTGGGGTCTCGATTCTGATGGACAACTTGGCCTGCTAGGATCAGAGGAATGTATCAGAGTACCAAGGTAACAAAGGTGACCACAAAGAGGTCCTAAATCTTCTATAATGGATAATAATTTGTAATAAATTTGTTAATGTAAGTCATTCTGTTTATTGTGGGCATGAAACCATTGGTGCCTGGTTATTTCTCCTTTGAGTCCTTTAAAAGTTTACTAGCTAGATTCTTGATTTCTATTTGTGTTGTTATTGATTGATTGGCTATTTTTTTGTTTTCTCTGTTTTGTCCATATTCAGTAGAATTTGTGTTTATAAAGAAAGGGATGGGGAAACCTACTTTATTATCAATTTTCTCTTAAGGGGATCTATTAATTTAATAATATTGTTATATTGAGTATTCCAGCTAAATACTTATTAAATACTCACTGTATGTTTTTCTTTAACTTGTTTCTTTAGCCTTAGTTTTAATTTCAAAGTCTAACATACTTAATGTAAAAGGATTTCAGTCACTTTACACTTGTTGTTATAGCAGAAAGCATAATTTATGTTAACCGTTAACTCATTCTAGAATTTATTTCAAAATTAAAAAATAATTCCCTAGCAATGTTGTAGTCCTCCACATTTAGATAATAATAAGAACAAACATAAAAATTTTAAATAATATTGTTTATTTTAGATACCTAAATAATAGACTAACTTGTAGTCTTAAAATTCTTGCTTCTTCCAACTCCATTCTTCCGAGTAATAGTTATGCAGACAAAAAGAGCTTGGTAGGGAACCAAGGTATAGTTTTTTCTTTATGAAAAGAGTTTTATTTATTTATTTATTTTTGAAGGACAGAGAGGGAGAGACAGTGAGAGAGAGAGAATCCAACCTTCTTTCTCTGGTTCACTTAACCAAATGTCCACAGCCAGGGCTGGACCAGGCCCATATCAGGAGCCAAGGAACCCATCTACATCCTGCCCCTGCGTTTTGTTTTTAACACTGATAATATATTTTGTTCTAAGAATGAATACATAGAGCCGGCATTGTGGTATAATGGGTTAAGCCACTGCCTATAATGCCAGTATCCCATATGGGTGCCAGTTTGAGTCCTGGCTGCTTTGCTTCTGATTTAGCTACCTGTTAATGCACTGGGAAAGCAGTGAAAAATGACCCGAGTCCTTGGGCCCCTGCACCCACTTGGGAGACCCAGATGAAGCTCCTGACTTTGGTATCTGTCTGTCTGTCTGTCTCTCAACTCTGACTTTTAAATAAATAAATATTTAAAAAAAAGAAAAAACTAAAACATAATCACTAGCATAAGAAAAGGAAGTATAGGAACTGTTTGACATTTTATACTTGTTCTGTTAACAAATGATCTGTTGGAGACTTAGATGCATCATATTCATGTGTTTTCCTTATTGAACATATAACCAAATTCCACAGCACTCTCCCTTTCCCAATTTTTCCCCTTTCTTTTATTAATAACAAATATTAAGCCCAAGGGGTTGGTTTTGTGGCATTGCAGCAGGTTAAGCTGCTGCTTGTGACACCTGCATCATATTGGGGTGCCTGTTCAAATCCCAGCTACTCTACACCTCTGATCTGGTGCCCTGCGTGGAAAAGCAGCAGTTGATGATCCTAATATTTAGGCCCTTGCCCCCGTGTGGGGAGACCTTGATGGAGTTTCTAGATCCTGAATTCAGCCTGGCCCAGTCCTGGCCATTGCATCTATTTGGGGAATGAACCAGTGGATGGAAAATATTTCCTTCCCTCCTTACCTCTCCCACTCTTCTTCCTCTGCCTTTCAAATAAATAATTTTTTTAAAAAAAGCATAATTCCTATATGCTTACAATGTCTCTTAGTGATGATGTTGTCAAGTGAAGACTATTTTTCCTTAAGATAAGTAAATTGAATCACTTTAGTCATCTCAGTCTTTCTTTCAGGAAGTAAGGTAATTTGCAACTAGATGGTTATTAACTAAATAATATAAAGCATTCATAGAAAGGCAGTGATCTCACATTGACCTAACTTTGTTGCTTTTATTTCTTCCCACAAGTAATTGTTGTAAAAACAGGATTTTAAACTTAAGATCTAAAAAATTTTGTGCTTTTAGGATGGAAAGGGACTTACATGTTTGATATGCTAAGTCAGTATTCTCAAAACCATGATTCATGGCAAATTTTAGAGTTTCTCTTACTTTTGCTAGTCTCAATTTTCAAAATTTTGTTTCTGTTCACTTCTGATATAAGGGAGTTTAGTCAGTAATACATAGGCGAATAGTGAATGGGAAGAAAGGTAGTTATAAAGATAACTTTATTGTATGAGAATTTTTTTTGAAAGTTGCCCAATAATAAATTATATACTTGTGATATGATTTATTGTTTTCAACCTTGATGGGAACATAAATGAGAACTTGCGTTACTTGGTTAAAACATCCTTGTTTTTGTGTGTGCTAAGTAAGCATCTTTACTAACTGTAGTCTGTATGTTAAGGTATTTCTAAAACTGTATTAATTTTTCAGAATTTTGTGGATTGTTTTGAATTGTGATATATACATATGAGGGGTCTTTTGAAAGTTCATGTAAAATGTATATTCTGAAAAAACTGCAGGAATTCCAAAATTTGTTTACACCAGGGTAAATTTGCCTTTTGATTCCATTTTCCCCTTGAACTTTCTGAAGTACTGCCGCAGTTTACTAATATTATCTATAATGTTTATAAAAGACTACCAGTGATTTTTAGTTGTTTTTTAGATTTCATTTTACCAAATCATTTTTTAAAGATTCATTTATTAGAGAGAGAGATCTTCCATCAGCTGGTTCATTCCCCAAGTGGCTGCAAGAGCTGGAGCTGGGCAAGTCAGGAGGCAGGAGCTTCTTCTGGGTCTTGCACATGGTGCAGGGGACCAAAGACTTGGGCCATCCTCCGCTACCCTGCCAGGCACATTAGCAGGTAGCTAGATTGGAAGTGGAGCAGATGGCATCTTAACCCTCTATGCCACAATTGCTGGCCTCACCGAGTCATTTTTAGATGTAAGGTTTATGTCCTAGGTGGCTTAAAGATGTCAGCCAGCTTTGTAAATTTCACATACATTATCTGTAAACATATTTCACAAAACTAATCAGAAAGTGAAGACTATTAGGCTATAATTTCTTTCCTTTTTTTTCTTCTTCTTTTTTTTTTAAAGATTTATTTATTTATTTACGCAGAGAGAGAAGGAGAGGCAAAGAGAGAGAGGTCTTCGTTTGCTGGTTCATTTCCCAATTGGCTGCAATGGCTGGAGCTGCGCCAATCAGGAGCCAGGAGCTTCTTCTGGGTCTCTCACGTGTTGCAGGGGCCCAAGCACTTGGGCCATCTGCTGCTGATTTCCCAGACCTTAGCAGAGAGAGAGCGGGATCAGAAGTGGAGCAGCTGGGTCTCAAACCAGTGCCCATATGGGATGCTGGCCTTGCAGGCCGTGGCTTTACCCGCTATGCCACAGCACTAGCCCCTATATATACTTTTTTAAGATTTATTTATT
The DNA here is from genome assembly GCF_964237555.1 of Oryctolagus cuniculus. Lineage (NCBI taxonomy): Eukaryota > Metazoa > Chordata > Mammalia > Lagomorpha > Leporidae > Oryctolagus > Oryctolagus cuniculus. The sequence goes on along the minus strand of NC_091446.1, from coordinate 59,975,918 downwards.
TATTTGACAGGCAGGGTTACAGAGAGGGAGAAACTGAGAGAGAGGTCTTCCATCCTCTGTTTCACTCCCCAAATGGCCGCAATGGCTGGAGCTGAGCCGAACTGAAACTAGGAGCCAGGAGCTTCTTCAGGTTTTCCCATGCGGGTGCAGGGGCGCAAGAACTTGGGCCATCTTCCTCTGCTTTCCCAAGGATGTTATCAGGGAGCTGGATTGGAATCCACGCCAGTATGGGATGCCAGCTTAACTCACTATGCCACAGTGCTAGTCCTTAGGCTATACTTCCTGACAACAAATTCTGTATTTTTGCCAATAGATAAGAATATGTAATTTGAGCCGGCGCCGTGGCTCAATAGGCTAATCCTCCACCTTGCGGCGCCGGCACACCGGGTTCTAGTCCCGGTTGGGGCGCCGGATTCTGTCCCGGTTGCCCCTCTTCCAGGCCAGCTCTCTGCTATGGCCAGGGAGTGCAGTGGAGGATGGCCCAGGTGCTTGGGCCCTGCACCCCATGGGAGACCAGGAAAAGCACCTGGCTCCTGGCTCCTGCCAGGATCAGCGCGGTGCGCCGGCTGCAGCGGCGGCCATTGGAGGGTGAACCAGCGGCAAAGGAAGACCTTTCTCTCTCTGTCTCTCTCTCTCACTGTCCACTCTGACTGTCAAAAAAAAAAAAAAAAAAAAAAAAAAAAGAATATGTAATTTAAGCACTGCTTTAAAGAATGCAAAATTAATAATACTTTTTCTGAAACTCTTAGTTTGATAAAGTTTTGCTTCTTGGCCATAATGTAGTAAAACATGGGAGAATTGTATGAGATGATGATACTTACGACTATATATAGGGCTGGCATTGCGGCTCACTTGGCTAATCCTCCGCCTGTGGCGCCGGCACACAGGGTTCTAGTCCTGGTTGGGGCGCCGGATTCTGTCCCGGTTGCCCCTCTTCCAGTCCAGCTCTCTGCTGTGGCCCGGGAGTGCAGTGGAGGATGGCCCAAGTGGTTCACTCCCCAGATGATTGCAATGACCATGGCTAAGCCAGGCCAAAGCCAGTAGTCAGGAACTTCATTCAGGTCTCACACATGGGTGCAGGGGCCCAAGGATTTGGTTCACCTTCTGCTGCCTTCCTAAGCAAACTAGCAGGAAGCTGGATCGGAAGGAGAGCTGAATGGAACGTGGACCACTACCCATATGGGATGCAGGCATTGCAGGTGGTAGCTTAACCATTAAGCTACAGTCCTGACCCTGATCTGCACTGTAGCCTTTAAAAATTGCTAGTTGAGATCCAGTACATTTTTTCAACCCAGTAAACTGATATGAACACTTGCAGTTGGAAAAATATCAGAGTAGCTTCCTTAGCATTCAGAGTACAGTGGTAACAGTGGCTGTTTTAGAAGGATAGAGAGTGTTGGCTTGTCTAGTATATATGTGTGTGTGTGTGTGTGTATACATATATATATTTATATATATATTGACAGGCAGAGTTAGACAGTGAGAGAGAGAGACAGAGAGAAAGGTCTTCCTTTTTTCCATTAGTTCACCCCCCCAAATGGCTGCTACGGCCGGCGCGCTCCAGTCCAAAGCCAGGAGCCAGGTGCTTCCTCCTGGTCTCCCATGCGGGTGCAGGGCCCAAACACTTGGGCCATCCTCCATTGCCTTCCTGGGCCACAGCAGAGAGCTATACTGGAAGAGGAGCAACTGGGACAGAATCCGGCACCCCAACCGGGACTAGCATCTGGGTGCTGGCGCTGCAGGCAGAGAATTAGCCAAGTGAGCCACAGCGCCGGCCCAGTATATATATATTTTTACTAAGTTGATTTTGGCTTATTTTACTTTTCTGTTAATTACACTTGAGTCTTTCAAAAATTTGAAATGATTCAACATTTACATTGTATTTTTTTTACTTGGCAAAGGGATAACTTGATGAATTCTACAAAATTCAGTTTAATGATATATTTTCTAATTTGTTATCCCCTTAGGAAAAAATGGAACATGGAAAACTGATTTGGTTAATTTTTACTTTTCACAATTTATTTTTTTCTTTTTATTCCTGAAAGCCATGAAAACAAAGCAACCCCCTATCTTCACTGTATTAATAAATCGAGATGAACATAGTATTGCCACAGTAGCATCATTCCTTGTCTCTGTAGTAGATAAGTCTAAAGAAATGAGCATTTTTTGTTGTTTTGCAAGCTTTGGGATTGTATTTTGGAAGGGAGAATCACTGAATCAAAACTACTGTGAAAACTAAAGTGTTTTGGCAAACTTTGACTAATTTAATACTAAAGCCTCCAAGACTTTACAAATTTGTTTGTCCTTTAGCAGTTGTATACATTGCATGCTATTTGCCAAGCATTGTAAGAGGTGCTAGTGATTCTCTTGGGTATAAGACACAGCTGTTTAGCAGAGGAAACAAACATAAAATGAGTAAGTACACTAGTAATTAGTAATGATCCATGCTGTGAAGGATCATCACAGGGTGTTATGAGAATATAGTCTTTTGCAATGTTTTACTTAATCTTACAAATCAGACTTGAAGACTGAAATAATCATTTTTTCAAAATACTTAATAAAGTGAACAAGTCAATGTGTGGTGTGCCTAGTCTGCATAAGCAATGGCAGTAAATATTAAGTAACTCACAGTTGCATATATTCCTGTATTTTTAATTCCTAACTATTTTTGTATTGCCAATATTTGATTCTGCTATTGCAGAAAGATGGCATTTTGTTATATTTGAAAATTTAAAGGTGCATTGGATCCTGCTGATTTGTTGGATTCTGCTAAATTATAGCAGTACAACTCTCAGGTTTTGTAGTTAAGAGCATAAATCCACTGAATAAAAATATTTTAATATAAAAATATGGAATTAGAGTAACTCTCGTTTTTCCTGCTCAAAATTTGATTTGCTGAAGCTGCCTCCTGAAAATCATGGGTATCGACACTCTGGTCAGAACTTGCTTCGGACTCTCATATGGCAGAATCAGGTCAGGTGGCAGTATCAGGTAAAGGGAAACAAGAAACACATTGTTTCCTCCCTACTCCCTCTTTTTTTTTTTTTTTTTTTTCTTTTCTTTTTTTTTTTTTCCCTAAAGATTTATTTTATTTATTTGAAAGGCAGAGTTAGAGAGAGAATGAGAGAGAGAAAGAGAGAGATCTTCTGTCAGCTGGTTCACTCCCCAAATAATCATAATGGGTTGGGTAGGCCAGGGCAAAGCTGGGAGCATGGAACTCCATCCCAGTCACCCACATGGGTGGCAGGAACCCAAGGGGATTTCGGCCATCTTCAGCTTTCCCAGGCCCCTTAGCAGGGAATTGAATTAAAAATGAAACAACTGAAACTCGAACCAGTACTCTTGTGGGATGCTTCCATCGTAGGCAGCAGCTTAACACTCTGCACAACACCGCCGGCCACTCCTTTTTCTTGAAAATATTGTTTTTAAAAAGTTGATTTATTTGAAAGCCAGAGTGATAGAACTCTTCCATCTGCTAGATCGCTCCCCAAATGGCTGTAGCGTCCAGGGCCCTGGCTGAGGCCGGGAGCCAAAATTCCGTCTGGATCTCCATGTGGATGGCAGGGGCCCAAGTGCTTAGGCCATCATCTGATGCTTTCCCAGGCACATCAGTGGGGAGCTGGATCAGAAGCAGAGGAGCTGGGACTCAGACTGGCACTCAAATATGGAATGCTAGCATCACAAACAGTGACTTAATCTACTGCACCACAATGCTGGCCCTTCTTCAAAACATTTATTAAGGAAAGACAGAAAATGACCAGGTCAAAGAGAAGTACATAAGATGCTGGGATTCTTGGTCCACAAAGTTAATTGAGTTTTGTAATTTAAAAAAGCCTTTAGAATTACAGTGCAGTTAATGCAAAAAATCAGAAAAGGAAGAGAAAAATTATACAAGTACCAGGACAGAACAAAAAAGGCAGAAAATAAGAGAGCACATCAGATGATCGCCATAAATATGAATTAATTGTTTCCTTAGTAAAAAATTAATTGAATGTCACTCATTTAGATACAGAGGGATAACTTAGAAAGAAGATTGCCCAATTTGTGAGTTGGGAGAACACATGATAGGAATTCTTAAGGAACCTGATAGAATGTACATTAAAGTAGGTAAAGCATCAGTTTTACACAAATTAGGTGTTATTCATTTGTTTTACAAATATGTTGCTGTTTTATACTCTAGAGATGATTTTTAAAATTTTTGATTATTAAAGTGAATTATAAGCACTCTGAGGACTACATTATGTGTGAGCATAGTTTACTTTGAAATAGTATCTTTCCAAGGTGTTTGCATCATACCTTTCATTTTTGCATCTCTAAATATTGTTTGCTGATTTTAGAATAAATTTTTGGCATATTGAGTGTATGTGGAAAAAGATAACATTACCTGCTATGTTAGTAGAAAACGACTTGAGCATAGTAGGTGGTCAGTAAATAGAATAAATAAGTAGCAATCAAAATCCATTTTTAAATGGAATCAACTGATCTTGCTCTCCTCATTTTCTAGGAACATTAAAAGTTTGTCAGATATCCAGATCGTACAAGTTGCTTGCGGTTATTATCATTCACTTGCACTTTCTAAAGGTAAGTCCTCTCCCCTCCCCTCCCCTCCCCTCCCCTCCCCTCCCCTCCCCTCCCCTCTCCCCTCTCCCCTCTCCCCTCTCCCCTCCCCTCCCCTCCCCTACCCTCTCTTCCGCTTTCTTCTTCAGTTTTACAACTTAGTACTTTAATTGAGCAGAAAATCCTCTAACTTTATGGTTCTTTTTCCAAGATTGTCCTGGTTCTTCTTCTTTCTCTTCTTTATTTATTTGAAAGTCAGAGTTACAGAGACAGAGAGATAGATCTCTCATCTGCTCATTCACTTGCCAAATGACTGTAATACCCAGGGCTGGGCCATGCCAAAGCCAGGATCCAGGAGCCTCTTCCAGGTCTACCACAAAGGTGGCAGGGACTCAAGTAATTGGGCCGTCTTCTGCTGCTTTCCTAGGTCATTGGCAGGGAACTTGATCAGAAGTGGTGCAGCTGGGACTTGAGCTGTGGTGCCCACATGGGTGGTCTTTACTCACTGTGCTACAACACTTGCCCCTATGCTGTATGATTTTTATCGTTTTTATTTCCATATAAATTGTAGAATTAGCTTCTCAGTTTTCACATACATACAAATAAACTTCTGGGATTTGATTTGGGATTGCCTTGTCTAAATATGTGTGGAAAATCTTCTACCAGTAGCAAGTCTTTGAATTATTACACTCTGATTTAAAATTTTGTTTTCTTCATTTGAGAGAGAGGAAAAAAAAAATCTCCCAAGCACTGATCGACTCCTCAGATGCTCACCACAGCTATACCTGGGCTGGGCTGAAGTCAAAAGACAGGAATTCAGTCCAGGTCTCCCATGTGGGTTGCAGGAGTCATCACCTGCCGTTCTTCCAGGTACACGTTAGCAGAAAGGTGGAATTAGAAATAGAGCTGGGACTTGAACCTAGGCATTCCAGTATGGTATGTGGGCATTCCAAGCAGCTCCCTAATCACTATGGTAAATGCCTTACCTGAGTATTTTAATTGCTGAACATGGTTTAGCTCTCCATTTATTTAAGTCTCCTTTTGATTTTTCTCATTAGAATTTTGTTTCATATGGAGACATTTACATGTCATCTGTTAGATTTTTTTCCCTAGATATTTGATTTTTCTGTTGTGAGTGGTGTCATTTTTGTTTATTATATACACATAAAGTTAATTTTTCCATCTCATTTTTCACTTAACAGTTAAAAGGTGTTCCTTCATATGTGAGGAAGATTGCTTCCTCAGTCTCATTTAATCTTACAGATAAACTTAGGAATAAAACAATAGGTGGCTAGGGGGCTGGTGTTGTGATGTAGCGTAGTGGGTAAAGCCGCCACTTGCAGTGCCAGTATCCCATATGGGCACCGTTTGAGTCCCGGCTGTTCCTCTTCCAATCCAGCTTTCTGCTATGGCCTGGGAAAGCAGTAGAAGATGGCCTAAGTCTTCGGGCTCCTGCACCCACGTGGGAGAGCCAGAAGAAGCTCCTGGCTCCTGGCTTTGGATTGGCTCAGATTTAGGGAGTGAACCAGCGGATGGAAGACTTCTCTCTCTGTATAACTCTTTCAAGTAAATAAATAAATCTTAAAAAAAAAAAAAAAAGACAGTAGGTGGCTTAATATGAAATTAATATGAAATTAGCTTTGCTTGCATTTTTTTTTTTTTTTTTTTTTTTGGACAGGCAGAGTGGACAGTGAGAGAGAGAGACAGAGAGAAAGGTCTTCCTTTTGCTGTTGGTTCACCCTCCAATGGCCACCGTGGCCAGCACGCTGCGGCCGGCACACCACGCTGATCCGAAGGCAGGAGCCAGGTGCTTATCCTGGTCTCCCATGGGGTGCAGGGCCCAAGCACTTGGGCCATCCTCTACTGCACTCCTTGGCCACAGCAGAGAGCTGGCCTGGAAGAGGGGCAACCGAGACAGAATCTGGCACCCTGGCCGGGACTAGAACCCGGTGTGCCGGTGCCGCAAGGCGGAGGATTAGCCTAGTGAGCCGTGGCGCTGGCTTTGCTTGCATTTTATCTCTTACTGATTTAACTTTCTCAGACGTCAGCTAAAGATTAAAACATGGGTTAGTAAGGAACATGCCATGTATTTGTTTTTACCATTAAGATAATGTTTCAATGACTCCATTATAACTATTATTTTATTTCAGTAAGTGTTAAGTGAGGCCTACTATGACTAAAACACTAGGCTAGAACTGTGGAGGAGACAGATAAATTAAGAGACAGTTTTAGGGACCATACAGTTTAATAGAAGAGGCAGATGTTCAAATAACTAACTAGCTTAAAGCAGAAAAAAGTACAATTTGAGAGGGACACACACACACAGAAAAAAATACACAAATACACAGAGTGAATGAGCTCACATCTGCTGGTTCATTCCCTAAATGCCCCTAATAGCTATGATTGGACTGAGGTCAGAACCAGGAGCCAGGAATACAATCCAGGTCTCCCACACAGGTGACAGGAACCCAGTTACTTGAGCCATCACTGGTGCCTCCCTGGTCTGCATTGGCGAAAAGCTGGAGTTAGGAACTGGAGCTGGTAGTTAAACTCAGGCATTCTAGTGCGGGACACAGGTGTCTTAACCACAAGCCAAACAAATGCCTGCTCCCCAGATACATACTGTTTGGGTAAAAGTAAAAGTAAAAAGTTGTAAGAATTCGAATTGATAGAATTTAGAACATGGGTGCTGGTGCTGTGGTGTAGTGGGTTGTACTGCCACCTGCTAGGCTGGCATCCCATATAGGTGCTGCTTTGATTCCTGGCTGCTGTACTTCCAATCCAGCTTCCTTCTAATGCACCTAGGAAAGTAGTGGAAGATGGCTCAACTGTCTGGGCCCCTGCATGCATGTGGGAGACCTGAATGAAGCTCCTGGCTCCTGGCTTTGGTCTAGCTCAGTCCCAGCCATTGTGACCACTTGGGGAGCGAACCAGTGGATGAAAGATCTCTCTATCTCTACCCCGCTCTCTCTGTAACACTGCCTTTCAAATTATATACATATGTATGTAATATATATATATATATATATGTAAAGAGTGGTTGCCTCTTGGAAGAACCGTGAATTTGTTTTTGGAAGGGAGCTTTTTAAATTAAAAGCAAAAATTTATTTATTTTGTTTTTTATTTGAAAGAAAGAGTGAGCTCCTTTGTGGGGAGCAATCCGGACTGGACTGAGTTACTGGAATTAAGACTTATTCTATGCATCTGCTCTCCCACAATATGGCGCTGGGAGAGAAGTAAACAGCTTCTACACAGCTGCCTCCAGTTCAACCAATAAACTGTAGGACTTGCTCCTGATTGGAGGAGAGCAGCGTACTCGGCGTGTGGGCAGCCGAGTTGGGATTGGCGGAGGAGGACTATAAAGGAGGAGAGAGACGGCATTCACCGGGAACATCTATGGGGAACATCTAGCTGAAGGAACACCTGTGCAGCCCCCAGAGAGCCGGCCGGCGGTGTGCCGCTCCCCTGCGGAAGTGGGGAATGTGGCCAGGGGGAACTGCCCTTCCACGGAGGTGGAAGGGATAGTAGCCAACCCGGGAAGAACCAGCAGCAAACCCGGGGAGGGCCGAGCAGACGAAAGAACAGCGCAGGGTCCTGTGTCGTTCCTCCACGAAGAGGGGGAGCGACACTCCTTTTGTTGTTTTATTCCCCTAATTCCTGCAGCTGGTAGCAGGAGCCATTATCTGCTATTTCCTAGGGTCTGCCCTGACAGTAAACTGGAATTGGAATCCGAAGCCTGGTTTAAATGCAGGAACTCCTATGGCAGACACAGGCATCATAGCTGCTATGTTAAATGCCCACCCCTGGGAAGGTTGCTGTTTTTTTTGTTTGCTTTAAAGATTTATTTATTTATCTGAAAGGCAGAATAACAGATTGAAGGAGAGAGACAGAGATATCTTCCATTTGCTGATTCACTCTTCAAATGGCTGAGGTTGGTCCAGGTTGAAGGCAGGAGCCTAGAACTCCATCAGGGTGTCCATGCGGGTAAAAGAGGCCTAAATTTTGGGGCTATTATCCACTGGTTTCGCAGGTAGGTTAGCAGGGCGTTGGGTCCAAAGCAGGGCAGCCAGGACTTGAACTAGCACTCTAAAATGGGATGCCATTGTTGGAAATGTTGGCTTAACGTGCTGTGCCACAGTGGCAGCCCCAAAGCTTACTTTTAAATGTATTATTTTGTAGTATGAATTCTATTTTTTTTTTTTTTTTTTTTGACAGGCAGAGTTAGAGAGACAGAAAGGTCTTCCTTTTTCCATTGGTTCACCCCCCAAGTGGCCGGTATGGCCGGTGTGTTACGGCCAGTGTGTTACAGCTGGTGCGCTGCGCCTGTCCGAAGCCAGGAGCCAGGTGTTTCCTCCTGGTCTCTCATGTGGGTGCAGGGCCCAAAGACTTGGGCCATCCTCCACTGCACTCCCGGGCCACAGCAGAGAGCTGAACTGGAAGAGGAGCAACTGGGACAGAATCCGGCGCCCCAACTGGGACTAGAACCCGGGGTGCCGGTGTTGCAGGTGGAGGATTAGCCTAGTGAACTGTGGCGCTGGCCCGTAGTATGAATTCTTAAAAAATATTTGTTACTAGTTTAATGCCAGTTGATTTAATAAGAGTAAGTAAAAAGATGAAGATGTCTGGAGTTGCAAAAGAGTGGCAGTAAGAAGCAGAAGTGACAGGGGGAACTATTATGGCAACCAGTAAGATAGTGACGAATGAATTGATTTGTCTTTGCTTTTGAAAGAAAATTGTATATATAATTTGGTGATTGGATGCATATGAGGTAAGGGGAGAGGGATCTATTAATTATGACTCCATGGACTTATGACTTGTGGTACTGAATGCCATTTACCAAAATGAGGAACACTAGAAAGAGGTCCAGATATGGTAGGTAGGCTAGGTATTATGATTTCACTTCTGTGTATGCTGAATTTGAATTGCCTTTGTAATAGCTATATGTAGATACCACGTAAACTGAGTTTTGTGAGTTTATTGAAGAGAAGTATGGCCTAGTGATACAATTTTGAATGTGCTCAACATACAGTTAATAGCTTAAGCCTCCAGCTTGGATACGTGTCTCTTAGGAGTAATTATAGAATATGGAATTGTGGGTTACCTGTAGTTATGTGACTCACTCATTCATCAGTGTAGTCAAACTTAAAATGTGGTAGTACAGAGTGTTTTTCTAGCTGTTGTTTCCATTTAAGAAGTACACTTGGCTGGTGATGCAGCTCACTTGGCTAGTCCTCTGCCTGTGGTGCCGGCACCCTGGGTTCTAGTCCTAGTTGGGGTGCCGGATTCTGTCCCAGTTGCTCCTTTTCCAGTCCAGCTCTCTGCTGTGGCCCAGGAAGGCAGTGGAGGATGGCTCAAGTGCTTGGGCCCTGCATCCGCATGGGAGACCAGGAGGAAGCACCTGGCTCCTGACTTTGGATCATTGGAGCGCCGGCCGTGGTGGCCATTTGGGGGGTGAACCAATGGAAGGAAGACCTTTCTCTCTGTCTCTCTTTCTCACTGTCTAACTCTGCCTGTCCAAAAAAAAAAAGTACACTTAATTGCCAAGCAGAGTCTTTTTTCATGTAGTGAGAGGAAGAATCTCCCAGAATAGATCATCAAATAATTTTTTGTGTGTGTGAGAAAAATAGTTAATTTTATGATTTTTGTTTTACAGCAAGTGAAGTCTTCTGTTGGGGACAGAATAAATATGGCCAGTTGGGTTTAGGCATTGACTGTAAAAAGCAAACTTCACCTCAGCTGATTAAGTCTTTGCTCGGAATCCCTTTCATGCAAGTTGCTGCAGGAGGAGCCCATAGTTTTGTACTCACTCTTTCTGGAGCTATCTTTGGATGGGGACGCAACAAATTTGGTCAACTGGGTCTTAATGATGAAAATGGTAGGTTCTCATTATTTATAGTTCAAAATGTATTTTAAAAAGGGGTGATATTTGAGATGTGTTAGTTATCCTTCTGTATCAGAGATACACCCATAGCTTTGTTGGTAGAGAGGTGGTGATGAGATGTTAATTTAAAAATTTAATTTGCTGATCAGATTTTAAGGGATGGTGGACAAAATCTTTATTGTTGGGTATTCATTAAAAGATAATCTGAGTATCTTTAAAATTGGTAACTAGTGTTGTTCCATTATTGGCTACCATCCGTGGGTGGAAAAAAAAAAAAGCTGTGAAACTATTCTAAGCAAGTTTTGAAGCATTAATTGATTTGATTTTTTTCAGGGAAATATTTAAATGATGTCATATGTTAAACTAATCTTTGGTTGTTCTAAGAGTGATGTTAGAGTCTTGAAAATAACATTTTGAATTTTAAAGATTTATGACTACTTGAAACATTGGCATCTTGAAATTTATTTTTTATAATTATGTTAGGTTGAATGCCAATATTAGACCTATAAAAACTCATTTTGTAAAGTTGAACATAATTGCAGTGACTACAACAGACAAAAGTGAATTGTTTATCTAGTAACAACTGATTCTCAGAAAGAATGAAAGAATTTTTTTTCATGTAAGAAAACTGCCAGTGGTGTGTTAGGATAATATGTGTCTCCTCTGCCACAAAATACCAGAAAGTATAAATTTTAGACTTTTAAGTAGGATCTGTGAGCGTAATAATAATCACAGAGTCAGAAGAATGATGTGAATATAGGGAAAATTAGAAGCAGTTAGATTTGAAATTCCTTAATTGATGGGTCCTGTGCAGATTGGCATTTAGACTGTTAAAACTTAACTCTTCTTTACTTTCTCCTTTATTACAATAGTTTGATAGGTAGGCCTGGAAACCCAACTTAGGCGTGAGCCAAAAAAACTAATGAGTGACAATTTTAGTTACTGCTGCCTACTGAGCTTAGGAAGCCATAGAGGAAACAGATTTTAGAAGAGTTTTAATTAAAAAAATACTGTTAATGTCTCTTGTTGGAATTTTCAGATAGATATGTTCCTAATTTACTAAAGTCACTAAGATCTCAGAAAATAGTTTATATTTGTTGTGGAGAAGACCATACTGCTGCACTCACCAAGGTATTGTACTTCTAAAACTTTGTTATTATTACCTATAATGGTTATTTGATAATTAGTAAATGTTTTCATATTTACATTAAAGCTTTATAATGTTATTGCTGTTTGAAAAATAATTTGGAAAAAATCCCTACATTACTATTTACTCTTGAAAATAATTTAACTTAATTTTCACCTTTATATGTAATGTGAATTGTCATATTATGTTATATATTGAGTGTCTTAGCTTCATATGAAATACCACTTATATTTTTAATAACATTCCCATTTTGATTCATCAGGCTTGCCATTATGCCTAGATCTCATTTATGTTACATAGCTTTGAGTAATTTGAGTTTATAATTGTGCTTTTTTTTTTTTTAATTTGACAGGTAGAGATATAGATAGAGAGAGAGAGAAAGAGACAGAGAGAAATGTCTTCCTTCCGCTGGTTCACTCCCCAAATGGCCACTACGGCTGGCGCTGTGCCAATCTGAAGCCAGGAGCCAGGTGCTTCTTCCTGGTCTCCCATTGGGCCATTCTCCTCTGCCCTCCTGGGCCGCAGCAGAGAGCTGGACTGGAAGAGGAGCAGCCGGGACTAGAACCTGGCACCTATATGGGATGCCTGCGCCGCAAGGTGGAGGATTAACAAAGTGAGCCTTGGCGCCAGCCCTTATAATTGTACTTTTAAAATTCTGAACTCTTATTCCCATGTTGGGAAGTTTAGCAGGACAAGAATTATTTTTAGTCATTGTGAGATTTAGTGATGAACTCAAGGCATTTATAAAAACATAACCTGTTATAAAATATACATTTTAAATATTTTATACTCCTTGCCTTTTTAGTAAAGAAATTTTACTATACCTGCTATTATTACTATATTTTATTGATTTTAACATTCACATTATAAATGTGATTACTAAAGTCTTATTAAATAATGGCAAGTTACAAATTTTAGTCATTTTCTTCAGTAGTAAGTATTTGAAAAAATAAGGCTATGTAGAAATAATAGTAAAAACTGTTTCAAAATAGAAAAATATTCTGTATGATATCTAATTTTCTATGATCAACTACTTTCTTGATAGAAAGACTAACAATGCTTTTCAAATTCAGCCTTTTAAATAATTACTCATCTTAATTTTTTATTTTTAAAATTTGTTTTTTTTTTTTGCTTTTATTTAATAAATATAAATTTCATTGATGCAGTTTTAGGAATACAGTGGTTCTTTCCTCTATACCTACCCTCCCACCTCCTATTCCCTCTCCCATCCCATTCTTAATTCAGATTCATTTTTAATTATATATAGAAGATCAAGTCTATACTAAGTAAAGATTTCAACAATTTGTACCTACACAGACACACAAAGTATAAAGTACTGTTTGAATACTAGTTTTACTGTTAATTCTCTTAGTACAACTCATTAAAGACAGGGACTTACATGGGGAGTAAGTGTGCAGTGACTCCTGTTGTCGGTTTAAGAATTGACACTCTTATTTATGATGTCAGTGATCACCTGAGGCTCTTAACATGAGCTGCCAAGGCTATGGAAGCCTTTTGAGTCCGCAAACTGTGACATTATTCAGATAGGGCCATAATCAAAGTGGAAGTTCTCTCCTCCCTTCAGAGAAAAATACCTCCTTCTTTGATGGGCCCCTTCTTTCCACTAAGATCTCATTCACAGACATCCTTTATGTAGATTATTTTTTGCCACAGTGTCTTGGCCCTCCATGCCTGAAATGATCTTATGGGCTTTTTAGCCAGATCGGAATGCCTTAAGGGCTGATTCTGAGGTCAGAGTGCTGTTTAAGGTGTTTGTCATTCTATGGGTCTGCTATGTGTCCTGCTTCCCATGTTGGATTGTTTGCTCCTTTTTAATTCCGTCTATTGTTATTAGCAGACACTTGATCTTATTTATGTGATCCCTTTGAAACTTATTCCAATCTGTATGATCAGTTACACACTTAAAATGATCACTTTAACATGTAAGATGGCATTAGTACCACCCAGCTTAAAGGGATTTGGAGTCCCATGGCAAGTTTTTAACTTTACTGTTAATGGTAAGTCTGTGGGAATATGTGCTGAACTGTGTATCTCCTTCCTCTCTATTCTCTTATTTTTTACTGGGATCCATTTTCAGTTGGATTTAAACACCTATGAAGAATTCTGTGTTAAGTAGAGAGTTCAACCAGTGGTATTAAGTAAAAAAAAGAAAATAAAAAATCTTAATTTTTTTTTTAATTTTTTAAATTTTTTGACAGGCAGAGTGGACAGTGAGAGAGAGAGAGAGACAGAGAGAAAGGTCTTCCTTTTGCCATTGGTTCACCCTCCAATGGCCGCTGTGGCCGGCGCACCGCACTGATCTGATGGCAGGAGCCAGGTACTTATCCTGGTCTCCCATGGGGTGCAGGGCCCAAGCAATTGGGCCATCCTCCACTGCACTCCCTGGCCACAGCAGAGAGCTGGCCTGGAAGAGGGGCAACCGAGACAGAATCCGGCACCCCGACCGGGACTAGAAACTGGTGTGCTGGCGCTGCTAGGTGGAGGATTAGCCTAGTGAGCTGTGGCGCCAGCTCAAAATCTTAATTTTTAAAATATATTTTTATTTATGAGGCAAAGAGAGACACACACAGGGAGAGATAGAGTGTGCTGGTTCCCATCTGTTGTTCATTCTCCAGATGACTCGCATGGCAAGAGGCTGGGTCACCTGGAGCCAGGGGCCAGAAACTCAATCCAGGTCTCACATGGAACCTATTACTTTTTGAACCTTCAGTACTACTTCCCAAGTCTGCATTAGTGGGTATCGAAACCAGGCATTCTAGTATGGGACATGACTATCTTGACCCATGTCTTTACCACTAGCCAGATAACCACCCTTAGATTCTCATCTTAATGTCATCAGATTAGTATATTGGCTTTTTTAGATGCTGATTATATTGTTTGTACTCCTCTCAGAAGACTGTAGCTGAGAATAATTGATAGCTGGATTTTTTGGTGTACATTGGTTTTAATAAAATCAGATGGTGTTTTTTAGAAAACAATTTGTTGTCCGGCGCCGAGGCTCACTAGACTAATCCTCTGCCTGTGGCGCCGGCACACCAGGTTCTAGTCTCGGTCGGGGCACCGGATTCTGTCCTGGTTGCTCCTCTTCCAGTCCAGTTCTCTGCTGTGGCCCGGGACTGCAGTGGAGGATGGCCCAATTGCTTGGGCCCTGCACCCCATGGGAGACCAGGATAAGTACCTGGCTCCTGCCTTCGGATCAGTGCGGTGCGCTGGCCGCAGCGCACCAGGCGCAGCGGCCGTTGGAGGGTGAACCAACGGCAAAAAGGAAGACCTTTCTCTCTGTCTGTCTCTCTCACTGTCCACTCTGCCTGTCCAAAAAAAAAAAAACAAAAAAAAAAACAAAACAAAACAACCACTTTGTTTATTTGAAAGAGAGATCGATCCTCTGTCTGCTGATTGACTCCTCAAATGACCACAATGGCTGGGGCTGGGCCAGGTCCAAGCCAGGAGCCAGCACCTTTATCCTGGTCTCTCACTTAGATGGCAGGGGCCCAAGCACGTACCCCATGCTCTGCTGCATTTCCAGGCCATTAGCAGAGAGCTGCATTGGAAGTGGAGCAGCTAGGACTCAAACAGGTGCTCATATGGGGTGCCCATGTTGCACGTGTGCTGATCCAACACCTACCTCAATCAGATAGCGTGCAGTTTTTTTTTTTTTTTTAAGATTTATTTGTTTATTTGAAAGAGTTACACAGAGAAGGAGAGTCAAAGAGAGAAAAGGAGAGGTCTTCCATTATCTGGCTCACTCGCCAATTGGCTGTAATGGCCAGAGCTGCACAGATCCAAAGCCAAGAGCCAGGAGCTTCCTCCAAGTCTCCATGCGGGTACAGGTGCCCAAGAACTTGGACCATCTTCTACTGCTTTCCCAGGCCTTAGAGAGCTGGAATGGAACTGGAGCAGCCAGGACTTCAATGGGAGTTCTTATGGGATGCTAGCACTGAACGAAGTGGCTTTACCCACTAGGCCATACCGCCGGCTCCTTTTATAAAGATCAGATTTTAAAAATAAGATATTTTCTTTTAAGTTAGAATATAATCCATATCCATATACCTTTTGCTTTTCTGAAAATATTTCTTTGAAGCAGATTAGGTGTGCTTTGTGAAACATATTCTTTGTGTAAAACCCATTAGAAAATCTATACACATATGCAGACACAGACTCATAAACATTAGAAACAGGAGGTGAGTTAAGTGGTTCAGACTGACTTGCCCGTGTCCCACTTCCAAACACCTGATTTCTTTCTCTTTTTTTTGCTTTTATTCAATAAGTACAAATTTCATAGATAACAGCTTTAGGAATACAGTGGTTCTTCCCTCTATACCCGCCCTCCCACCCCCACTCTCGTCCCACCACCTGCTCCCTCTCCCATCAAATTGCTAAGATTCTTTTTTTTTTTTTTTTTTTTTTTTGACAGAGTGGACAGTGAGAGAGAGAGACAGAGAGAAAGGTCTTCCTTTTGCCGTTGGTTCACCCTTCAGTGGCCGCCGCGGCCAGCACGCTGCTGCCGGTGCACTGCGCTGATCCGATGGCAGGAGCCAGGTACTTCTCCTGGTCTCCCATGGGGTGCAGGGCCCAAGCACTTGGGCCATCCTCCACTGTACTCCCTGGCCACAGCAGAGAACTGGCCTGGAAGGGGGGCAACCGGGACAGAATCCGGCGCCCTGACCGGGACTAGAACCCGGTGTTCCGGCGCCGCAAGGTGGAGGATTAGCCTAGTGAGCCGTGGCGCCGGCAAGATTCATTTTTAATTATTTTTATATACAGAAGATCAACTCTAAGGAAAGATTTCAACAGTTTGCACCTACACAGACACACAAAGTATAAAGTACTGTTTGAAGATAAGTTTTACTGTTAATTCTCATAGTACAACTCATTAAGGACAGAGGACCTACATGGGGAGTAAGTGCACAGTGACTCCTGTTGTTGATTTAACAATTGACACTCTCATGTATGATGTCAGTGATCACCTGAGGTTCTTGACATGAGCTGCCAAGGCTATTGGAAGCCTCTTGAGTCCAGAAACTCCGACATTATTTAGACAGAGCCATAATCAAAGTGGAAGTTCTCTCCTCCCTTCAGAGAAAGGTACTTCCTTCTTTGATGGGCCCCTTCTTTCCACCAGGATCTCATTCACAGAGATCTTTGATGTAGGTCAATTTTTGCCACAGTGTCTTCGCTTTCCATGCCTGGAATGCTCTCATGGGCTTTTTTTTTTTTTTTTTTTTTTTTTTGGTGACAGAGTGGACAGTGAGAGAGAGAGACAGAGAGAAAGGTCTTCCTTTTGCCGTTTGTTCACCCTCCAGTGGCCGCCACGGCAGGCGCGTTGCGGCCGGCACACCGCGCTGATCCAAAGGCAGGAGCCAGGTACTTCTCCTGGTCTCCCATGGGGTGCAGGGCCCAAGTACTTGGGCCATCCTCCACTTCACTCCTTGGCCACAGCAGAGCTGGCCCTGAAGGGGGGCAACCGGGACAGAATCTGGCGCCCCGACTGGGACTAGAACCCGGTGTGCTGGCGCCGCTAGGTGGAGGATTAGCCTATTGAGACGCGACGCTGGCCTCTCATGGGCTTTTTAACCAGATCTGAATGCCTTAAGGGTTGATTCCGAGGTCAGAGTGCTGGTTAGGGCATTTGTCATTCTGTGAATCTGCTATGTGTCCTGCTTCCCATGTTGGATTGCTCTCTCCTTTTTAATTCTATCAATTATTATTAGTGGACACTTAGTCTTATTTATGTGATCCCCTTAATCCTATCTTTATGATCAGTGATGACGTTAAGCTGATCACTTTAACTTGTAAGATGGCATTGGTACCTGCCAACTTAATGGGATTTGGAGTGTCATGGCAAGTGTTTAGCCTCACTCTCAGGGGTAAGTCAGAGGAAAAGTGTGCCAAACTGTACATCTCCCAATCTTATTACAACACTTTATTTTTTTTTTTAAGATTTTATTCATTTATTTGAGAAGTAGAGTTACAGACAGTGAGAGGGAGAGACAGAGAAAGACAGAGAAAGGTCTTCTGTCCGTTGGTTCACTTCCGAAATGGCTGCAACAATCAGAGCTATGCCGTCAGAGGCCAGGAGTGAGGTTCTTCCTGGTCTCCCATGGGGGTGCAGGAGCCCAAGGAGTTGGGCAGTCTTCTACTGCATTCCCAGGCCACAGCAGAGAACTGGATTGGAAGAGGAACAGCCGGGACTTGAATTCCGGCACTGCAGGCGGAGGATTAACCTATACCACAGCGCCAGCTCTATCACCCCCCTCTTTATTATTAACAGGGATCAATTTTCAATTGGATATAAACACCTAAGAATAATTCTCTGTTAAGAGTTCAACCAATGATATTAAGTAGAAAAAGAAAAAACTAAAAAGAATAAAATAGCAAGCAGTTCCTGAACAGTCAGAAAGGGCTGATCAAGTCATTGCTTCTCCTAGTGTCAGTTTCACTTCTACAGGTTTCCTTTTAGGTGCTCAGTTAGCTGTCACAGATCAGGGAGAACATATTTGTCCCTTTGGGACTTATTTTACTCAGTTTGATGTTTTCCAGATTCCTCCATTTTGTTGCAAATGACCGGATTCATTATTTAATGCCGTGTAGTATTCCATAGAGTACTTATCCCATAATTTCTTTATCAATTCTTCCGTTGATGGGCATTTAGGTTCATTCTATTTCTTAGCTATTATGAATTGAGCTGCAATAAACATGGAGGTGCAGATAGCTCTTTTGTTTGCCAATTTATTTCCCTTGGGATAATTTCAAGGAGTGGGATGACTGGGTCATATGATAGGACTATATTCAGATTTCTGAGGTATCTTCAAACTGTCTTCCACAGTGGCTTTACCAGTTTGCATTTCTACCAACAATGGATTAGGTTACCTTTTCCCCCTATATCCTGGCCAGCATTTGTTATTTGTTGATTTCTGTATGTAAGATTCTAACCAGGGTGAGGTGAGACCTCATTGTGCTTTTGGTTTGCATTTCCCTGATGGCTAGTGATCCTGAATATTTTTTTCATAAGTCTTTTGAATGTTTGGATTTCCTCTCTTGAAAATATGTCTGTTTAGGTCCTTGGCCCCACTCTTAAGTGGGTTGTTTGTTTTGTTGTTGTGGAGTTTCTTGATCTCTTTGTAGATTCTGGTTATTAATCTTTTATCAGTTGCATCATTTGCAAATATTTTATCCCACTCTTTCGCTTGCCTCTTCACTTTTCTGTTTCTTTGTCGTACAGAAACTTCTCACTTTGATGTAATCCCAGCAGTTAATTTTGGCTTTTGCTGCCTGTGCCTCTGGGGTCTTTTCCAAGAAGTCTTTGCCTTCCCCACTGTCTTTCAGGGTTTCTTAGATGTCCTCTAATAATTTGAAGGCGTCGGGTCCTAGATTTGGATCTGTAATCCATGTTGAGTGGATTTTTGTGTAAAGTGTAGGGTAGGCGTCCTGCTTCATGCTTCTGCATGTGGCAATCCAGTTTTCCCAGCACCAGTTTTTGAATAGACTGTCCTTGTTGCAGGAATTGGTTTTAGCTCCTTGTTCAAATATAAGTTAGTTGTATATGTTTGGATTGACTTCTGGTATTTCCATTTTGTTCCATTGGTCTATCCATTTGTTTTTGTACCAGTACCAGGCTGTTGATTATAACTGCCCTGTAGTATGTCTTGAAATCTGGTATTGTGATGCCTCCGGCTCTGTTTTTGTTGCATAAGATTGCTTTAGCTCTTTGAGGTCTCTTGTGCCTCCATATGAGTTTCAACATCATTTTTTCCAGATCTGACAATTATGTCTTTGGTATTTTGGTATTTCATTGAAGCTGTAAATTGTTTTTGGAAGAATGGATATTTTGATGATACTGATTCTTCCTGTCCATGAACATGGAAGATTTTTCCTTTTTTTTTTTTTTTTTGGCATCTTCTATTTCTTCAGAGTTTTGCAGTTCTCATCGTAGAGATCTTTGACATCCTTGGTTTATTCCAAGGTATTTGATTTTTTTTTTTTGTAGCTAATGTGATTGGGATTGATCTTAGAAGTTCTTTCTCAGCCATGGCATTTTCTGTGTATACAAAAGCTGTTGAATTTTGTGTATTGATTCTATTTCCTGCTACTTTAGCAAACTCTTCAGTGAGTTCCATTTTTCTCTTAGTGGAGTTCTCTGCATCCCCTAAATAAAGAATCATATCGTCTGTAAAGAGGGATAGTTGAACTTCTTCCTTCCCAAGTTGTCATTCTTTGATTTCTTTTTTCTTGGCCTAATGGCTCTGGCTACAGCTTCCAGGAATACACTGAATAGCAATGATGTGAATGGGAATCCCTGTCTGGTACCAGATCTCAGTGAGAATGCTTCTAACTTTTCCCCATTCAACATGATGTTGGCCATGGGTTTGTCATAAATTGCCTTGATTGTGTTGAGGAATGTTCCTTCTATACCCAGTTTGCTTAGAGTTTTCATCATGAAACTATGTTGTATTTTATCAAATGCTTTCTCTGCATCTGTTGAGATAATCATATGTTTTTTGTTCTGCAGTTTGTTAACGAGATGTATAACATTGATTTGCAAATGTTGAACCATCCCTGCATGCCAGGGATAAACCCACTTGGTCTGAGTGGATGATCTTTCTGATGTGTTGTTGGATTCTATTGGCTAGAATTTTGTTGAGGATTTTTGCATCTGTGTTCATCAGAGAAATTGATCTGTAATTCTCTTTCTCTGTTGCTTCTTTTTCAGGTTTAGGAATTAGGGTGATGCTGGCTTCGTTAAAGAATTTGGAAGGATCCCTCTCTTTCAGTTGTTTTGAATAATTTAAGAAGAATTGGAGTTAGTTCTTCTTTAAATGTCTGGTAGAAATCAGCAGTGGAGTCATCTGGTCCTGGGCTTTTCTTTGTTAGGAGGGCCTTTATTAGTGATGCAATTTTTGTCTTGGTTATGGGTCTGTTTAGGTTTTCTGTGTCTTCATGGTTCAATATAGGTAGGTTGTATGTGTCTAGGAATCTATCCATTTCTTCTGGGTTTCCCAGTTTGTTGGTATACAACTCTGTAGTAATTTCTGATGACTTTTTACTTCTATGGTGTCTGTTGTTATATTCCCTTTTTCATCTCTAATGTTATTGATTTGGTTCTTCCCTCTCCTTTTTTTGGTGAGTTGGGCCAGTGCTGTGTCAATTTTGTTTTATTTTTTCAAGAAATCAGCTCTTTGTTTTGCTGATCCTTTGTAATGTTTGTTTTTGGATTCAATTTTGTTGATTTCTTATCTAGTTTTAATTCTTTTCTTTTCTAGTTTTGGGTTTTGTTTGCTGTAGTTTTTCCAGATCCTTGAGATGCATTGATAGCTCATTTATTTGGTGCTTTTCCAATTTCTTGATGTAAGCACCTATTGCTATAAACTTTCATCCTAACCCAGCTTTTGCCGTATCCCATAATTTTGATATGTTGTGTTGTTATCTTCATTTGATTCCAGAAAGTTTTTCATTTTTCTTTTCATTTTCTCTTTGACCTGTTCATTACTGTTCATTCAGGAGCATGTTTTTCATTCTCCCTGTGTTTGCATATGCTCTATAAATTCCTGAATTATTCATTTCCAGCTTCATTCCATTGTAGTCTGAGAAGATGCATGGTATGATTTTGATTTTTATGAATTTGCTGAGACTTGCTTTATGGCTTGGTATCTGGTCAATCCTAGAGAAAGTTCCATGCACTGCTGAGAATAAAGTATATTCTGCAACTATAGGGTGAAAAGTTCTGTAGATATCTGTTAGGTCCATTTGGTCTATAGTGGCAATTATAAATATGCTGTTTCCTTGTTGATTTTCTGCCTGTTTGATCTGTCTATTGCTGAATGTGTAATATTGAAGTCCCTCAATACTATTGTATTGGAGTCTAAATCTCCCTTTAAATCCCTTAACATTCCCTTTAAATAGTCAGTTGGCCTTTAATTAGGTGCATAATCTTTTGTAATAGTCACATTTTCCTATTGAATTGATCCCTTAATCATTATATAGTGCCCTTCCCTTCTTTGTCTCATTTTAATAGTTTTTGTGTTAAAGTCTATTTTCTCTGATATTAAGAAGGCTACGGCAGCTCTTTTTTGGTTTCTGTTGGCATGGAATGTCTTTTTCCAACCTTTCACTTTCAGTCTGCATGCACCTTTGTTGTAAAGATGTGTTTCTTGTAGGCAGCAAATAGATGAGTTTGGGTTTTTAATCCATTCAGCCAGTCTGTGTGTTTTAACTGGGTACTTGAGGGCATTTACATTCAATGTGAATATTGATAAGTAATGACTGCCCTGCCATTTTTCCAAGGATATTCCTAATTTTTACTTAGAACTTCCTTTGACCTTTTACTGAGAGATTTTCTTCCTTTACCTTCTTTCTTATTGATGACCTTGTTTCATTGTTTCTGTGTGCTACATATCCTCAAGTATCTTTGGTACAGCTGGATGCGTGGTGACAAATTCTTTCAGTTTCTGTTTGTTATGAAAGGTCTTCATTTCATCTTCATTCACAGGGTATAATATTCTGGGATGACAGTTTTTTTCTCTTAGGACTTGGGCTATGTCTCGTCATTCTCTCCTAGCCTTCAGGGTTTCTGATGAGAAGTGCAATGTGAGTCTAATTGGTGATCCTCTGAAAGTAATCTGACATTTCTCTCGTGCACATTTTAGAATCTTCTCTTTATGTTTTACTGTGGTGAGTTTGATTGCAATGTGTCGTGGTGAGGATCTTTCCTGGTCATGTGTATTGGGAGTTCTGTGCGCTTCCTGTACTTGGACGTCTCTTTCTTTCTCCAAACCTGGGAAGTTTTCTGCTGGTATTTCACTCAAAATGTCTTCTAATCCTTTCTATCTCTCCATGCCTTCAGGAACTCTTAGAACTCGAATGTTGGTTTTTTTTTTAATAGTATCATCTAGATTCCCAACAGTGTTCTATGGATTTCTGATTTCCTCCTCTCATTTTTGGTTTGACCTTATACCTCCTGTGCTCTGTCTTCTATGTCTGATATTCCCTCTTCTGCCTCACTGAATCTATTTAATGCTCTCCATTGCATTTTTATTTGTTCTATTGAATCCTTCTTTTCTTTTTTTTTTTTTTTTTTTTTTTTTTTTTGACAGGCAGAGTGGACAGTGAGAGAGAGAGACAGAGAGAGAAAGGTCTTCCTTTTTGCCGTTGGTTCACCCTCCAATGGCCGCCGCTGCAGCCGGCGCACCGCGCTGATCCTGGCAGGAGCCAGGAGCCAGGTGCTTTTCCTGGTCTCCCATGGGGTGCAGGGCCCAAGCACCTGGGCCATCCTCCACTGCACTCCCTGGCCATAGCAGAGAGCTGGCCTGGAAGAGGGGCAACCGGGACAGAATCCGGCGCCCCAACCGGGACTCGAACCCGGTGTGCCGGCGCCGCATCCTTCTTTTCATTTTGATTTCTCTTTAATATCTCAATTTCATGTTCTATTGAATTCTTCATTTCATTTTTATTCCTCCTTATAAGTTAAATTTCATGGGAGAGATTTTTTTTCACATCCTGCATGGATTTCAGTAGTTCGTGCATTTCCTTTTGGTTACTTATATGTAATCTTACGATCAATTTTTTGAGTTCCATTTCTTCCATTTCTTCTATCTTATCGTCTTCATAATCTATTATTGAGGCGTGTTCTTTGGGAGTGTCATGTTGTCTTCATTATTCTTGTTTCTTGAATTGTTGGGTTTGTTTTTCGGCATTTGTGGAGATACTCGTTGGTTTCTTCTTTTTTATTTTTTTCCCTGCTGTGGCAGCTTTTATCATTGTACTATGTAACTCTGTAGATAAGTGGACGTCAGCTTTCAGTAAATCACTAGAGGCTTGCAGTGGGTGTGGCCAGAGAGCTCTATTCAGTTCTCCAGATTTAAGGGCTTGCCTAAGGTGACACACACAGGGTTGATGTGTTAAATCTCTCTCTCTCTCTCTCTTTTTTTTTTTTTTAATCAGAAGGGAAGTATATTCTGCTCAGCTGGGCTCTTCTCAATGGAGCCCAGTGCATGAGTGCTAGCTCCAGTGGGTATAATATTCGTTTGCTGTGTCCCAAGAACCACACAAAGGATCTGTGTAGTCCTCAGTATAAGTTCAGATTCCTCAGCAATGTCTCACCAGGTAACCAGGAACCCCTGAGCTTGTGGCATCTCCACTGAAACTGCTCAAAGTCCCAGCCACACCGTGAGTTCTCCCACACACCCTCAGTTTTTTTTTTCCCCCCACAGTCCCAGTTCAGAAGCTTCACACAGTCACAATATCCTCGCACCTGTTATTTCTCCCTATCAGAGTCAAGAATCTCCGCTCGGATGATTGCCAGGTGCAGACAGGAGCTGGCATGTCTGTTAGTGTATGTCCAAAATGGCGCCTGCTCTGTCAACTTGTACACCTTCGTGAGGTGATCAGAGAGAGAGAAACGTGTGCATACTCTCCTTTTTTATTTTTTTTCTCTCTAGTTTGGTACACTTTCCCCCATGGGCTTCAAGCCTCAGTACCTCTAGGCTCTTCCTGCCCCTTTTTTGCCAGTGGCTCAGACTACTGCAGTCTTGTCTCACCTCACTTTCCAGTGCTGGTGCATAGGCTCTTGGCTGTTGGAGTCCTCTGCCGTGGGTGTCCACGCTCTCCACGTAGGTCCACCGCATCCCTCTAATTTCAGTAGAGTTTCCTCTGCCGTTTTTTCCCTAACTCTTCCCTGAGACTACACTATCTCAGCTTTTTTTAAACTATCTTCTCCTGGACTAGAGCAGTAAGTTCCCTCCCTACTCCTCCATATTGCTGCATTTCCTCCCAAGTACCTGATTTCAAGTCCAGACTCTGGCTCCTTGTATGATGGCTCAAGTAGTTGGGATCCTGCCACTCATGTAAAACTCCTGGCTTGGCCCTGGTCATTGTGGGTATTTGGGGAGTGAACAAATGGACATGAGATCTCTGTACCTGTCTGTCTCTGTCTCAGGATAAAAAGAAAACAAATGGCAAGTTAGTAGCACAATTGCACAAAGAATTATTTTAGGTGATTTTTAAAATGCAGTATTTCACTGAGAACCACTAGTGATAAATACATTAAAGGATAAACTAAAAGCACAAAGAAATTTTAAACTGCATTCTGTCTTCTTATTGTTAGTAAAATCAATATTGTTTACACCTGAGAGTGCTTCTAAAGGTTCATGGGGGGATAGTATTGTGGCATAGTAAGCTGGAGCTTGGGACACTTCCATATCAGAGCACCTGGAATCCAGTCGAGCCTCTGCTTCTCCACCTTCCTGCCAGTCCCCACCCTAGGAGGCAACAGATCATGACTCAAGTGGGTTACTGCCACCTAGGTGGGAAACCAGTATGGAGTTCCTGGTTCTTGGCTTTGGCTTGTCCTAGCCCTGGCTGTTGTGAATATTTGGAGAGTGAACAGTGGAGGGAAAATATTCCCTATCTTTTTCCCCTTTTTCCTCCCACCATTGTCTGTTCCACCTCTTTGCCTTCCTACCCATCTCCCTGGTCCCATTCCCCTCTCTCCCTCCCTCCCTCCCTCTCTCCCTGTCATTTTGCCATTCAAATAAGTAAATAAATCTTGGGGAAAAAAAAAAAAAAAAGGTGTGTGTAGGGGAGCGAAATTGATGCCCTGGCACAGCTGGTTAAGTTCCTGTCTGCAGTGTTGGCATCCCATATAAGTGCTGGTTTGAGTCCCAGCTGTTCCACTTCTGATCCAGCTCCCTGCTAATGTGCCTAGGTAAGTAGAAAAAGCAGCACCTGAGTGGGAGACCTGGATGAAGCTCCTGGCAGCCCTGGCCATTTAAGCCATCTGGGGAGTGATCTAGCAGATGGAAGATGTCTCTTTCCCTCCTTCCCTCTGTCCTCTGCCTTCCTCCCTCCCCTGCCTCCCTCCCTCCCCTGCCTCCCTCTCATTCTGACTTTCAAATTCAATAAATAAATCTTTAAAAAAGGAAAAAATTCACAGGACAATGGAATTAAAAGTTCATTTTGATGATTAAATTAAAATTCATTCATAGTTCTTTTTATGACGTTTTTCTGTGAACTTTTTGAAGATCCTTTGGATGTGTGAACTTCAAAATTTTTAGACCAAAATAAACATCTCTGATTCTATTTTTAAAAATTGTTTTTTTTTTAATATTTTATTTTATTTATTTAAAGAGTTAGAGAGGTAGAGACAGAGAGAGAGGTCTTCCATCTGTTGGTTCACTCCCCAGATGGCTGCAACGGCTGGAGTTGCGCCGGTCCGAAGCCAGGAGCCGGGGCCCAAGGACTTGGGCCATCTACTGCTTTCCCAGGCCATAGCGGAGAGCGGATAGAAAGTGGAGCAGCTGGGACTAGAACTGGCACCCATATGGGATGCCGGCGCTTCAGGCTAGGGCTTTAACCTGCTATGTCACCGCGCCGGCCCCTATTTATTTATTTGAGAGGGAGATTTACGGACAGAGAAAGGGAGAGACAGAGAGAAAGGTCTTCCATTCATTAGTTCACTCCCCAAAGGGCTGCAACTGCCAGAGCTGGGCCAACCCCAAGCCAGGAGCTTCTTCCAGGTCTCGCACGTGGGTGCAGGGGCCCAAGCACTTGGGCCATTTTCTGCCGCTTTCCTGGGCCATAGCAAAGAACTGGATTGGAAGAGGAGCAGTCGGGAAAGAACCAGTGCCTATATGGGATGCTGGCAGCACAGGTGGAGTCTTTAGCCCACTATGCCATGGCGCAGGTCCCCCTAATTCTGTTTTTTCCATGAACATTTTGAAGTATGCTTGTATAATACATACAATGTTAAAGAAATGTTATTTTGTTATCATTTGAAACTATGACTTTTTTTCAGCTTAGGAGAAAGACATAGGTAGAAAACTGTAGGAATTTTTAAACCCTTTGTACTTTACTGTGAATCACAAATATTAATATGACTTTGATTTATTTTTCTTCTTCTAACAGTATGTTTTTTGTTACGGCCACTGAAAAGTTCTAGAAGTAGTAAGCATCTTTTGTTTGGTAAACATTCTCAATCAGAAGGAAGCAGGACTTCTTAGAAAAGAGTCTGGCTCCATGATCTGGGGCAAAAAAAAATGTTTAAGAACACCCTTACGTATTTCATACTACAAAAAAGCAGGCCGGTGCCACGGCTCACTTGGCTAATCCTCCTCCTGCAGTGCTGGCACCCGGGGTTCTAGTCCCTGTTGGGACGCCAGATTCTGTCCCGGTTGCTCCTCTTCCAGTCCAGCTCTCTGCTGTGGCCCGGGACTGCAGTGGAGGATGGCCCAAGTGCTTGGGCCCTGCACCCGCATGGGAGACCAGGAGGAAGCACCTGGCTCCTGGCTTCAGATCAGCACAGCGCCGGCCGTGGCAGCCATTTGGGGAGTGAACCAACGGAAAAAGGAAGGCCTTTCTCTCTGTCTCTGTCTCTCTCTCTCTCTCTCTCACTAATTTCGCCTGTCCAAAAAAAAAAAAGCACAGATATTGGGGTCCAGTCGAGACAAGTAGGAGGCACTTTTAGTGGATACTAAAGAGAAATGGTGACAGCAAAAAAGGGAAATATATCAGATACATGAAATTCCATGAGTTTATAATGATCTTCCATTCTCCTGATACCAGTTCAGGCAAAATTCATTGCTTACCTTTGGAAGTTGGTAGAATGACAACTTTTTTCCAAAAAGCTGATAATTAATGAGAAAGAATCAAGCAGTAAGCCTGTTTTTCATTTGAACATTGTATTTTAGAGTTTCAGTGTTCTTTACAAAAGAATTGGAACTAATATACCTAGAAGAAATTACAAAATTTAGAAAATCACCATTTTCACTCCCTGATAAAAATACTGGGTCTAGGCAGAGTACATTAAGCCTAATGGGGATGGATTCGACTGACATACTTCGACCCATTTGTTTTTAACATCACCAAGAAGATACATTCTTTGTGACAGTGATGCAGTAAATTCAGCAGGACAGTTTTAAACATGGCCTGAGTATTAGATCATACTAAGAATTTAGCCTTAATTTTGTGGTTGTGAAAATAGTGTTGTGATTATATGTATTTATCTGTTAGTGGTATATGGTGTAGAGGGTACATAGAAATTTGTGAATAAAACAATTTGTTGAGCACAGTGTAAAGTACACTTTTTTTTTTTTTTACTTTAACCATATCTCAGAAAAGGGAAGGGAAACACCTGTGAAGCACAACACCCAGACTGTTTTTGGTTTCAAAAGTGAATGATGGGCTGGCGCCCCAGCTAACTTGGCTAACCCTCTGCCTGCAGCGCCGGCACACTGGGTTCTAGTCCCGGTTGGGGCACCGGATTCTGTCCCGGTTGCTCCTGCTTCAGTCCAGCTCTCTGCTGTGACCCAGGAAGGCAGTGGAGGATGCCCAAGTCCTTGGGCCCTGCACCTGCATGGGAGACCAGGAGAAGCACCTGGCTCCTGCCTTCCGATTGGTGCGCACCGGCCGTAGTGGCCATTTTGGGGGTGAACCAATGGAAAAGGAAGACCTTTCTCTCTGTCTCTCTCTCACTGTTTAACTCTGCCTGTCCAAAAAAAAAAAAAAAAAAAAAGTGAATGATACTTATATAATGGTTTATTATAATTTTTGTACTTTATGAATTTGTTTAAAAATTTTCAGAGAACAATTTCCTTATAGTTAGGCTCTTATGAAAACAGGATATAAAATTGCATATATAGAGCCGGCGCCGCGGCTCACTAGGCTAATCCTCCACCTTGCGGCGCCGGCACACCGGGTTCTAGTCCCGGTTGGGGCGCCGGATTCTGTCCCGGTTGCCCCTCTTCCAGGCCAGCTCTCTGCTATGGCCAGGGAGTGCAGTGGAGGATGGCCCAGGTGCTTGGGCCCTGCACCCCATGGGAGACCAGGAAAAGCACCTGGCTCCTGGCTCCTGCCAGGATCAGCGCGGTGCGCCGGCTGCAGCGGCGGCCATTGGAGGGTGAACCAACGGCAAAGGAAGACCTTTCTCTCTCTGTCTCTCTCTCTCTCACTGTCCACTCTGCCTGTCAAAAAAAAAAAAAAAAATTGCATATATAGCTACATTTATGAAAACAGTTTAACTGAAAAATACTAATTGTGATTGTGTTAAGTTATGAGTCTTATCCAGTTTTTTTTTTTTTTTTTTTTAAAGATTTATTTATTTGAAAGGCAGAGTTAGAGAGGCAGATAGAGACAGAGAGGTCTTCTATCCGCTGATTCACTCCCCAGATGGCTGCAATGGCTGGTGCTGCACCAGTCCGAAGCCAGGAGCCAGGAACTTCTTCTGGATCTCCCACATGGGGGCAGGGGCCCAAGGACTTTGGTCATCTTCTACTGCTTTCCCAGGCCATAGCGGAGAGCTGGATCAGAAGTGGAGCAGCCAGGACTTGAACTGGTGCCCTTTGGGCACCTACAGTGCTGGCTTTACCTACTATGCTACGGCACTGGCACCCAGTTTTGTATTTTTAAAAAAAATTTTTTAAAATATTTATTTGGAAGTCAGAGTTACAGAGAGAGAGAGAGGAGAGAGAGATCTTCTGTCCACTGGTTCTCTTCAAATGGCTGCAACAGCCAGGGCTGCGCCAGGCCAAAGCCAAGAGCTTCATCCAGGTCTCCTACATGGGTGACAGGGGCCCAAATACTTGGCCCATTTTCCTCTGATTTTCCCAAGTCATTAGGAGGGAGCTGGATTGGAAGCAGAGCAGCCAAGACACACTTGCCACCCACAGGGGGTGCTGACATCGCTGGTGGCCACTTAACCTGTGACACCACACTAGTCCCCTAATTGTGGATTTTTGTAATTTTTGAGGACTATATTAGAGCAGTCATATGCTAAAATTATTATAATTGTGCTTTCTGGTTACTACTTTTTTTTTTTTGCAGAGCTTTCATGTTGAAAGCATTAACTAACTTGAAAACTAAAGATAATGCCTTTTTAGGTTTTGTGAAATTTTACAGATATGTACATAGAATTCAAGACAGTATAAATAATAGTGAGAGACAGTTCAAATAAGGAATTATTAGTGTTTCTTTACTGATAATTTCAAATATTTTAATGGTGAAACGTCATTAAATTCTTAAAATACATATTAAGACATTTAGCCTGCGACCTGTAATTCTCTTAGTTTTTAAGACATTTTACCTCTTGAAAGAGCCAGCTATCCTCTTTGTGGTAAATTTTGAAGACAATTAAGGAGAAAAAGAATTTGAGGCCATATTAAATGTTAACTTATTTTTATGAAGATAAGTTATTTTCTTTTTATCAGACTTTATTATAAATTTTTTTTCTTCTTTTTTAGGAAGGAGGAGTATTTACCTTTGGAGCTGGAGGGTATGGTCAGTTGGGTCATAACTCTACCAGTCATGAGATAAATCCAAGGAAAGTTTTTGAACTTATGGGAAGCATTGTCACTCAGATTGCTTGTGGAAGGTAAGTTATTTTGCATAAAAGAGTATTTTGGTCTCCATACCACAATATTTAGGGATTGTTTAATGAATTATAGGGTTATAATAATGTAAGGTAAAACATTTTCCCCCAGGTGGCCTAATTTGCTATAGAGGAGTCATAGTAACAGAAAAACATCTTTCATACTGGTTATTTTAATTCCTTCCTTGAAACACATTTATCCGAAGCAGAATGTTGGTATGTGTATGTAAGCTTATATTTATTGGGTTTCACTGTTGAAATTACGGCAGAATTAGTCAGTGGTGAAAGTTTAATTGGTATGCTACCTGATTCCTGGTTCTTGAGAGTAAATAGGATTCTTTGCAATTGAACTTCACATTTGGGACAATTAAATTTGGAAGGCTTTTAAGTAGAAAATGTAGTGCCTTTCTGGACCATTTAAGTTTTGACCACTTAGATTAATGTTATCTTTAGCAGATGTTTGTTGCAGCACTTAAGCTGCTTGGTACATCTGTATCCCATAGCAGTGTGCCTGGGTTGGAGTCCCCCCTCTGCTCCTGAGACCTGCTAGGTGCTAATGTACCCTCTGAGAGGCAGCATGTGATGGATGGCTCAAGTAGTTGGGTGTCTGTCACCCACATGGGAGACCTGGATTGATTGCCAAGTTCCCATCTTCTGCCAGGCCCAGCCTTGGCTGCTCTGGGCATTTGGAGAGTGAATTAGAAGATGGGAATTTTCTCTTTTTTCTCTCTCTTTGCCTCTCAAATAAAAATTTAAAAGCACAAAGATTAATGTTTTCTACCTTGTATGTATCTCTGTAAAATATAGTTTAATTTTCCAATCAGTAACCTGAGATGCATGGAATTACACTGCAGGTAATTTTTGGTGACTCTTTTCTCTTAGCAACCTGTTTGTATGATTTGTGTGTAATGTTTCTCCATCATCAGGTTTTATTCTGTTTATAGACATTTGGGTACTGGACTTTTTTTTTAAAGGCTTATTTATTTATTTATTTGAAAGACAGAGTTACGCAGAGAGAGAGGGAGAGAGGTCTTCCATCCACTGGTTCACTCTCAGTTGGTTGCAAAGCCTGGAGCTGCACCGATCCGAAGCCAGGAGCCAGGAGATTCTTCTGGCTCTCCCACACGGATGCAGGGGCCCAAGAACTTGGGCCGTCTTTTACTGCTTTCCCAGGCCATAGCAGATAGCTGGTTTGGAAGTGAAGCAGCTGGGACACGAACTGGCGCCTATATGGGTTGCCGGCACTGCAGGCAGCGACTTTACCTGCTATGCCACAGTGCCCCCCACCCCCACTTTCACTTTTTGATAATTAACAATAATATTGCTTGGACATTTATTATATGGTATACATAAACTTACATATCTGCTTGGGATGGATTACTGAGTCCTAAAGGATATATTAACTTGGATTTTGCAAGTTAACTTCATTATTTTATCCAGAATTGTTATACCAGTATATGGTTTCACTGGTGTCTGAGAATTTCTTTTTTCTTTTCTTTTTTTAAAGATTTATTTATTTACTTGAAAGGCAAAGTTACAGAGAGTTACATTTGTCAGACTTAATATATTTTTGCTAATATCTTGAATATATAGTACTTCATCATGATTTTAAACTACATTTCCTTGATTTTACTTGACTACCTTTTAATATGTTTATTGGTCATTTATATTTCTTCAAGATATATGAAATTGATTCATAGTGTCTATGTATTGTGAATACACTTCTGTGAGTATTCCCAATAAAGGGTTAAAGTCATTTATTGGACGTATGTTTTGACGATGTCTTCCCATTCATTGTCTTGTCATTTTTCATTCTGTTTTTTTCATGATTAAAAATTCTAAAAATGTTTTAAATCTTAATGACAATGAATTTATCAGCCTTTTACTTAAAGTTGGTGCAATTTTTTTCCTGCCTGAAAACATAATATTTTTTATTCTTTTCAAAAACATAGTTTTAACTTTTTGAGGGAAATCTGTAAGCTATCAGAGAATCAAATTATTTTGATTGAATAGTCAGTAACCCTACCCTAGCACTGCTTGAAATTTTGTGTGTTAAAATGTACAAAATTTATCATCTTAAGTATTTTCAAATCTACCATCAGTGATACTAAGCACATTTATATTGTTGTAAAACTGTCACCTCCATCCATTACCAAACCCTTTTTCATTTCCTTAAATTGAATCTCTATATGCATTATAATTCTGTGTTCTCCCAAATCACTAATCCCTGGCAACTACAGTTGTGCTTTTCTATCCCTTTGAATTTGCTCTACATACCTTATATATGTGAAATTTTACAGAATTTGTCTTTTTGTGACTGGCTTATTTCAGTCAGTGTAATGTGCTGTAGCAATTTCGAATTGTGCTGCTATGAACATTGGTGTACAAATACTTATTTAAGATCCCATTTTTAGTTCTTTTGGCTGTATACCCGGAGTGGCATCGCTTGATCATGGGGTAGTTTTGTTTTTAATTTTTTGGGAACTGCCACACTGGTTTCCATATTTGTTGCACCAGTTTATCTTTCTCCCAACAGTGTACAGGGCTCTAATTAATTTCTCCACATCCTGCTCAACACTTGTTATTTTCTTTCTCTTCCTCTTTTTTCTCCTCTCTTCTTTTTGTTGTCTTCTCTTGCTTTTCTTCTTGTTGCTCCTTCCCATTGTAACTGGTTGTAATAGATATGATATAGTATCATTTTTCTTATGGTTCTGATTTACATTTTCCTAATAGTTACTGATATTGAGCATCTTTACATGCCATTACAGGCCATTTGTACATCTTTTTTTGGGGAAATAGCTATTCAAGTCGTTGGCTGTTTTTGAATTTGGTAGTCTGTTGAGTTTTAATTAAGAGTTCTTTATTTGTTCTGGGTATTAATCCCCTATCAAATAAATGATTTGCAAACATTTTCTTCCATTTTGTGAATTGCCTTTGTATTCTTTTATTAATGTCTTTCATGCACAAATTTTTAGTATTCAGCAAAGCTCAGTTTGTCTAATTTTTTTTGTTACTTATGCCTTCGATGAGAAAAGCCATTGCCAAATCCAACATCATAAAGACTATGTCCTTTTTCTTTTAAGAAGTTTGAACTTCTTATTTAGACCTTTGGTCTATTTTTGCAACTGAGTTTCATGTATTTATTGTGTTCTGCTGCTCTACAGAATTTATTTTAAAATTTTTTCGTGGAATTTTTATGGTGTTTTATGTATGCCATCAGTCATCTGCATACAGAGATAATTTCTCGCTTTCCAGTTTGAACACCTTGTATTTCATATTCTTGCCAAATTGTTCTGGCTAGAATTTCCAAAAATGTGTTGAAAGAAGTGGTGAAAGCAGGCATCTTTACTTAGTTCCTGATCTTCGAGGAAAAGCTTTCAGTCTTTATCATTGACTGTGATGTTCCCTATTGGTTTTTGATATATAGCTTTCATTTTGTTGAGGTGGTTTCTATCTTTGCTTAGTTTTTCAAGTGTTTTGTTTTCATCATGAAGGGATACTGAATTTTGCTAAATGATTTTCTATATTAATTCAGATTACACTGATCATTTAAAAAAATTTATTTTGTTTTAAAGCCAGAGAGAGAGAGAGAGAGATCCTTCATTCTGCTGGTTCATTCCCCAAATGACTGCAACAGCCAGAACTGAGCTGATCCAAAGCCAGGAGCCAGGAGCTTCCCCGGGTCTCCGACATGGGTGCAGGGGCTAAAGGAGTTGGTTCATCTTCTATTACTTTCCCAAGCCATAGCATAGAGCTGGATCAGAAGAGGAGCAGCCGGCACTCAAACCAGCGCCTATAAGGGATGCTGGCACTACACGCTGGGGCTTTAACCCACTGCGCCACAGCACCGGCCCCCAATCACTTTTTCTTTTTTTTTTTTTTAAAGATTTATTTATTTATTTGAGAGGTAGAGTTACAGACAGTGAGGAGAGACACAGAGAGAAAGGTCTATTTTATTTTTTAAGATTTCTTTTATTTGAAAGAGTTACACAGAAGAGAGGCAGAGAGAGGTCTTCCATCCGATGGTTCACTCCGCAATTGGCCACAATGGCCGGAGCTTCACTGATCCGAAGCCAGGAGCCAGGAGCTTCTTCCAGGTTTCCCACACTGGTGCAGGGGCCCAAGCCCTTGGGCCATCTCTACTGCTTTCCCAGGCCATAGCAGAGAGCTGGATTGAAAGAGGAGCAGCCAGGATTAGAACCTGTGCCCGTATGGCATGCCAGCACTTAAGGTCAGGGTGTTAACCCACTGTGCCACAGCGCCGGCCCGAGAAATGTCTTCTTTCCATTGGTTCACTCCCCAGTTGGCCGCAACAGCCGGAGCTGTGCCGATCTGAAGCCAGGAGCCAAGAGCTTCTTTTGGGTCTCCCACGCGGATGCAGGGGCCCAATGCCCTGAGCCATCTTCTACTGCCTTCCCAGTCCATAGCAGAGAGCTGGATTGAAATGGAGCAGCTGGGTCTCTAACGGGCACCCATATGGGATGCCAGTGCTTCAGGCCAGGGCGTTAACCTGCTGCACCACAGTGATGGCCCCTTGATTACTTTTTCTGTGTTGAACCTATTTTGCATTCCAGGAATAAATCTCCTTTGGTTATGTTTTTTAATTCTTTTTTAAAATGGTACTCTCTTGAGTTTACTATAAACCAGTTTCCTTGGTCACAAGGCTTTAACGGACAGAATAAGTCTTACCTGTGGGGAATACTGCAGCCTTCAAGGGAGCACACACTGAGAAGGTACTCCAGAACAGTAAGAAATATGGATGAACTAATTCCTCCTCAAAGATGCCTTCCTCAATTGCCAGTGCAAAGGAGAAGTACTGATTTGAGAATAATATACCTTTTGAGATTTTTGCATATCTATTTTTGTCTAAGTGTATTCTGATGTTCACACAACTGAATCACACATATCCATATATTTGTCAGAACATAAAACCATCATTAAAAAATATATTACTATAATTGGATAATATTTTTTTATCTATCCTGCCAGTCTCTCTTAATTGAGCAGCTTAATCCATTTAAAGTAATTGCTGATTAAGAAGGATTTCCATCTTTTTGCTGTCTGCTTTCTATATACCTTACAGCTTTCTGTCTCATTTTCTTCATTAACTGCCACCTTTTGTGTTTAGTGCAGTGTTTTAATCCTCTTCTTGTTTTTTTCTATATTTTATAGCTTTTTTTAGGATCACATATTTAGGATCACAGAGGCAGAGGCAGAGAGAGAGAGAAGGAGAGGAGGAGAGAGAGAGAGAGAAAGAGAGAGAACTTGCATCCACTAATTCACTTTCCAAGTGGCTGCAATGGCTAGAGCTGGGCCAGTCCGAAGCCAGAAGCCAGGAGCTTCCTCCAGGTCTCCCACGTGGGTGCACGGGCCCATGGGCTTGGACCATCCTCTACTGCTTTCCCAGGCACACTAGCAGGGAGATGTATTGGATGTGGAGAAATCAGGACTCAAACCAGTGCCCGTAGGGGATGCTGTCATTGCAGGTGGCAGCTTCACTTGCTGTGCCACAGCGCTGGCTCTGTACCTGCAGAAGTTTTAACACTTCTTGCAGGGCAGGGCTAGTACTAACAGGTTTTTTCAGCTTTTATTTACCTGGGACTATCTTGATTTCTCCCTCTTTCTGAAGGAATTTTGCTGAATATTGGATTCAGGGTTTGCTGATTTTTTTTTTTTTTTTTTAATTTTTGACAGGCAGAGTTAGAAAGAGAAAGGTCTTCCTTCTCTTGGTTCACCCCCACAAATGGCTGCTACGGCCAGTGCTGTGCCAATCCGAAGCCAGGAGCCAGGTGCCAGGTGCTTCTTCCTGGTCTCCCATGCGGGTGCAGGACCCAAGCACCTGGGCCATCCTCCACTGCACTCCCGGGCCACAGCAGAGAGCTGGACTGGAAGAGGAGCAACCGGGACAGAATACGGCGCCCCAAATGGGACTAGAACCCCGGGTGCCAGCGCCGCAGGTGGAGGGTTAGCCTAGTGAGCCACGGCGCCGGCTGATTTTTGTTTTTTGATTGTCTTTATTTTGAGCTGTCTGTGCCAGGGATCAATCTTAAGTATAAAAAAATAAGACCTTCACAGGTCTTTTCTTAGTTTGTATCTTTACCTGGATATACAGTGTGACTTAAGTTTTTTAGTTAATTTAGTTTTCAAAGGTTTTATTTATTTGGAAAGTATAGTATAGTATAGTGTTGGAGAGAGAAGGAGAGACAGAAATCTTCTGTTCCCTAGTTCACTCCCCAAATGCTGCAACAGCTAGGGCTGGGCCAGGCTGAAGCCAAGAGCTTCAAACTCTTCTGGTTCTCCCGTGTTGATTGGTGCAGGGACCCAAGTACCAGGACCATCATCTTCTGCCTTAGACATATTAGCATGGATCTGCATCAAAATTGGATGAGCTGGGAGTCAGACTGGAATCTTGATATGGGTTGTGGGTATGCCAGGAGGCAGCCTGACCTGTGCCACAACACTATCCCCAGTGTGGCCTTTTGCATTCCTCCATATATATGATTGCTTTTGATTACTGTAAAGCTGAAGTATCTAGCTCCCAAAACAGGAAAAGAAGAAAAGTGAAGGGAAGAGAAAAGAAAAAGAAAGAAGGACAAAAAGGCAGCAGTCCTTTAAATATTCTGGAAGTATCTTGAGCTGGAATGGGAGATAGGTGCACCAGTGAATGTGTGCCTCTTTGCATCTCAATGAACTGAAGCAATAGTAGTCAGAACACCAATGTCAATATCTGGAAGAGATTCTTACTGCCCTTTCTGGTTCTACAAGTTGCATGCAAGCTGGCCCTGTCAGAGTTAAGGGATGGGTGGCTATTACTATGCTAAGAATTGTAGAGGACTGAAATTAACTACAATTTTCCATCTACGCCTTCTTCTGGAAGTTCTGAGCCTTTGGAAAGAATACAAAATTATTCTTCAGTTGATTATATCTGACAAAGTCTGCCTGCAGTTGTGATCCAGGCAGGGTGATGAATTCTTGGAGCTTTCTACTTCATTTTCCCAGAATTCAGTTCTTTAGCTCCATTTTTGAAAATCCTTCATTCTCCTACTCTCCTGTCATATATCCATGGCACTTAAATATAGCCACCTCACAATAATCTTATTAATAACTTATTAATGTATATGCTCATATTATCCAAATCGGTATGGTTTGCTTCTATTATTTATGCTTAAAATGTTTATATAATTAACTTGCCTTAATGTGCTCCCTGGGTCACTTGTATAATGTTCACTGGAAATGATGAAGATCAGGAATTACTATCTTGTTTCTTTGCGGTGGGAAAACTTTTTCTTCCTTTCTTTTTTTTAAAAGATTTATTTATTTATTTGAAGGAGTTACACAGAGAGGGGAGAGGAGAGGCAGAGAGAGAGAGAGAGAGGTCTTCCATCTGATGTTCCAATCCTCAGTGGGCCGCAGCAGCCAGAGCTGTGCTGATCCAAAGCCAGGAGCCAGGAGCCTCCTCTGGGTCTCCCGCTGGGTGCAGGGTCCAAGGACTTGGACCATCTTCTACTGCTTTCCCAGGCCATAGCAGCGAGCTGGATTGGAAGTGGAACAGCCAGGTCTTGAACCAGAACCATATGGGATGCTGGTGCTTCAGGTCAGGGTGTTAACCTGCTGTGCCACAACGCTGGCCCCAACACAGCTTTCTTTTTTCTAGAATAACTTATTGGTCATGTGTTAACCTTTTTTATATAGTGCTGTTTTATTTATGAAAATATTTTGCTTAATTAATGTTATCAGTGACCTTAATCTATAGTTTTCTCTTATTCTTTCTGCCAAGTTTTGTTAAGTTTATTCTAGTATGATAAAATAATTGTCCCCCCCCCTTTTTAAATAGAATACCTTGAAAGTTGATATAACTGTCATTAAAGCTGGGCCTAGCTTTTTTTTTTGTTTGTTTAATAAATTCTTTAAGCATTTCAGTTATTTGAAAGTGAAGTTTTTCTTTTTTTGTTTTAGAAAACTTTAATTTAATAAATATAAATTTCATAAGTACAGCTTTAGGAATATAAGTTCTTTCCCCCATACCCGCCTTCCCATACCCATTCCTGTCCCACCTCCTACTCCCTCTACCATTCCATTCTTAATTCAGATTCATTTTTAATTATCGTTATATACACAAGACTTTAAGTAAAGATTTTTTACTCTAAGTAAAGATTTCAACAGTTTGCACCCACACAGACACAAAAAGTATAAAGTACTATTTGAAGACAAGTTTTACCATTACTTCTCATAGTACAACCATTAAGGACAGACTACATGGGGAGAAGTACACAGTGACTCCTGTTGTTGATTTAACAATTGACATTCTTTTTTATGATGTCAGTGATCACCTGAAGCTCTTGACATGAGCTGCCAAGGCTATGGAAGCCTTTTTTTTTTTTTTTTCTAAGATTTATTTTATTTATTTGAAAGAGTTACAGAGAGAAGTAGAGACAGAGAGAGAGAGAGGTCTTCCATCCTCTGGTTCACTCCCCAGATGGCCGCAACAGCTGGAGCTGTGCTGATCTGAAGCCAGGAGCCAGGAGCTTCTTCAGGTTCTCCCACGTAGGTGCAGGGGCCCAAGGACTTGGGCCGTCTTCTACTGCTTTCCCAGGCCATAGCAGAGAACTGGATCGAAAGAGGAGCAGCCAGGGCTAGAACCAGCGCCCATATGACATGGCGGTGCTTCCTGCATTTGGATGTCCTTTCTTTCTCCAAACCTGGGAAATTTTCTGTTAATATTTCACTAAAAAGTCCTTCTAATCCTTTCTCACTATCTATGCCTTCAGGAAATCCTAGAACCCGTATGTTGGTTTCTTTTTTCTTTTTTTACAATATCCTATAGATTCCCAACAGTGTTTTTTTAGTTTTCTAATTTCTTCTTCTTGTCTTTGGTTTGACTGTATACCTTGCTGTGCTCTGTCTTCTATGTCCAATACTCTTTCTTTTGGTTTCTGATTCTGTTGTTAAGGGCTCTGTACTTCAATTTTTATTTGTTCTATTGAATTCTTCATTTCATTTTGATTTCTCTTTTAAGATCTCAATTTCATGGGAGAAATTTTGTTTCATGTCCTGCACAGATTTCAGTAGTTCATGCATTTGCATTGGATTACTTCTGTGTAATCTTATGATAAATTTTTTGAATTCCATTTCTTGCATTTCTTCAGTCTCATCATCTTCACAATCTAGTATTGAAGTGTCATGGTTTTTGGGGGACATCATGTCGTCGTCTTCCTTATTTCTTGGATCAGAGTATTCGGTGTTCAGCGTTTGTGGAGATTCTTTCTTTCCTTTTTTTTTTTTTTTTTTTTTTTTTTTGCTGTGAAGGCTTTGTTCATTGTACTGTGATTCTGTAGATAAGTGAAATGTCTTCTTTCAGTGAATATCTAGAGGCTTTTAGTGGGTGTGGCCAGAGAGCTCAGTTCAGTTCTCCAATGTTAAGGACATGCCTAAGGTGACACACCCAGGTTTGGCCCGGTGAATCTTTTCCATCTCTCTCTCTCTCTCTCTCTCTCTCTCTCTCTTTTTTTTTTTATCAGAAGGGAGGTTTAGTTTGCTCAGCTGAGCTCTTCTCCTCAGTGGAGACCAGTGCCTGAGTGCTAGCCCCAGTGGGTATGATATTCACCTGCTCTGTCCCAGGGACCACACAAAGATCTGTGCGGTCGTCAGTGTAAGTTCAGATTCCCCAGCAATGTCTTTTACCTGGTAACCAGGAACCCCTGAGCTTGTGGCATCTCCTACTGAGACTGCTCAAAGTCCCAGCCATACCATGAGTTCTCCCACACACCCTCAGTGTTTTCCACAGTAGACACCGCCCGTATGGTGTTGGAACACATCAATCATATCTTCATCCTCCATTTCCAACTGTACATGTGTGTCTGATTCATTGATTGACTGCCTGTCAAATCAGAATCTGATCTGCCTCATTGACAAACCCTGTCGTTCACAATAGGCTTTCATTAGTTTACTAAGTGGTGTATGCCTCTTTTTTAAAAAAAATTTTTTGAAGACTTATTTATTTATTTGAAAGTCAGAGTTACACAGAGAGAGGAGAGGCAGAGAGAGAGAGGTCTTCCATCCAATGGCTCACTCCCCAATTAGCCGCAATGGCTGGAGCTGCGCTGATCCAAAGCCAGGAGCCAGGAGCTTCCTCCAGGTCTACCACGCAGGTGCAAGGGCCCAAGGACTTGGGCCATCTTCTACTGCCTTCCCAGGCCGGTCTTGAACCGGTGCCCATATGGGATGCCGGCGCTTCAGGCCAGGGCATTAACCCGCTGTGCCACAGTGCCGGCCCTATGGTGTATGCCTCTTAATCTTAAACTGCACCACAGAACCATCCTGCCCTTCAAATTAATATGATTGTTTTTCTCAGTCTTGACTCCTTCCTTGGGCTTTTTGTCAGCCATGGCGAGTCCCGGAGTCTCTTCAGATGCTGCCTCAAAAAAGAGGTACCAGGTCTGCACTGGACAAACCAGGGAGAAATTTTAATGATACATTGGGTGAGATCTCAGGATTTACCCTACAGAGGGAATGTAGGTAGGTGTCTGGTATATTGACCAGTTTAACTTTTAGTTAGGTCAGTCCTAAGAAGTACATGTTGTTTCCATATTAAATGCTTGGCAAAAGCGTCCTGAAAGAAGAGGGAATTCATCACGGAGATGATCTGAAAGAAAAAGGTTCATATTCTAGTAGTATAACAGTACTTTTGAGCTCTCGTGTCAAATCTATGGCTTAAGATAATTGTATTCATTCAGTGACTCTGAACTCAACTTTACACTATAATCACTTCGAAGTTTTTTTTGTTTTTAAGAATTTATTTGAAAGAGTTACAGAAAGAGAGAAAAGGAGGTCTTCCATTTTCTGATTCACTCCCCAGATAGTCCAGTGTCCAGGCCTGGTCCAGGCTGAAGCCCAGGAGCTTCATCTGAGTCTCTATGTGGATGACAAGGGCGCAGACACTTGGGCAGTCTTCTGCTGTTTGTCACAGGCCATTAGCAGGGAGCTGGACCAGAATTGGAGCACCTGTGACATCGTTAACAGATACCAGCATCACAGGTGGTATCTTTACCTGTTGCCCCATGCTAGCCCTGTACTTGGAGAGGTTTTAAAAGTATATGTTGTTTAGATTCACCACTAGATGATTTTGTTATGCAGGTATGGTTAAGAATCACTGCTTTAGTACACCAGTTTGTGAAGGAGTTTCACAAAATAGTATTACAGTAATTTTCTTTTTTTTCTTTTTTTAAAGATTTATTATTATTTACTTGAAAGACAGAGTTACAGAGAGAGGTAGAGACAGAGAGGTCTTCCAACCGTTGGTTCACTCCCCAGATGGCTGCAACGGCCGGAGCTGAGCCGATCCGAAGCCAGGAGCCAGGAGCTTCTTCTGGATCTCCTGTGTGAGTGCAGGGGCCCAAGCCCTTGGGCCATCTTCTACTGCTTTCCCAGGCCATAGCAGAGAGCTGGATCGGAAGAGAGAAGCAGCCAGGACAAGAACTGGCACCCATATGGGATGCTGACACTTCAAGCCAGGGCTTTAACCCATTGTGCCACAGCGCTGGCCCCTATTGCAGTAATTTGAGGTGTCAGAATGGCTTCTTTCTGAGGAATACAGAATGAAGAATGTTAAACTCTTGTTCAAACAGAGCAATTTATTTTATATGCAGGTGTTCAATGTAAAATTTCCTTTGTTGGGTCCAGCATTGTGGTCCATCAGGTTAAGCTGCAGCTTGTGACACTGGCATCTCACATAGGTGCTGGTTCAAGTCCCAGTGACTCCACTTCCAGTCCACCTCCCTGCTAATGGCCTGGGAAAAGCAGTGGAGGATGGGCCAAGTGTTTGGGCCCCTGCTCTCCATATGGGAGATGCTGGTAGAAGCTCCTGATTCCTGGCTTTGGCCTGGCCAAGCCCCTGACATAGCCCTAGTCCCAGTCATTGTGGCCATTTGGGAAGTGGACCAGTGGATGGAAGATCTGTCTCTCCCTTTCTCTCTGTGTAAGACTGCCTATCAAGTGAATAAGTAAATCTTTTAAAAACATATTTTCTTCATTAAAAGGATGTCATTGTTTAAAAATTGATTGACATTGGGTTATCTGACTCTGAGATAAGGTAATTGTTTGGTTCATCATTTTCTAGTAATGTGGTAGGTAGACTAGTCAACTTAAAATCCCTTTTGAATGAAAACAGCTTTTAAATAGCATAGTTGTTGGGGCCAGCACCTTTATGTAGTGGGCTTTGTAGCCCATATGAGTGCCAGTTCTAGTCCTGGCTGCTCCTCTTCCACTCCAGCTCTCTGCTTATGATCTGGGAAAGCAGTGGAGGATGGCCCAGGTACTTGGGCCCATACACCCACGTGGGAGACCTGGAAGAAGCTCCTGGCTACTGGCTTTAGATGGCCCAGCTCTGGCCATTGAGGCCATTTGGGGAGTGAAGCAGCTGGTAGAACACTTTTTTCTCTATCTCTCCCTCTATCTGTAACTCTTTCAAATAAATAAGTAAAAATATTTTTTTAAAAAAATAGCATAGATGAGTTTCCCAGAAAGTAAAGGTAATTCCTCACAGTAAAAGCAAAGGAATCTGAAAACCAAAGTTGTTAGTTTGAATTGACTCTGGAGCCACCCTTAAAGAATTTTCCAGTCCAGGTAATGCATTAAAAAGATGATATTGTGTAAAAAAGAAAAGGAAAGATACCATTCTGAAATCTGGTGTCATAAAATCTTTATTTACCTAACAATTTTGTGTTTCAGTCATTTTGGCTGAGCATAGCTGGACTCAGATGATCAGCTAAATGATCTGACTACAGCCTGAGAGTAGGGTAACTTCTGCTGGGATAGTTTGTCTCTGTTCCAGATTACATGTCATCCTTCACCAGTTAACCTTAGGTTAGTCTCAGATGGTGGAGCAGGGTTCCTAAAGAGAGAAGGAAGGAGTCTAAAGT
Source organism: Oryctolagus cuniculus (assembly GCF_964237555.1). Taxonomy (NCBI): domain Eukaryota; kingdom Metazoa; phylum Chordata; class Mammalia; order Lagomorpha; family Leporidae; genus Oryctolagus; species Oryctolagus cuniculus. The sequence goes on along the minus strand of NC_091446.1, from coordinate 59,933,040 downwards.
TGATTGTGAGGCACAGTCTAAGAACTGAGACACTTTCAGTTCTGCTGCATTCTGTTGGCCAAAACAAGTTGTAGGCTGGAGATCAGTTTTTAAGACCTGGAGAAAAAGATTCCTTTACTAGATAGGAACAGCTGCAAAAGTCATGTAGGATACAAGTACAGGAAGAAGAATAATTCAGCCATTTTATGAAAAATTATACTAGATATGACAAAGAAGTTTAGGGCAGGAGATGAGATGGGAACTGAGATACCATTTCCTCCTGGAAAAAAGCTCTCATGAAATGCTCCCCTACTGGCAGAAGGAGACTTTTCTGTGTGGTTTCTGCTTTGGAACTCCCATGAGAATCTCTAACTACTAGGCTGCCATAAAATAGTTTTGGGGCTTAAATTAAGTGGAAAAACCATAAAATCCAAGAAATGGATTATTCTTGGTTTGGTATACATATATTATAATTTGCAATGTGTAAATAAAGTGTTTCTAATAAAATAACAGGGTAGCAGATTGATTAAAAGGTTCTGGAAATGGGATATAACAAAATTTAAAACTAAAAAGATAGGTAAGGGCCTGTTGCTGTAATGTAGCAGGTAAAGCCACTACCTGCAGTGCTTGCATCCCATATGGGCGCCAGTTGGGCGCCAGTTGGAGTTCGGCCACTCCATTTCAGAGCCAGCCTTCTCCTATGGCCTGGGAAAGCAGTAGAAGATGGAACAAATCTTGGGACCCTGCACCGCATGAGAGACCTGGAAGAGGCTCCTGGCTCCTGGCTTTGGATCGGCACAGTTCCAGCCATTGTGGCCATCTAGAGAGTGAACCAGCAGATGGAAGTTGTGTCTCTGTGTCTCTATTTCTCTATCTCTCTGTCGCGCTCTGCCTCTCTGTAACTCTGCCTTTCAAATAAATAAATAAATAAATATATATTTTGACAGGCAGAGTGGACAGTGAGAGAGAGAGACAGAAAGGTCTTCCTTTACCGTTGGTTCACCCTCCAATGGCCGCTGCGGCCAGCGCACCGCGCCGATTGAAGCCAGGAGCCAGGTGCTTCTCCTGGTCTCCCATGTGGGTGCAGGGCCAAGCACTTGGACCATCCTCCACTGCACTTCCTGGGCCACAACAGAGAGCTGGACTGGAAGAGGGGCAACCGGGACAGAATCCGGCGCCTCGACTGGGACTAGAACCTGGTGTGCCAGTGCTGCAGGCGGAGGATTAGCCTATTGAGCCGCGGCTCCGGCCCAATAAATAAATCTTAAAAAGATAGGTAGAAACAGTAGGTTGGACATACTGCTAAAAATAAAATTAATATTTTGAAAGATCCAGGGAAATTACTTACTTAAGGCATGGAGTTAAAAGAGTTTAAGATCAGGGCTGGCACTGTGGTGTAGCAGGTAAAGCAGCCACCTGCAGTGCTAGCATCCCATATGGGCCCTGGTTCAAGCCCCTGCTGCTTCATTTCAGATCCAGCTCTCAGCTATGGCCTGGGAGTGGTAGAGTATGGCCCAAGTCCTTGAGCCCCTACACTCTTGTGGGAGACCCTAAGAAACTCCTGGCTTTGGACTGGCCCAGCTCTGGCTATAACAGCCATTGAGGGGCGTGAACTAGGAGATGGAAGTCTCTCTCTCTCTGCCTCTGCCTCTTTGTAACTCTTGCTTTCAATTAAATAAATAAATCCTTTTTTTTTTTTTTTTAAGAAAAATTTAAGGTAGACTATGTAGTGTAGGCTCAACATTTACCTAATTCTGTCCTACAAGACAAAGAATAAATGGAAGAGACTACTTATGGAAATACGGCATGAAAATTTTTCAGACATAATTGGGTTGAATACATACAACCTGAGACTAAGAAATACAAGGCTTAACCTGAATAATCACATCTAACCTGTTCCTAAACATAGTGAAACATCAGAGGAAATTGGATAGATTCACTGAAAGTAGACTGGTAGGTTTACTTAGCTTTGGTTCTGCAGTTTATTGGATTTGTCTCCCTCCCTCCCTTTTTCCCTCCCTCCCTTCTTTCCTGACAGAAAGCTCCCATTTCCCTGGTTTTCTTCTCCAGTGTCTACATTGTGAGTCTTAATCAAGGTCTTTCACGTGAGTAGTAGGAACCCAGGTCCTTGATCCAACACTACTGTCTACATTAGCAGGAAGCTAGAATCAGGAACTGGAGCCAGGTATTGAACTTGGAAATGACAGTGTGGGATGCAGGCATCTAAACTGCTAGGCAGAATTCCCAGCCTGCTTTCCTTGCGGTATTTGCAGAAAAGCCTGGGTGCATATGCATAAGAATTGGTTTTCCCAAAAGAAAGGAAACATTGTTTCTATAATGTTTGGTATATATACCAATTTTCTGAAGAGCTGGATTACTTACCCAGTTCTTGACCTAAAACTTTTGGGTGGTACCCAAATAGACTATGGCTGTAGGCTAGAACCTGACAGGGAAGTAGAAGATGGACTTCCTTGAACAACATGGTTAGATGCTACTTTAGGGTTGAATCTTTTATTAGGGATATTAGCATAGATCTGGGCTTTTAAAAATTTAGAGATTTATGGATGGAGTGTTATGCAGCCTACCTGAGGCGTATTTCAGTTATTCTTATGTTTATCAAAAGTAAGTGTATAAGACTACGGATGTTAATGAATATATTGTACAGAAATTTTAGAGCTACAGTGATTTTGTGAACTTATTTTTTAAAAGAAATAATTATATCAGTTAATATTTACTGTGTTTTTCTCAGTGTGAATTGTTTGGGAGGTGACATTAATTCAGGTTTTTCTCTCATTTTGCTCTAGGCAGCACACTTCTGCTTTTGTTCCTTCATCAGGACGAATTTACTCTTTTGGACTTGGTGGTAATGGGCAGCTAGGGACTGGTTCAACAAGCAACAGGAAAAGTCCTTTCACTGTGAAAGGAAATTGGCTCCCTTATAATGGCCAGTGTCCACCAGATATAGGTAAGTTCTGTCATATGAAAACTTTGTTAAACATGTTAAAGTTCTTGTTTAAATACTAGTTTTAAGTGATGATGCTTTCTATGTTTGCAAGAAATCCCAAACACATTGTTAAATGGAAACAGTAAAATGCAGAGCAGCATATAAATGGTTTAACTTATTTATATTTACTTATATGTATTTAAGGAAATTCTTAATAAATGAAGTAATAAAAGACAACTATTGTTGATTTAACATTGACACTCTTATTTTTGACGTCAATGAATACCAGAGGCTCTTGTCATGAACTGCCAAGGCTATGGAAGCCTTTTGAGTCCAGAAACTCTGACATTATTTAGACAGAGCCATAATCAAAGTGGAAGTTCTCTCCTCCCTTCAGAGAAAGGTACTTCCTTCTTTGATGGGCCCCTTCTTTCCACTAGGATCTCATTCACAGAGATCTTTGATGTAGGTCATTTTTTGCCGCAGTATCTTGGCTTTTCATTCGTGGAATGCTCTCATGAGCTTTCTAACCAGATCTGAATGCCTTAAGGGTTGATTCTGAGGTCAGAGTGCTGGTTAGGGCATTTGTCATTCTGTGAATCTGCTATGTGTCCTGCTTCCCATGTTGGATTGTTCTTTTTAATTCTATCAATTATTATTAGCAGACACTTGATCTTACTTATGTGATCCCTTTAACATTTAATCCTTTCTTTATGATCAGTGATGAAGTTAAGCTGATCACTTTAACTTGTAAGATGGCATTGGTACCTGCCAACTTAATGGGATTTGGAGTCCCATGGCAAGTTTTTAGCTTTACACTTGGGGTAAGTCTTTGGGAATGTGTGCTGAACTGTATATCTCCTGCCTCTCTTATTCCCACTCTTATTTTTAACAGGGATCAATTTTCAATTGGATTTAAACACCTAAGAACGATTCTCTGTTAAGAGTTCAACCAATGATATTAAGTAGAAAAAGAAAATACTAAAAAGAATAAAATAGTAACCTGTTCCTCGACAGTCAGGACAAGGGCTGATCTAGTCATTGCTTCTCATAGTGTCAATTACACTTTTGCAGCTTTCCTTTAAGTGCTGAATTAGTTGTCACAGATCAGGGAGAACATATAATATTTGTCCTTTTGGGACTGGCTTATTTCACTCTGTATGATATTTTCCAGATTCCTCCATTTTGTTGGAAATGAGCAGATTTCATTATTTTTTTCTTTTTTACTGCTGTGTAATATTCTAGAGAGCATATACCCTTTAATTTCTTTACCCATTCTTCCATTGACGGGCATTTAGGTTGATTCCATGTCTTAGCTATTGTGAATTGAGCTGCAGTAAACATGGAGGTGCAGATAGCGCTTTTATTTGCCAATTTAATTTTTGTTGGGTAAATTCCGTGGAGTGGGATGTGTGGATCATATGATAGGACTATATTCAGATTTCTGAGGTATCTCCAAACTGTCTTCCACAGTGGCTTTACCAGTTTGCATTCCCACCAACAGTGGATTAGTGTGCCTTTTTCCCCACATCCTGACCAGCATTTGTTGTTTGTTGATTTCTATATGTAGGCCATTCTAACTGGGGTGAGGTGAAACTTCATTGTGGTTCTAATTTGCATTTCCCTGACGGCTAGTGATCCTGAATGTTTTTTCATGTGTCTGTTGGCCATTTGAATTTCCTCTCTTGAAAAATGTCTGTTTAGGTCCTTGGCCCAACTCTTTTTTTTTTTTTTTTTTTTTTGACAGAGTGGATAGTGAGAGAGAGAGACAGTGAGAAAGGTCTTCCTTTGCCGTTGGTTCACCCTCCAATGGCCGCCAAGGCTGGCGTGCTGCGGCCGGCGCATCACACTGATCCGAAGGCAGGAGCCAGGTGCTTCTCCTGGTCTCCCATTGGCCCAACTCTTAAGTGGGTTATTTGTTTTGTTGTTGTGGAGTTTCTTGATCTCTTTGTAGATTCTGATTATTAATCCTTTATCAGTTGCATAATTTGCAAATAATTTCTCCTGTTCTGTTGATTGCCTCTTCACTTTCCTTACTGTTTCTTTGTTGTACAGAAACTTCTCACTTTGTAATCTTAGTAGTTAATTTTGGCTTTTGCTGCCTGTGCCTCTGGGGTCTTTTCCAAGAAGTCTTTGCCTTCCCCACTGTCTTTCAGGGTTTCTTAGATGTCCTCTAATAATTTGAAGGCGTCGGGTCCTAGATTTGGATCTGTAATCCATGTTGAGTGGATTTTTGTGTAAGGTGTAAGGTAGGCATCCTGCTTCATGCTTCTGCATGTGGCAATCCAGTTTTCCCAGCACCAGTTTTTGAATAGACTGTCCTTGTTGCAGGAATTGGTTTTAGCTCCTTGTTCAAATATAAGTTGGTTGTATATGTTTGGGTTGACTTCTGGTGTTTCCATTTTGTTCCATTGGTCTATCCATTTGTTTTTGTACCAGTACCAGGCTGTTGATTATAACTGCCCTGTAGTATGTGTTGAAATCTGGTATTGTGGGGCCGGCTCTGTGACACAGTAGGTTAATGCCTTGCCCTGAAGCACCGGCATCCTATATGAGTGCTGGTTGAACTCCGGGCTGCTCCATTTCTGATCTAGCTCTCGGCTATGGCCTGGGAAGGCAGTGGAGATGGCCCAATTCCTTGTGCCCCAGACCCTTGTGGGAGAACCTGACGAAGCTCCTGGCTCCTGGCTTTGTATGGGTGCAGCTTCAGCCATTGCATCCAGTTGGGGAGAGAACCATCGGATGGAACCTTTCTCTCTCTCTGCCTCTCCTTCTCTCTGTAATTCTGACTTTCAAATAAATAAATCTTAAAAAAAAAAAAAAGAAAAAAGAAAAAGAAATAAGCCCGGGGCTGCGGCTCAATAGGCTAATCCTCCACCTGCGGCGCTGGCACACCGGGTTCTAGTCCCGGTCGGGGCGCCAGATTCTGTCCCGGTTGCCCCTCTTCCAGGCCAGCTCTCTGCTGTGGCCCGGGAAGTGCAGTGGAGGATGGTCCAAGTGCTTGGGCCCTGCACCCCATGGGAGACCAGGAGAAGCACCTGGCTCCTGCCTTCGGATCAGCGCAGTGCGCTGGCCGCGGCAGCCATTGGAGAGTGAATCAACAGCAAAAAGGAAGACCTTTCTCTCTGTCTTTCTCTCTTACTGCCCACTCTGTAAAAAAAAAATAAAATAAAATAAAATAAATCAAAGAGCTCTCATTAAAAAATAACAAAGAGAAAAAGAAAACTGAAATCTGGTATTGTGATGCCTCCAGCTTTGTTTTTGTCGTATAAGATTGCTTTAGCTATTTGAGGTCTCCTCTGCCTCCATGTGAATTTCAGTATCATTTTTTCCAGATCTGAGAAGAATGTCTTTGTTATTTTGATTGGTATCGCATTTAATCTGTAAATTGCTTTTTGAAGAATGGACATTTTGATGATACTGATTCTACCAGTCCATGAACATGGAAGAATTTTTCCGTCTTTTTGTATCTTCTTCTGTGCCTTTCTTTAAAGTTTTGTAATTCTCATGATAGAGAAATTTGACATCCTTTGTTAAGTTTATTCCAAGGTATTTAATTTTTTTTTGTAGCTATTGTGAATGGGATTGATTTTAGAAGTTCTTTCTCAGCTGTGGCATTGTCTGTGTAAAAGGCTATTTTTTTTTTTTTTTTAAGTTTTATTTATTTGAAGGTCAGAGTTAAAGAGAGAGAGCAGGGGCCGGCGCCGCGGCTCACTAGGCTAATCCTCCGCCTTGCGGCGCTGGCACCCCGGGTTCTAGTCCCGGTCGGGGCACTGGATTCTGTCCCGGTTGCCCCTCTTCCAGGCCAGCTCTCTGCTGTGGCCAAGGAGTGCAGTGGAGGATGGCCCAAGTGCTTGGGCCCTGCACCCCCTGGGAGACCAGGATAAGTACCTGGCTCCTGCCTTCGGATCAGCGCGGTGCGCTGGCCGCAGCGGCCATTTGAGGGTAAACCAGCGGCAAAGGAAGACCTTTCTCTCTCTCTCTCTCTCTCTCCACTCTGCCTGTTAAAAAAAAAAAAAAGAGAGAGAGAGAGAGAGAGCAGGATGGGCAGAGAGAGAGAGGTCTTCTATTCATTGGTTCACTCCCCAGTTGCCTGCAACAGCCAGAGCTGTGGTGATCTGAAGCAAGGAGCAAGGATCTTCTTCCCAGTCTCCCACATGAGTGCAGGGGCCCAAGTACTTGGGGCATCTTCTACTGCTTTCCCAGGCCATAGCAGGGAGCTGGATCTAAAATGGAGCAGCTGGGACTTGAACCGGCGCCCATATGGGATGCAGGCACTGCAGGCAGTGGCTTTACCCACTACGCCACAATGCCGACTCCTGTATTGATTTTATATCCTGCTTCTTTACCAAACTCTTCTATGAGTTCCAATAATCTCTTAGTGGAGTTCTTTGGATATCCTGTATTGTAACTAAACTTCCCTTTTATATTTCCTTTTTCCTTTTCTTTGGAATTGTTTTCTCATTTATTTTAGTCTCTGGTGAAAGCCAGAATGCTGATTATTTTTATGTTTATGTTAGTCTTTTTTTTTTTTAACTTTCATTTAGTAAATATAAATTTCCAAAGTACAGTTTATGGATTACAGTGGCTTTTCGCCCCCTAACTTCCCTGCCACCCGCAACCCTCCCATCTCCCGCTCCCACTCCCTCTCCCATTCCATTCACATCAAGATTCATTTTCAATTATCTTTATATACAGAAGATCAATTTAGTATATATTAAGTAAAGATTTCATCAATTTGCACCCACACAAAACATAAAGTGTAAAATATTGTTTGAGTACTAGTTATAGCATTAATTCACATTGACCAACACATTAAGGTCAGAGATCCTACATGAGGAGTAAGTGCACAGTGACTCCCAGCTAAACTCTGCTTCTGATCCAGTTTCTTGGTAATGCACCTTGGGAAGTGCAGATGATGATGACACAAGTCTTTGAATCCCTGGGTTCCATGAGTCCCTGAGACCCATGTGAGAGACCTAGATTGACTTCCTGGCTTCAGTCTGGTTCATTTGGGGAATGAACAGCAGCTAGAACCAACAGAGATGCCTTTTAAGTAGATGAAAATAAATATTATTTTAAAAATCATAATTTTTGTTGTACTGTAGATATCTTAATGGACAATCTAGGGTGGTTGGGAGGGGGGAACCTTGAATAGAGAATTTTAGTGTTGAGAAGGAATTTTAGGACACTTTCGGTGTTGAGAGAGAGTCCCAAAATTGTTTAGAGTATGTGTGATAGGTGGGAAAAGTATTAAACAAAGCATTACCAATCTGTAGAGATGACGGAAGAATTACTCAATGTGTGAAAATTTGAGGGACAAAAAGATTAGTTTAGACCCTATCCTTCTACTGTCCATTAAATTATAGTTTGGATTAAATGGTAAAAAATTTTAAGAAAATGATTCTTTGGGGGCCGGCACTCTGGTATAGTAGCTTAAGCAGCCACCTGTGACTTTGGTATCCCATATGGCACTGTTTCGAGTCCTAGCTGCTCCACTTCTGATCCAGCGCTCTGCCTGGGAAAGCAGTACAAGATGGCCAAAGTCTGTGGACCCCAGCAGCCATTTGGGAGACCTAGAAGAAGCTGCTGGCTCTGGATTGACTCAGCTCCATCCATTGCGGCCATATGGGGAGTTAACCAGCAAATGGAAGATCTTTTCTGTCTTTCCCTCTCTCTCTAACTATGCTTCTCGAGTAAATGAAGAAATTTTTAAAACAAACAAACGAAGAAACTGATTCTTTTATTTCAGGATTGGGAAAACCTTTCCATCCTCAATACAATGAGTCGTGATAAAATTGGATTAAAAATGTTTTTGAGACAAAATTAAGCAATAATTATTTGAGAAAATATTTTTGATAATTACAACTTAATGTCCAATGTGCATATACATATGGATGAGCAAACAGTGACATCTAATAGATAAATAAGACAAACATTAAGCTACCTGATAAGGGGCCAGTGCCGTGGCACAGTGGGTTAATGCCCTGGCCTGAAGTGCTAGCATCCCATATGGACGCCGATTCGAAACTCGGCTGCTCCACTTCCTATCCAGCTCTCTGCTATGGCCTGGGATAGCAGTAGAAGATGGCCCTGGCTGGCTCCGTGGCTCACTTGGCCAATCCTCCACCTGTGGCATCGGCACCCCGGGTTCTAGTCCTGACTGGGGCGCTGGGTACTAGTCCTGGTTGCTCCTCTTCCAGTCCAGCTCTCTGCTGTGGCCCAGAAAGGCAGTGAAGGATGGCCCAAGTGCTTGGGTCTCTGCACCCGCATGGGAGACCGGGAGGAAGTACCCAGCTTCTGGCTTCGGATCGGCGCAGCGCCAGCTGTGGCAGCCATTAGGGTCAACCAACGGAAGGAAGACCTTTCTCTCTGTCTCTCTCTCACTGTCTATAACTCTCTGTCTCTCTCTCTCACTGTCTAACTCTGCCTGGCAAAACATTAAAAAAAAAAAAAGAAAAAAGAAAAAAAGAAGATGGCCCAAGTCCTTGGCCGCTGCACCCACATAGGAGACCCAGAAGAAGCTCCTGGCTCCTGGTTTCAGATCAGCGCAGTTCCAGCTGTTGCAGCCAATTAGGGAGTGAACCATCTGATGGAAGAGCTCGCGCTCTCTCTCTCTCTCTCTCTCTCTCTCCCTGCCTCTCCTCTCTCTGTGTAACTTTCAAGTAAAATCAATAAATCTTTTAAAAAAAAAAAGTTACCTGATAAATAAAGGAGATAAATGGAAATTTCCCCAAGAGGAAATTGATGATGCTAAGAAATATGCAAAAATTACTACCCTCTTCAGTATCAAAGAAATGCAGATTTAAAAAGCAAGAGGATAGTAAATAAATGCAAAAGATAAGGCTTAATCCTCAATTTCCTGTTTTAAGATAAGTATATAGTAGTAAAGGAGGAGCTAATGTCCACCTCTAAGGTAAAGAAGCAGTGCTCGCATATCATCATTTTCAAATTATAGTTCATTAATTTTCTAGATGTTTAATATCAGTGCTTTCTAGCATCCACAAAGAAACTCAGCAAGCCATATGTTTCAAGATGGAAGAACAACACCTACCCCTTGACCCCATATCCCAGTGTAGCAGTTCTTAAATAACCTGTGATTGGTGCCTGTCTAGATCTACCTACCAGTTTATGAAACATACATGAGACCAAGCAGAATGCTAAGAGAAACCACAGAGGTACATTCAGCAAAGTCCAGTCTGCAGGAAGTTTGTGCAGAACAAGTGATTACATTTTTCAAACTTTTGGAGTCACAATCAAAAGGAAAGGAAAGCTAACTTCTGGTGTCTGATTCACAGCTCCTGGAAACCCATTCATGTATTATAGATTAGTCATCCATTTTCTAGAAGTTACTTATAAAATGCAGAATCACATTTTAGGAATAAATAAATAACATCCATTTTGAGGAAATGAACAGTTTCATGTAGACTTTTCTAAATGATGGTAGAGAAAAGATTTTAAATAAATTGCTGGTTTATTTAACATAGATTTATCCTTTAATCTGTTCTTTTTTAAAAAAAGATTTATTTATTCATTTGAAAGAGTTACACAGATAGAGGAGAGGCGGACAGAGAGGGAGGGAGGGAAGGAGAGGTCTTCCATCCGCTGGTTCACTCCCCAGTTGACTGCAATGGCTGGAACTGCGCTGATCCGAAGCCAGGAGCTTCCTCTGGGTCTCCCATGCAGGTGCAGGGGCACAAGGACTTGGGCCATCTTCCACTGCTTTCACAGGTCACAGCAGAGAGCTGGATTGGAAGTGGAGCAGCCAGGTCTCGAACCAGTGCCCATATGGGATGCTGGCACTTCAGGCCAGGGCATTAACTCACTGCACCACAGCGCCGGCCCCATCTGTTTTTATGTTATTTTGGCTCTAAAGCATTCTTGGGACCTGTCGAAAACTTGATTTTATTAATGTTCTGAGCTCTAAGCTAGATATGTTATGTAGTCATATTGACAAACAGTTACTGAGGGTTTTTTTTTTTAAATAAATAAAGCATTTTGCTTGTTAGTAGGAAATAATCAATTTGTAGTCTTTTTGATTTACAATTGTGAAGGAGCCATGATCACAGATAACACAAGGTGAGTCTTGGCTACTATGCTCCCAACCCAGCTCCCTGCTAATGTATCTGGGAAGACAGGCAAAGTACTTGGGCCCCTGCCACCTATGTGGAGATCTGGAAGGAGTTCTAGGCTCCTGACTTTGGTCTGGCCCAGCCTAGCCCTGACCATTGCAGCCATTTGGAAAGTAAACCAGCAGGTAGCAGAGCACTCTCTCCGTTTCTCCCCCTTTCTCCGTAACTCTGCCTTTCAAATAATAAATCTTAAAAAAAAAAAAAATCAGTAGCACATTTGCTGATCTGAGCAATGTGATACAAGTCTTGGATTCTAATGTTTATATTTTGTTTTTTACAGATTCTGAAGAATATTTCTGTGTAAAAAGAATTTTCTCAGGTGGAGATCAAAGCTTTTCACATTACTGTAGTCCTCAGGTAATAATACAGTTATGTAAATACTTAAACAATTTTGAGGAATTTTAAAAATCTGTATTAATGTTCTTTATATGTTATATAGTGATAGGCCTGACTTTTATACCTCATCTGTACAGAATATTTTTCTGATCTATTTGATAAGTTTTTATTTCCCATATTTAGTGGAGGTTTATTTTTTTTTCAAACACAAATGGAGAGTGTTTTGGTTTTGAATTATAGATAATATTTTTCCTCTAACTTCCTTATTTTATAATTTAGAACTGTGGGCCACCAGATGACTTTAGATGTCCTGATCCTTCAAAACAGATATGGACAGTGAATGAAGCTCTAATTCAAAAATGGCTGAGCTATCCCTCTGGAAGGTTTCCTGTGGAGATAGCCAAGTAAGAGAAACATTCCTTCCACACAAACACTGCCTCTCAAACCTGCGGTAGAGCAACCTTTACAGAGTTTACATTTAAATATTTGTTTGATGGAATATCATTCAGTCCATTATTTAAGTATATAAATATAAATGTATAATTCCATAATAACATTTTAAGAGATCTTACTTGAAATTGGGTAAGTCACAGTTGCAGTTCTTTTCTAGATGTAAAGATAAGTTAAATGATTAATTAGGACATGAAATAAAGCCATTTTAGGATTCAGTTTGAATTTTGTTCCCTGTGAACCTTATGATGGTCACTGTCTTAACCTTATATTCCCCACAAGACTTTGAATGTTAATTCTTTCATGAATATTATGCTTATAGATTACTTTGTCTAGTACTGAAGATTTTGTCTGCTGGTTGTTTTTGGTTTGTGTTGCTATTTAGGATGAGAGATTGTATTTATGTGCTGCATAACAAAGTTTTTGGATCAACAATGAACTACATACACAAAGATGGTCCTGTAAGAGCTTAATGAAGCTAAAAAAAATTCCTGTTGCCTGCTGAAGTCGTAGCTGTTGTCATTGTCCAACACATTACTCATATGTGTGTGATAGTGCTGGTGTAAACAAACCTATCCACACTGTCAGTCATATAAAAGTGTCCCATATACAGTTACATACAGAACATAATACTTGATGATAATAAAGTATTAGTTTACATATTTATTATATGTTACTTTTGCATCATTTTAGAATATATTCCTTCTAACAGTGTGCTAGCATTGTGTGCTAGCTGCTGCTAGTAGCAGCTTCCTACATTTCGTGTAAACTGCATCTCAGTTGCAACATTTTTCTCCTGTTCCTAACTTAATCTCTGTTATTTTGTTCATCATGACCCTAAGAGCAATAGCAATACCATGTATAATGTCCATGCTTATATATAAAAAAAATCTTAACATCACATTCCTTTGATGAATCAGAAATTGAATATAGTATTTAAGAAAGTCTGCAGCAAACAATAATACCTTAATCAAGTGTTAATTAGTTCAGTGATTTATATAATTGATTCATTCTGATTGCATATTTAATAGAGGGGTGCACTGTAACATTAATTATGAGATTAAATACTCATTTTAATTTTGTTAAAGGCAGATGTCTCATTGGTGATTTTTAATATTTTTTTAAGTGAAATAGATGGAACATTTTCTTCCTCTGGTTGCCTAAATGGAAGTTTTCTAGCTGTTAGGTAAGTGGCAGTTTCTTAGTATGCTGAAACTTTCAATTTATTTTATTAAATATTGAAAAGTGAAATAATGTTAAAGTTTTCTTTTATGTTTCTTTGTTTTTTAGCAATGATGATCATTATAGAACAGGTGTCAGATTTTCAGGGGTTGATATGAATGCTGCTAGGCTTTTATTCCACAAACTTATACAGCCTGATCATCCTCAGATATCTCAGCAGGTTTGTTTTTAAAGTATTTTATGTTCACATTATTTAGCTGTTGAACTTTGTTGTCCCATGTTTTATGTTTATAACCTAATTAACTTGATAATTTCATAATGATGTATTTTATATAACTTTATTGAATATACTAAGGATTAAGATTTATTAAATGTAAAAATTTAAAATAAGTTTTTATTTTAAAGTATTTATAATTTAGCTGTCAAAGATCTATAAATCGTTAAAGATGTTTGTCGTAGACCCTGAAGTACTTAGCATTGCCATGTTGGTTAAGTCTATGTAAAGCTATAGTGATAATTAAATTGAGACCTAACATGAGTATTTTTTGGGAATACTTTTAGCAGTGATTAGGCATTGATTTTCATTGTGCTTGAAATACATTGTCATATGTTTTCCCCCCATCATTTCATATTTTGCTATAGTACAAAATTTTCTTTTTTTTCCTTTTCTTTTTGAAAATGCATTCATTTTAAATGAAGTAGGTTTTACTTTTTGTCAAAATATAGGTGGCAGCTAGTTTGGAAAAGAATCTTATTCCTAAACTGACTAGTTCCTTACCTGATGTTGAAGCATTGAGGTTTTATCTTACTCTGCCAGAATGTCCCCTGATGAGTGATTCCAACAATTTCACAACAATAGCAATTCCCTTTGGTACAGCTCTTGTGAACCTAGAAAAGGCACCACTGAAAGTACTTGGTAAGAATTTTTAATCCTTTTTTCTTTTTGAAACCTTTCTCTCTGACTGAAATTACTCATAAATTCTTGTTTGAAATTTTGCAGCTTTGTGTATTTGACATTGTCTTAGGGAAAAATAAACATGTTTATAATTTTATTGCTTTTTCTCTAGTCATCCGCTTCTAGTTGTTGGAGTTGTGGAAGGAAAAGCAAGTTAGATATAAAATTTTAATGTAACCACAGAAGTAGTATCAGGAAAGATAAAAACTGTTTTCCACATTTCTCTCCCTTATTGCCTTCAGAGTGATCTTCCTATTAAAGAAGTAAAGGAGAAGGAACAATTAAAACTATAACAAACGTGGGTTTTAAATTGTTCTTCAACCCTGATGTCAACCCTTTGCTTACTGTTGTCTTCACTAGCTAGTTTCCTCGTGTTTGATTTTATTTTTCTGCTTATAGACGAGATTTTACTGCTCATCTAATTTTGTGGTTCCGTCTGTCTGCTTTGGTTCTTTGACCTAAAACCTTTATCACCATCTTTATAATTATGTAGATTTCATCTCTCTCCTGGCTTTTATAGTTTGCTTGCTATAATTAACTCCATTCTTAAAAAAAAAAAAAACTAAAAGGTCGTTATATATGTGGAGCTGAGATGTATGATGTAATAAATCAGTACAAGAACTTTAAGGCTAAGAGTGAGCAGGGGAAGCAATGCTAGAATCTGAGGGAATTAGCTGGTAGCAGAACAGTGAAGCAGGGGAGTCAAAAGAGTTTGCTTTCCTTATTTCTAAAGATTTTGTATTTCTTCTGTCTCTTTCATAGGATTGTGGTATTTGTACATAGGAATAAGGAATATTGGGGAAGGGTAGACATGTTGATCTTCATTCACATTGTTCAGCTTCTGTCTTTTCAGCATTATGTGGATTTTAAGGGGGGTGCTTTGCAGTATTTAAACTTTATTGTAAATTGAAAATAAAACTTGGAAAGATCATTATATATTAGTGCAATACAAGTTTAAAGTGTGTTTAAAAATTAAAATTTAATTTCTGAAACACATTCTAATAACTGTTTTAACATCAGATATATTTTTGAGTTTTTAATGTAATCCAATAAAACCAAGTATGTGAATTCAATAGGACTTTCATTCTTTAATTTTGCTTTTGAGAAGTTTTAGACTTAATTTGGTCTTGGTTGGGGGGAGGTCTATAAACCCTAGAAATGGTATGTAAAATAATATGTACATCTTCCTAGAATTTTCAGAGGGTTAAGGACCACTACTTTACAAGAAAAGTCAGTGTGGTTTTGAAAATTGTGACTTTTTAAATTCATTTTATTGCATGTTTATCCTTTAATAGAAAACTGGTGGTCAGTACTTGAGCCTCCACTATTCCTCAAGATAGTAGAACTTTTTAAGGAAGTTGTGGTACATCTTTTGAAACTCTACAAGATCGGCATTCCCCCTTCTGAAAGAAGAATTTTCAACAGCTTTCTTCATACCGCATTAAAGGTTTTAGAAATATTACATAGGGTATGTCCAATAGTTCCTTTATTTTCCTCTTTCCCCATTCCTACTAACAGATTGATAATGTTCATTTTTAACATTAATATTTTATAGATTTAGATTGGCACAAAAACACATATTATGGAAATTTGAAAAAGTTATCTATGCTTTCCATTGAAAGAGTTTTGCACTTACTTGACTGTGATAGGCATTTATAGATATCTTGTCTGTAATTGGGCAGAACAATAGCATACTAATGAATTCGAATTCTCCTTTTATTTTCTTGTGAAGAACGTTAGTTGAAGTGTTGTAATTTTAGTTAGTTATAGGTGATTATCATATGAAAGAAACTGGGCCCTCATTGTGATTATCAACATTTAAACTCACGTTCTTTTACTGTTGGGTACTAATCCCTAAATTGAAGTAGAAGTTTTCATTTGAAGCACATGACTAATTTGAAATTGGAACCTTATATAATTCATTAATTTGCCTATTGTTCTTTCCTGCCCTTCTTCCCAGTGTAAGAAATAGTACCCTTTACACTTGTAGCAGTTCAGAGTTATATGAAGATGTAGAGTCTCAGCTGTTTCCTTAAAGATGGATTTGAGTCATCCCTGACAGTTGGTAGGTATATATGTGTTATGCCATTTGGTGTTTTTGAGTTGCTATTTAGTTGAGACATGACCTAAGGGAGAAGCACATATTTCCAGCCAATAGAGTGACATGAAAACCCTGATGAGCCTTTACTCTTTTGTTTCTTTCCTTAACAGCATTTTTCCATTTTCAGACCCTTCTTGCCTAATACTAAGAAGGTTAGCAATAAAGGAATAAAGGAAATTATTCTCTCTCTTTCCTCTGTAAAAAAAGAACCCTTATGGACCTATTTTTTTTTCCTTTTTTTCTTTTAATGAAGCTTCTGAGTATTTTTTCTCCCAAGTACTTCTTGAACTTAATTTTCTTCCTTTTATTTTTAATATGTCCAAGATTTCTAGAAAAATAACTCATTTCTTATTATAATTAAAGAGATTTTAGACATTTTTTTCCTAGGAAAGCAAGTCATTCTTCTGTCTGTCCTTCCCCAGAACAAGATTTTTTTTTGCAGTTAATCAGGGTCTGTGTTATTGAAAAATAACTTTAAACTTCATGGGCTTTATATGTACTTTTCTACATAACTTTTGCCCGGGATCCGAGAGTAATTATAATTAGATTTATTTTCTTTCTTTTACATTCCTTCCTGCCACTTCACTGAACATCCTTTTCCAGATATACCCAATGCCCAAGAAATTATTCACTGTCTTCATTGTCTGTTTATCTTTAGTCTCTCTTTATAAATATGGGTTTTTTTTCCTTATTTGTTCTTGTAAATCAAGAAACAGAAAGGAGAGAAAAAGGGAAGGAAATTGAGTGTTTTGTCTTCTGTAACTATAGACAGGACTTGAGAAGTAACTTACCTGCCTAATTCAGGAACTTTATATTAGAAAGAACCCTGCAGGTTTCCATCTCCAGAGACTTTTCTGTTGTTGTTGTTTATTTCATTTTAAAGATATCCATTAGCTTTATTTTTGATTCTAGAACCAGCTGACACTTCATTTTGTAAAATATAGTGCAGAGTTCCTCCAATACCTTTTTGATGGAGCTATGCTAGATACTAGAATACTAATTACTTCTTAGTTGAAAGGGAAAGAAAAATAATGTAATGTTTATTGCCTGCTAACAATAACCAGGATTAGAACCTCCTTTGTACATAATTCATATGGGCACTTTACATATTCATATTACTCTTAACTTTGTTAACCCTGTATAGTTGGTATTTTGCCTCTTTTAAAAGATTGGAAAGATGCATCTCAACATTAAAGGTCATAAACAAGTAGGTAGCAAAATTGAAATACAAAAAGGAGTCTATTCCCAAAGTCCCTGCTCTTTTTAATGTTCTCTGTTAGCAGATACAGTAACATAATATGTTTAGAAGGGAATTTACTTTTATGTTGTGTTTCTAGATCTGGAGATTCATACTCTAGGTTCCAGATAGTATTATGTTATGGGTCGTAGAGTAGGAATTGAAAGACCATGGTATAATCCCGTCTGTGCTACTGCAGGTCAGTGTGATTTTATTTTACTTTTTTTTATTTTTTTAAAGATTTATTTAAAATCAGTTACAGCAAGAGAGGGAAAGACAGCGAGAGAGGGAGAGTTATCTTCCATCCTCTGGTTCATTCCCCAGATGGCCGCAATGGCTGGGACCTGGCCAGGCTGAAGCCAGGAGCCATGAGCTTCTTCTGGGTCCGTCACTTGGGTGGCTTGGCATTCCTAAGCACATTAGCAAGGAGCTGGATTGGAAGTGGAGCAGCCAAGACTCAAACCAGTTCCATTCTGGGATGCTGGTATTGCAGGCAGCGGCTTTACCTACTACACCAGCTATAGCACAACACTGGCTGCCAGTGTGATTTTAGTTTATCACATAAACAAGTGAAGAATTTTCTGTAAGGTTTAAAATACTGGCCCTGACAGTTTCCCAGTATATACATAGATTGTGTTTACTAATATCCAGGTTATTATTTTTATTTTTTCTTTTCTAAATATATATGCTATTATATATTCAAAACATAATGATTTTGTTATTAACACCACCATTACTTGAATGGAAAGCAACTACTTTTGACCCGATTTATTGTCACACAGTTCAGCAACTAGGTTCTTGTTTGAAGTTGTCCGAAAAGAATACTTGAAAGCAGGATATATAGCTGTGAATTTCTTAAGTATATTTTTCTAGAAGTCCTCAGTGCAATTAGTTTATTTTTCTTTTATTTCTTGCTTTAAAGAAAACTTGCTTCATTTTGTTCTACCATAGATAGATA
The DNA here is from genome assembly GCF_964237555.1 of Oryctolagus cuniculus. Taxonomy (NCBI): domain Eukaryota; kingdom Metazoa; phylum Chordata; class Mammalia; order Lagomorpha; family Leporidae; genus Oryctolagus; species Oryctolagus cuniculus. The sequence goes on along the minus strand of NC_091446.1, from coordinate 59,914,766 downwards.
CCTGTGAATATTAATTATCAGGGATGATTCATTTTCATCTTTAGAGAAACCCAAGTTACTTATCAGAAACTTGCTTTTTTCAAAGATGCTTTATATTCTGACAACTGTATGTATTCCTTCTCTCTGCTCCGTGATTAAGAATTTGGGGAAATTTTCTTCAATTCCTTTCTCAACCTAACCCTGGAGCAAGATTACAAACTAGAGAACTGGATTTTGTGTTTCCTGTTCATTTCAGGATGTGTTACACTTGTTCTCCCATATGTCATGTCCTTTGGAAAACTTGTGAATTAAAAATCATTCCAGGGCTCCAAATGGCTTAATAAGAAAAATACCTTTGGTACCTACTGTCAGGAATGGATAACTTATTATCAGATATGAGTTTACTGGCAAGTAATTGGGTTACTTAGTAGATCCTGTATTTTTACATAGAATCTTGTAGAGATATTTATGCCAAATGAAAAACCTTATATGGTCTGTCTAGCCTAGATGCTTTACATTGTGATGATCTTATAAATCAGTGATTTTCAAGCTTTTTTTTTTTGACAAGGAATCTTTAAATAAACCGAATACATGAAGATACACATTTACTCTCCCACCCTTGAACTTACAGATGAGAAATACTAAAACTGTAATAAAAAATGTAAAACGAGTGTTATGGTCAAACTTACATAAACTTTGGTAAATTATAAGCAATACTGTTGAATTTATAGATTGTTCTGAACTATGTAATTTTTTTAATTTTTGTAAATATTGAGTGCCTACTGTATGGTTATCATGTTAGTTATTAGGCATGCAATGATATTGAAGAGATGTGATTGCTGCTCTTGATGAACTGATAATGTAGAAGGATTGTATATATACAGGTAAATAAATATGGTATGAGGTGCTAGATTATGGAAAATATACAGTGCTAACTTTGAAGGATTGAGGAAGCTAACTGGAGGTAATCATGTCTTGCTGAATCCTTCATACTATGCAAATATCATTTCATATATTTGTAATTCTTGATTTTTAATATAAATTTGTATGCAGGTCTTCTAGATCAGTCTTCTGTCCAGTGTCTAATTTCCTTCTTTTAAAATTAGAGTTCACTAATATTCTTTCATTATTAGATCATTGTGAGTGAATTGACTAAACAACTGTAGTTTCACCTAAGGTTTAACTAAAATTTGTTCTTGAACCAAACCAGGTTTCTGAATAGTTAATTTTTATTCTAACATATTAACCTTTTTATCGAAAAACGTACATATCATATCTGCAAGTTTACCAACTGCAAATAATGGATGTTTTGGGGGAAGAAAACCAATTTACCATTTAAAATTTAAAACATTAAAGAAAGCAGTGGCAAGTAAGTCATTTTATATATGACTCACTAAATTTTAGAATAATTGTGGTAAAAATTAGTGCACATGTTTATAAATGTAAATACTGTAGATGAGAAGTAGATTTTGCATAATTATTCATATTTCCTTTTTGAAATTTTAATGTATTCATTTGACAGCATGAGACAGGGAGAGTATCCATTTGCTGATTCGTTCTCCAATAGCCCACACAGCCTGGGAGTCCAAAGCTGGGAGCTGAGAACTCAATTCCTGTCTCATGTGGGTGGTAGGAATCCCTCTCCTTGAACCATTGCTGCTGCCTCCTGGGGTCTGCATTAGCAAGAAGCTAGTTTCAAGAGCTGGAGCCAGGCACTCCCTATGTAGGACAAGAACATCCCAACTGGTGACTTATCTGCTAAGTTAGATGGTCCACCTATATATTTTATTTTTTAATAGAAAAATTTTGGCAGATGATTTCAGTTGAGTGAAGTGTAAATATAGCTAAAGACTTTAGGGTAATGGATTACAACTTTTTCTGTAAAGAGCCAGATAATAAATGTTTTATTCTTCGTGGGCCATCCAGTTTCTGTTGCAGCTACTCTCACCTCTACTGTCAGCAGTCTGTAAATGAATGGATATGGTTGCTTTCCAATAAAATTGTATTTATAATAATAGGTAAAATATAGCTTGCATGTGGCTATCTGCTGACTCCTTGCCCTAGGATGAAGATTTATGTATTTTGAAAGAAAGTGATCTTCCATCTGCTGTTTCACTCTCCAGATGGCTGCAGCAGCTGGGGCTTGGCCAGGTCAAAGCCAGAGACAGGAGCTTCATCTGAATCTCCCATGTGAGTGGAAGGGGCCCAAGCAACTTGGGCCATCTTGAGCTGCTTTTCCCAGACTGTTAGTGGGGAACTTGATCAAAAGTGAAGCATCCAGGTCTCCAACTGGCTCCCATAAGGGATGCCAGTGTCATTAAGTGGTGGTCCTACACGCTCACCAGAATGCTGGCCCCAAGGATGAAGATTTTGATCTCCATATATATATGGCCAGGTTTATAAACCAGGCCAGCAGAGGGTACAGTGAGTAAAGCTGCTGCCTGTGACGCCGACATCCCATATGGGTGCCTGATCAAATCCTGGCTATTCCACTTCCAGTCCAGCTCCCTGCTAATGCACCTGGGAAAGCAGTAAAGGATGGCCAAAGTGCTTAGGCCCCTGTATGCATATGGGAGACCCAGAAGAAGCTTCTGCCTTCTGATCTGCCCAGCTCTAGCCGTTGCAGCCATCTGGAAAGTGAACCAGTAGATGGGAGTTCTCTCTTTCTCTCTTTTTCTGTCTCTGTAACTCTGCTTTTCAAATAAATACATAAATCTTGAAAAAATAACAGAAACTCAATATCTTTGCTTTGTCTGAAATTTAGTAGTAGCAGTTTTACTCTGGGTTGTTTCTTACATATGAAGACCCTGGCCACAGATAAATATGAAAACAGTGGCTGGTGGGGAGGAGGGGAAGCGGAGTGGGGAGGTATGGGAAGCTCTCAAAGAGATTTTGTCAATAAATGGAGGGATTGGGACCCTTGTTGACACAGCAAGTTAAACCACTGCTTGTGTCACTGATACTTGGCAACACCTATCAGAGTGCTAGTTTGGGTCGTGGCTGCTCTGTTGCTGATCCAGCTCCCTGTGAATGCACCAGGGAAAGCATAAATATGGCCTAAGTGCTTGGGGTCATGCCACCCATGTGGGAGACCTGGATAGTTCTGGGTTTCTGGCTTTGGGCTGTCCCAGCCCTGGCAGTTGCAGCCAATTGGGAAATGAACCAGAGGATAGTTCACTCATTTCTGTTTATATCTTTTTCAATCTGCATTTCAAAAGAACAGAAAAGAAATAGAGGGATTAATCGTTTAAACTTTGAAAACATAAGCAGTGTTGTTAAAAGTATACTTTTAAACTATTTCTTGCCCTCATAAGAGTAAACCATACAGGGCCGGTGCTGTGGCCTAGCAGCCTCCCATATGGACACTGGTTTGAGTCCTGGCTGTTCCACTTCCAGTCCAGCTCTCTGATGTGTCCTGGGAAAGCAGTAGAAGATGACCCAAGTGTTTGGGCCCCTGCACCTGGAAGAAGCTCCTGGCTTTGGATCCGTTGCAGCCATCCGGGGAGTGAACCAGCAGATGGAAGACCCTCCCACCCCCACCCCTGGCCTCTGCCTCTCTGTAACTCTGCCTTTCAAATAAATAAATCTTAAAAAAAATAAATCACAGGGTGAAAGCTTTTCAAACATATTTATGAAAGAGAAAAGATGGACATTTTCTGTGTGTGTATATACACATCTATTTAAAGATAGAAACATTTTAGTAGCAGACTTAAGAGTACTAGTGAATTAAGAATGCCTGGTATATTAGAGTGTCCTGTTTTAGATTTCTGGCTCTGCTATCTATGCGACCTTGGTTAACTTTCTAGAACACTAAGCCTTAATACAGTCATCTGCCTATGATGGTAAAGTATCGATTTCATAGGATTGTTTAAATGAGATAGTGTTCATAAGGCCTAATCTGGAATGATAGCTATTATTAGAACATAAAATCAAAGTGAATTTTAAAGTAATCTCTGCATTTCAGTGAAATGCCATCTTGATATGCATCCTTTCTAACTCCAGTGGAAGAAAGTAGATAATAGTGATAAATGTGTATTCTCTTTTTCCTTTAGGTATATTTTGGAGCAAAAGTTTGAAAACCCTGGAAATTATAAGCTATCATTTTACTAAAAATTAATAATCACTGTGTATTATAATACATTCCTCTAAAAATAGGAGAGTTGTGGATTACTAGTTTTAAAGTGTCATTAGGGGGCCAGTGCTGTTGTGTAGAGGGTTAAGCTACCATCTACAGCATATCCTGTATGGGCGCTGATTCGAGTCTTGGTTGCTCCACTTCCAATCCAGCTCCCTGCTAATGTGCCTGGGAAAGCAGTGGAAGATGGCCCAAGTGCTTGGGCCCCTGCACCCATGTTGGAGACCTGGAGGAAGCTTCCATGTTGGAGACCTGGAGGAAGCTTCTGGCTCCTGGCTTTGTCCTGCCCCAGCTTTCTGTTATGGCCATTTGGGAAGTGAACTGGTCAATGGATGATCTCTCTCTATATATAACTCTGACTTGTGAACAAAAAAATTAATGTTTTTTTGTTTTTCTTTTAAAGTGTCATTAGAAGACAAACTAAGTGTATATCTCTTAGACTTTTTTTTTTTTGTTCATCCATCTCCTATATGTTGAGCACCTGCTTGGATACCAGTGTTTGGTTAGATTATACCTCTTCGGAATGATGTCTTTTGTTCCCTTGAAGATACTGCTTAGTTTGTTTAGTGTGTAAGTGATAGTTTAAAAAAATGCTTTACACAGCTATTTTTGTTACTCTTCATAGGAAACTTAACTATTTTTGTTCAGTTTCTTTGATGGTTTATGGTCTTCTAAGCACATTTCTCTAGTATCTGCCCTCATCTCTTTTTGTTTTACTTTTTACTTGTTCCCTTACTTATTGCCATATATTTAGCTGGCTTCTTTAATGTTTACAATTAATGTCTTGCGGTAAACCTTTCTCTTCATCTACTTGATACAGTTTTACAATTACTTTAAAAAAGGTTTAATACCAAATATCTAATCCCTCCCAACTCCTCCCACCTCATGAAGATTGTTGGTTTTTCCCTTTGTCTGTGTGTGTGTGTGTGTGTGTGTAGTCTTCAACATTCTATGTTGTTACCCAGACTTAAGATACGGAAGTTGTCTTGCAGTATTTGTTTTCCACATCTATTTAGCTCTGCACTTTTTGTAATTATATAGAATCTTGAATATTTTAGTTTTATCATGGTTCATTTTCCCACTGTTAGTTTTTCTGTTCATTGTTAATGATGTGCAAGCAGAATAATTTTCATAAATATACCATCACTTGTTAATTCTAAAATCAAAGGCAATTCCATGTATCCACTCTTGTCACAGTAGTGGTCTGCAAGAAAACATGCCAAAACTTATTGGCATACAGTAATATGCATTTATTCTCATTTCTTCTAGAGTTGGTTCTGTTCAGCATGAGGCTTAACTGAGGTTGGCTGATCTTCACAGGGTTTGTGTGTGACTTAGCTTCAAGCTGCATCTTGGGTCCATTTTTGTTCCATGCTCCTCTCATTCTCCTTGGACCAGTAGTTTTAGCTGGGACAAGTATATACATATTTTGTCTCCTTTTACCTCATGCTCTTCTCTCTGACTAGAATATTATTCCTCAAACCTTTTTTTAAAAACATTTTGCACTTACATCCCTCTTAAATTTTTATTTATGATATCTTCAATCTTAGAGAAACAGATATAATAAACACCTGTACACCTTCATTGTCAATTTAACATTGTCAACATGCTATGCACATAGACATATATAAGCATTTTTCTAGATAACATCAGTCCCATTACGTCTCTTAAAGAAGTTAACTAAAGCTCTTCAGTATCCTCTAGCTATCCAGGCACGTTTAAATATCAAAAATATTTTAATATCATTGCTTTTTAAAAACTAGAATGTGTCAAAATTTGGTTTAATTGCATTTGTTGAATCTTACTCTTTTATAATCTATAAACATATTCATTTATTTAGACATTTTTATTTTCTTTCAGCATTTTATAGTTTTCAGACATCTTTTTAAAAATTTGTTTCTAAGGCAGGCATTTGGCATCATTGTTAAGATGCTGATTAGAATACCCACATACCATATTGGAGTGCCTGGGTTTGAGTTCTGGTTGTACTCTCAATTCTAGTTTACTGCTAATGTGTACCCTGGGAGGCAGAAGTGATTGTTCAAGTAATTGGGTCTCTGCCACCTATGTGGTTGGCCTGGATTGAGTTTCCATTTCCTGGCTTCAGTCTGGCCCAGTCCTGGCTATTACTGGTTTTTGAGGAGTAAACTAGTGGATGGGAATCCTCGGTTTATTTATTTCTCTCTGCCTCCCGACTCCTTAAAAATTAAAAAAAAAAAAAAAGTTTATTCCTAAATGTTTTGTTTTTTGATGTATTACAAATGATAATTTTAAAATTTTTATTGCCAGTTATTTTTGCTGATACAGAAAAATCCAGTTGAATTTTGATCATTTGATCTTTTTTCCCCGTGTTCCTTTTTTTTTTTTTTTTTTTAAGGTTTATTTATTTATTTGAAAAAGTTACACAGAGAAGAAGAGGCAGAGAGGTCTTCCATCTGCTGGTTCACTCCCCAGTTGGCTGCAGCAGCTGGAACTACACCAATCCAAAGCCAGAAGCCAGGAGCTTCCTCTGGGTCTCCCGCATGGGTACAGGGACCCAAGGGCTTGGGCCATCTGCTGCTGCTTTCCCAGGCCAAACAGAAAGCTGGATTGGACGTGGAGTAGCCAGGACTCAAACTGGCACCCACATGGGATGCTGGCCCTGTAGGCAGCAGCTTTACTTGCTATGCCATAGTGCCAGCCCCATTCCTTGCAGTCTTGATAAATCATTAGTTCTGATCTCTTAAAGATTCATTTGAATTTTTAATAAATGCAAAGTTATTGTTTTCTTGCTGAATTTTACTAAGATTTCCAGTACAGTGCTAAATATACATGGTTATGGTGGTCATCCTTTCCTACTTCCTGGTGTTTTAAAAAAAGCATTTAGTATTTTTAATGTATTTATTTGGAAGGCAGAGTTAGAGAAATCCTTCATCCATTGGTTCAATCCTCTAATGGCTGCAACAGCTGGTGCTGACCATGCTGAAGCCAGGAGCCCTGAAATCCATTGGGTCTCACATGTGGGCGCAGAGGTCCAAGCACTTGGGCCATCTTCCACTGCTTTCCCAGGCACATTAGCAGGAAGCTGGATTGGATGTCGTGCTCATATGGGGAATACAGGCGTTGCAGGCAGCTTAACCCACTGCAACACAACTCTGGCCCCAGAATTCACTATTTTACTAGTTAAGTATGATAATATCTATGAGGGTTTTTAAAAGCTTTTTTTTTTTTTTTTTTAACTTATTTGAGAGAGACTGTGCAAGCTCCCTTTTGCTGGTTTCCTTCTTTTTAATGTGCCTGAAGTGGCCAGGACCAGGCTAAGCTCAAGTTGGCAGCTGGGAACTCAATGTAAGCCTCCCCGAGGTTTTTTTTTTTTCTTTTCTCTTTTCTTCCTTTTTCTTTCTAGATGCTATTTATCCATTAAAAGAAGTCCCCTTCGATTCCTGGTATGGAAAGTGTTTATTATGAATGGTGTTGAATTTTGTCTGATGTTCTTTTCCCATCTCTTGAGATAAATGATTGTTTCTGCAATGCCAGCTCCAGAAAATATTTGTTTTATAGTGTAGCCTTAGTCTTTGGTAGATAATGTATGCCTGGATCTCAGGATAGGACTTTCTCAGAGTTCATGATGCCCCTGTTGCCTGTGGCAGCCAAACTCTGCTTTGGATCCTTTTGTGTCTTCTGTACAAGTTTGTTTGCTCCTCCTGCCATTGCTGCCATCTCTAGCAATAGGTAGTCTCTAGTCTTAGTGATACAAGATTCTGAATCCTGGGACAATTCTTGCCCCTCTTTCTTCCAGGTAGTAATTCATATTCCTTCAATATGGCATGGGGTTTGCTTCCCTTTCTCTAGTGGCTTATGGGTTTTGCTGTATGTGGGCACCCAGTAGATGGATGGAGGTCTATTGAAAGAGTCTACCTGCAGATTGATTGCCTGGGGCTCCCAGGGCTTCTGTGCTCTCCAGTTGCCCTACATTCTGCCTCAAGTAATTTCTTAAAATTTTCACTGATTCTTCTTGTATGACTAGTATTTTCCTTTTACTCTCCCATGGTGGACTGTTCTGACATCCTGTTCCCCACTCCTGCCCTTTTTTTTTTTTTTCTTCTTAATTTGGAAGGCAGTTACAGAGAGGTGGAGGCAGAGAAATCTTCCATCCGCTGGTTCACTCCCCAAATGCTGCAGTGGCCAGCACTGCAGATGGTGGCTTTACCTACTACGCCACAGTGCCAGCCCCCATCCTGTTCCTTTTTAGAAGCTCTCTAGCCTGGGGCCGGAGCTGTGGCACAGCGAGTAAAGCAGTAGCCTGCAGCATCCCATATGTGCACTGGTTCGAGGCCCGGCTGTTCTGCTTCGAATCCAAATCTCAGCTATGGCCTGGGAAAGCAGAAGATGGCCCAAGTCGTTGAGCCCCTGCACCTTTGTGGGGGACCCAGAAGAAGCTCCTGGCTCCTGACTTTGGATCAGCTCAGCTCTGGCCTTTGCTGCCATTTGGGGAGTGAACCAGCAGATGGAAGACTCCACTCCCCCACCCCCCGCCTCTACCAGTAACTCTGCCTTTCAAATAAATGAATCAATCTTAAGAAAACAAATAAAAAAAAGAAACTGTCTATCCTTAGTGTTCATGCTGCCTGGTTATTTTGTGACTTTAGCTTTCTGGTTGATTTAAGAAGTTTTGAGTATTTTAGAAGTATTTTTATTTAATTGAAAATGTTCTAGGATTTTGCAGATATCTTTGTTTTTAATTCCATTGTTGACAGAATATATTTTGTGTACTTTTATTTCCTTTAGATAAGCTAAAATTTCTTTTAATTATATATAAATAAATGTGTTTATTAAGACCGGAATATGGGCTCTCTTAATGAATATGCCATGTGCAGTTACTTAGTGAAGTGTTCTTTGTCAGTAAGTTTAAATTGGTTGAATCAGTTGAGGAGTACTAAAATCTCCAACTATCATAGAGGCTTATGAGCTTCTCCTTATGTATTTTGAAGTTCAGTTTTTTGGGATTGGTAAATAAGTCCTTTTATCATTATGTATTGTGCCATTTTTCCTATGGAAATGCTTGTCTTGAGCTCTAATAAAAGCCTCCCACCTGCTCTATTTTGATTTGTTGGGTTTTTGAAATTTACTTTTTAACCAAATCTCATGTGCAAAGACGTAAGGGGAACTTTCACAAATATTTTGGGGATTCACCCTCTGGATTACTTTCTGTGGTTCTTCCCCCCTCACCACCCCATGATGGGAAAAAATGTGGACCTCACATATACTTTCCTTGTTTAAAAAATTGTAACCATTCTTGTTTCACTACTTTGGGTTGATCTCAATGTTTGTAAATAGCAGTTTTTTCAAATATGTGATACAGAGTTTGATTATTGTTGTAGAAAGTACTCTACCATTTCTAGCACCAGAATTCCTCTTGGCTCTTTTAATTCAGAGTAACTCCCACCTTTTTATCCTCCTTATATTGACTTTCTAAAAGAATCTTGCCCATTCTTGTAAATGTGCCATAATCAGGATTTGTCTGTTTCCTCGTGGTGATGTCAATTTGTTTCTTTATTCCTTGTATTTCCTGCGAACTGAGTTTAAATCAAGATATTTGATTAAACTAGGGCTAAACCTTTTTTCTTCGAAAATGGTGTCTATACTTCCTGTTGTATTTTATTTCTGCAATCACAGTATTTCATTGTACCAGTATTGGTAATTAATTTGATCACTTAGATAAGGTGGTGTACTCTAAAGAATTATTAGTTACCTTTGTAATTAGTAAATAATCCCTGGGTTAGTAATCACACCCTCTTCATTTTCCTATCTTGACTACATATTGCCTTGTATATTCTAATGATACCAGATACAGAATAACACTTAACAAGCATTAGCTATAATTATTGTTAATTAGGTCCCATTTCCCAACCAGAAGTACTTAATGGTTTCTAGTTTCTGTGTACTACACTTTAATGTTACATAGCTCATGTTTTATTGTGGTATAAAGACATTTCTTCATTTTTTTTTTCTAATGGATTTTGGGGTAATAATTGGAAACGTCACATCTTAAAAATCTTTGTGTCTCCCATAGCACTTAACTAGCATTTTGCATATAGTAGGCACTCAGTAATTATTTTTTATAGGAGAAAATTAAGAAATCTCTAAAGCTTTTTTCTTTTTAAATATAGTTCAATTTCTGTTTTAGGTGCTGAAGTTAATGTTAATTATATTTATATTTTTTCCATAGGTAAATGAGAAAACGGGGCAGATTATACAGTATGATAAATTTTATATACATGAAGTACAAGAATTAATAGACATAAGGAATGATTATATCAACTGGGTTCAACAGCAGGCCTATGGAATGGTATGTTTCCTGTACACTTCATTTTTGCATATTGTATGTTTGAAACAATGACTTGTTTTTGAAACAACAGAGATTTTTCAGAACTTCTGTTTGGAGTTTATTTTTTTAAACAAAAACAATTGCAAATTGTGTATTTCCAAACAAACATTTCACTTACCAAAGTCAAACCAAAGAGATAGATAACGCTTTTCTGAAGAAAAGTGCTAATGTGACAAGAATTTTCAAGTCTTACTTATTTTTCATGCAATTGTTTCTTGTTACTCTAATATTAAGAATACTAGAGTCCCTGATACTGAAATTCTTAAGAATACATTAATTATTGTGAGATCTGTGCTTCAAAACCGGAGGAGAACACTAGGACCACTGGTTCTAGTTTTAATGTTCCCTTTTATGTGTTTAGTTTTATTTCAGATTTTAAAAATATATTTCCATGTGTGTACATACTTCTTTCCATGGGGCTAAATCTTTAAGATTTAGATATTTAAGATCCATCACATTAAAGTAGTAACATAGTCTTAGAAAACTTGCATTGGGCACCTAAAATCTTATATAGAAATGGATGTACAATAGCTAGATATAAAATAGTGAAGTACTCTTATTTGCTGTTCATTTTAGTAAACTTGAGGCCAACTTTTCTACTCCCAAAGCAGGTAATTTAATATGTGTGTTGGTGGTTATGGAACATAACTTTTCATTGCTTGCTAGGCACCAGCTGTAAGCTTCTTGTGGGTAGGCTGTCTGTTTATCAAGACCTCTGATGGTGTCTGAAGTGTGTCTAGGAGACGTATTTTGTTACAGTAGTTTTTGAGTAGCAACTTGTTGGTTAATGCATACAATTTTTAGTGTATTCTCAACTGCAGGAATCAGATCACTTGCAGATCATTTTTTTCCTTCGTCTGGTGTTTGTGTCTGGACTAAGACAGACCTATTAATTTTTCTCTGGAGTAGGAGGCTAGAGGATGGGAAGCTAGGTCAAGTTTACTGTCATTCCACATGTTTAGGTCTACTTATTTGCTCATAAAATAAACACTGAGAATATGCTATGTAATAGACACTGATGTAGGTATTGGAGATATGATGGTGAATCAGACAGATAAGGGCCTTCTTTATTATGGAATTTGTAATCTAGTAGGCAAGATTGACAGTACTCAAAGCAAAAAAATGCCAACTAACAATATGTACTATATAGAGAATTAAAATGAGGGACTGTTGTAAAGACTGGTTTCTGGAGGTTGTATAATCAGAAAAGACTTGTCTGGTGAGGTGTGAGTGGTAATCTGAATAACAAGGAACAGCTCTGTAAGATCAGAGCAGAAAAGAATTTCAAGAAAAAATGAACATTAAATGAATGTCTTAGGTGAGAATGATAAAGTAGACATCTTTGAAGGACAGAAAGAGACCATTATGACTAAAATATGGGAATGGGGAGAATTTTGGGGAGGAATCAGAGAAATCTGTGGGATCTAGAGGATGGAGAATTTAGCAAATTAGGATTAGAAGTTTAGATTTTATATGTAGTGTTGCAGTTAGTCCTTGGTAAATAATAAGCAAAAGGATATATAATTGATATTTTTGAGTAATTATTTTGTTGGCTGTGTGAACAATGTGTGGGGAATGGGACAAAAATGAAAGAGGGAGGGAGGCAGTGAAAAGGCTGTTTTAGTGGTAGATTAGGGGAGAGAAAATGCTGGGTTTGACTAGAATAGTATTGTGCAGGTAGAAGAAGGCAATGGACTTGAGCACCCCTGAGGAATAAAAGGGACAGGAATCATTGTTGGATTGGATTTTAAGTGAAGAAAGGAGGGAAATCCACAAAGAAGATTTAGCCTGAGGTGGCAAGGTGAAGTGTAGAAGGAAAAGTTGGAGAGTGTTAGGGAAACCAAAGTAAAAAGGTGGAGAGACTATGTTACCCTGCTGAAGAGAAAGATAAAATTGGTTACTTCAAGTTCAAGAATGTTTTAGTGACCTTTTTTACCTCAAAGATTATTTACTTGCAAGGCAGAGTTAGAGATAGCTTCCATCTGATGAATCATTTCCCCAAATGGCTGCAACAACCAGGACTGGACCAGGCTGAAGTCAGGAACCTGAAACTTCATCCAGGTCTCCCATATGGGACGCAGGGGCCCAAATACTTGGGCCATCCTCCACTGCTTTCCCAGGTGTATTAGCAAGGAGCTGAATGGTAAGTAGAGCAAGTGGAGCTCAAACTAGAGCTCATGTGGGATGCTGGCTGTTTACCAGTTGCACCACCATGCCAGGCTCTATTGCTAACCTTCATAATGCTACTTCAAGGTTGAGATGTTTTGCTAAAAAGAAATTTGGAGGTGAGGAAACAACATCTGTTGATAGTACTTGAAAGTATTGAAATTGAATAGGAGCAAAATGGTGGAGTGGTAGTTGAAGCCAAGGGTAGTTTGTGTGTATGTGTGCTTCTTTTGTTTTTAAAGATCTATTTAATTATTTGAAAGTCCGAGCTACTTGAAAGAGCTACAGCGAGAGAAGGAGAGAAAGATCAGTCTTCTCTCTGTTGGTTCACTTCTCAGGTGGCTGAAATGACCAAGGCTGAGCCAGCTGAAGCCAGGAGCTTTTCTGGACACACACATACACACAACACACACATGCAACAGGGGCCCAAACAGTTGGGCCATCTTCCACTGCTTTTCCCAGGTCATGAGCATGGAGCTGGATCACAAGTGGAACAACCAGGACACGAACTGGTGTCCATATGGGATGTTGGCATTGCAGGTGTTGGGTTAATCCACTTTGCCACAACACTGGACTCTTGTTTAGTTTTTTAAGACTTGTTATTTGAAAGGCAGAGTGCCAGAGAGAGAGAAAGAAATACCTTCTGTCTGCAACAGCTGGACCTAGATCAGGCTGAAGCCAGGAACTTGATCTGGGTGTCCCATGCGGGTGACAGGAACCTTAATACTTGGGCCATCTGCTGTAGCCTACCAGGTATATTATCAGTAATTTGCCTCAGAAGCTGAGTAACTGGGACTTGAACCAGCAGTCTAATTAGGGGTGTGGGTGTCCTAGGCAGTGGCTTAACTCACTGCACTACAGTCCCCACCCCAAGGGATGTTTTTTTAACAAAGAAAAGAAATAATTGACCTCAGGGAATTTTTAAATATTTAATTTTCCTTTCCCTATTTGAATTAAATCTCTGACCTTGGCAAAGCTTCTCAAATTCTTCTCTCCAGAGCACCTATAAGGGCAGAAAAAATCTATTACTTGAGGGTTTTAACCCTTCCTCAACAATACTTGACTGTAGGCTCATAAGCTGTCTTTGAATATATGCATATTTTGCATTTTCCTGGACATTTTATTGCAGTGTGAAAGGAATTAATTTAACATTGAAGAAACTAGTGCTTCAGAAAATAGGCGTTGTTTATCCTAAAACTTACATAAATACCTTGATATATCACCTACAATCTTTGAGTGGTATTTTTGAAATTAAGATGATAAATGCACCCTTTTTAAAGAACAATTAAATTTTTCTATATATTTGAGAGGAAAAGACAATTTCTTAGCAAGTCCAGCATTCACTTACTTGTTGTTATAATTACAGAAATAAATACACAGAGGCAGTTGTTTGGCTCAGTGGTTAATGTGCTGCTTGGGATGCCTGCATCCCATGTCAGAGTGCCTGGGTTTGAGTCTAGGCTCCTCTTCTGATCTACTGCTAATGTGTATCATGTATTCTGGGAGACAACAGATAATGGCTCAAGTAGTTGGGCCCCTGCCTCCCACATGAGAGACCCAGACTGAGTTCCAGGCTTCTGAGTCCACAGCCCTAGCTGTTGCAGGTATTTTGGGTCTGTTCTTGCAGATGAGAGGTGTCTCTCTCTCTCTCTCTCCTCCTTTCAAATAAACAAATACATTCTAGAAAATAAATGTATATGTACATTAAACTAGTTCTAAACTACTAATGTTTAACTCTTTAAAGAAGTACATTTATAATGATAATGTTACCAATTTGGAATCAAGTTAGTGTTTAGTCTGAAAGATGATTATGTTCTGACGGAATCCCAGCTCACAACCTAGATTACACAGTATGAGAGTAGTGTGACGTAAGAGTGCATGGGTCAAATCCTACCTTAGCATTTCATAAACACCCTTGGGAAGATCATTCCTTGAGATTTCATTTCCTTTCCTATAAATTAAGACCATGATACCTGCCTTATACAGTTATTGGGGAGATTAATTGATTGGGGAGATTAATTGATTAATTGATATGCTGTATATGAAGTACTTAGGATAGTTCCTGCCACAAGGTTAAGTCTTGAAAATGGTAACCATGATTATTGGCTCTCTTGGCAATTGGTAGTAGCTCTATTTTGAGACATCTGATAACTTTGTCTCTTGCTGTCTTTTTCTGTCTGCATTATAATAAAACATCTGCATGGGGTTTTTTTTTTTTTTTTAATTTATTTCTTCATGTATTTGTTTGAAAGGCAAAGAGAGACAGCATGCTCCTATCCACTGATGACTGCCCAAATGCACATAACAGCCAGGGCTGAGTGGAGCCCAAGCCTGGAACTGGGAACTCGATCTAGATCTCCCACTGGATGACAGGAACTCAGTTACTTAAGCGATCACCCTGCCTTTCAGGGTCTGTATTAGCAGGAAGCTGGAGTCAGGACAAGAGCAAGTACCTGAACCCAGGCACTTCCACATGGGACACAGGTGTCTTAACTTAGTGGTTAAGACCTACCCCTGAGATGTCTTCTGACCTCACTTATTGAGCATGTCATTTAAGTGTTAACTCTTAGTTCATTACGGAGATCCTGTTTAGTGCCAGTTAGTTCATATGGGCATTGGAGTTCCACAATAAAACTGGGGTTATGAATGAGTTACCCTGATTTTAGGATATTTAAAAAAATTTTTAATTCTTAGATTTTTTTTATTTATTTGAGAGGTAGAGTTACAGACAGAGTGAAACAGAGAGAAAGGTCATCCATCTACTGGTTTACTCCCCAAATGGCTGCAGTTGCCGGAGCTGGGACAGCCGGGAGCTCGGAGCTTCTTCCAGATCTCCCACACAGGTGCATAGCCCAAGCACTTGGACCATCTTAAACTGCTTTTCCAGCCCATAGCAGAGAGATGAATTGGAAGAGGAGCAGCTGGGACTAGAATTGGCACCCATATGGGATGTTCATGCTGCGTGCAGGGGCTTAGCCCACTATGCCATGGCACTGACCCCAAAGTCTTTTTGATTTTTGATGTAAAAATGCTAAATTTAAAAATCTCTGGATACTTACAGACTCTCAAAGAATATATACCCTGGGGATCTAAAAATTAGTTTGAGAAACTGTGTGCATTTTAGGGGATAAACCAGCAGATAGAAGATCGTTGTCTCTCATTCTTTGCCTTTGAAAATAAAATGAAAGATAAGTAAAAACGTTAAAAATAAATAAATTCGATAGTGCTGTCATCTAAACTCATCTTAGTATATAACTGTATTATCGAACTGAATTTCCAAAGGATGTTGTTTCTCTGCCACTGTTTTCTCATAAGTGAGGCAGTAGAGGACTACCTATTTCTGAGTTTTCCTCTTTGCCTCATTCTCTCTGTTCTCAAATATGTGGTTTCTGTATTGAGAGTTGCCTTCTATTACTTTACTCTTTTTTTCAAGATTTATTTATTTACTTTGAAAGAGTTAGAGAGAAGGAGAGGCAGGCAGAGAGAGAGAGGTCTTCCATCTGCTGGTTCACTCCTCAATTGTCTGCAACGGCTGGAGCTGCGCTGATCCGGAGCCAGGAGCTTCTTCTGGGTCTCCCATGCGGTGCAGGGGCCCAAGGGCTTGGGCCATCTTCTACTGCTTTCCCAGGCCATAGCAGAGAGCTGGATTGGAAGTGGAACAGCTGGGTCTCAAACCAGCGCCCGTATGGGATGCCAGCACTGCAGGCGGCAGCTTTACCCGCTATGCCACAGTGCTGGCCCCCTATTACTTTACTCTTTCAACCACATGTTTTCCCTTTCCATTTATACACAGAGTAATAATGAACAGATGGTTGTGGCAGCGGAAGCTTATTCTTTATTTAATTTGTGAAGTTGGTTTAATACCATATCCTAGAAATCAGAATCCAGAACTCATGATTTGGTTTGTTCTAATATGCCTCTGGGGCTGGAGGGATAAGATTCTTAGTGGCTTTATTAGTGGGTTGACCATCATGTTGACCCTATTAAGTAAGGTTCAAAAGAATCTGCCTTAAGGACATAGGGTGAAATGAGTGTGTGTATGTATATAGTTGTATACATGTGCAAATATATATATATACCACATATATAAGGTGTGTATATGTATAAATACATACATATGAGGAAACTTGAAAGTTTGTGGAAAATGGAATTCAAAGATCAGTGTGAAAGCTTAAAATATTCTTTGGTAGAAAATAATAACTGAATTATAGGAAGTATGTTTTCTCTAGTTCTTTTTCACCTCTTTCTTGTTTTGTGTTTTCTTGTTAAGTCATTCGTGCTCCTGCCAGTTACTGTATATAGTCTTCTGGCTTTTTTCCCCAAGACTTTGATCTTGACTGTCGCTCCCCCTCTTCGTGGAGGAACGACACTAAACCCTGCCTAGGCTTCATATCCGAGTCACGGCACCATTATGTCGCTCCCCCTCTTCGTGGAGGAGCAACACTGAACCCTGCGCTGTTCTTTCTGTCTGCTCGGCCCTCCCCGGGTTTGCTGCTGGTTCTTCCCGGGTTGGCTACTATCCCTTCCACCTCCGTGGAAGGGCAGTTCCCCCTGGCCGCATTCCCCACTTCCGCAGGGGAGCGGCACACCGCCGGCCGGCTTTCTCGGGGGCTGCACGGGTTCCCTTAGATGTTCCCCATAGATGTTCCTGGTGCATGCCGTCTCTCTCCTCCTTTATAGTCCTCCTCTGCCAATCCTAACTCGGCTGCCCACACGCCGAGTACGCTGCTCTCCTCCAATCAGGAGCAAGTCCTACAGTTTATTAGTTGAACTGGAGGCAGCTGTGCGGAAGCTGTTTACTTCTCTCCCAGCACCATATTGTGGGAGAGCAGATGCATAGAATAAGTCTTAATTCCAGTAACAGTCTAGTCCGGTTTGCTCCCCACATTGACTATGAAACTGTTCTTTTTATTTGGACTACTTCACTTTTTCTTTTTCTCTCTCTATTGTCACCTCTTTGCAAAATAAGATATATTTTCTCTCTCCTCTTCCTTTTTCCCCTCTCTCTCTCTTCAAGTTTATGATTTTTCACTATTTTCTAGGTCCTTTTCTCAGTTGCACATTTCCTTACCATCCTTTAACTTTGCTCTGAAGTGTTCATTATAAAAATTTAGTGATAATTACCAGCATCTTTGTGTTACGGTGACTACCAACATTTGCTCCCAACGTTTGCTTTTTTCCCTTTGTTATTACCTCTAATAACTCATATGTATCATCAGTGTGTATCTCAGAAGAAAGCATAGAAAAGGCCTATCCTGGGTCTTTCCTGTTTGAATTACAATGAAATTCAAGCTAAATGTTTTTTTTAAATTCATATGCATATTTTTAAGAACTATATATACTTATGTGAGACATATCAGATACAAAATAGGCACTAATAAAGATACTGTGAAAAATTGGTGAGAATTTTAGTCTTTGGTATTATATATTTGCAAATGTACATTTATAAGTTATAAATCTTACTCAGTTGTGCTATGTATATAAACCATCACCATATTTGTCTTAGGGAATTAACTTGTAGGCTTTTTGGCTGCCAAACTGGCAACATGATGTGTTTACTAGCAAAATTTTTTTTTTTATTTTTTTTTATTTTTTGACAGGCAGAGTGGACAGTGAGAGAGAGAGAGACAGAGAGAAAGGTCTTCCTTTGCCGTTGGTTCACCCTCCAATGGCCGCCGCGGCCGGCGCGCTGCGGCCGGCGCACCGCGCTGATCCGATGGCAGGAGCCAGGAGCCAGGTGCTTTTCCTGGTCTCCCATGGGGTGCAGGACCCAAGCACCTGGGCCATCCTCCACTGCACTCCTGGGCCACAGCAGAGAGCTGGCCTGGAAGAGGGGCAACCGGGACAGAATCCGGCGCCCCGACCGGGACTAGAACCCGGTGTGCCGGCGCCGCAAGGCGGAGGATTAGCCTAGTGAGCCGCGGCGCCGGCCACTAGCAAAATATTTATAGGAAGATAGGTAGGTGTAAGAGCTGAGTATACCAGTGGAAATATTACCATAATTCAGCTTCTGTGGGTTAAAACTCTACCTGAAGTATATTAGTGCTTCCTTGCATCTTTGTATTTCCCAGAAGAGTTCATCTTTGCTTTAGGAAATCTCTGTACCTTTCTCAGTTTTGCTGTGTACTGTAAAACTGCTTTAAAAAGTTAGTCTTTTTAAAATACACTGATACACTACAAAAGGATTTCAAATGTTTCTTTTAAATTGCCTTCCAATTGAACCATGTGTATGTAATCTGTAAGGCTTTTTTTTTTTTTTTTTTTTTTTTTTTTTTGCTGAACAATCTTTAGACACTATCACTTACTATCTGCCCTGAGAATACTTATGTAGTAATAGCTTAGTACTCGAAATTTTTTTTAAAGAAAGTTCTACCAATAATTTTTTTTCTTAGAATTTGCAGTCATGTTTTCTTTATACTTATGCTACTTTGGCTTTATTTAGCATATTAAGTGAGAATACCCTAAGACTTGGTAATGTTGTAAAGCCTCCAGTGATATTTCCAAAGGCATTTGAGAATTTAGCCAACTACAGATTAAGAATAGTCTACATAGTATTACACTTACTCTTTTTTTTTCTTTTTCTTTTATGTATGTATTTATTTACTTTTTATTTTTTACAGGCAGAGTGGACAGTGAGAGAGAGAGACAGAGAGAAAGGTCTTCCTTTTGCCGTTGGTTCACCCTCCAATGGCCGCCACGGCCGGCGCGCTGCGGCTGGCGCACCGCACTGATCCAATGGCAGGAGCCAGGTGCTTCTCCTGGTGTCCCATGGGGTGCAGGGCCCAAGCACTTGGGCCATCCTCCACTGCACTCCCTGGCCACAGCAGAGAGCTGGCCTGGAAGGAGGGCAACCGGGACAGAATCCAGTGCCCCGATTGGGACTAGAACCTGGTGTGCCGGCGCCGCAAGGCGGAGGATTAGCCTAGTGAGCTGCGGCGCTGGCCTTACACTTACTCTTTAAATATTTGTCTTCCATCTACTTGAGAGGCAAAGTGAGCACACTCCATTCCACTGGTTCACTACCTAAGTGTAGACCAAGCCAGGCCAGGCCAGAGCTAAAAGCCAGGATCACAATCTGAATCTCCTGTAAGAGTGACAGGAACCCAGTAACTAGAACCATCACCACTGCCTCCCAGGGTCAAACCCATGCCTGTACTTCTGATACCAGTTGCAAATTTTGGAGGAGTTTGAAATTTCCCCAAACTTTCCTCAGGTTTGATTGATTGTTACTCAGCCTCACAAATCTTACAGAAAATTAGTATATTGATGATTATAGTTTTTTTGTAGAGAAAATATACAGATAAAATCAAAGGAAGAGCAGTAGAGCAGAGTCTAGGAAAGGTACCACAGCAGAGTGTATCTGTTGTACTTTCCCTATGGAGTTACGCATGAGTTACTTCCTTGGGGTAGATGTGTGACAGTACTGAGAGAGTATTGTCAGCCAAAGAATCTTACCCCAAACCTTGGTGCCAGAGTTTTTGTTAGGGCCCAGTCACATCTTGTTGTATGGCTGACATTTTTTCCCCCTCAGCTCTGTGGAGGCAGAACTGCCACATGGTCTGGGCCTGCATCATTAATCACTTTTGTGATTTGTCCAATGGCTAAATCCCCAGGCAGGCAAAACACTGCTCTTAGCCATGACATTCCGAAGGCCTATAGCTCACTTCTCAGTAGCCAAGAACAGTACCCTGTCTTTGGATAACATTAGTTTCTCACTACACAAGGCATATTTTTGAAGATTTGGTGCTTTACATAAGTCTGTACCCTGAGCATGTGTGAAAGCATTATGCAAGAAAGTGCACATTTTTGTTCAATGCAGAGGTAAACTCCCATTATAATTTCCACTATCGTTTCTTCCATAATTGTATCTTTATTTTTTTCTACTTACTGGTTATCTTGTGATTTCTAATTTAAGTTAATTCATTTTTTAAAAAATGCTTAATATAAGATACCTCATGATTTGTTTACTAGTTAATCTCTGTCAAACATGTCCAATATATGTCTTTATTTGTCCTCATTTTGTTGCCATAAGCATTTTAAACTTCTGTAAACACTTTGTTAACATAAAGCAAATCATAAAGGCTGAGGAATTTTCCTCCATTTTCTAGGTGGAGAAACTGAACCATAGAAGTATTTCTTCAGAACCCAGTCAGGTTTACGATTAGTTTCTCTAATCTAACTGAATTATGCAAATTGCAATACTTAGTTATTGGAACTAAATTTCATTATGTTCAAAATCTCTAATTGTATGATCACAAAGTAGGTGATACATTAATAGATATGTAAGGTACATGTAGAAAGGGTAAGTTTTATTGTAGATGTATTTTCTACCTCATTAATTCAGTATTCTGTAGCAAATTTATAAAATGCTACTTTGAATAGAAATAGTTAAATTTGAACACTAACATTGCTCTTTCCTCATTATTGCGTTCTGCACTGCTGTCTTAGGATGTCAACCATGGATTAACTGAGGTAAGTTTGGTGTAATGAAGTCTCATGTTCAGAGTAAGATACACTGTTGTTTCCTATGTGATAGGAAAGCTGAAAGTTCCTCCTGGGTGTAGTCTTTAAAAATGTGTATAGGAAGTTCCTCCTGGGTGAGGTTTTTAAAAAAAATGTGTATAGGTATATGTTCATTGTCTGTCTGTCTGTCTCTCTCTCTCTCTCTTTAAAAAAAAAAAAATTTATTCAGTCACTTGAAAGAGCCAGAAAGAGGGGCAGGGGAAGGTATCTTCCATCCACTGGTTCAGTCCCCAAATGGTCGCAATGGCCAAGGCTGGGCCAGGACTGAAGGCAGGAGCGAGGAGCTTGTTCTCAGTCTCCCAAGGACTTGGGCCATCCTCCACTGCTTTCTCAGGCACATTAGCAGGGAGCTGAATCAGAAGTGGAGCAGCCCGCACTTGAACCATGGCCCACATGGGATGCCAGCGCTGAAGGTGGAGGCTTTATCTGCTACACCAGAGCAACAGCCCCTCATTGTCGCTTTTTAAATTGAGTCCTTAAAAATTTTAGAAGGATTTAAGAAAAGTAAAACCTATATTAATTAAACATTATACCTCAGTTATGTATTTCAGCAATAATTGATTTAAAATAGTTCCTGTGTGCTCCTTAAGTCTTCCAGTATCAAATATAATGTGTCCTCAGAGTATAAAAAGGCAAACTTTTTATAAAAAGGCAAACTTTAAAATTTGGTAAATGACTATTGACTTTTCTTAAAGCTAATAATTGCTACTAAAAATAGTTACAAAGTTAAACTCTTGAGTATTAATCATCTTTCTCATTTTTGTTCTCTCTCTCTCTCTCTCTCTCTCTCTCTATATATATATATATATATATAAAAAGTTCTGGCATTTGGCCTAAGTAGTCAGCACCCTTAAATACCCTTTTAACATTTGGAAACATTTCTTTTATCTTTTAGCAATTGGTAGAGTTTGCTTTGGCTTTGCTTTTTGTTTGTATTACTTGGTATGCTTTTCTTAGCACTTGAAACAGAGAAGCATTTTTGAGATGTCTTTACATTGTAGGTCTAATATTGTTTGCCTCATCATTCACAAATAGAAGTAGCACCATAAGATTATGAAAATGTAAGGTTTGTGAAGTTTAAGTGCACTTTGGAAATAATCTGAATCTTCTAAATTTTCAGAGAATTAAAATTATTTTTTATGACCAATAACTAGGTAGTCACACAGATACAGGATGAGGGTTGGCCTTGTCACATGAAAAACACAGGAAGAGTGATAATTTACTATTAGGTGCATGTAACTCAGCATACTGTCTTATATATGAGGACAAAGTCGATGGTTATTGGGCAGTATTAGATTACTTTTTTTGTTATTTTTTGCCAAAGTTAAGAGGGACTTGAAATATATAGAAAAGAAGACAGGCTAGAGAAGACTTAAAGTCATATTTTCAAAATGGCTTGAAAAACTGGGCATGTTAGCATGGAGAAAACACAATTTATGGAGAGCAAGGTCAGGACTTTATGCCATATACACTTCCTGCAAGGGCAAAACAAAGAAAAAGTTAGGCATGGTAATATATAGAAATGCAAATTCAGACTCAACATAAATAAATTTTTGATCACTTAAAAAGAAATGAAGTGTTTCCTAGTGTATTCTTCATGGTAAGCCTTTACATGGCATGGGCATTGTGTCGGGACTAGCACAAAAATACTACCTTGTTGGATAGATGGTAGGACACTCTCCGACAGCAAGCAAGTCTGACTGACAAATGATAATAATCCTTTATATTTTAACTTAAAATACTTTGGCAGTCAAGCACTACATTGCCTGCTAGGATAAGTAGTTGTCTATAACATGTCTAATATCTGATAATGGTAATAGTAAATCAGTTCTCCTAACTTTAAAAGCTAACATAATAATACTAATGATGCTTCTTTTGAATGTTAAGTGAATGAGCAGATTATTGGACTGATAATAATTCTGGCATCCTAATGGTACTTAAGAAATATCTGTTAAATGAAGGAATAGGGTTTGCTTAAACAGTATGTTTCATTTATAATTCCTGAACCACACATAATTGAATGAATTAATATGATCAGCTTTATAAAAAATGACTCCACCCACAATAAATGTCACAAATCAACTTATACTAATAAATTAATTTTTTATTTCCAGTTGGCAGATATCCCTGTAACAATCTGCACATATCCATTTGTATTTGATGCCCAAGCAAAAACTACTCTGTTACAGACAGATGCAGTCTTACAGATGCAGGTAAAATATTGTATAATACTAATCTGATTTGAGAGTGATCTTGTAAATTGTTACTGTGATGTTCTTAAAAAGTAGATAATTGAAATTTGCCTATAAGCATTAATATTTGGGGGCATTTTGTATCATTGTAGTGCCTTGCAAAATACCTTCAGAAGCTATCAAAAGACTGTTGCATGCTGTGACATGTGGATACTTGCAGAAATTCATGGAAATGTGTTTTTTTAAAAAACTATGAATGCATTTTAATGTTTTTACACCTAAATAAACTTTGAAGTATCCTCATATGTTCTTATAAAGGCTGCTTTAACAAAAGGAGCTTCTTATAAAAAAGCTTCAGTGAAATAGAATTCCTTTTTTAAAAAAAGATTTATCTATTTATTTGAAAGAGTTAGAGAGAGAGAGGAAGAGAAAGAGATCCATCTTCCATCCATTGGTTCTTTCCCCTTGCTGCTTCATTGGCCAGGGGAAGCCAGGTGACAGGGGCCCAAGCACTTGGGCTATCCTCCACTGCTTTTCCCAGTCCATTAACAGGGAGCTGGATCAGAAGTAGAGCAGCCAAGACACGAATCGTCAGCATTGCCAGTGTCACAGGCAGCAACTTTACCTAATATGCCACAGCACCGGCCCCAAAAGTAGAATTATTAAATCTCTAACCATTTATATCTTTTAAAATGCTATAAAACTCTTTGATTGTATAAATAAGCAGTCTGTATAGCAGTTTAACATTTATACTTGATAAAATCTTGAATTGTTTCAAAATCTGGTAGAAGTAGCCAGAACAGAGGTGATGTTAAAGTAGGAAGTGATCTTTTGCTAGGAGGATATGAAGTTTTCTTGAAAAAAGTTTTAGTAGTAGCATGTTTGTCATTATCTCCTATTCCTTTCTCCTCTTCCCGTCCTTTCTCCTCACATTTTATGTTGAACATTTTTTCAGTTACAGTGATTTTTTTTTAAACTAGTCCATATTGTGACTTTGAAGGATTATAGTAGGCTTGCTTTAAAAGATTGATTTATTTTAAAGGCAGAATAATAGGGATGGGGGGAGAAGTGGTGCAGAGGAAGAAAGAGCATTGTGTGAGTACTGTATTCCAAACACTGGTTCACTCCCCAAATGGCTGTAACAGCTAGCTGTGGCTGCACCACGCCAAAGCCAGGAGCCAGGAATTCATCTTGGTCTCCCACATGGGTGGCAGGGAGTCAAATACTTGAGCCACCATCTGTTACTTGCTAGGCACATTAGCAGGGAGCTTGATTGGAAGTGGAATAGCTGGAAATCAAACCGACACAACAGTATGGGGTGTGGGCATCCCAAGCAGTAATTTAACCTGCTGCACCACAATACCCACTGCCTCCAAACATTTTAATAACAGGAAATTATAAAAATGTGCTTATTTCCATGTATACCAACAGAAGAAATAACTATTCTTGTAGTTTTCTGTGCTAACAGCTCACAGCTAGTTTTTTTGAAGTCTTTGTTAAAATGATGTGTTAATAATTGGTGCTTTTATATGGGATATTTCATTTTAGCACAAGAACACAAGAAAGCCATAGGAAAAGAACAAAAGCTTTAAGTGGACGAGCCAGTGTTTGGTTTGTGAGCACATATGGTAATCACTGTACTAGATCAATTTCTGTAAAATACTTCCTTAGCCTGGTTGTTCCTTACTTTCTTTAAAGGTTTGTTTTATAGTGTTTTCTATTTTCCCCCTCACTCTCCCTCCCTCCCTACCTCTCAACTTACATTTTTTTTAAAGAAAAAATAGTGCTCAGATTTCTCAGTTCAGTGTTGTATATAGTTCTTTGCCTACTTACTTTAATGATGTCATACATTAATATGAAACAAAATCAAAGAATACACTTTATACTCAGTTTATTAAGTTCTTACGTATTAGATACTGTGTTAAGTACTGTGTAAATGTCAGTAGCATAGGAATTCTTACAGGAATTAGTGTGCCTATAACTAATAGGTTCGTTTATCCAGTCACAGTAACTTCTTTGTAGCATTGCTTTTAAAATTTTAATCTTTTGTTTTGTAGATGGCTATTGACCAGGCCCACAGACAGAATGTCTCCTCTCTTTTTCTCCCAGTTATTGAATCTGTGAATCCCTGCTTAATTCTAGTGGTGCGTAGAGAAAACATTGTAGGAGATGCAATGGAAGTTCTTAGGAAAACAAAGAACATAGATTACAAAAAGCCGCTCAAGGTAACTTGGCATCTCCTGTGTTGTATAATTGTTACTTTTGTTTAGATACTAAGTTAAAATTTTTCTATTTCTATTTAGTATATCTTTGAAACTTAAAATGTCTGTGAATTGCAAGATATTTCTTAGTAATAATAAGTGAGATGCTATAGTGTCTTCAGAATGTACTTGGATTTCCTATTGACTAATCCATATTTGTATTATGCAATTTTAGGTTATATTTGTTGGAGAAGATGCTGTTGATGCAGGAGGGGTACGCAAAGAATTTTTCTTGCTCATCATGAGGGAATTACTGGATCCTAAATATGGCATGTTTAGGTATTATGAAGATTCCAGGCTTATTTGGTTTTCTGATAAGGTAAGATGTGCAACCATCTAAATTACTTCTGTATATTTATAAATGTGTCGAGTTAACTTAGTGAAGAAGAGTTATTAGTGAATTTCTAACATTTTATTCAGAGATTTGCTTTATTACAGTCTGAAAAATTATGAACTTTTAGAGTTGGAGTTTTCAGATGCAGTAATGCTTACCAACACATTGCAAATGAACAAAATTAATTAATCACATATTTTTGTAAATAAAGTCATGCTCATTCATTTACCAGTTGTCCATGGGTACTTTCGAGCTATAATAGTAGAGGCAGAGTTCAGTAGTTATAATAGAGACCTCATTAGCAACAAAGTTTAAAATATTTACCATCTGGCCCTTTATAGAAAATGTTTGATGACCCCTTAGATTTAGAGACTATAAGAGAAATGGATGAATTCTGAGTTGAAAAAATTTGAATACAGTATCTACACTGGTTATTAAATCCTTAATGTGTTAAATCATTGTGCCAGGAGGCTGACTATGATATAAACAGTCACTGATGCTCAGGACTCATTCTTTCATTGAGGGTTGCGAAATGATGCTACTCACTGTAATTTTGTTTTCATTGTCTGAATACTTAAGTATAGAGAAATGACCCCACACTGTTTGACTCCTTAGTAGTATAATTCATGTTGTGTGGTGATTTTTCTAAGGACTCAGTTTATTAGCATCCTGCAGTGATTATTTTGCTTGTACTTCCAAATATCATGTTTTCATAGTTTTAAACTTACTTGATGGTTTTCAGTCCTTGTAAATAATGTCTGTATTGATGGTCATATTGTCCTATGTTTGTCCAGGGAGAACAACTTCAGTTGGTGCCTGAGTCTTTTTAGAAACTTAGTAATTCTGTATCTGGTTTGACAGAATGTTCCAGACTTATACATTTACTGCCTAACAGTACCAGCATTATCACTGATGCTGTGTTACTGAAAATAGTTTTTAGATTGTTTTGTAATTCTTTTTGACCTTATGTTTTACCCTAGTAGAGATATGCAGGCAAATAATGTCTTGCAAGTGTTAAACTCAGTATAGTTTGATCACCAAGCAGTTAAAAATTTAAATTAATTCATTTTTATTTTTTAGAAATTGCCTGTTTAAATCTAGCTTTATAATAATATACAATATTTATATAGTTGCAAAGTCGCATCTACAAGATAATATATAAAGAGGCCAAGCTTCATCTTTTCTTTTCTCACTGCAAGTGATTTTTGTAAAGATTTATTTATTTATTTGAAAGAGTTACAGAGAGAGGGAAAGACAGAAACATATTTCATGTATTTGTGAATTTTCCAGATTTCCTTCTATAATTGATTTCTAGCTTCATTCCATTGTGATCTGAGATTTTTTTTTAGTGATTGTAATCTTTTAAAATTCATGTTAAGTCTCTTATTAAAAATGTTCCATGTGTGCTTAAGAACAGGTATTCTTTTCTTATTGGATAGAGTATCCTATACATATCTGTTAAGCCTTGTATGTAGACTTACAGTATCTGTTGTTTTAAGATCCCTTTCTTTGTTGATCTTTTTGATGGTTATTCTATCCATTATTGAAAGTGGGTTATGAAAAACACTGCTATTGTAGAACTTCCTGTTTCCTCCTTCAGTTCTGTCAGTTTTTGCTTCATATATTTTCAGAACTTTGTTTTGAAAGTACTTAAGTTTTTAATATTTTCTTGATGAATTGACCCTTTTATCCTTATATGTCTTTGTCTTTTCCAACAATTTTGTCTGATATCATCTAGTCTGTTATTAGTAGTCATTCTACCTTTTCTTTTGTTACCATTTACGTGGAATTTTTCCCCAAACTTTCACTTTTAACCTATTTGTATTTTGGATCTAAAGCATGACTTATTTAACATACTGTTAGATCATGTTTAATGCATTCAGCCAGTCTGTTTTTGGTTGTGGAGTTTAATCCATTTACCTTTAAAGTAAGTACTGATAAGGAAGCATTTCTGCCATTTTGATGTTTGGTTTATATATATATATATATATATATATATTTTTTTTTTTTGGTTCCTTAATCCCCCCATGGTCCATTTTCTTTGTTTTTTCTAGTGTACCATTTTGATTCGTTTTTTGCATACATTTTAGTGCTTGCCCTTGAAGTTGCAGTTACCATCTTAAATTTATAACTTCCTGGCTTGCATTAATACTATTCAACTTCAATAGTATATAGAAACTGTTTTCTTAGCTCGCTCTCTCCTTTATTTTGTTATTATTAGAACTTAAATCTTTTGGCCGGCGCCGCGGCTCACTAGGCTAATCCTCTGCCTTGCAGCGCTGGCACACCAGGTTCTAGTCCCGGTCGGGGTGCCGGATTCTGTCCCGGTTGCCCCTCTTTCAGGCCAGCTCTCTGCTGTGGCCCGGGAGTGCAGTGGAGGGTGGCCCAGGTGCTTGGGCCCTGCATCCCATGGGAGACCAGGATAAGTACCTGATTCCTGCCATCGGATCAGCGTGGTGTGCCGGCCGCAGCGCGCCCTCTCTCTCTCACTGTCCACTCTGCCTGTCAAAAAAAAAAAAATCTTAAATCTTTTTATATTGTTTTCCATTCACATATGTTGGTATTATTTTATGCATTTGCTTTTAACCATATAGAAAAGGAGTTATAAATAAAAAATGAAACAACACTGGCTTTTATATCTGTGTAGCTACCTTGAGCAGAAATCTTTATTTCTTTGTGTGACTTTTTTTTTTTTAAAGATTTATTTATTTTACTTGAAAGTCAGAGTTACACAAAGAGAGGAGAGGCAGAGAGAGAGGTCTTCCATCCGCTGGTTCACTCCCCAATTGGCCACAACAGCTGGAGCTGTGCTAATCCAAAGCCAGGAGCCAGGAGTTTCTTCCGGGTCTCCCATGCGGGTGCAAGGGCCCACGGGCTTGGGCCATCTTCTTCTTTCCCAGGCCATAGCAGAGAGATAGATTGGAAGTGTAGCAGCCAGGACTTGAACCGGCGCCTGTTTGGGATGCCGGCACTGCAGGCGGTGGCATCGGCCCCGTCTTCATGTGACTCTTACTGTAATGCGTTCTTTCCTCAACCTAAAATACTTTGGCGTTTCTTGTAGGGAAGTTCTGGTAATAGTAAGCTCCCTCAGTTTTTGTTTATCTGAGAGTGGCTTAATTTTCCCCTTACTCTTTAAGTGCTTTTTCCCTTTTTTTTTCTTTTTCAAGATTTATTTATTTGAAAGGCAGATTTACAGGGAGGCAGAGAAAGAGAGAGGTCTTCTATCTTCTGGTTCACTCCCCAAATAGCCACAACGGCCAGAGTTGGGCCTATCTGAAGCCAGGAGCCAGTAGCTTCTTCCAGGTCTTTCACATGGGTGCAGGTACCCAAGCACTTGGTCCATATTCTACTGCTTTCCTGGGCCATAGCAGAAGAGAGCTGGATCAGAAGTGAAGCAGCCAGGACTTGAACCCATATGGGATGTCAGCACTGCCAGCGGCAGCTTTACCCGCTATGCCACAGCGCCGCCCCACATTTTCCCGTAATACAGAATTCTTTTTTGATAGCTTTTTCTTTCCTACCTAAAAAATGTCATCTCACTGCCTTCTGTCACTCACTGTTTGAAAACCCTTATTCTGCAAGTGTCTCCTTCCCATCTTCTTCATTGCCAAGCGTTTCAATTTGTTGCTTGCACTGGTACTTCTTACCCCTGGGGACCATGGCTAATATATTGCTTTTAAATGTTTTTGACAAGTGCCACTCACCCTGGAAACTGCTTAAGATCGATTGAGGCAAAATATAGGCAAGTCCTTGGGATAAGCCCCCAGAATGCAGGCTGCTGTCTTCATGGCTGTCACACAGCTACAGAGTGGGATTTTTTTTTATTTTTTAAGAAAGCTTTTATTTAATAAATATAAATTTCATAGTTACAACTTTTGGAATATAGTAATTCTTTCCCCCATACCCACCCTCGCACCCCCAAGCCATCCCACTTCCTACTGCCTCTCCCATCCCATTCATCATTTTTTTTAACTTTTATTTAATGAATATAAATTTCCAAAGTACAGCTTATGGATTACAATGGCTTCCCCCCCATAACGTCCCTCCCACCCGCAACCCTCCCCTTTCCCACTCCCTCTCCCCTTCCATTCACATCTAGATTCATTTTCGATTCTCTTTATATACAGAAGATCAGTTTAGCATACATTAAGTAAAGATTTCAACAGTTTGCTCCCACACAGAAACATAAAGTGAAAAATACTGTTTGAGTACTGGTTATAGCATTAAATCTCAATGTACAGCACACTAAGGACAAAGATCCTACATGAGGAGTAAGTGCACAGTGACTCCTGTTGTTTACTTAACAAATTGACACACAGCTGCAGAGTGGGATGTTATAAACAGTTTAAAATATAACAGTGTACTCTCAGCAAAATTCGACATCTTTTCTTCATTAAACATTTTTATAGTTGTTTTATAAGTTTTCGATTAGCATCCAACATCCAAAAGTTTACTCTCTGCCATCTTCTTTGTTGTTTTTGTGGAGAGGTGGGGTTTTGGAATTTCCTATACTGCCATTGTTAGGGATATCACCTTATTTATTTATTTGAAAGAGTTACACAGAGGAGAGTCAGAGAGAGAGAGAGATTTTCCATCTGCAGTTTTACTCCCCATTTGGCTGCAACAGCTGGAGCTGTGCCAATCTGAAGTTAGGAGCCAGGAGCTTCATCTGGGTCTCCCACATGGGTTCAGGGGCCCCAAAACTTGGGCCATCTTCTACTGTTTTCCCAAGCCACAGCAGAGAGCTGGATTGGAAGTGGAGCAGCCAGGACTCGAACCAGCACCCATGTGGGATGCTGGCACTGCAGGCGGTGGCTTTACTCGCTATACCACAGCACTGGCCCTGCGATATCACCTTTTATTTGGGGGTTGAGAAAGGGAACATCCAGTTCATTTTAAAGGATATACTGGCACCATTTTTTATCTCTCATGGTACAGTGATAGTGGAGTGTGTCTGCACAAGCGCACATATAGTTTGAAAAATTTTTCCCCTCTGTAGTCCTTTTTATTCTTCCAGGTTTGTTTTGTCTTTTTGTGACCATCAGCTGTTAGTCACATTTATGAGTGTGACACGGAAAATTTACTGTTGGCTTACAGGCCCATTCGTAAGAGTGATTAGGTAGGTACCTTTCAAGAGGGAACCCTCAATGGTCAGTATATATTGTTTTTTTTTTTTTTTTTACTCTTTAGGCTTTCAAGAAAGGTTGTAACCTTGGTTGTCTGTGTTTTGGTAGTGTTCTCAATGCTGTAAAAGGAAGCTAGAATTCACATTATTCACTGTACAGACCATCATTTGATTACTTTGTTTTTGATGCTTACCATTAGCTGTTGCAGATTCCAGAACCTCTTTAGTTCAGCCTCTCCAGGAAGGCAAAGGAATTTCCATGAAGCACCCTGTGTTCAACCCTTTCAAATACCTCTGACGTTCAGAGTCTTTCTGTGTACCAACTGAGCTAATTGGATTTTCTGACTTTACAGTTGTTGAAACTTCCAATTCCTGAATCTGTAGCACAATTTATAAGTTACCATTTCTGTTTGCTTTGCTTTACCCAGTTACCAGTTACCATGGTTCTACTGGGCATATTTCAAAATTGTGTTGGCATCTCTTTACTGCTATTAGACCTCCTGTTGTCTCGTTTTCCTGTTCATTTATAACATTTTTACTCCTGTATTCTTACTTAGAGGGTTTGGGGAGGGAGAAAGGTTAACACATCATTCAGTCTTTCCTATTTAAAAGCTTTCTACATTTAAACACACTATAGGAATCACAGTGGAAAAATACTGATTTGGCCATTGAAAACTGTGACATTTATGCGTAACAGAAACTATACAATTAAAAAGTAAATGAAAAGACTATGGTGTGTGTAACAAATTGGACACAGGATAACTCCTCTAGTAAATGAGGAATTCAAATTCAAATACAAAAGGAAAGCACTTCCCCCAAAAGAAAAATGGGCTAGGTACATGAAGAGACATTTCACAAGTTCAGTATCACTGATAGTCCAAGATACATACTAAAGTAAGTTGTGGTTTTTTAAATTCAAAACAAAAATATGTTCTTGATATGTGTATAGTGTATATATACTATAATTGAAAAGGTAGACAAGCATTTTCCAAGATTGCAGATAACTGTAAACTGGAATCTGTAGAGAGGAGCATAGTTTTAACAGTATGCTTAAATAACTTTATTGACTTAAGAATTCTTATTTAGGAAGCAGACGGTCTTCTAAGGAAATATTCCCAACTATGAACCAAAGTATGCAAAGGGATGAAGACTACTAACTGTTAGAAAAGCTAAGATTTATTGAGTCTTTACAGTGGATTCAGGCATACACTAAAAAGCATTATATTTATATTATCTATTATCTATTTTATATTATCCTATTTAATCCCCATAGCAAACATATAGAATAAATGTTATGTTTATCTCCTGAAAATATTGAGCCAGCTCTAGAGCCCAAGTCTAATAAAAAAAATTATTCTAATCATCACACTTACAGAATTTTCTGTGAACATGTATTCTCTAAAAATGGGGGGGACAAAATATTATTTTTAATGTATTATCTAAATATCTAAACACAGTCAAGTAGCTAACTTTTTTTTTTAAGATTTTATTTATTTATTTGAGAGGTAGAGCCACAGAGAGAGAGAGGGAAAGACAGAGAGAAAGGTCTTCCATATGCTGGTTCACTCCCCAAATGGCTGCAGTGGTTGGAGCTGGGCTGTTCAGGAGCCAACTATAAAATGCAAATGCTTTTATTCTGTATTTTCAAAGTTTTCTACTGTGAGCATATGTTTCTGTAATCAAAAAATTAATATTGTAACTTGGAGGACAAATCTTTACTTTTTTTTCCTTATGTTTTTAGACATTTGAAGACAGTGATTTGTTCCATTTGATTGGTGTTATTTGTGGATTAGCAATTTATAATTTTACTATTGTGGACCTCCATTTTCCTTTGGCTTTGTATAAGAAACTGCTGAAAAAGAAGCCATCCCTGGATGATTTGAAAGAATTAATGCCTGATGTTGGGAGGTTAGTTATAAAAGGTGTCATTGGTAGAGTTTGGGAGGTAAAAAATAGAGAATATACTGAAAGCTTTCCTCCTTGAATTAAGTATGAACCAAAATATGATAAGGGATTTATTGTTCTTGTTAATTTTTGAAATAAAAGCCCTTCTAGTAAAGGAAAATCCATTATGTTACTCAGATCAAAATCTTTATTTAAAGATGATATTTTCACCTTCAAAGCTAAATTTTTAGTAGCTTAATGTTACTTTGCAAATACAATAAATTTAGGAAGAGAAAGCTTTCTGAGAGTGGTTAAATGGATTATTTGGACTTTTACTTCTGATTACCTTCATTTCTGGTTTGGACATGTAAACTTTTTTAAAAAATAAATATTTATTTATTTATTTAAAAGGCAGAGTTAGAGATCTTTCATCCACTGGTTCACTCCCCAAATGGTTGCAACAGCTAGGACTGGATCAGGCTGAAGCCAGAAGCCAGAGCTTCATCCAGGTCTCCCTTGTGGGTGCAGGGACCCGAGCACTTGGGCATCTTCTGCTGATTTCCCAGCAACATAAGCAAGGAACTGGATTGAAAATGGAGCATCCAGGATTTGAACTGGTGCCCATGTGGGATACTGGCATTACAGGTGGCAGCTTAACCCACTACACCACAGCAGCGCCCCTGTAAAAATTTTTTATTACATAAAATGGTATAAAATTGTATATACATAAGGACAGCTGTTGAAAATGAGGCAACACATTCCCTTTGTATTCAGAGGAAGAGAGAAAAATCTTTTAAACTGATTTTTGTAACATTTTTAAGTTTTCTATTGTACAGTCACCATTTTGAAACAAATATAAAATATGAATTAAAGAGTTTTATTAAGAGGGAATGAGAAATATATACTTTTTCACAAGGAAAGTAATCGAAATACTCAGTAATATTTTACACTGAAACATATATATTGTTTTGCAGAAGCATGCAACAGTTACTGGATTACCCAGAAGATGATATAGAGGAAACGTTTTGTCTAAACTTTACGGTAAGAAGAATGACTTAAGTTAGCCTGATTTTTCATCATCCCTTCAATTAATTAATTTATTTTATTTAAAGATTTATTTTATTCATTTGAAATAATTACAGAGTGAGGTAGAGCCAGAGAAAGGTCTTCCATATGCTGGTTCACACCCTAGATGGCTGCAATGGCTAGAGCTGTGCTGATCCGCATCCAGGAGCCAGGAGCTTCCTCCCAGTCTCCCACATGGGTGCAGAGGCCCAAAGACGGGCCATCCTCCACTGCTTTCCCAGGCCACAGCAGAAGAGCTGGATTGGAAGTGGAGCAACTGGGACTCAAACCAATGCCCATATAGGATGCCGGCACTGCAGTCGATGGCCTTACCCTCTACATCACAACACCAGCCCTTTTTTTCTTTGTTTTGATGAATGGAATTCTTGACCCTTTAGCTAACATTTATTGAGCATTTACTATGTACTAGTCATAGTACATAAATTATTTCATGTAATCCTCAACACCCGATGAAGTTAGTATCATCCCTGTTTTGCAGATGAAGAAAACTGAAAATAATCATTACATAGAGTCATTACTTAGGCCTGGTCCTGTGGTATCAAAGCCTGTGTGCCTTATTGTTATGCTAAATATACTTATAAATAGAAGCCCTTTTTTTTGAGCCTACAATTATAGGAATGCTTATGGAGTCAAAAAGTGATTATAACAGAACATTACTAATGAACTCACATTTAAAAAGATCAGTTCCCACAGATAGATTCCTGTCTACTTCAGACTAACCTTCATCTTTGTCCATCTTGTCTTATTCATTCCATTGTTGGATGGTACGCTGTGGCACAAGTGCAGATATATTGTGATATTACTTAAAAATGAGATTTTAAGTCTTAGAAAAGATACAAAATTTTGTTAAGTCAGTGAAAGGGATGTTGAATAACTGATTCACTCACATGCAAAGTCATTAATAATTCAGGATCTGGCAGAAGTAGGCTAGTTGGCAATTAATGTAAAGAAAAACAACAAGCATTAAAATGAAAAGAGAACAATTTGAATATTATAAGTTAGACTCTGGGAAAATAATAAAACTTTCAGTTTTCTTTAATTTTTATTTGTATATGTGTTTGTTTTCCTCCCCTAAGCAATCCTGCATGTGTTTTTGTTGTGTCAAAATTAACAAAAGGGATAGCATATTCTGCCATCACACAATTTGCCAAAAGAAATTATATGCTTCCTCAAAAAAGTTTATCCATTTTTGGGTCAGTTTAAGAATTGACACATTATGTAGTTAGAAGAAAATTTGTTAGATTTTTAAAGATTTATTTATTTATTTGAGAGGTAGAGTTAGAGAGAGAGGGAGAGACAGAGAGAAAGGTCTTCCATCAACTGGTTTGCTCCCAAAATTGTCACAACGGCTGGAGGTGAGCCGATCAGAAGCCAGGAGCTCCTACCAGGATGTCCACGTGGGTGCAGGGGCCCAAGTACTTGGACCATCTTCCACTGCTTTCCCAGGCCATAAACAGAGTTGGAGTAGATGAGACACAGTGCGCATATCAGATACTGGCACCACAGGCAGAGGCTTAGTGTACAGCCAAAAAAATTTGGTAGATTTTTAAAATTTTACTTATTTATTTGAAAGAGTTACATAAAGAGAGAGATCTTCCATCCACTGGTTCACTCTGCATATGACTACAATGGCTAGGGCTGGGCCATGCCATAACCAGGAGCCAGGAGGCTTCATCCAGGTTTCCTGTGTGTGTGCAAAGGCCCAAGCACTTGTCCATGTTCCCCTGCTTTTCCCAGGTCATTAATAGGGAGATAGTAAGGAAGGGAAGCACTGGGACAAGAACTGGCCAGTGTCTTAGGCGGCTTCACCTGCTACACCACAATGCCAGCCCCGTGTTTTGTGTGTGTGTGTTTTTTTTTTTTTTTTTTTTTTTAAAGAATAATCCTCCTTTTTTTTTTTTGATTCTGTTTTCTGAATGAAGTTTTAATTCCCTCTTTGGATTGACTTGCTTAGATACATTATCAGTTTTCTTGACTCTTTGTTGATCATCATACTTGACCAAAAAAATTTGAATTTCAAGCACTTTGTTTTTTTTTAAAGATTTATTTGAAAGTCAGAGTTACAGAGAGAGAGAAAGGAGAGGGAGAAAGAGAGATCTTCCATCCGAAGGTTCACTACCCAGTTGGCCGAAACGGCCACTGCGTGATCTGAAGCCAGGAGCCAGGAGCTTCTTCCGGGTCTCCCATGTGGGTACAGGGGCCCAAGGACTTGGGCCATCTTCTACTGCTTTCCCAGGCCACAGCAGAGAGCTGGATCGGTTGTGGAGCAACCAGGACTAGAACTGGCGCCCATATGGGATGCCGGCACTGCAGGCCAGGGCGTTAACCCACTGCACCACAGCGCCGGCCCCTCAGGCAGTTTCATTTTCATTTTAGCAGTCACCAAGGTCGTAAACTTTTAATGTTTTCAGAAAGCTATAGTAAATTCAAATATTCCTTCCCATTGCCATTTTTTTCCTTCAGATTTTCACTGCCTCTTTATTGCTTGGAGAATAACAGCTTTAGGATAGGCATCAAAGACAATAATTTAGCTTTGTTTCTAACTTTCATTGTATTCCCCCTTTCATACCAACTTTTGTCATATCCATAGAATTCTTTCATATACCCTCCTATGTTCTTTTTTAGAGCCACTTGTCAAACATGTTTAGAACTTGATATTTACTGTCATCTATCCTTTTGTTCAACCAGTATGCTCAATCTGAATTCTCCCAGTCTTTTAGATGCTTTCTTTTAGGTGCTTTTGAAATGGCATTTTTTTTCTCAAAATCTTTCATACTTGGCTCTAGTTAAAATTAAGTTTTTTGTCCTCTGTAGTCTAATAACATTTTGTTTGCATCCCTATTATAGCATTATTTCATTATAACGAATTGTTTAAATATGCTGCTTCTCTTTCCACCAGCAAGTAAATACCACAGCAGGGATGTGTTCTGTATTAATCTCCCACCCCCATTATAATTTTGTAGGTAGCAGATTCTCATAAAAGAGATAATATTCCAAAATAAGTGATAGAAAAAAATGAATGCAGTTGAGAGGACTGGTAATACTTGCATAAAAATTAGCAGACTAGTAAGCGAAATAAAAGTTGGAAAACAAACAGCTACCTTTATAAACCAAATTAATGTGTAACTGGAAAAATTACCTGTGATCAAGCATACAGCCAGACAAACAGAGTAATTCAGGAAAGCAGCAATTGTCGTTTGGGAAGAATGTACAGCTGTGTCAAGCTCAATGCATTTTTATATTTGGATTCTATTACTCATCTAAGGAAAATATCTTTTCTAATATTCTGCTTTATTCTACAGCCTTATTCACAATAAATGCTCAGTTTCCTGTTCTTAACTATTTCCTATTCTTAACTAACTAAACACTTGGTAATTCATAATTAGTCATGATAGGTTATCAGCCTACTAGAGAGGATGCAAATTCCTAGTTGTGGCTTTCAACAGAATTTATAAATCCATTTAGTAGCAGAATCTTATTGCAAATTGATTAGTTTTATATTTTATGAGAGAAAGGAAGAGTATAATAATTATTAAAATAGTCTGATGAGTTTTGAGTCTGACATTGACTTTTTTTAAAAATTTAAATAGATCACAGTTGAAAACTTTGGTGCAACAGAAGTGAAAGAGCTGGTTCTAAATGGTGCAGACACAGCTGTTAACAAACAAAATCGGTAAGTGAATTATAGCAGCATCAGTGGAAATAATAAGGTGCAGTAGGAATTTTCTTCTGTATTTAGGCACATTGTTTCAACCCCAAGTTTTACTCAGCTTAAAGTTTTTGAATGGTTAGTGAGAAAGTAATCTGCCTTTTGCTCCTGAAATTGCTTTAAGACATTAATAAAGGAATGAAACCAGCAGAAACAATGGAAAAAAATGAAAGAATAGTAAACACAATTTTAGAAACCAAAAAATGGTAATAACTAAGTTTAACAAGCCAGAGGAAGTTGCAGCATAAGGTGAACTGGAGAAGTCTGGGAGTCAGCTGGTTCACATTGCAGAACAAAGGCTGGGGCGCTGAGTAAAACACACCTTTGGGAAGTACAAAGGTTTTGGGAAATGCTGGAAACAGAAAGGTCAGTGTTTTAAGAAGCAGACCCAGTTTTTCTTAGCACACTTAAAACCTGGCATTCTGACAGGAGAATGGAAGTTGACTTTCTGGAGGGATTGAACTAAAGGAACTGTAGATTTGAGGATGCCTAGGCAAGGTCGTGATGGATAAGAAGCTAACTGAAAACAGGGAAATTAAGTGAAAAGTCTTCAGCTCCCTTCCTGAAAATTGGAGGAATCTTTCTGGGGAAAACTGCCTTTTAAATAAGAATGGATAGCCAAAGATCAGGATGTTCAATGAAAGACCAAACAGTCGAAAAAGATGGCAAGGAATTAGGAACAATGCAGAATGAAGAACAGAACTTCGAAAGAAATGAAAATCAGTATCCTCAAAGTGCTTAGTCAATATCCAGGTGAATACTGTTAGAAAATGGGAAAAAACATTGAAAGAAATGGAATGCATAAAATTTGTTGAAGAAAATGATACAGACATACTTTGCAGAACTGAACAGCATACCTATCAAGATTGAAAG
This sequence comes from Oryctolagus cuniculus, assembly GCF_964237555.1. Classification (NCBI taxonomy): domain Eukaryota; kingdom Metazoa; phylum Chordata; class Mammalia; order Lagomorpha; family Leporidae; genus Oryctolagus; species Oryctolagus cuniculus. Next base: position 59,876,132 of record NC_091446.1, on the reverse strand, counting down.
CATGTGAAATAGGGGGGAAAAAGATCTATATCAAGGAAGGATAAGTGAAATTTAAAAATCCCCAAAGAAAAAGGGGCACTGAAACCTTCCAGGCAAAAAAGCAGACTGTACATATAGAGCTAAAAATCAGACTATCATCAGATGTGTAAAGAAGGTAGAAGATCAAAATTCTGACTTAGAATTCTATACCCCAAATTTCAAGAATGTGGGTGTATGTAAACATTTTCATAGATACACAGTCTCAGAGAATGTACTTTTATTCCTTTTTCTAAAGGAGTTACTGAAGGATGTGTTGGACCAAGCAGGAAGCAGACATAGGAGTGAAAAAAACCACAAGGAAAAAAGTTTTTATTTATTTATTTGAAAGAGTTACAGAGACAGAGAGGTCTTCCATCTGCTGGTTCATTTCCCCCAAATGGCCACAGTGGCCAGGGCTGGGCCAGACTGAAGCCAGGAGCCAGGAGCTTCATCCTGGTCTCCTTTGCAGGTGTAGGGGCCCAAGCCCTTGAACCATCTTCTGCTGCTTTCCCAGGCACATTAACAGGGAGCTGTATCTGAAGTGGAGCAGCCAGGACTTGAACCCACAGGGATGTAGACTTTGCCAGCGGCAGCTTTACATGCTGTGCCACAACAGCAGCCCCCAAAGAAACATTCTAAAGAAGGTTCTCCAACATATGAGAGAGACAACAAAGTAGACCTTCTGAGGAAAATTACTTTGTGGAAAATTTACAAAGAGCCAGAAATCTAGGTTATATCCAGAGAATGGAGGTCTCCATGATAAAAATGCAGCTAATGCCAGCTAACATATTTGAATAAATCTAGAGGAAATTGACATTTCTATTGGAGAACTTGGAGATGAAGCAGCAAAAAATGAAAGCAAAAGTTATTTATAAGAAAAGAAAGGGGCCAGCGCTGTAGCTCAGCAGATTAAAGCCCTGAGCTGCAGTGCCAGCATCCCATATGGGTACTAGTTCGAGTCCTGGCTGCTCTACTTCCATTTCCAATCCAGCTCTCTGCTATGGCCTGGAAAACTAGTGGTAGATGGCCCAGGTCCCTGGGCCCCTGCACCTGTGTGGGAGACCTGGAGGAGGCTCCTGGCTCCTGGCTTCGGATCAGCTCAGCTCCGGCCATTGCAGCCATCTCAGGAGTGAACCAGTGGATGGGAGACCTTTCTCTCTCTCTGCCTCTTCCTCTCTATAACTCTTTCAAATAAATAAATTTAAAGAAAGGTAACCAGAGAATACCCTGCAGCTTAACTGAATTAATATTTATAATCATAAAAATGTTAACAATGGATATCAATCCTAATTGTTATATAAGTGTAATCACTGTATGAGAGGGGAGAGCAAGAGTGGGACAATTAAATAAATGGTAAATCCTCACTTTTCCCAGTAGATATTCATATTCAGCTCATTGGATAGTATTTGAAATAGAAAATTAAGAAATAAATGTAGACCTATGTTGTTAGAAGCTTGAACACAAATATGAGAAGGAATGGTAAAGAGGGCTTAACTAGTTGCCTTTAAATAACGGGAATTTTTGGTAGAGAAGTACAGTACAAAGAGCTGCTTTGTTCTCTTCTGACAAAGCTTATCTTAGTGGCTGTTGCTTGAGTTTTGATCCAAAGGATTTTAATCCTGAATCTGTTACTTAGAAGCTGTGTAACTTTAAGTAAATTAGTTGATGTCTCCATGCCTCAGTTTCCTTTTCTGTAAAATAAAATGATAAATCAAACCTACTTCACTTGAGGATTAGGTGAGGTAGTATTTTTAAGATACTTACAATAAGACCTAGCACTTGTATGTGCTCAGTAAATGTTGGCTTAAATTAGGATTATTACTATTGGTGTTTTAAGCTATGCATATATCTTATTTTAATAATTAAACATTAAAATGATGTGAAAAAATTGAGGTCTTTTTAGCTGTTTTAAAATCATCTTGAAAAACTTTGGCATGATTTAGATTTTTTTTTCCTCCTTTCAAAGATTCTTAATTTTTCTTTTTAAAGATTGTTTGAGAGGCAGAGAGATGAAGAGACAGAAAGGTCTTTCATCCACTGGTTCACTCCCCAAATGGCCACAGTGGCTGTAGCGGGCTGATATCGATCCAAAGCTAGGAGCCAGGAACAACCAGGACATGAACTGGTGCCCATATGGGATGCTGGTGCTACAGATGGAGGCTTAAACTGCTATGCCACAGTGCCAGCCCCTTGTTAATTATTTAAGTTTCTAATATTTTACATAGATAGTTCATTTAGCTGAGAAATAATTTAAGCAATTTTTGACCAAAATGTGGTTCGTTAGCCTTGTTTTGCATATGAATCTAATGACATGTGCTATTGGTTTTTCCTTAGACCTGCTTACTCTGTTTTATAATAGACTTCTTGAATCCCTGTTTTCTCTCCTTTTAACTTCAGTTTGGAATTATTTGAACTCACTGAGATTACCCATAAATGATTAAATTTACCAATATTCCCATTTATGGAGTCATCTTTTATGGAAGACAAAATTATAAAATACTGAAAACCTCCAGTCCTATTCTCATAAAAATGTGGCTAGCAATACAGACAAAAAATGAGAAACATCATGATGATTACTGGGTAAAAGAAATTTCTTTTTTTCCTTTAGTTTCTTTTTGCTTAGGAAGGAAATCAGAACTGTTCTTGTGTGTATGTCTTCACACATACATATGAAGAGAAACTGCATTTGTAATCTTTAATGATTCTCCTAAAGAAATGCTTTGTACCCCTTCTTATATAATTTTTAGATAAATTTTATTCAGATCCCTTGGAACCCAATGGTATGCCACCTGTGTCATTTTTTTCTTTTAACAGATTAATCTATTTAGAGATGGATACCAGGCGAGATACAAATTCTCAATAATTTGTAAATATTTTTTAAAAATTAAAATTGCTAGTTCACTCCCCAGATACCAATTGCTAGTTCACTCCCCAGATACCTCCAACAGATAGGGCTGGGCCAGACCAAAGCTAGGAGCCAGAGTTCGATCCAGGTCTACCACATGGGTGGCAAGGAACCAACCAGTTGAACATCACCTGCAGCCTCCCAGGGTATGCTTAGTAGGAAGCTGGGATTGAGAACAGAGCTTATACTCAAAATCAGATGCAAGCATTCCAAGTCATATTTTTTTTTTTAAGATTTATTTATTTATTTGAAAGAGTTACACAGAGAGGAGAGGCAGAGAGAAAGAGAGGTCTTCCATCCGATGCTTCACTCCTCAATTGGCTGCAATGGCCGGAGCTGCGCCGATCCGAAGCCAGGAGCTTCCTCCAGGTCTCCCACATGGGTGCAGGGGACCAAGGATTTGGGCCATCTTCTACTGCTTTCCCAGGCCATAGCAGAGAGCTGGATCAGAAGTGGAGCAGCCAGGTCTCGAGCCGGCATCCCCATATAGGATGCCGGTGCTTCAGGCCAGGGCATTAACCCACTGCACCACAGCACTGACTCCATCTTTTTTTTTTTTAAGATTTTTTTAAATTTTATTTGAAAGGCAGAGTTAGAAGAAGAGACAGAGTATTAAGGAAAGAGTTGCAGATTGGTGTTGCCTTACACAGAAATCTATCAGCTGGTTCACTCCACAAATGGCCACAATGCTGAAGCCAGGAGTTAAAAGCTTCTTCCAGGGCTCCCACATGGATGCAGGGCTCAGACACTTGGGCCATCTTCTACTGCTTTCCCAGGTATAGCAGAGAGCTGGATTGGAAGAGGAGCAGCCGGGACCAGAACCGGCACCCATATGGGATGCCTGCGCCACAGGCAGAGGATTAACCCGCGCTGGCCCCCATAAATGGTTTTTAAAATCTGTGTGTATATGTCTGCTGTTTTCATTTCTAGGCAGGAGTTTGTTGATGCTTATGTGGATTACATATTCAATAAATCAGTGGCTTCCCTATTTGATGCTTTTCATGCGGGCTTTCATAAGGTCTGTGGAGGAAAAGTCCTTCTGCTCTTCCAGCCAAATGAACTACAAGCAATGGTTATTGGAAATACAAATTATGATTGGAAGGAACTGGAAAAGGTAAGAAAAAGCATATATGACATTGTTTAAAAGGAAAGACAAAAGAAAAACATGGTTTATTGATAGAAATCATGCCCTTTTTTCTTTTATTCAATTTATTTATTACTCTCCTTCTATAGGAAGACTCTTTACCTTCTTTGCAATGAATGGATTTGCCCTGCGTGGGAATTAGGGATGACATCTTTTCAGTTGTGCTGTTAGTGTAGGAAAATATTGTTGGTGACACAGGCAGAATAGAAGCCCCAGCCAAAACAGAAGGGGTTCCATCATACCTCGGTTTTGGGAAAACTGTTAGGAAAAACTTTTGCAGTGTTTAAAGTCGTTTTCTTTTTTTCTTTTCTATCCAAGTCGTTCTCAAATATTTCTTAGTATAATTATTTCATTTAAAAGGCTGGATTAAATCAGCCTTGATAAAGATGTCGGATAAGATCAGCTTTGAGAAAGATGTGTGCAGGGCTAACCTGTCCATTTTTCCATCTTTTAATCTGGCATCCTGCAACAGAATTTTTGCCTTAAGAATCAGCTACTATACCTCTATCAACATTACTAACAAAATAGTAAGCACTGGCAAGGATGCAAGTCACCAGGAACTCTCATATCGCTGACTAGGAATACAATGTGGTATAGATACTTCGGAAACAGTTTGTCAGTTTCTTACAAAGTTCAGTGTATATTTGCTATATGATCTAGCTATACTCCCAGGTATTGAATTATACTAATACAAAAATCAGTAAATTAAGGAGAAAATAAGTTATTGCTCAATGATGTTTTACAAGATGAAATAAGAGTTCTGGAAAAATAGTAATGAGGGTCATGTAACAAAGTCTAGTAAAATGCCACTTAACTGTACAAAAATGGTTAAAATTTAAACCCTATGGTATGTGTATTTTACCATCATTTTAAAAACATTTAAAAAATATTAAAAATATGTAAACATATCAAAAACTAAACAAGTCAGATGTCCTTCGTTTGTCTATGGCACTACATATAGCACATCCTTTTGGAAGAATTCTGAACATTAAAGATGAATGCACAGTTCATATGTACAACTGGGTAAATCTCAGAAGCCTAATACTAATCGAAGGAAGCCAGTTGGAAAGGATTACATAATATATGGTTCCATTGAATTTATTTGACATTGTTCTTTAAAGGTTTTTTTTTTTTTTTTTTTTTTTGAAAGAGTTACAGGGAGAGACAGAGAGCTATCTTCCATTTGCTGGTTGACTCTGCAGATGGCTGCAATGGCCAGGGCTGGGCCAGGCTGAAGCTAGGAGCCATGAGCTTCATCTGGGGCAGAGGCTCAAACAGTGAGGCCACCTTCCACTGTTTTTTTTAGGCCATTAGCAGGGGCTGGATTGGAAGTGATCATCCAGGACATGTCGTTGCATCCTGGCAGCTTTACCTGCTATACTGCAATGTGGTATCTTTAACACTGATTTAATTCCTCTTTGTTCTGGAGGCTAGGAGGCAAAGATGCAGGTGTCCCCAGAAGTGACTTCTCCTGAGGCCTCTTCCTTGGTTTGAGGATGGCAGCTTTCACATCATGTCCTCACATTGCCTGTCGTTTTTCTGTAGGATATTCTGTAGGCAAAACTGTAATGACCAGGCAGGAGTAGAGGGAAGGTATGACATCAGAAGGAGTAGCACAAGTGACTTAAGCGTAACAGTGATGTCCTGATTGTGGTGGTGGTTATACAGATCTGTACATACGCTTAAAAGAACTGTACACATGCCAGAAGTAGTCAATTTTACTGTGTTATAATTTAAGGAATTATATTTTAAAAGTATTAAAACAGTGAGGAATCTCACTAGATTGGCAGTAAGAGAATAAAAATAGGAACACACAGACCAAAACAATTAAAATACATTAAACAGATATGGAATAGATTGGGAGATGGAAGATCTGTGAATAAGTTGGTTAAATGACTTACATCACAGAAAATCGAATTTAAGCCAAAGAATCATAAGGAGGTAGACCCGGACTGAACAGAATCTCTCAAAGACTCAGGAATTGGTACACTTTTTTACTCTTAATGGCAGGGATACAGGGTTGTACTACCAGCATATCCCCTCTCCTATGCAGCAAAAGACCACAGAGAGGTTCAAAAATCTTGGAAGCTAGGTAAAACTAAGGATGGCTCACAGAAAACTGGTAGCTAGGTTTAAATGCTCTAGGGAAGAGATTGAAAGCTTCCTTTTTAGGGGAAATTGCTCTGCTTAAAAAAGAAACCTGTGGATACTAACTAGGTCTAAGGGACTGCCAACAGAAATGGACCTTACATGTAACCACCCTGAAATGAAAATAATATAAATCTGTCTTACCCTCATTTAACCTCCTTGTTGAACCTAGAACCTTTGTGGGCATGCTCCTTACCTTGAGGCCTATTTCCTTTTCCCTATGCCTGGAATTTTCTTCATCTTAATAACACAAAGGTTTCTTGCTCTCACCTCCTTTATGTGTACACTTTCTCAGAGCTTCCTTGGATTAGGATTTAAAAACTGCAATGCTCCCTCACTCCCCCACACACACCCTCTGTTCTCCCTTTCCTTTTTTTTCTTTTTCAAATATGATGTAATATAAATTATGTATTTATTTGAAAGGCATAAGGCCTGCACCATGGCTCACTTGGTTAATCCTCCTCCTGTGGCACTGGCATCCCATATGGGCGCTGCTTCTAGTCCCGGTTGCTCCTCTTCCAGTTCAGCTCTCTGCTGTGGCCCGAGAAAGCAGTGGAGGATGGCCCAAGTGCTTGGGCCCCAGAACCCACATGGGAGACTGGGAAGAAGCACCTGGCTTCTGGTGCCATTTGGGGAGTGAACCATCAGAAAGAAGACCTTTCTGTCTGTCTCTCTTTCTCACTGTCTATAACTCTACCTGTCGAATAAATTAAAAAAAAAAAAGGCATAGTTACAGAGAGAGGGAGAGACAGAAATCATTTTTTTTTTTTAAAGATTTATTTATTTATTTGAAAGGGTTACAGAGAGAGGAGTCGCAGAGAGAGTGAGTCTTCCTTCTGCTGGTTCACTCCCCAGACGGCCACAACGGCCAGAGCTGCGCCGATCCGAAGCCAGGAGCCAGGAGCTTCTTTCAGGTCTCCCATGTTGGTGCAGGGGCCCAAGGACTTGGGCCATCTTCTATTGCATTCCCAGGCCACAGCAGAGAGCTGGATTTGAAGAGGAGTAGTCGGGATGCTCCCATATGGGATGCCGGCACTTCAGGCCAGGGCATTAACCCACTGCGCCACAGCGCTGGCCCCGAGACAGAAATCTTACAAATGACTGCAATGGCCAGGGCTGAGCCAGACTGAAGCCGGGAGCCAGGAACTTGTTTGTTCTAGGTCTTCCATGTAGGTACAGGGGCCCAAGCACTTGGGCCAGCAGGGAACTGGATCGGAAGTAGAGCTGAGACACAAACTGGTGCCCCAATGGGATGCTGACATTGCTAGCAGCAGCTTTCCAGCCCCCTACTTACTTATCTTTATTTCCTTCCACTCCCATCACAATATAAGAACCTTAAGGGCAGAATTTTTGCCTCTGTTCATTGCCTTATTCCCAGCACCTACAAGGGCACTCAGTAAGCATTTAAAAATCTGTGTTCACTGAATAAGAGAGGACATCTTGGGGGTATACTTTATGATACCTTAGTACATTAGTATACTTTGATTTCTTCCGTTGTGTATCTGGTTCCTTATAATTTCAACAATTATGACCTGTGGCTCTAAATGTTCTTGTTTAATCAGGACTATCATGTTTCCTGCAAACCATTAAGAGATTAAAAGAACTTGTCATCCTCCTTTCATTCCCACTAACAAAAGTTCATAAACTTTGATTCAAGCAAATTAGTATGCTGTTAAAAATCAGTCCATTTTCTCCAAACTTGTTTGCAAATAAGGGAAAATATTTTGCAGATTTGAATTATCAAGAGTTCAGTGATTGAGATAATCATAGCTTTAAATAGGGAGAGCCCAGATAATCATAGCTTTAAATAGGGATCTGTTTCCCTCTCTCTTTCCCTCAAGTAAATAATAAAAATCTTAAAAAAAAAAAAAAAAGCTACCTCAGCTGTAAAATGAGGTAAGTGTACTTAGAAAAATACTTCATAATATAGAAACTGTTTCCTCTGTCCTGTCTTCTTTCTTAGTGCTAATATATGAGAGAGAAAGTAAGTTCTGTTGCTGCGGATTACTCTAAAACTTAGTGACTTAAAAATAATAGTGAGCATTTATTATTTATTGTCAGTTTCTGGTATTAGGAACTCAGGAGTGGCTTAGCTGGGTAGTTTTGGCTTAAGGGTCTCTTCTAAAGTTGCAGTCATCCAAAGGCTTGGTTAAGGATGTTCACTTCCTGGATGGCTCACTCACATGGCTTTTTTGGCAAGCAGCCTCAGTAGAACACCATGAGGACTGCTCTTTATAGACTGAGCATGCTCATGAAACGGCAGCTGGCTGGCCCCGGAGTGAGTGATCCAAAAGAAGGCTAGAGTTGCAGTGTTTGTTGATGGGCTAGCCTTAGGAATCACACATTCTCCATATTTACAGTATCCAGATTGTATAGGTCAGACCCATTCATCATGGGGAGGGGACTACACAGGGCCTGACTACCATAGATTTAAAACAATCTTGCAAACTCTGAGTAAACTGTGTTATTCTGAGAACTCTTTTTTGAATGAAAAATAGAATGTAATTATTGCAGAAAATTCCATGTTGATACTTGATATTAGTCCTCAGCATTGTTTTATTAATTCTGATTTATCCTTATTTAAAATATTTACTTAGGAAAATAGTATAACTCTATCATGTTCTTTGAAGTGGTGAGAGACATTTCTAGTAATATACATGCTTTCTTCCTTTTCTCCTGAAACTAATAGCTTCAAATCGCAAAATGCCCTAAACTCTTGGGCTATGTTAGCTTTATGTGCTAAGGAAACTAATTTGCCAGATTAAGGCAAAACCAATATCTGTTAATATTAATAAAAGATTGTTGTTTTTAGAATACAGAATACAAAGGGGAATACTGGGCAGAACATCCTACAATAAAAATTTTTTGGGAAGTGTTTCATGAATTACCATTGGAAAAGAAAAAACAATTTCTATGTAAGTATGTGAAGGGAATCTTATTAAATTTATTAGGGAAACTGGTCAACTTTGTTGTATTGGGTTATATTTTTAACAATATTCAGGTCTTTTAAAAAAAAACACTATTCCTATAGAAAGTTGATTCACTTTGTTGGATTAGGCTTTACTTTTATAATATTAAGGTCCTTTAGTTTTTCTAAAAGGACTAATCTACATCATTACATAAGTTTTGAAGGCTTAAATTCAGTTTGTCTCTAAAATGGTTCTTAAAAATGAAAATAAAGCATTTTTTTCTAAAAAAATCTTTGAAGAATAACTCTTCTCTCAGAATTTATGCATCTAAATGTGACACTCCCTTTGATAATCCTGCTATTTCCAAGAATATTTTTGGCAATCTAATCTCTTTTTTGAGAATCTTAGAATCTTGAGTTTTAGCTGATCATTATAAATTTTTAAATAACAAAAAATAGAAAAAGGAATTAATCTGAATGGCTGTTCTCAAGGGATCCCAGAAATGTTTTTGCCAATGGCAGTAGTCATTCTCAAACATTAAGCAATTCTTCTGTGCTAATATTAAGATTACACTTTTATGTGGAGGGACTATTAGTATGTGTCTCAAAAATCTTGCCCACCACAGATGGTAGAACTGAGTTTCTGCCTTAGGACAGTTGTTCGCATAAAGCTGTGCTAGTGATTGGTGATTGTACTAAGTATGACTTGCTGCTCTACGTTGCTGACATGGCTGAATGCTTCTCTGTTTGGCAGTATTTTTGACAGGTAGTGATCGCATTCCTATTCTTGGTATGAAGAGTCTCAAACTAGTCATCCAGTCAACAGGAGGTGGTGAGGAATATCTCCCAGTTTCTCATACCTGTTTTAATCTTCTGGATCTTCCGAAATATACAGAAAAAGAAACTCTGCGTTCTAAACTGATCCAAGCTATTGATCACAATGAAGGCTTCAGTTTAATATAACTTCGGAGTTATTACAGCTATTCAGTTTAGTGCAAAAGCATTAAGCTATTTGTGTTTTCCTTGTGATGAATTCAGCAAGACAGAGGTACTATTATAATTCTTAAACTTGCAAAATGCTATTATTCATGACAGCCAAAAAATATTAAAGGAAAATGAACTGTTATTAAACTTATTGTACAGAACTATGGATTTTTTCCATCTTACAATAAACATACAAGTATTGTGAATACATTAAAGTTTTACTAACATGAATTTTAAGAGTTTGCATATTTCAGAAATGATCTGATGTGTGAGTGCATGGAAATGTTGCTTAATTTTTCTTCAATCACTGGGTGAAAAAAGCCTTTAACCTTGGCCTGCAATAGTCGTTGGATTATTTTTTCATTTTGTAAATAATGTTAAGTTTTGTAATAAAATAGTATGTTCTGATACCAGTGCAGTTTCTATGGTTGTAATTGAACTGAGCAGACTTTATAGGTTAAAAATTATGATTTAAATCTGAGAATCTATAAAACGAAAAAAGGCATAATGGAAAGTTTTTTTGGGGGGCAGGGGCTAGAATGTCATTGTGCAAACCTAAATCACAGGTAGGAATTTACTAAATAACTTGTTTCTTTTGTGTACCCTGAGATGCCAATAATTAGGAAGTTGTTTATCAGAAAGCATATTAAGGTTTAAGAATGGAGGAATTTTATCTCTACAGTTGCCAGTAAACATTGGCTACATAGAGAACCAAACACTGAGATACAACTTTCTAAACTGCTGCAGGTTAGTATTTAGTCAGAATTTTCAGTGCTGTAGAACCATTTCCTTGAATTTTAAGAACAAATCTTAACAGTTTTATGGTGCTGATGCTTAGTTATCTGTCATTAAATTCTTTAGTCAATGCAAAACGTGACTTTCTGCTATAATACAAATATTTATTTTCAAAATTTATTTTAAAATGCCATGAAAATTGTTTAAATAATAATAAAAGATTTATTGGATCAATACTTAAAAACTTCCAGTGCTTCTCATGTAAGACTCAATTTTTCAAAAAGGGGAAGGTCTTAAATCTTGTATTGCTTATTCCCATTCAGATGTCTGTCCATAGTGTCTCATCTAATTCCAGACTTCAGAAACAACTGAAAAAAATATTTTAGTAACATTTTGCATCAAAATTTGATCTGAATTGTGTGTACCATAAATACCCTCAACATTTTTTTTAATTCTTTAAATTCATAATCCTAAAATGCAAATATTTTTGGATAAGGGATTGTAAACCTATATTTTACGATAGTTTACTATATAACAAACTACTGTTGAGCCACAGATATCTTTTTATAGATAGAGGCATTAAAACCAATGTTCTCTTAAGGTAACATTCCTCAGGCACTTTTCCCTGAGAATTCATCCATGTACCTGATATTACAACCATTTCCGAATGGGATTCATTCCTTGAAGGTAGTGATTATTCAGATGAAAAACGTGTATGTGTCAAATGCTTTTTTTCATTAGTAACCTTTGTATGCTATGAAGCCAATCTGTGAACCAGCAGCCACTTTCATAGTGTTAAGTGAACAAAGACATAGTCCCTAGGAGCATACGGCTAGAGGCTTAATTTGGGTACTGATAAGCTATTTCCTTCCTTGTTTACTGCAAACTGTAATACAGTAGTATTAACAAGATTCATGATAGGAAGTTAAACTACCTGCCATTTTTCTTCTTAAAATAGAGAAATATAGTAGTCAACTACTGAGTTTACAAAATTACAGGGGCTGAGACTATTGAGTTGGCTGAACTTGAAAATATTTGGCCTCCATAGGTAACAGACGATAGTACCCCATTGTTCTCTCCTAGGGCCCACTCATCAGTCAAGTTTTGTTAACAGGCTTTTGGCCTGCCTTATAGATTTTTACTGCATTTAAATGTTTGACGATTAGTCTTGAAGTATAATACGCGTAGGGCAGTCTTCCCCTGAAGACCAAATGGTAAGCTCCCTGAAATGAAAGCAAGGGCAAATGTTCCCGTTCTCAGGCTCTTGCGCACTCCCACCTCTTTTGCACTTTGAGCATCCAATACTGCTTTTGGTAGTTTTGCCCTTTGCTGTATTTTCATAGTTGTCTAAGTATTTCTAGAGAGAAACTGGAACAGAGACTGCCTATTTAAGTTGAACTTCCCAGGAAGGGTTCGGTCAAAGTCCAGATGTTCCTTAAATCTGGCTATAGATTTACTGAGGTGGGATGGGGAGTGCCTTTTACTGATACGTACAAGCCCTGCCTTATGCCAGCTAACTATGTATTTCTGAGAGATAAGGCTCAGGCTACACTTGTGGGTGGATACTCAATGTTCGCGGAAAAATAGAATAGGTAAGTTTTGTTGCCCCACCAAAAATCTTGAAATCTATGCCTAGTTGTGTTTTTTTGTTTGTTTGTTTTTTGTTTTGTTTTTTGAAGAGTGGACAGTGAGAGAGAGAGAGACAGAGAGAAAGGTCTTCCTTTTTGCCATTGGTTCACCCTCCAATGGCTGCTGCGGCCGGCGCATCACACTGATCCGAAGGCAGGAGCCAGGTGCTTCTCCTGGTCTCCCATGGGGTGCAGGGCCCAAGCACTTGGGCCATCCTCCACTGCACTCCCGGGCCACAGCAGAGAGCTGGCCTGGAAGAGGGGCAACCGGGACAGAATCCGGCGCCCCGACCGGAACTAGAACCTGGGGTGCCGGCGCCGCTAGGCGGAGGATTAGCCTAGTGAGCCGCGGCGCCGGCCTATGCCTAGTTTTTTCAAAATGCACATGCTATGATTTGGTGTCTCTGGAAGTAATTGATTAGACTGGTTTGTGGGGAGGTTGGCCACCATGATCAAGTTTTGGTGGCTTCATAAAAGCTTTATTGTGCTTCCCAGCTTGCCATATGACAGACAATTCCACACATGTACTCCCTCTTCCCATGTGATGCCCTGTGCCCCCTGTTGTTCTGCCAATAGGACACCTATCACCAGATGCTGAACTCAAGGGCTGCTTGGACAATGACCCTCCAAAACTGTAAGGCAAAATAAATGATCTTCCTTCTTAGTAAGTATGGTCTCTTAACTATCTTGTTACAGTAACAAAAAACTGAGGAATATATAATGCATGTTGAGAGCCACTCCAAAAGGAAGAAGAGACCGTTAGACCTTTTCTCCATATTTGTATTCCACCCAGGTGCCTTATTTAGTTACATCTTCCATTTTTGTTGAGGGAGAGGTTCTGGTGTACCTACAAGGACACATACCATCATATGCCATTAGGTAAGGTATCACAATCTATCAGTGGAATACAGTATATACTGCACTAACCAAAGGGGTTTGTGAATAGTGTTAAATGTAATTACAGGGCTGTAACTAAATTAGGCCTTGCCAGGTCCAAAGTTTTGACTATTTGAATGACTACTCATTAGAAAAAGAAAGGTCATACTTTTAAAAATACATTTATGGAATAATCCCACAATGGGAATTTATAGGTAATTTCTGCAGTGCTGAAAAGACATTAAAAACTGGAGACCTGAGGCAGGAGACCTCAGCACCAAACTGCTTGTCATTACATAGCCAATGTAAGGGGCACATTCCTGGCCTCTATAGTACTCTTAAAAAACTATGATGTATTACAGTAGACTCTCAGTTTGGCATCAGAAAGTTGACACCAAATATGATCTGCAGTCTTAGCACTTGTTGGAAGCTCTAACACCCAAGAACAAATTCTCAAGCATCTACCACTTTGGTCTTCCTTAGGCCCTCCCTGGCCTAGAATGTTGGAAATAAATCTGTACCCTCAGTGTTTACAAGAACTGGCATGGTTAGACTAAAAAATGTTGCACAATGAAAAAAATACGGTGAGAGCCCTCAAAGCTGTATTAAGTTGTGCGCAACTCTACAAGTTTATACCTTAAAACAATGTAATTTAACAGAAAAAAGTCAAATGACAATTTTAATAGACTTTAAAACAGTGTATACAAGTATAAAACACTGGTTTTGTATTTCAAAAGTTGGAGAATATCCAGTCATTAAACAGTCTACAAAACATATGCCAGTAGATTACATAAAAGACTATGTACAATATAAAAAGAGCTGAAAACAGTCTTCACTGTAAAAATAATTTAAAACAAATTTCTCAATTTAAAATATCATCTATAGCACAAACACATCATGCAAATGGAAAACTAAATATACTGCATTCTTTAGTGTAGCCAAATAAATGCGGATTGAGACTTCTTAGGTAGGGAAATGTCCATTCAGTACAACTTTTTTCTGACAGTAATGGTACTAGCTGGGTATTTTATGCATCAAGAACAGCTGTATTTCAAACCCCTTTTCTTGTAATAAATACTAAGCCAACACAGAAATGCTTTATACTTTATAATTGGCATAATGTTCAAAAAAGGTCTGGAAAATAAATGTGCTGTGCAATTTTATAATAAAGTATGAACTTTTTTGAAAGGCTAGAAGCTTCTGCAGCTTAGAAAGTTGATCTCTAAGTCTTAAGGCAGGCTAAGCTTTTAAATAAAGATACATTGTAAGAACTAGTTTCATTCATTAACTGTTCTGCTATTACAAGTTATTTCATGTTCACCTTCCATAATACTAGGCTAGCAGTTTGGTATTTATTACCCCAAATCCTCCCAAAGGAGACATGTACTTTCTGGCTGAGTTAAAATTAACATCTTATTACTTTGGAACTGTAATCAGAGGCCTGTTGCTCTCCTCATTAATGGAAAAACAGCAGTCCAAAATATTACACTCTGCCCTGTAGAAGTACCATAACTATAGATTCAGAAAAGCTTTGCATATTCACATCTTGCCAGTTTAATACTTACAGAACAGGATTGATGCAAGCTCTACCACAGTGATAGGTATTTAAACAATGGCAAATATTTCAAAACTAAGGGGGTCCAGGCAGGCACTATTGTTTCTAAAGCAACTGAAACATTTCCAAAGCATTTGTTTTTCAGGTTAGTTTTATGAGCCAATATAGACATTATTACATGTCCTCAGGAAGTACAAAAGCCATCTTCATTTGAACAGATACAATATTCCTGAAATGCTTAGCACCAAGTCCTTCTTTTACATAAAGATAAACCGAGTGCCTTCCTGCATATTGTTGACTTCATTCTACTCAAGTTGCATGTCATTTCAGATTTTTAAAAAGTTAGCTGCCACAAGTTTTGGAAAATGCCAGTGTTTAAAAATAGATAATTGTGCTAAAAAATCAAAAGTATAGCAGAACAGATTTTGAGGACTTCAAATCATTCAATGTAATAAAGAAAAGTGTGAAAATACCATTCTTTGGTCTAGATAAGCTGTTCCCTTTACATTAATTTAACATTCCAATGGCTTTTTGAATTTAAAATGTTGAAACTCACTAGGCAAAAAATTATATATACATATGGATGTATCATACAAACGAACCCTTGAAAGAAAGTGAAAAAGTCTTGACCAACATTTGGTTAAAGATACTTAGTACCTTTCTTTCAAAACAAAAAGTTAGTGTTGCGTGTACAGAAATAATAAAGTTAAAAAATTATCCATGAAAAACCACCTATTTTACCAGTCTATAAATATTACACCTTTCTGGTTTCCTTCTCTATTGAGTTCACAAGTAAACATTCACTTTGACATGCTAAAGTTCCTAATGCTGGTGGAACAATTCCTGTACCTGGACAGCTGCAACATTATGATTTGTTTGATGGATAGTTGACATCTGTTGCTTCCTGTTTCACAGATACAGCTTCATTAACTGCCTCTTGAAGACCTCCATCAGCCCCAAATCCAGTTCCTCCAGGTCTCTCTGGAACATCAACATCATCTTCCAAGCCATTGTAGAATTCTTCAATCTCACTTTCATCCTCCAGTGGTTCTTCTAAACTTGGACTCTGGCATGTGCCACTATCACTGTTACTTCCACAAGAACTAGAGGATAAGACATCATCTTCAGAGTCTGAATATACCTCAGCGCCATGGAAAATATAACGATTTGGTGGTAAAAACAGATACTGATTACCTGAAATATGGTAGTAAAAGGGAAATGTTAGTAATCAAACTTCTAAGACTATTTGGTAGCCTAGAATTAAGAGTAGGTTTCAGCTTTGCCTTTTTTACAAGTGTCACTACTACAGACTATTACTATTAATAGTGTTTTGTTAAAAACAAGCTGTAAACTTAGTAGTCCTGGGTGCAAATCTTAGTTTGCTACTTGTTTAAAATTAAGTATCCAGCCCCGCCTACATTAGCTACCCAATTCATTTTACTGAAGTACTTATTTCAAATTCATTATTTGCAGTAACTTTTATTTTGTGAATGTCTTCACACACACACACTGTAGTCTGGACACCGACAGAAAATTAGGCCCCACCACCAATCTGCTGCATCAAAATTTATTGTCTATAAGACCTATACATATTAAACTTCGTAAACCCATTGACAAAGAGTTCACCTATGATAACAAACGGAGGTTCCTTCTCAACCCCTCCATACAGGGCTTTAACTTCAAGTAAATGAGTTTTTCCCTATGATAAGATAATACAAGCAACCTTTTTCTAACTAAAATTGTTAACTTTTCATCCCTGAACACAGTTAGTTGCTACATAAAGATACCCTAATCAATATTAGCCTGCCAAGTTGCTAGCTTCTTGCAGTTGTCATAATCATCTTTACAAAATAGTTCAACAGCCTCTCTTACCATCGAGCCGCTTACTAATCTGTTCCTTTGCAATTCTGCTGGGCCAGCACTTTCTCACTGTGTCAGCAACTGAGGTTCGTTCATTTTTCTCCCCAGTATTGGAACCAACACTCTTCATATCCGGATTTTCCACCTGTTCAGTGACACTTTCAGTATTCCTAGGATTAGTCTGTACTTCCTGTGATTTTTCTTCCATACAAACTTTTGATTGAGAGACATCTGAATCGTCCACATTACTCTTAGTTGCTTGGTCTATAAGCTTAACAATCATTGAAGAATTTGGTGGTGAAGTTCTTTCTGGTGAACTTGAATCTTCTGAAATATGTAGAGGTGTTGGTGGCAACTCTGACAAATGAACCAACTCTTTTTGTGTTCGTGGAGGTTTTTCAGTAATTTCTGAAAGCTTTATAGGGTTGCAGCAAAGTTTGGCATATTCACCACCTAGCCTGTGACACAGTTCATTAATTATGACATCACAGTCTCCAAGAAGCTCTACATCAAAATGTAGATGAGGCAAAGGTTCCCTATTAATTAATATCTGAGGCACTTCGTGGGGTATGGAACCTAAAAATGGGGTGAAAATGAGAGAAAGGGGAGGGGAAGTAGGCTGGTAAAATCACAACAGATATGCCATGCAAAAATCTAATAAGGATCAGACTCCAACCAAAAAAGAAACTCTCCACTAATACTTAACAACTGTTACATATAATAGCCATTACATTTCATCAAACTAGCTTGTAAGCAGGTGAGCAGTACCTTTTAAAATCCCAGGTTCTGCTCCTGTCTCGTGGTTACCTCAATGTCTTTCTGTAGAATGAGGGTAATAACAGTACTTTTCCAGAAGGTTCTGGTGAGGATTAAATGATTTAATGTGTCATGTGCATAGTAGAGTTCTTGGCATGTAAGTGTTACCACTCTGATAAAAAGGGGGTGAAAAAGTCACAAATATAAGTGTGTGTTACATTTTAAAAAAGTTATCTTGGCCTATCACCAACACACACACAAAGCTTTTAAGAGAAAAGCTTTTAAGGCAGAGAAAGCCTCTGAATTAGCTTTGAAAGGGGGGAAAATATAATGTAAAGAGGCTTGTATATTACATTTTCAAGTTTCATCGAATTACAAATAGGCTTATTTTACTTTAATAGAACTTCACAACTAAGATTGAGTTAACTGCTGAAGCTGCAGATGGACAGAAGTTTCTTTCAACTTTTTACTCTGGCTCCCTATTTGATTGCTGAGGTAGAGATTTATTGAATTCTCTGCTTAGGAGTTTAAGACATCAGACCACTGAAATAGCCCTTATAACATCTCCCTTATTCCCTTACCTAAGTGAAAAAGGAGTATGAAAATATATGCTAGCCAGTGCTGTGGCATAGCGGGTAAAGCCGCTGCCTGCAGTGCTGACTGCTCCACTTCCTGTCCAGCTCTCTGCTATGACCTGCACCCGCGTGGGAGACCCAGACAAAGCTCCTGGCTTCGGATTGGCTCAGCGCTCCAGCAGTTGCAGCCATCTTGGGAGTGAACCAGTGGATGGAAGACCTCTCTCTCTCTCTCTGCCTCTCCTCTATTTAAACTGACTCTCAAATAAATCTTTAAAAATACATATAAATATATGCAAAAGATAACTTCAAGACTGTATACAACAGCGCAAATATTATGGGTACAGTAAATCCATGACATGGCATGAAATCATCACTGCAAAACTAAATCAGTCATTTTAAACCCCCAAACTGTATCTTACATGTATACACTTCTATCAAACTAGACTCACTAGATCTGAAATCAAATTTGAAAGATCAGCTGTAATCACATTAAGACTAAAAACACAAAAATTTAAGGCATTTATAATTGTACAGATCCACAACCCCCTTGGCTTTACATAGAGAAATATTCGATAAAAGCCATCAACTTACTTGGAATTAGTGCTACTGGTCTTACTTTCAGGGAAGACCCAATAACAATGAGGAGATCAACTTCATCTTTGTCATACTTCATGGCTCTATGAAATTGTTCGGGTAAGTTTTCACCAAAAAAGACAATCTCTGGTTTCATGATAGCCAGTGGTTCATCAGCTGGGCACCTAGGACATCGAGGAACTACCTGCATGTTCCAGATTTTGTTTAAGACAGGGAAGTGAAGAGAGAGTCCAAGTTAGAAACAGTCAACATGTCCACACTTCCTAAGGATGCATTTCAAAATTGCCAAAACAGAAAAAGTGGATAAACAGCAGGGGGAGAAACTACTTATGTATTAACTATCAATAAACAGATAACATTCACACACCAAACATAACAGCACTGTACAAAGTACCTTCAAGAAGTTTGTGGGAAACAGAATTTTAAAGAGCTTAATTTGATGCAAGAAAAATCTGAAATCCATGCATTTAGAACATGCATTTGTTTTCCATGAAATTTAAGATTTATTTTGAAAGAAGATGGACAGACAGGGATTTTCCATCCACTGGTTCATTCCTCAGATGGCTGCAATAGCCAGAGCTTCATCCAGGTCTTCCATGTGGGTGGCAGGGGCTCAAACACTCTAGCCATCCTCTGCTGTTTTTCCCAGGCCAATGGCAGAGCTTGATCACAAGTGGAGCAGCTGGAACACAAATCAGCATCCATCGGGATGCTGGTGTCGCAGGCAGCACTACATCATAAGGCTGGCCCCTTCCATTAGTCTTTTCTTATAAGCCTGGATTTCAAAATTTTTTTGCACCAAATCCTAATTATCTTTTAACTGTATTTTCTACTTTATGACCCTCACACTGAAGTACTATCCTGCTCTATTTTTTCATGTGTAGAAGTATACAATATTTATGAGTTTATTGCAGGGGTCAGTGTTGCAGCACAGCATATTCAGCCACTGGGTGGGATGGCTGCATACCCTATCAGTGTGCCCGTTCAGTTCCCAGCTCCCTACTGATGTATCTAAGCAGATGATGGCTCAAGACTTGAGTCTGCTGCTCAGGGACCCAGATGGAGTTTCTGGCTTTGGCCCCCCACCCCAGATGTTGCAGCCATTTGAGGAGTGAAACAGTCAATGGAAGATCTCAGTCTCTCCCTCCCTCCTAGGCATTCTGCCCTTCAAATCTAAGAATTTCTTGTATATTAAGAGAAACAACAGGTATGTATACACACAACATAGGACTTAAATCCTAAAGAAAAAAAAAAAAACAGGAAATGATGCTATCCTCCCTCTCATAATTATACATGATTACGCAGCTAAGAACATAGAACCTATTTCTGGATGACTTATTTCCTATTACATTTTCTTTGGGGGGGGGGCGGTGAGCATGTATGAAATACTTTACTATCATTTCATTTCTAAAATGTTCTGAAGGATTACCATAACTGATTTAATATTCCAAATCTGACAGACACTAAAAAAGAGAAGTAACATCTCATAGTCTTTACACTGGGCTTAAATACTAAGGAGAAACTTCATCATTTTAAAGAGACGTTACATAGGGTGCTGCCTTGGTGCAGGTAAAGCTGCCACCTGCAACAGCAGCATCCACATGAGCACCAGTTCAAGTCCCAGCTGCTCCACTTCTATTACAGCTCGCTGTTAACCTGCCTGGGAAAGCAGAGGAAGACGGCCGGGGTGCTTGGGCCCCCAACACCCATATGGGGGACCTGAATGGAGTTCTAGGCTGCTGGCTTTGGCCTGGTCATTGTGGCCACCCAAGGAGTGAACCAGATGGGAGATCTCTGTGTAACTCTGCCTTTCAGATAAATAAATCTTTTAAAAAGATATTATGGAGCAAATGTTTTCTGTACAAGTACTGAAAGGTTCTTTTGTATTTCCTTAAAATTCCCAATGCTAACAATCTCTTCCTAGACCTTTCTGTACCACATGCTTGTAGGCAAAAAATTAAAATAAGAATCTGGCAGAAGAACAGGTCAGAGACTCACAACTCCTAAAACATGGATAGTAAATTACCTGATTAAAAATATCTCCTCGTACAGCTTCACAGTCAACTTTGTATTTACAGATCAGGCAAGATGCTGTTGCAAAGGAACCTACAATCAACATACATACACATGCTTTATTAAAGGAGTGTTTGTTTCTTGAACATACCACAAATGTTACAAAGTTTGAAACTAGGAAAGCAACGAGTTTTAAAGCTTTAGGGAATTTCACATGAGTGTTTAGGGGATGAATTAAAATATACACATGAAGGTGGTTCAAAAAGTACCACTTAATGAATAACTGCATGGATGTCAAGTTTGTGCTGAAATACTTATTTTCATTCCATTTCCCAATAAAATTTTGAAGTACCCATGTGTGTGCATGTATATATACACATTTTTATCCCCAAGACACATACATAGGTAGAGGACACAATCCTCAACTGGTGAAACTCTTCAATAAAGTAATTCCTCCAGAGCAGTGAGAACATTTCAATTGTGTTAGTTCAACAGCTGCACTGTGGAAGTACTGTAGATAGATGAGAAATGGCCTGTTCGTACTTACTGAAATTTCTGAATCCTGTACATCTGAACTGACCACTTCCTTTGGCTTCATATACTAAAACTGTCACATTACTTCACATATACCCAATATTACTGTTATAATCATTAAGATTATTTAAAATAATGGAATGGTAGGCAACTGCAATGTCTTTTTAATTCCAAAGTACTTAACATTTGAAATATTTTGTACAATTAGATGTCAAGGCCAATATTTCTGGTTTTATTATTTTTGCATTTTACATCTTAGATTACAAGTAGGTAACACAAATAATATTCATAATGCTCAAACTCCATTACTGAATGGCAGCCTGCTTTCTAAAACTGGTTATCCCTAGAAAACTAAATAAATCAGGGGCCAGCATTATGGTGGAGTGGGTTAATGCTCTGGCCTGAAGCACCAGCATCCCATATGGGCACCAGTTCCGATCCAGCTCTCTGCTCTGGCCAGGGAAAGCAGTAGAAGATGGCCCAAGTCCTTGGGCCCCTACACCCAAGTGGGAGACCTGGAAGAAGCTCCTGGCTTCGGATCGGTGCAGCTCCGGCCATTGCGGCCAGTTTGGGAGTGAACTATCGGATGGAAGACCCTCCCCCCGCCTCTTCTCTCTCTGTGTGTAACTCTTTCAAATAAATAAATAAATATATCTAAAAAAAGGAAAAAAAAATACTAAATAAATGAGAAAGCCATTTTGAAGTTTACTAACCATGACATTGAATTATCCTTTGGATTCCTGCAACCTGTTCAAGAGTGTCTATGTTCTGGGTATAGTTGCGAAGAAGTTTCCCTTCCTTATCTGACAAGGCAATGAATTTGTGACAGAGAGACGGTTGAAACTGTCCAGGATATATTTCCTATATAATGCAAAAGGTAGTTATTAGCTTACATTAATGAAGTAAGTTTAACAAATGTCATGTTTAGGTTTAACAAGACTACCAATGATAATTGCCCATGTTTAAGTAATTTTAAAAAACGAACATTTTAAAGCATCTAAATGGATGCAACACACACCTAGAAATGGACTGTTGCTGTAATGTGTGCAAAACTCAGCAGTTAGTGAACTTGGCCCCCTGCAAAGTCAACCCACAACATCTCTAATTAATGTTAATAGATATTTTAATTAAGTCAGAAGTAACATACACCTTAGGGTATCTAATTTTTGTTGGCTGCAAATTCAGATTTTAAGGAAAAAGGGGAGAAGTTTAAACTGAAATTACAGATATCAAAAGTATGGTGACTTTTTAACTAAAAAAGGCTCTGTCAACATTAATTTTTTTTGATTAATCATTCATTATAAATATCATCCTGTTGGAAGTTTAAAGCTAAAGTTTTAATTCCTTACCAAAATTGTTTTCCTTCCTCTGCACAGGCACATACTGGTATAGTATAGAGTTGCTCATGAATGCTGAGTTGCTGGATTTTGTGTGTGTGTTTTTCCCCCCAAATAATGCTTCAATGCTGTTTCTTCTTTAAAAACAAAGAATTCAGATATACACATGGCAAAAAGATCAGAGAGAAAGTATCAATTTTGGTCCTCCCAACTTTTAACAGTGTTTTTATTAAATCTCATTTAGTAAGTGACTAATGGCAAAGGAAGTTTCTTCTTTTTTTTTCTTTGAAGTAGTAGTGCTCTCTACTGACTTCCTTACCATTTATCACAATCTGTCATCATAATGCTAGCAAAAAACTAGACACAACCGTAAGCACTAGAGAAACGGTTGCATAAATATGGTACATCCATAGAGTGGAATATGCAGCCATTCAAAAGACTGAGGGAGATACAGTTGCACTGACGTGGAAAATGGTCCATGACATACATGAAAAAGCAAGTTAGTCACCAGTGTGTATAGTCTGTTTTTGTTATTAGGCAAAAATGGAAATTATATGCACATGTATATAGCTATGTCCATCCATATAAACAAGTCAGGAAGGATACAAACAAGCTGTAAATGGGATGGGAGGGGGAAACAGGAACTCCTGACACTATACCAAAAAAAAATTTTGAGGGGACTAGAGATGATTATTACCTATTTAATTTATCAAATCAAGAAAAAAATAAATATAAAACGTTTACCATCTAAACAGAAGGACTCCTTTCAAGGTAACATCAATAACAAACTAATCCCATGGTAACTACCATGTGCATGTCCATATGCTGCTAAAGTTATTCATACAAAAAATAGAAAAATTCTGCCTATTGAATGATTAAATGATTTAATGAACAATGCATACAGGAAGTAGCAAATCTGAAGAACTATTTTAATATTAAAGTCATCAATGCTTACAGAAAACAAAGTCACATTTTGATCTGGAATCTTACTAAAGCTCCTGGAAATCACTTAGAAAATTTTAGCCAATATGAGTTAGACAACATATAAAATAGTAGGGAAAACAGCAAGAGCATGCCAAACACAGAACAAGAAGGGACGACTATCTCCTGTTTATGTTCAGCAAACAAAAGTAAGATGATTTTCTTCCTGGTCCAAGTGCTTATGTTCCTGCCACTCAGGTAGGAGACCCAGATGGAGTTCCTGCCTCCTGGCCTCAAGATGTCTGCCTATTACAGGCATTCAGGAGCTGTGGAAGGTAGTTTTCTTACTCTCTTGTTGCTCTGCCTTTCAAATAAATCTTTAAAAAAGACTCCACTTCCTTGAATTCTGCATGCTTTATACAACTCCATTTTTTAAAGAGAGGTTAAGAAACACAAGTGTACAAGAAATTAGATTTACCTCTACACTTCAGTTCCCTTTATGTCTAGCCTCTAACAGTTCAAGATAGCTTAATACTTAAGTGAATTACAAGTGAATTCCTTTAGCTGGGAATAACTTACAAAGGACTTTGCTTTATAAATCCTTTTTATAAGTCCATTTATGTGTGTGAAAACCTACCTGAGTTGAGTTTTATTTTCCTTTAACTATCAAATGAACCATACCTGAATGACTAACTTAAATACTGTGCTAAAGATACTATCAAACAGTTTAAAAGCTACTGTCAGGCAATTATTTGGCACAGTGGTTAAGATGCCATTCTCCCTTATAGAAGTACCTGGGTTCAAGTCCTGGCTCCACTCTCAATTTGAGCTTCTGCTAATTTGCACCCTGGGAGGCAGCAGGTGCTCACTTAAGTAGCTGAGTCTCCGCCACCTACACAGAGACCTGGATTGAGTTCCTGGCTCTCAACATCAGGCTGATCCAGAATCAGCCATCACAGGTGAGTGGGGAGTAAACCAGCAGATGGAAGCGCTCATCCTTGCTCTCTCTGCCACTCAAATAAATAAATGAAAATTAAAAAAAAAAAATTAGTCTGGAATGACTGTTTCAATAGAAACCACTCCTAAGATTTTTAACACGGGAAAGTCTGCTGAAAACCAACCAAATGGCTGGAGAAACTTACAACTAGAATATGAATTAAATCTTCCATGTTGCAAGAGTAACATGCTAACCCAGTTCTCTGCAAGATAAGTCATCCCAGATCTGAACATCCTACTTTCTTTACCAAATTTCTAGCAATACTGACCAGACCACCATAGAGGCATGGGTGTAACTGCCCCTCAAAACTAAAAAGATTCTTCCAAGTTTTTAAAAGGTCAGTATTTGCTAATACGCACCTCCTCGTATAGAGCAGGAGGCAATAAGTAAAACTGGTAAGAAGCTAGAATCTAAGTTCTCCATGTTGCCAAAAAGAGAAGTGAAAGCAATCCTGGGAATCCTCAAGCCCTATCTTGTTTCATTCATTCGACAAAACCACACTTGTGAATAAACCTACTAATTATCTCGATCAAAATCGATATTTACCACAAAGTACAGGTAGCTGACAAACTCAACTGTGAT
Source organism: Oryctolagus cuniculus (assembly GCF_964237555.1). NCBI lineage: Eukaryota > Metazoa > Chordata > Mammalia > Lagomorpha > Leporidae > Oryctolagus > Oryctolagus cuniculus. The sequence goes on along the minus strand of NC_091446.1, from coordinate 59,851,059 downwards.
TTTAAAAAATGTCTGGTCCCCTTAGGAATTTATGGATCAGCATACTTGTTCCAAACAAGGCTACCAGAGAGCAAACATTTTAGGTTTTGCAGGCCACATATTCTTTATCCATATAGTGTCTGCTACAACTCTGCCATTGCAGTGCAAAAGTAGCCACAGAAACTATAAAGAGATAAGCATGGCTATGTTACAATAAAAATCTGTATTTACGAGTACTGACATAAGAATTCCACGTAACTTTCATGTGCTGTGAAATTCTTATTCCCTCACCATTTAAAAATTATTTTATAGTAGGGGAAGGGAAGATTTTGGACACATTAGTCAAAAGAGGAATAAATTCAAAAGATCTGTTATACAACTCAGTGACTATAGTTATTACTGTACTATATACTTGAAAACACACACACACACAAATAGCTGGTCTTGTTGGTCACAAGAATCAGTAAATAGCAGAGCTATTATTCAAATCCTGTTTTGGTATCAAAGGCTGACTTTTAACTACCACCCAACTGCCTTCTCAATTTCTGATCACTCAACCTCAAATTTTCTATTTTTCTTTTAGGCTAAGCACTGTTTCTCTTAGGTTTTGTAAAGTAGTCTAACTGACCAAGATTCGTAAGTACATCTTATTTTGCTTCTTCATGGGATTACTGGAAGCTGGATTTCAGTGAGCCTGATATAAAAAGTCCTTTCAAGAATACTCCCACAGGGCCAGAATCATGGTGAGTGGGTTAAGATGCTGCTGGTTTAAGTCCTAGCTGCTCAGCTTCTGATCCAGCTTCCTGCTAATGTGCCTGGAAAAGCAGCAGATGATGGCCTAATTATTTGGGCCCCTGCACACACGTGGGAGATTCAGATGAAGTTTTAAGCTCCTGACTTTGGCCTGGACCAGCCTTAGCAATTATAGGTTTTTGAAGAGTGAACCAGCACATGAGATAGATTTCTCTGCCTTTAATTTTTTTTAAATTTTAAACCTTAGATTAAAAAAAAAACTTTAGATATCCATTAATAGAAGACTAAATACTCATATATTGTGGTACAACTCTAAGACAGAATACTAAAGTATAAGGGCAGGTATTGTGGCACAACAGGTTACACTGTCACTTGGGACACCGGCATCCTGTATCAGAATGCAAGTTCAAGTTCCAGCTACTCTGTTTCCAAACCAGCTTCCTTCAAATACATCCTGGGAAGGTCCACAATGATGGTCCAAGTGCTTGGGGCTCCTGCCCCCCACATAAGAGATCTGGATGGCGTTCCAGGCTCCTAGCTTCAGACTGGCCCAGCCCAGATATTGCAGGAACTTGGGGACAGAACCAGTGGATGAGATCCCTTTCTCTCTCTGTCACTCTGCCTTTCAAATAAGTGAGTCTTCTCTTAAAAATGAAGTGTATCTATTGAGTACCATTATGAAACTATTTCCAAGAATATTAGAGTAGTGTAACAAGGTGGAGAATAGTGTTTGATTCTACAACTCACACTAACCCACCTCATTCCCAATGCAGGTTTTTTTCCTTCTTCTTTCTAGAAAGACACTCAAGAACCAGTTTTAGCCGGCGCCGTGGCTCACTAGGCTAATCCTCCACCTAGTGGCGCCGGCACACCGGGTTCTAGTCCCGGTCGGGGCACCGGATTCTGTCCCGGTTGCCCCTCTTCCAGGCCAGCTCTCTGCTGTGGCCAGGGAGTGCAGTGGAGGATGGCCCAAGTGCTTGGGCCCTGCACCCCATGGGAGACCAGGAAAAGCACCTGGCTCCTGCCATCGGATCAGCGCAGTGCGCCGGCCGCAGCGCGCCAGCCGCGGCGGCCATTGGAGGGTGAACCAACGGCAAAGGAAGACCTTTCTCTCTGTCTCTCTCTCTCACTGTCCACTCTGTCAAAAAAAAAAAAAACAAAAAAAACCAGTTTTACCATGGTAACCTTTTGAGGACAAAGATTAGGAATAGGGAAGACTGAAGTAAAGGGGCTATCATTTTGTGTTGTACTGCCTTTCAACTAAACATAGATATGTGATTCTTAATATTTTAATACTAGTAACACACTATGGAGTTGTTTGTGTTTTCACAGGTGGGGGCACGTTCAATGAGTCTCATCAGATACACTTCTGATCGGAGTTTATTTCCATCTTTCCAGATAGCAATAAAGCAAACATTACAGGAGTCTCAAGAAAGTGACTTCTGGGGCCAGCGCTGTGGTGCAGTGGGTTAAAAAGCCACAGCCTGAAGCGCTGGCATCCCATATGAAAGCCAGTTCTAGTCCCAGCTGCTTCTCTTCTGATCCAGCTCTCTGCTATGGCCTGGGAAAGCAGTGGAAGATGGCCCAAAACCCTGGGCCCCTGCACCCATGTGGGAGACCTGGAGGAAGCTCCTGGTTGCAGATCGGCACAGCTCCAGCCATTGAGGCCATCTGAGGGGTGAAACGGCAGATGGAAGAACTCTCTGTGGCTCTAACACTCTTGGTAATGTTGTCTTTCAAATAAATCTTTAAAAAAAAGTGACTCTGAGGCTGGCTCTGTGGCGTAGTGGGTAAAGCCACCACCTGCAATGCTAGCATCCCATATGGATGCCAGTTCAATACCAGGCTGTTCCACTTCCAATCCATATCTCTGCTATGACCTGGGAAAGCAGAAGATGGCCAAAGTCCTTGGGCTCCTGCCCCTGTATGGCACACCCAGAAGAAGCTCCTGGCTTTGGATTGGCCCAGCTCTGGCAGTTGCAGCCATCTGCGGAGTGAACCAGCGGATGAGCTGAAGACTTTCTCTCTGCCTTTCAAATAAATAAATAAATAAATCTTTAAAAAAAAAAAAAAAAGTGACTTCTGATCCAGCTCTCTGCTGATGCATCTGGGAAAGCAGCAGAGGATGGCCAAAATGCTTGGGTCCCTGCACCCACATGGGAGACCTGGAAGAAGCACCTGGCTCTGGCCTGGCCCAATCTAGGCTATTGAGGCAATTTGGGGAGTGAACCAGCAGATGGAAGATCTCTGTCTCTCCTCTGTAACTGGCTTTCAAAAAAAAAAACAAAAACAAACAAAAAAAAAACCCTGCCTTTAAAAAAAGAAGAAGAAAACTAGGAATTTCACTTTCAGGAATTTATCCTAAGAGTATTTAGACACACACCAGACAGGACACTTTGTAGCAACACCATATCCAAAATGAATGGACATTCCCAAGATTACTCACAGTACCGATCTCTTGATGAACATTTTATGACCATTAGAAAGTATTCATCTAACAGAAAAATATTTTGTATCAAGTAGCAAACAATGCAAATCTATGGCAATAGTTAAAAGAACTCAGTTTTACGATAAAAACATATACCCAGCTTTATAATATCCAGCTTATTTTAAAACTAATCTTTAGAGGCTAGCATGTGGCACAGTAGTTACAGCACTGCCTGCATCCCACATGAGCCTTTCACATCCCAGCCGCTCTACTTCCAATCCAGCTCCCTGCTGGAATTGCAGGGAGTGCACCTGGGAAAGCAACAGAGGCTGGTCTCTGTCACCTACACGGGAGACCTGGAGGGAGCTCTGGGCATCTGGCTTTGGCCTGGCCCAGCCCTGGCTATTGCAGTCATTTCGGGAGTGAACCAGCAGATGGAAGACTGATCTCCCCCCTCCTTACCATGTCTCCAACTTCGCCTTTTAAACAAATCAATCTCTAAAAAAAAATTTAAAAGAACTAATCTTTATATGTTTGCACACTATAAATTACTGAATGGAGATTCATTTTTGGAATAAAAACTCACTTCATATTTCTTTTAATCTGATCTTGGATTTTAATCACTTCAGGTTTTTAATCACTTCACAGAATTCATATAGGATATCGACTACATTTTTAAAAAAGGAAGAGGGTATTTTACACATCCTAACTTAGTTTCATCTTCACTTTTTATCATATCAGTGAATTATTTTAGGCTCCCATGAACCATGACCACAACTCACTACCAGATTAAATGCTCCTTACGATGCAGAAGAATAAGAATATGGCCATGTAGCTTTGAACGTGGCTTTAACTGTTCTTATAGAAAAGCATCCCATGTAGTATCACAGCATGGAACACTTAATACACTGGTGTTCAGTGAGCAATTTTGCAGGGGTCACCTGGCTATCATGACTGGGGGTAGGGATGTTAATGACATTTAGTGGGTAGAGGAATCTGAATCTTAGCTTTTCAATAATTATATACAACCAATGGCTAGATATATAATATAGAAATTCTCCTTTCCCCTCACAGTATCTCCTTTTCATGTTAAATTTCATTTTATATTCATTTATTTCATATTAAATTCACTTTCTCTCATAACTAGCAAAAATCAAACAATTCTACTGAACTTTCTGCCTAGTACCATGACAAGTTGAAAAGTTTAGGTTAATCTATGAATACTTTATTCTTAGAATATTTAGGAATTTAGTGAAGTGTAACAATATTTATATATAGTCATATACCCACATCATCCTCCATTTTTGGGTACTATCCCGCTTTATCCTTATTAATGCATCTTTATGTTTTGTTATTAATTTCTAAATCCAAATTAACTCATGTTGTCTCTCCTACCCAGCATTACTTTTTTTTTTTTTTTTTTTTGGGACAGGCAGAGAGAGAGACAGAGAGAAAGGTCTTCCTTTTTCCATTGGTTCACCCCCCAAATGGCCGCTATGGCCGGTGCACTGCGCCGATCCAAAGCCAGAAGCCAGGAGCTTCCTCCTGGTCTCCCATGCAGGTGCAGGGCCCAAGCACTTGAGCCATCCTCCACTGCCCACCTGGGCCACAGCAGAGAGCTGGACTGGAAGAGGAGCAACCAGGACAGAACCGGGACAGACTAGAACCCGGTGTGCCAGCGCCGCAAGAGGAGGATTAGCCTAGTGAGCCGTGGCGCCGGCCCAGTATTACTATTTTTAAGTCCTATCTCTGTAGCTAGAAGCTTCCTTTTAGTCAGTTCCTAATGAGAATAAAGTACTGACAATTATATAAGTAACAATGATAAAGGTTAATTTATTTAGCTTACTTTAAGCTAAAACTCTGAAGAGCAACCAAGCAAAATTAAATTTATATAAATAGAATTAGAAGAGGTTGTACTGTATTTTTACTTTCATAGACAAAAAATGTTGCCCCCCAACCTTTTCTCCTCCTAGGCAATATATAACCTGTTCACAGTGGTGAAGAACACATTATAGTGTTTTTTTCTATAGTAATTATATATTTTACTGTCTCATAAGCACTGTCTAGATTTTCATTAAATGCATTTAAAGAGTTTTACAATTCTCTATCAGAATAATTAAAAAATAGCATACCTATCAGATTAATTATGAAATGCTTCTACAAATTAGTTTAAGCTGACAAGCAAATGTGGTTGGTAAGTCAGCTAGGTTTAAAATCCTTATCTTGCTATTTCTATTCTCAGTTACTGGTGTGTGTGCATACCTATGTATATAAAAAGACTGCTACCAAAAGAAAATTGTCGATTTAAATATTTAACTGCACTTTACAACTTTATTAGGCAATTTAAGCTTTTCTACTTTAGTAAACCAACAGTGATAAAAAAGGTGACAAATGTTAATGACAACATACTTTCTCAAATATATCTTCTCAAAACACTTAATTAGCAAAACTCCTGTAAACACTACATAAATGCATTAATGAGCCAAGCTTTTATAATCAGACACAAGATCGAAGTAATTTCTAGTTACTTACTGGTTTTCTCAAAGTGTCAATGTCTGCTAACAAGGTCAATGTCCTAGGTCCAATTTAAGAAACCTGCAGGGGCTGGCAATGTGCAATGGTTTAATCCTCCGCCTGCAGTGCTAGTATCCCATATGGATACCAGTTCTAGTCCTGGCTGCTCCTCTTCCGATCCAGCTCTCTGCTATGGCCTAGGAAAGCAGTAGAAAACAACCCGTGCTTGGGCCTCTGCGCCCATGTGGGAGACCTGAAAGAAGCTCCTTGTTCTTGGCTTCAGATCGGCCCAGCTCCAGCCATTGCCACCACTTAGGGAGTGAACTAGCAGATGGAAGACTTCTCTATGTCTTTCCCTCTCTGTCTGCAACTGTACCTCTCAAATAAATATTTTTAAAAAATATAAAAAGAAACTTATAATTAAGCAGTATTTCATTGTTCTTCAAAGTCATACAATAGTATAGTACCACTACTACTAGTAGGCTAAAAAAAAAACTCACTGATCCATAATTCTGTAATTAAAAATAAAATAATTCTACAATATCCAGGCACAAGAAAAGGATCTGCTCTAAAGGCTAGAATGAAGATGACTCTATTGCTGATACACGAAGTAAAAAGCTCAAAATTTTTATTAAGATTCAAGTTATTTGTTGGAAAAATTCAGCCTGACAACTTCTCAAATTCAGCTTTCAAATGACTGACTATGGCATATTCAAGGGGTTGGTGTTTGGCCAAGTGGTTAAATCACCATCTCCCACATCAGAGTGCCTGGTTCGGGTTCTGGTTCCTCCACTTCCCAGCAAGTTTCCCAGTAATGGACACCCTAGGAAGCATCACATGATGAACAGTTCAAGAGAGTGGGTCCTTAATACTCATCTAGGAGACATGGACTGAGTTCTAGGTTCCTGGTGTCAGCCTGAGCCAGCCCTAGCTTTTCTGGGCATTTGAGGAACGAATGATGTGAAGATCTGTGTCTGTCTCTCTGCCTTTCAAATAAAATAAAAATCAAATCATATTCAAGATTTTTTAGTGATTTTTCCATTTTACTCTCATAGCCATTTTATACTTGAATGAAACAAAATTATATTTCCTTAAAGGTAGTCACCAACTTTAATGAGGAAGCTAGAGGACAGCAGTGATGGCTGAGGTGACTGGGTTCCTGTCACCCATGTAGGGGAGCTGGTTTATGGTCCCAGCTCCTGGCTCTAACAGTTGTGGGTATTTGGGGAATGAACAAGTAGATGAGAAAAAATATTTTTTAAAATAAACTTTAAAATTCAGGTTCACTAATTTCTGGATTCACTAAAAAATAGTCACTAACACAAAAGACCCTTTCATGTATGAGGAAGCTTCAAAAGATTCATGAAAAATGAAAAAACAAAGCATGGATTTCAATTTTTTTTTTACATCAAAATAAGTTTTGTCTTTTAGTTCAATTTTCCACGAACTTTTTGAAGCCCCCATATACCTGCGGTTTCATAGTAATAATTTTACAATTTATTTTCAGAAGACATTGAGAAAAGTTTTCTAATGATTTGGCATGGTATAATGCATTATTAAATCTATTTTCTACAGCAGAGCTGTGTGACTGATATATAATTTGAGCTCTGTATTTTTCATTTTCTAGTAACCACATTAAAGTGAAAATTTAAAATTTTTATTTAACCTAGTATCACTAGTACTATTATTTCCACATATAACCAATACTTCTTAGTATTTCATAAAACGTATTTGATTGTTTATCCATACTAGGTCTCTACAATCTGTTGTTTTCCACAATCACATTTCATTTCAACATTTCTAATACTCAGCAGCCACACGTGGCCAGTGGCTTCTCGAACGGACACAACAATGAGACTCCAGAGACTTCAAAGTGGAATAAGGTGCCTCTGCAATCTGCTGACAAAAATGCATCCTAAGAATCTTCCCCACTCCTGATGACAAAGAATTTTTCAGGAAAATCCTCACGGGTTGTCAAGTTTTAACCTATCACAAAACATACCAAAAATGGTAACTTTATGAACTTACAAAATACTAAAAATGAAAACAGTTATTACCTTTATATGGCCTACAAACCTTTAACAAAAAGGCAGGCAAAAAAAGACCATAACTGAAGTACAAACTTAAAAAAATACGAACTGTCTCTTTGAAAATAAGTCCAACCCTGTAACAAAAATTCTGACATTACATAATAAGAGATCTTACTCCACCACGGTAGCACCCAGTCTTCTAGACAAGAAATGGTTAAGTTTAAGACAACTTAGGAGCAAAATACTGTCTCATGAGAGGAGGCCAAAGAACAACTAGAAGAGCTCATAGTACCTTTGCAAACTTGAAGAATGGCCGAGGATCTTTTCTGAAATATTCAATATCAAACATTGCTTGAGGATCTGGAAGATCTGGGAAGTCTACTGCAAGGCGAGCATAAATACCATCTCTTGACCTGAAGTCAGGTATTCCACATGAAACAGACACCTGAAACATGGATGGCATAATCTGTGTAATTAAATCTTCTACCTTTATGATTACTAGTTCTCTCACCATACAATCAGGGAAGAATTGAAAAACTCTAGTTTGAAATTCCTTTTGGGGAACAGAAGCAGAAATACTACCCTAATTTCAAATTGATAAAATACCTAAATAAATGAATATAATTAAAACCACCATATATTCTATTTTTAAAGGAAATAAGGAATTTTAAGTTGAGCTAATTAACCATTAAGCACTCTACTAAAAAATTAAAGAAACTGGAATCCGAGGAGAATAAATCATTTTTGAAAAGTAATTTAACTTGGCCAGCGCCGCAGCTCACTTGGCTAATCCTCCACCTGTGGCGCCAGCACCCCGGGTTCTAGTCCCGGTTGGGGCACCGGATTCTGGTTGCTCCTCTTCCAGGCCAGCTCTCTGCTGTGGCCCAGGAGGGCAGTGGAGGATGGCCCAAGTGCTTGGGCCCTGCACCCACATGGGAGACCAGGAGGAGGCACCTGGCTTCTGGCTTTGGATCGGTGCAGCACGCCGGCCGTGGCGGCCATTTTAGGGGGTGAACCAATGGAAGGAAGACCTTTCTCTAACTCTGCCTGTCAAAAAAAAAAAAGTTAGTTGTCCTACAGTCAATGTTCTGTCTTCAAGAATACCAAAATCTGTTGTTTTTTTTTTTTTTTTTTTTACAGGCAGAGTGGATAGTGAGAGAGACAGACAGAGAAAGGTCCTCCTTTGCTGTTGGTTCACCCTCCAATGGCCACCGTGGCTGGTGCGTTGTGGCCGGCGCACTGCGCTGATCCGATGGCAGGAGCCAGGTGCTTCTCCTGGTCTCCCATGGGGTGCAGGGCCCAAGCACTTGGGCCATCCTCCACTGCACTCCCTGGCCACAGCAGAGAGCTGGCCTGGAAGAGGGGCAACCGGGACAGAATCTGGCGCCCCGACCGGAGCTAGAACCCGGTGTGCCGGCGCCGCAAGGCGGAGGATTAGCCTAGTGAGCCAAGGCACCAGCTAAAATTCTGTTTTCTTTAAAATCTATGTTATAGGGCCCACAGTTATGGGTTTAGCCATGGCCTGCAAATCCCCACATTGGCGTGCTGGTTCATCTTAGCTGCTCAGTTTGTAATCCAGCTTCCTTGCTAACTTGTCTGGGGAAGCAGTGAAAGATAGCCCAATTACTTGGGACTCTGTCACCCATGTGGGAGACAGGGATAGAGTTCCTGGCTTTGGACTGGTCCAGCCCTGGCTATACTGGGCCATTGGGAGACTGAACCATCAGATAGAAGATTTTTCTCTCTCTCTCTGTTGCTCTGCCTTTCAAATAGTAAACAAATCTTGAAAATAAGATAAAAACTATGTTATAGGGGTGGGGATTGGGCCCACTGGTTAAAACAGTGGGTTGGGATCCCCTATCCCATACTGCAGTGCCTGAATTCAAGTGCAGGTTCCACTCCTGATCCCAGTTTCCTACTGATGCCGATGCTGAGGACACTGATGATTCCTAATGGGGTTCCTACCAACACTTCAGAGACCCAGACCGAGTTCCTGCTGGGGCATCTGCAAATGAACCAGTGGACAGGAGCTATCTCAATACACATTTTAAAAATAAATAAAAAACCATGTTAGCTAATTTTAATGCTTAATTTTTAAAAACAGATTTAGATACTGAACTTTTTCTACAAATAAGCCCTGACATTTCAAGTAGATTTCAGAAGTTCTCATTTCACAATTTATCAGTTAACTCCACTCTGACCTCAAATTAAAACATCTGTAAGCAAAACATTTACTATTGTTAATGATCATTTAAAATGAACTAACACCCCAACTAAAGAGGGAAGGAAAAAAATGACTGAATTTTCCTCTATCAGGTGTCCTAGATTCTAGCATATAATACTAGTATACCCTGTTTTCCACACACAATACCAACAGGTGGGTCAAATGAAAAATGCCAGGAGCCAACATTGTGGCATAGTGAGTAAAGCTGCCACCTGACACCTATATGGTACCCTATATGGGTGCCAGTTCATGTCCTGGCTGCCGCACTTCAGATCCAGCTCCCTGCTAACGGCCTGGGAAAGCAGCCTTGCGCCCCTGCCATGCACATGGGAGACCCAGAGGAAGCTCCTGGCTTCTGGCTGTGGCATGACCCAGACCCAGCCCCAGCCATCGCAGCCACCTGTGAGTGAACCAGTGGACAATCGCAAACTCTCTTTTTCTGTGTAACTCTTTCAAATAAATAACTCTTAAAAAAAAAAGTCAAGTGATCAATCATTGCATCTCAATTTAAAATGCACAGGAAGTAAGAACCTGTTCTCCTAACACTAACTTCTTCACTTGTGAATATCAATTAGATTTCTAGTTTCAAGAAGACTAAACAAATACCCAGTTTCTTCATCAGACCCTGACATACCTTAGCAAGCACAATAATAATTTGCAGCATCTCCTTTAGTGATATGTTTACTGGTTAAAATCTTGTCTTAACTCTACTTACCTAACCGTGATAATAGAAGCAAATATTTAAGGCTGTTGGAGAAATTTTTTTAAAAATTAAGCCAAGTTAGCACTAATGTTTTTGGCAGTTTCCAAACATCCATTATGTCATGATAAATTTTTCTAAACCAGAAAAATGTGTCTTAATTGGAAAAGGCCTAAGAAAAACATATACCACCTTCCCCTTCCACTGGTGTTTTATACACCTTACATACCCCAGCTCCAGTTAGAACTATTACTTTTTTGCACTCTTGCAGTAATTTCACGGCATCTTCAATTGTATTAATATCTTTTCTTTTTTTCCTTTTTGGTGGTTCTGAAAGGATATTAACAACAATCTGCCACAGTGTCATATCATCCAGTTCAGGCGGAGGAATTGTTTCTGGTAGTAAATCTTTAAGAATTGTTCGAGGATCTGTGCCAATCATGAGATGCTGCTGAACAAAAGTATACGGACCTATATGTAGGGGAAAAGAAAGACTTAGATCAAATTCACTTCCAAGTCAATCAAAATTTCATGAGCTGGTACTCTATAAAGTTTTTTTGCAAAATAAACAAATGCAATTTAAAGTTATTTCATTCTCAGGACAACTTCAGAGTTAACACTAAGACTAAGTAAATTAGAGAGATCTAATCAAGACCTGGGAACGCTCTCCCTAGAGCTGTAAGTATACAGTTTGAGTTAAACCACCCAAACTCTCATGTTTAAAATCCAGAAACATATACGATAATTTAAAACAAAAGTTGTTTACACAAGAGTTCCATAAATCAATAAAGAAAAGATGGTAACAGCCCTGGAAGTTTATATTATTTACCACTAAGGAAATAAGAGAAAAAAGTAAACGTAACTAGCATTTTTTAAATTTATCCAGTAATAATCTTCAATCTGATCTATTTTTCAAGTTTTATTTATTTGAAAAACAGAGCAACAGACACAGACACAGACACACACACACACACACACACACCTCTCCCATCTGCTAATTTACTTCCCAAATGCCTGCAACAAGAGTTGGGCTAGGCCAAAGCTAGGAGTCAGGAACTCCATCCTGGTCTCCTATGTGGGTGGCAAGAACCCAAGTACTTGAAAATCACCTGCTGCCTCCCATAGCGCACACTGACAGGAAGCTGTATAGGAAGTGGAAGAAGCACTTGAACCTAGGAACTCCAATAAAGGAATGCAAGCAAGCATCCCAAAGCATCAGCTAAACCACTGTGCCAGGATACCCATCCTTTAATTTGATCTCTTTTAAAGATTTATTTATTTGAAAAGCAGAAAGTGACAAAGAGAGAGATCTTGCATTTGCTAGTTTATTCCTCTAAAGGCCCACCACAGCCAGGGCTGGGCCAGGCCAAAGGCAGGAGCTAAGAACTCCATTCAGGTCTCCCACATGAGTGGCAGAGGCCCAAGTACTTGGGACATCTGCTGCCTTCCCAGGAACATTAATAAGAAGCTGGACTGAAGTGGAGTGGCTGGGTCTCAAACTGGCATTCAGATATGGAATGCTGGCTGGCTGGGATGCCAGATGACAATGCAAGTGGCAGCTTAACCCACTGAGCCACAATGGCAATCTCTGATTTTGATGACTTTTTTCTTTTTTGAAGATTAATGTATTCAAAAGGCGGAGTTACAGAGAGGCAGAGAGAGAGATTTGTCTTCCATCACTGGTTCACTCCCTAAATGGCCGCAACAGCTGGAGCTAGGCTGCTCTGAAGCCAAGAGCTGCTTCTGGGTCTCCCACATGGGCGCAGAGGCCAAAGTACTTGGGCCATTTGCTACTGCTTTCCCAGGCCATAGCCGAGCAGCATCAGAAGTGGAACAGCTGGGACTAGAACCGGTACCCATATGGGATGCCAGCACCTCAGGCGGCAGTTTTACCCACTACACCACAGCAATGGCCCCTGAATTTGACCTTAACAAGGTACATATAATGCTGATGTTTTGAACATTAATCATGTTCCTTTACCCCAAAGTTACTCAGTTTCCTAGATTGAAAAGCAAAAAATATTACAGACACTAAAGAGGAACTAACCAATCATCATGTTTGAAAAGAGTCAAGGCCAGAGGCTGGTGTTTCGGAGCAGCAGGTTAAGCCACCATCCCAACATCAGGGTACCAGTGGCTCCAAGAAGAGCCTGGGAAGGCAGCATTGGGCCCCTGCCACCCATGTTGGAGATTGAGTTCCTGCCTCCTCTCTCTGACCTGGCTCAGCCCTGGCTGTCTCAGTCATATGAGGAATGAACCAGTAGGTGGAAGGTCTGTCTCCCTTCTTTCTTTGTCCCTCTGCCTTTCAAATAAACAAATAAATAAATCTTTAAAAAAGTCAAACCATTTAAAAAAAGACAGCAAAAGAAAAAGATCACTTTCAAGATGACTATACAATACCTTTGATATAAAAATCTGAAAATATTCGCTACTTCAAAATATTTTGCTATCTCATTCATATATTAAATAAAATATTTAGCATAAAACTATACCAACTACTTACCTAGCACTAACAAGTAATATAGAAGTCAGTTAAAAATCCCTACCCTTATGGAGCTACTCCAACATACAAAACAGCACAATTAAAGACATACAACAGAGTTTTAAGAAGTTAGAAGTGTTGGTGCCATCACTGTGATGTAGTGGGTTAAAGCCCCAGCCTGCAGCGCCAGCATACACATATGGGTGCCTAGTTCAAGTACCAACAGCTTCACTTCTGATCCAGCTCCCTGCTAATAAGCCTGGGAAGGGAGTGGAAGAAAGCCCAAGGGTGTGGGCCCCTGCACCCACACAGGAAATCCAAAGAAGCTCCTGACTCCCAGATTCAGATCAGCCTGGCTCCAGCCATTTGGAGAGTGAACCAGCAGATGGAAGACCTCTCTCTCACTCTTTCACATACATAAAATAAACCTTAAAAAAAAGTTGAAAGTGTTAAGAAAAAAAAATTCATATATACAAAGAGATATGAAATGAGAGAGGAAGACAATTTCCCCAGAACAAGAACATTCCACAAGAATAGTACAAGTGAAAAGAACTGCAAGAAAAAAGAATCTGGCTGGCTGAGAAACCAGAGAAGCCAGCTTTCATGGGCCGGAGCTGTTTAATAAAGAATTGTGCGGAAGGAATGGGGAAAGGTTGATTAGCAGGTACTAAGCTATAGTTAGGAGTAAGAAGTTCTGGTGTTTATTGCATAGCACAGTGACAATAAATACTGAAAATGCATTGGGGGGCGGTGGCGCTGTGGCATAGCGGGTAAAGCCGTTGCCTGCTGTGCTGGCATCCCATATGGGCACCGGTTCAAGTCCCGGCTGCTCCACTTCTGATCCAGCTCTCTGCTGTGGCCTGGGATAGCAGCAGAAGATGGCCCAAGTCCTTGGGCCCCTGCACCCATGTGGGAGACCCAGAAGAAGCTCCTGGCTCCGGATCGGCACAGCTCCAGTTGTTGCAGCTATCTGGGGAGTAAACCAGCGGATGGAAGACCTCTCTCCGTCTCTGTGTAACTCCGACTTTCAAGTAAGTAAATAAGTCTTAAAAAAAAAAAAAAAAAGAAAATGCATTGTGTGTTTTATTTAATTTTTAAAAAATTATGTTCTTTATTTAAAAAGGTGGAGTGAGAGCACAAGAGAGCAAGAAAGCGGATGTGAGTGACAGCTCCCCTCTGCCGTTTCAGTCCCCAAACAGCCACAATAGCTGGGCTGGGCCACGCAGAAGCCAGGAGTCAAGAACTCAATCCAAGTCTTTTACAGGGGTAGTAGGAACCCAGCCACTGGAACCACTATCCACCAACTCCAACACTGTCCATTACCAAGAAGCTGGAATCAGTAGCAAAGCAGGACTTCAAAGTAGGCACTCAGATATAGGATCCAGGAGACCCAACTAGCATATTAACCTCTATGCTTACCCCTTTATTTTTCTTTAAAAAAAATAGCAAAAAAGATTTTGAATGATTTCACAATAACAAGATGATGTATGAGACAGGGATGTTTACTCTAATTTAGATGTTACACAATCTATAATGTGTCAAAACATCAAATGGTACCCCATAAATACGTACAATTTTTGTACTTAAGAGCACTAGATTTTTCTTAGAAATATAAGTTGTTATTAAATCTCTCCATGTACCTAAAAACTTCAATCTATTAAAGGGACAGAGGGAAAATGGGGGGAGGGGCACAGCTCTGAACCATACCTATCCGTGGCCTTGGAGTCCAGTCACTAGAGCTTGCATGTGAGGCTCTGTCGTCGTCATCGCTTTCACATGAGTGAAAGCCATTAGTGATAATTTCATCACCGAACAAGAGATTATCTGCAAAAGAAATCAACATTAAGGCTGCTGACAGCCTGCATCTGAAATGCAAGAAGACTCATCAGTGGTCACAAAGCAACCATTTTTAATGACTAAAGCATTTAACATACATCCCGCATGTGTAAAGGTGGTCAACATTCACAAGAGCAGTTCTCTGATCCTCAAGAGATCCTTTGCAGAATTCAAAGCTTCAGTCTATCAAAAATCTGAGTCTACTTTTTAAAAAGTCAAAACAGAATAAGAGGTAGTCTCTATAGACTGAGCTTAGCAATCATACAAGCAAAGGAGTACATGCAAGTTGTCAAAATTTACCCACCAACGTTGTGAAAACCAAGGCTGCCTGCACTCTGGGCTTTTATATACTACTAAACATACTTAGCTATTTCTGCATTATCTGTTTCTCCCATTTATTGTGCTTCTAAATACTATGATGGTTCCTTAGTTCAGCAGACTGAATCACAAAGAAATTTAATATTTGCCAAATTTACCTGAAGGAGGAAGGAATTTTGTTTCTTGAAATCAGGAGCTGCTTCACCTGTGCAGTCCCTGATGTATACACTACACATTTTTTTTTTTCCATGTGGCTACTAAATGCTCCACTGGCTAGTTCCGACACAGTACTGACAGACACAGAAACTTCTCAAGTCAAACTATGAAACCCTCAAGGACAAGACATGTACTTCAGTATGTCAAAAACATGTCAACCTGCTTCAGGATCACATATATACAGAAGAATCCCATTTAGCTTAAAACCACTTCAGAACACGACTCAACCACAATATTAATATAAAGCACTCTGAAAGTACTTCATTATGCGATCCCCACTAAACGCATCACAAAAGACTGCTTTAGAAACTATGCTTTTAAAGTTTTCAGGTTAAGACCTCAGAAAGCCGCTTTGCTCTTTCCAAATTTATAACTACAAGTTTAAAAGTACAGATCGTCAAATAAATAAATAAATGGCACAGGTGTCAGTTTGCACGGGCAACTGCGAAAGGTCGACCAACGGGACGGCCGAAAGTTGCAGACTTTAAGTGTGCTGGTGAAGGAGGAGGAGAGCAAAGTAAGTTCAACGAAAGCAATACTAGAAGAGAGAAAACTTATTTGTAAAGCCAAGGGAGACAGCGTCCACACCCGGCGGCTGCGTCGAACGCCGCAAGGCCGCCGAGAGGGGCCGCGGACCGAGGGAAGACAAGGAGCAAGTCCGCGCGCAGCTCCCCACCGCACGGCCGGCAGCCCGGGAGCAGCGCGGCTGAACGGAGGGCCGCCATGGGGAGAGGATCCCGCGAGCCAGCCCGGAACCCCCGGCCCGCCCTAGAGACCCCCCCCCCAACCGGACACTAGGAGGGGCCCCGAGAGGAGGAGGAGGGGGATGCGCAGTCCCGGCCGCCCGCGCCCTGCGCACCTCTGTACCCAATCCCCGCCGCCGCCTCTTCCTCCTCTTCGCCCTCGTCGTCGTCGTCTTCGTCTTCGCAGAAATCGTCGGCCGGCGGCGGCTCCCGGGGTAGGCCCTGCAGGCCAGGCCCATTGTCTCCTCCGGCCGCTACCATAGCCTGGGCCTCTCGCTCCCCGCCCGTCGCCGTCGCCGCCTCCGCCTCCCGCCACAGCGCCGCCGCCACAGCCGGGCAGCTCCCGGCCGCCGCCGCCGCCGCCGCCGGCACCTCACGCTCGGGGGCCGGCCCGCCGGACTCGCCCGGGCTCCACCCGAGGCCAGGGCCGTCTCTCCGCGGCCTCTTGCGGAGCGGCTCTCCAGCAGGCGGCGAAGCGGCCTCCCTCTCGGCCGCCGCAGCCGACGGGGAGCCGCCAGGCTGAAGGGCGAGCGCCGCCTCGTCCGCCATCTTCCAACTGCCTCTCTGGCCCTCCTTCCTCGCCTCCTCTGCTCCCGCTCGACGCGCGGCACTGGCGCCCCCGCGGCTCCGGCTGCGGGAGATTTAAACCCCGTCACGTGACCTGCCTCCGCCCCCGCCCCCGCCCTCCCGCCGCTCCCGCCACCCACGCGGGCCGAACCACAACACGGCCGGTCACGTGGCGGGCGGAGGCCCGGGCGTCTCCCTCTCTGCTCGGGCGGGGAGGAAACGCGGCTCGGGCGGCCTGAGGCCCCTCCCCTCAGTGGCGGGCGTGTCTTGCACGCTCGCTCGGCGGCCGCTTTTGAACTTCTGTTTGGAAGCGTCCTGAACTCAGGACCGTCCGGAAGGCACACGTTTTGGTTCACGGAGTTTCCACTTCTGCCTCCAGCGCACACCTTCCCTGCCTAGCCCTGTCTGCATTTTTAGCTAAGGGTTAAAGTTGGGCTCCTGAGAGGCGATGAGGACTGAAGCTTCGCTCCTTGAAATAACGCTGGGTAGCCGTTGGGCTTTTGTCAGTGGGGAGGAAAGAACAAGGCGCTCTGCCGCCCCCGCGCCATTCTGACAGCCCTTCTTCAGCTCCTTTGCTTGGCCCTCCCCTTCAGTGATTGGCTCTTGTGCCCTGTCGCCCTCACTTGTGGGGCGAGATTGTCAGATCCTCACAGGCGTGTGTCCCCGTCCTAGGTCCTTTGACCTGGGAACTTGGGAGTCAGCCTATCAGCTTTCGGTCCGTAACTTGTACTCAAATGTGTGTGCGTTCCTACCTGTGGGCCCCGGTGTTCTCAGGTGTAGTGATTGCATTGGGTCAAGTCGGGCAGTCGAGAACAAGGCTCGGCCACTCCCCATCTCTGGGTTTGCTTTAAATTTGGGATTCTTGTATACCGAGCAAGTTAGCCTTTTCTAAATCCAATTTTTTCTCATAATACCTATTTTGCAGGGTTATGAAAATTAAATAAGCTAGCTATATTTAAAAGGTACATAGTAGTTCAAAAACCAGAGTTGCTTCCCCACTGGAAACTCCACCACTTTCCACTTGCCCTGGAAAATTGTTACTTTACAGCCATAACTAAGGACCTATGCTTTGCGTGGCATCTGCCTGCAGCATTTCTAGTCACTTAAAGAACTTCTCAGCGTTCATAGCACACCATTCCTTAAACTGACTATGGGTCCTGGATATATTGCACCGATACCTGCATGACCTTAGGCAAGCAACTCAAGCTCTGTTGCTTTAGCTTCAAAAAGAACCAAGAAGGCTGGAAACTCATTTTTGAGATATCATTTACTAGTTTCAAAAATGTTTGCACTTCAAATTAAACAGAATCTCCCTTTGACAGCCAGTCACTTCCTTCCATTTTTGAAAGTGAACATCCCTCAAGTAAGAAGCCTTAAAACCATCGTTGTCCGCTGGCACCGCGGCTCACGTGGCTAATCCTCCGCCTGCAGCGCCGGCACCCCAGGTTCTAGTCCCGGTTGGGGCCCCGGATTCTGTCCCGGTTGCCCCTCTTCCTGTCCAGCTCTCTGCTGTGGCCTGGGAGTGCAGTGGAGGATGGTCCAGGTGCTTGGACCCTGAACCCGAATGGGAGACCAGGAGGAAGCACCTGGCTCCTGGCTTCGGATGGGTGCGGAGCGGCCATTTGGGAGGTGAACCAACGGAAGGAAGACCTTTCTCTCTCTCTTTCTCTCTCTCTCTCTCTAACTCTGCCTGGCCAAAAATAAAAAAAAAAAATTTAAAAAAAATCGGTGTCTATTCCCCCAAATTGATTTCCTCTAACCAAGCAATGATCAAAACCTGTTTCTGTCCTCTCTCCTACAGCCTTTGCATCAATTTTTGACTAAACAGGCACCTCCCTCCTCCGGGCTGATACAGTTGGCCCTGGTCCCTCCACCACACTTTGTTTATCTCATCCTATGAAATATGTCACAAGTTCGTTCTCAACCACAGTGGTAAAATATAACAAATGAAATATTGGAAGCCAATATCCCATCAAAACAGAAAACTCCCACTTTTTTGAGAAAAAAATCTATAATCTTAACGTCTTGTACATTTTTCATTTATTTGTTCATTTATATTTATTGTATACTTGTGTTGTTTAAGAATTCTATCAATGTTATGTTTGCAATATGGTTATTAGTATGCTGAAATAGCAGAAACATGGTATGCATGCAGGTGGGATAAATGAGAACAGAAATTACATTAAAAGAACAGAAACAAACTCCCAGCTCGACGTCTGATCCACCAGTGGTTGTGAACTACTTACCTGAATCTCAAGTCATTTTCTGTTCCTTAGGGCTCCACTTCCCTGGAATTCTTTCTAGCATTAGTGTATGCTACACTGAACTCTTCACATTGCAGGGTCATTTTTTTAAATGAAACACCAAGTTCTCAAAATGATCTCCAACCTGCGCAGTGCAAGATGTGGGTCGAGATGTATGATATAGTGCTACATGGGACAAAATAAAACAGGATGTGTGGAAGGGAGACCCTATGTACCTAGTTGCTTGTAGATGTACAAAATAACTCTGAAAGGACTTTTTTTTTTTATTTTTAAGCTTTTTATTCAGTGGGAGAAATGCATAGGAGAGTGAGGGCCCTACCTAAGAAAGAGAAATCTGGATTCATACCGAGTAGTGGGAGCCAGCCACCTGGGGGAGCCTGCAGGCCAGAAAGCATGGGGCAGGTGGCCTAAAGGCCACATTAGCCCTAGAGGCACAGGGCAGCAAAGGGATCCAGGGCAAAAGGGAAAAAGGGCTGGGCCCACCATGGTTCAGGCCTTTAATCCACTTCCAAAGGGGAGTGGTTAATTAGCCTGATTGGCAGGTGGGCACACAGGTATGGTCAGGTAGGGGCATGAGGTCACACAGTGGGCATGGTGAAGGCATGGTCTTCCAGCTCACAAACCTGATCAATTTTAGTCTGTATGCCTTCCTACAACATTACCTCCTCAGAGACTCTATTCCCTTAGACTAAGGGATGTTGATGGATGTAGAATCATCAGATCTTTTATAGCTGCTTCCTGCTTATGAGGAGCGTAGTGCAGGCCCTGCCTGTCTTGGGTCTGGAAGTCTCTGCCTTTTTTTTTTTTTTTTTTTTTTTTTTAAGATTTATTTATTTGAGAGGTAGTTACAGACAGTGAGAGGGAGAGAGAGAGAGAAAGGTCTTCCTTCCATTGGTTCACTCCCCAAATGGCTGCTACGGCCGGAGCTGTGCCGACACGAAGCCAAGAGCTTCTTTCTGGTCTCCCACGTGGGTACAGAGGCCCAAGGACTTGGGCCATCCTCTGCTGCTTTCCCAGGCCACAGCAGAGAGCTGGATTGGGAGAGGAGCAGCCAGGACTCGAACTGTTACCCATATGGGATGCCAGTGCCACGGGCGGAGGATTAACCTACTGCGCCATGGCACCAGCCCCTCAGCCTATCTTATCTAACAAATGTGTTTTGTGAGCTAGAGCAGTCTCAGTTACCACCAATGTCTGTGTCCCCTGCATGGTCAGTTATTCCTAGAAGTTGTTGAGTTCTGAAACATATAAATTTGTTAATTAGCATAAGCAAAACTGGAACAAGACCATTTGTAAGTGGAGTGCCCCTCAAGATGAAAAGAACATATCTTACAGACTCCCAGATAGTGGGTGGTGATAGATTATAAACCCATTTAGCTCGAGCATAGAGAATTATAATAGAAGAACCCATTAGGAGTTTTATTATCAATAACAGTTCCCAGAGAGAATCAAAAGAGGCAAGTATAGCATGTCTGCCTTAAGGTGCAACAGTGTTGATGTAATGAAGGCAAAAGGCTTTACTTATCTTTTGCTTTTGAAGAAATACTCAAGGTCTCTGGTAGGCTTACAGGAATAATGAGGCATGTCTTTTGCGTTCACCTGTGAAGGCGTAAGAGGTAGAAGCTTGATCCTAATTTTACTGAGGTGGTCATGCTTAGTAGCACCTGGTAAGGTCCCTTCCATCTAAGCTGCAACTGATCTGAAGAGGACCTTTCTATGAATGGCTTGCTCAGGAATTCCTAATGTTGGAGTTTGTGTCTAAAGCTCCTTGATTCTAAAAGGACATCTTAAATTAAATACATACATGCCTGCCACAGATTTGTTATCTTTTTTCCTGTGCCTCCATTCCTAGAATGAATGCTCCTATTCCTTATTCAGGATAATAAAGTACTTTACCCTGTTTTACTTACTAAGTTAATTGTTATGTTTCATTGACTGAATCTACAGCAGAAATTTCATCAGATTCCCCTATCTCCAGCTGTACAGTGGCTGGCACATATATCTCTTGAATGAATGGATGGATGACAGAATGAATGAATAATTTAAATGGAGATTTCCATATAGGAAAAGAATTATTGAATGAAGGGTGATGGTCATCATAGATAAAAAAAAGAAAGAAAGAAAGAAAGAAAGAAAGGAAGGAAGGAAGGAAGGAAGGAAGGAAGGAAGGAAGGAAGGAAGGAAGAAGATATAAGGCAAGGACCTTAGTAGCTTGTACCAGCCTAGTTCATGTGAGAAAATGAAACTTGGGACAGAGATGTGTGGTGCCTTGTTTGACAGGGTGGACATTGGAGCATTGCACTGTCAGACTTTGGATGCTAGTCACTGAGAATATTTAGCCTATTTTCTATCCCCATGCCCCTAAGCAGCCTTCAACTGTAATTGAGCTTTTTATATAGAGTTTTTCACTAAAAAGAAAATGTTCAGAGTCACTATTAATGCTCTAGCTAACTTGGGGGTTCTATTCTCTTACACTAGTAAGCTTCATTATAGCATTGATATCAGTTTAATATTACTATGGTTATTAGGGGAACTGGTATCAACTTTTTATATATTATTAAATAGTATTAACACATACCCCTTCCTCACATTTTGAGGAGTCTATAAAAAGTTTATGGGAAATGCATATTATAAAAAATACTACACATGGATTTCTTCTTCTGCACCAAAATAATCTTTCAATTCCATTTTCCACAAACTTTAAAATTAATATTTCAGAGACAGAGAGACAAAGAAAGAAAGTTCCCATCAATCAGTTCACTCCACA
The DNA here is from genome assembly GCF_964237555.1 of Oryctolagus cuniculus. NCBI lineage: Eukaryota > Metazoa > Chordata > Mammalia > Lagomorpha > Leporidae > Oryctolagus > Oryctolagus cuniculus. Next base: position 59,829,238 of record NC_091446.1, on the reverse strand, counting down.
GATGCCCACAATGGCCAAGGGGGTGAAGCTCAGGCTGGCAACTTAATTCAGGTATCCATCATGGGTGACAGGGACTCAAATACTTGAGCCATTACCTGCTGTCTCTCAGGGTGCACATTAGTAGAAAACTAGAATTAGAATCAGAGCCTGAACTTGAACCCAAGTACTCTGATATGGTAATGTGGGTGTTCCAACCTGCATCTTGACCACAAGACCACATTCCCACCCCTCCACAAACTTTTTGAAGTATGCTTAGACATATAAAAGTAAATTACTGGGGCTGGCCCCATGGTGCACTAGGTTAATCCTCCACCTGCAGCACCAGCATCCCATGTGGGCGCCGGTTCTAGTCCTGGTTGCTCCTCTTCCACTCCAGCTCTCTGCTGTGGCTCGGGAAAGTAGTGGAGGATGGCCCAAGAGCTTGGGCCCCTGCACCTGCATGGGAGACCAGGAAGAGGCTCCTGGTTTTGGGTCGGCATAGCTCCGGCCTTTGCGGCCATTTGAGGAGTGAACCATCGGCTGGAAGACCTTTCTCTCTGTCTCTCTTTCTCTCACTGTCTGTAAATCTACCTGTCAAATCAATTAAAAAAAAGTAAATTACTGATGTACTGAAGATCTAAATTAAAAAATAAAAATATTATAAGATATATAACTTGATCAAGAAAGAACCTAGCACAAGAACAATTTTGTAATATTTATTCATTTTCATTTATTTTAAAGTCATAGTAACAAGAGAGAGGAAGACTGACACACACACACACACACACACACAGAGAAAGAAAGAGACAGAGACAGAGACAGAGACATAGAGATCTTCCATCTACTTGGTCACTCCCCAATTACCTGCAACAACTAGGGCTGGGCCAGGCAGGAACCAGGAGCCAGGAACTCCATCTGGATCTCGCACATGGATGGCAGAAACTCAACTACTGAAGCCATCATCTGCTGCCTCCCCAGTGCATTTTCAGGATGTTGGATTAGAAGCAGAGGAAGGACTAAGTCCCAGATATTTGGGATACACACACACACACACACACATATAGGATGTGGCCACTCCAAGCAGTAGTTTAATGCCCAGGAATCATTTTTCAAAAACTGAATACATTTGAGTACATAAAAAATTGTAAATATACTCATACCTGTTAGTAGTCAGGTATATGCAAGTAAACCAAGGTGGTACCATTTTCACTCCTCAAATAGGTAAAAAGAAAATAAATTTTATTGTCAGCATCTATTGCTAACCAGGATTTGGGAAAACTGATATGCACATACATTGCTGTCAAACTGTTGGAAAATAATCATGGTCTGAAAATATTTAACAGTATACCTACATAGTCGACATAGTCGATCCAAAATCTCAGTTTTTTTTTAAAGAAATAGATGAATATATAAGAATATAAATATGTGAATGTTCATTGTGGCATTGATGTTTCTGGGAAAAAGTCAAGAAAAATCCAGATGTATTCAATAGGAAACCTGTTGGCCAAATTTTTATACACATATAAAAAGACCAACAAATGCTGTTGGGAAATATTTGTGATAAACTGTGAGTGACAAAAACAAGCTGCAAAGTAATTTATATATATATATACATACACATATATATTTTTGATCCTTTTAAATTAGTTAATAAATACACTTTTTATTATTAAAATCTCTATATACAAATATAACAGCTTTGATGAAGGAGATGGGTATGGTTAACAGGCTAGAAAATGCATCAATAAATGTTTCTTGCTAAAATTTCACCTTCTAATGGGCAGGCATTGTGGCACAATGTAACTTAACAGCTGTTCAGCCGCCTCTTGGGCACATCCGCATGCTGTATCGGGGTTCCTGTGTTTGAATCCCAGCTCTGCTTCCAGTTCCAGCTTCATGCTAATGTGCATCCTGGGAGGCAACAGTTGATGACTCAAGTACTTAGGTTTCTGTCATCAACAGGGAAATTCAATGGTGTTCTGGGTTCCTGGCTTGAGCCTGGTTCAGCCTGGGCTGATGCAGGCATCTGGGGAGTGAACTAGAAGACAGAAGATCTGTGTGTGTGTGTGCGCACACACATGTTCACACTTGTGTATCCATCTGTCACTCTTTCAAATTAAGTAAATAAATAGCTTATGGAAACAATGACTTTTTAAAAGATACATTTAGCCAGCGCTGCGGCTCACTAGGCTAATCCTCCGCCTTGCGGTGCTGGCACACCGGGTTCTAGTCCTGGTCGGGGCGCCGGATTCTGTCCTGGTTGCCCCTCTTCCAGGCCAGCTCTCTGCTGTGGCCAGGGAGTGCAGTGGAGGATGGCCCAAGTGCTTGGGCCCTGCACCCCATGGGAGACCAGGAGAAGTACCTGGCTCCTGCCATCGGATCAGCGCGGTGCACCCGCTGCAGCGCGCCGGCCGCGCCGGCCATTGGAGGGTGAACCAACGGCAAAGGAAGACCTTTCTCTCTCTGTCTCTCTCTCTCACTGTCCACTCTGCCTGTCAAAAAAAAAAAAAAAAAAAAAAAGATACATTTAAAATAATGTAACTTTTTTTTGTAATTTTAAAGGAAAAGAGCAGCTATTTTGTGAAACAACAAGCTAAGGACTAGTTCCTGGGCTCTGATGACCTCATCAAGTCCCTCCTACCCCATGAAGCCTGAGTTGGCTAACCTTCCTGTCTTACATCTTTTTGTTTTAAATTTCCTAGGTATACTCACAGATTTAAGAGAGGTTATTCTTCTGTGGTTGTATGTTCTTTTGTCTTTTTGACTAGGTCACTAGACAAGTGTTGTACTTATCGCAGAACTTAGTGTCTTGCAGTTTACCATTTGGATAGCCATGTGGGACTCCCAGAGTACACAACACAGCAAACAGATTGCTAATGCATCCTGCCTTATGCCAGCAATGCAAGTTTGTAGACCTAGGTAAGTTGTTCTCCAAAGAACTTATGACAATCCATAAACATTTTTAGTTGTCACAAGTGGAGGAAGGATGTAGTACTGGCATCCAGCACAAAGAGGCCAGGTGTGCTGCTCAACAGTCTACACTGCAGGGAAGACAATCCTCCATAACAAAGAAGTATCCAGCCAGAGAGTCAACAGTGCCATGGTTGAGAAACTCTGACGCAGAGTGTCAAACACATAAGGCAAGTGGCACTTGTTGGGATCCTGACACAGATTCCCAAGGGAATGGGCTGGAGGGCAAAGTTTTAACAGCAAGGGTAAGTTACAAAGTAGTTTAGGCAGTGGTTTTCATGTTAGCATCATACTCCAGCTGATGAATTATCTTAACTCTTTTCTATAATATAGTTACATTTTCTTTATAGTTAAATATTTCCTATCAATCAATAAGAAAAAGAATGATATCTAGTTGAAAATTAAGAGTTCAGTTAACAGGGAAAGGAATGGTCATGTGACTTAAACATGTGAAGATGGAAAACCTTACTCACAGTAATGAAAATATGCACTATTCTACAATGAAGTACCATTTCTGATACATCAAGGTAACAAGAAACACTGTTGTGGTCATTTGGAGAGTGAACCAGCAGATGTTAGCTCTGTCTTTCTCTGTCTCCCTTTCTTTCTGTCTGCCTTTCAAAATAAATAAGTAATCTGTTTTTTCATACAATGTATTTCCGTGAACTTTTTGAAGACCCTTTATATATTGCAATGGGAAGGATTTGAAGAGTCTGAAACTTTAGTACAGTTATTAGTATAGGTATAAATTGGCAGAACCCCCTGGAAGTCTACTTTGGTTCTATTTTATCAGAATGTAAAATGTATACATCTTTCAATCTGGCATTTCCAATCCTAGGAATCCATTTTATACATTTTTTTTCTTTTTTGACAGGCAGAGTGGACAGTGAGAGAGAGAGACAGAGAGAAAGGTCTTCCTTTGCCGTTGGTTCACCCTTCAATGGCTGCCGCGGCCGGCGCGCTGCAGCCGGCGCACCGCGCTGATCCGATGGCAGGAGCCAGGTGCTTCTCCTGGTCTCCCATGGGGTGCAGGGCCCAAGTACTTGGGGCCATCCTCCACTGCACTCCCTGGCCACAGCAGAGAGCTGGCCTGGAAGAGGGGCAACCAGGACAGAATCTGGCGCCCCGACCGGGACTAGAACCCGGTGTACTGGCGCCGCAAGGCGGAGGATTAGCCTAGTGAGCCGTGGTGCCGGCCCCCATTTTCACTTACTTGTGTGTCAAGTGACATGTATACAAGGATATTCACCACATCATTATTTATACTAGTCAAAAATTCTCCATTAATGATGAATTAGACAAACATTGCCAGTACATATGTTTGTATGTGCATAGGTTATCTCTTAAATGCAGGAAATCGATTACAAAAATTTCTCTGTGGGAAGGGAAATGGGAGATGATAACAAAAGGTGTGAAGGATATTTATTTTTATTGTACTGCCTTTTGTACCTTTTGAAGTCTCCACCATGTGCATTATAAACACATGCTTTCAGACATTGCATCATTTACAGGCAGGGTTGATTTAGTTGAAGCAACCTTCCCTAGTCTCTATCACATACCTCCAAGACATCACTGAGGAGATCTAGAGTATCAAAATAACATAGCAAAAACTAGTGGCATTGTTGGGCTAGGGAAACTGATGCCAGCAATAAATAATCTGAAACTTCAAAGTGCTAAAATGACAAAAGTTTTTCTCAATCACAAAATATTTTAACATGCTTGTTCTTGGTCAGATGGCTCTCTGGGGCAGTATTTTTCCAAAAAGTGATCAAGACACTCCTGTTCCTTCCATCATGTAGCTCTGCACTGAACAGGGGAAATTAAATAACATTTGCTGAAGGATTTTACGGGCTGGTCCGGGAAGTGGCACCCACAAGCATCTCTCCTTACAACCCAACTTTCTAGGAGTCATATGACCACTCACAGGAAGAATTGTATCACTCAGGGCAACAAAATGGAGTTATGGATAAACCAAAGACAATGGCCAGAATAAAAATCTACTCCATATGTGCTCAGGTTGTCACTTGGATCCACCTGTTATAACTTTATAAAATGTTTCTAAGGGGTAGGTGTCGGGCCTAGTAGTTAAGATGCTAGATTAGGATGCATGTATCCCATATTAGAGTGCTTGGGTTTGAGTCCAGGTTCTGTAACTCCAAGCTCCATTCCCAAGTCCAGCTGCCTGCTAATGTGCACTCTGAGAGGCAGCAGGTGATGGCTCAAGTTCACAGGTCCTTACCAGTCATGTGGGAGACTTGGCTTGGGTTCCAGGCTCCCAGCTTCACCCTGACCCAGCCCTGAGCTATTGATGACATTTGGGGAATTAATGATCAGATGGGAGCTCTGTATGTCTGTCTCCCTGCCTCTCAAATAAATAAATAAATTCATTAAATGAATATTTATTTAATAGGTAAATATTTATGTACTTGATAAATTAATTTTCATTTAATAAATTTATTTATGAGTTAATAGCTAATAATTAGATTGCATTTCCTATTAACCTTTCACCAATGGAGCCACACCTTCAATGGTGTCACAAACAGACTTTTTTTTTAAAGTGTTGTATTTGAAAGGTACAGTTATTGGGGGGAGGGAAGGGAGAGACAGAGAGAGAGAGAGATTTCCATCCACTAGTTCACTCTCCAAGATGGCCGCAACAGCTGGGGTTCGGCCAGGTCAAAGCCAGAAGCCAGAAGTTTCATATGGGTCTCCCACGTGTTTACAGGGGCCCAAGGACTTGGGCTGTCTTCTACTGCTTTCCCAGGCTCATTAGCAGGGAGCTAGATCAGAAGCACAGCATTTGGGATGAACTCACCCATATGGGATGCTGGCGTCACAGGTGACGGCTTTATCTGCTAAGCAATACCAACCCCTTTGAACAGACTCCTCAAAATTCGTCTATCAAAGAGTAGGTGTGTAGCCTGGCATTTGTAGATACCTACATATCCATATGGAGGCACCTGGTCTTAGGTCCCAGCTTCGCTTCCTGACTCCAGCCTTCTGCCACTGCAGACCCTGGGGGTCAGTGGTTATGGCTCAAGTAATCATATTCTTGCCATGATGTGGGAGACAACACCACAACACCAGTCCCTGATCTGTAGTTTTAATTTCTTGTAATGTGTTTCTCTAGTTTTCATGTCAGAGCAAGGAAGGCTTCCTAAAACTGATTGGAAAGTGTTTTCTCCTATTTTCTGGTGTTATTTATTCCTATAAAATTTCCTTTGTTGGAAAAAAAAATTTTGACAGGCAGAGTGGACAGTGAGAGAGAGAGACAGAGAGAAAAGTCTTCCTTTGCCGTTGGTTCACCCTCCAACGGCTGCCGCAGCCAGCGCACTGCTGCCGGCGCACCGCACTGATCTGATGGCAGGAGCCAGGTACTTCTCCTGGTCTCCCATGGGGTGCAGGGCCCAAGCACTTGGGCCATCCTCCACTGCACTCCCTGGTCACAGCAGAGAGCTGGCCTGGAAGAGGAGCAACCGGGACAGAATCTGGCGCCCCGACCGGGACTAGAACCCGGTGTACTGGTGCCACAAGGCGGAGGAATAGCCTAGTGAGCCGTGGCGCCGGCCACGTTGGAGAATTTTAAACTACAGCTTCAAGTTCTTTAATACATACGGAAATATGTAGTTTATCTGTTTGTTCTTGTGTGTGAGTTTTCATAATTTGTATCCCTCAGGAAACTGGTCCATGTAGTCTAAGTTGTTAAATTTGTGGAAACAGATTTTTCTGCAATGTTCCATTTTTAACTTTTGGTGCATGATGTCTCATTCATTCCTGTCTGGGCAGAGGTTGATCACTTTTACTGATCACTATTGGGTGATCCCTTCCTCCAGCTCTCTCCTTACCCGAATCCTTAACCTCTCCAGCTACCAGGATCCCTTTTTCTCAATTCTCTGACTGACAAAATGAGACTCACTTGAAGTTTTAGCTGCCAAGTTGCATCATGGGGGCCAACGCTTGTTAAGGCAATGAAAGAAAAGAGGGAAAACTAATCATGGGGATGCCCCCCATACTCTTCAGATCTTGGGGTCCCTTCATCTTAGTTCCTGGAAGACAGTCTTGTTGGGATTTTTAGATGCTCATGCTACGGCCACCACAGTGAAGCTCTATGACTGAGACTGCCCATGGGACAAGGCAGGAAGAGAAAAATGGAGAACAGAAAACTACAACAAAACAACTGTGGGTTCCCCCATATTCTCCTGCATTCAAGAGCCCTTTTTACAGGTCCGCTGAGCAGAAATACAGGATTTCTCCAGAAGTTGTTTAGGCCTGTGCCAACTGTGCAGTGTGTGCTCTATGGTTGCCCTTGGGTAAGAGATAAAGGGGAAACAAAATGAGAAGCTCACCTATGTGTGTGTGTACCTCTCTTCCTTTCATCTTCCCCATCTTAAATCTTTCTGCAACCACAAATTTTTCAGTGTCCACAGGTAGTTGCCTTCTATATTTTCTCCAGAGTTTTTAGTTGTAATCTGTGGTATTGTGGAAAAAAAGTATATATATTTGCTCTTCGACCCTGTTTGCTGGCACAGAGCTTGAATCCTTGGACTCTGTAAACTGGTGTCTTTTGTATACCACTAAATTGACTGATGGCTGGCAGTCTCTAGGTAGCTTCAGGATAGTGGCTGGTTCCAAGAAAGACAAAAGCAGGATTACAGAGCCAGGACTTTCAGTCCCATCCCCCAAGTTCTGGGAGAGGGCAGAGGAGCCGAGTTAAGTTTCTCATCAGTGGCAAATGATTGAATGAACCAAGCTTATGTAATGAAGCTGCCATAAAAAATCCAAAGGACAGGGCTGGAAGAGCTTGCAAAAAGCTAATTACCTGGAACCATCTAGAAGGCAAATTAGAATGTACCCAACTCCACAGGGAAAGAATCTCTTGTGCTTGGAACCCTTCCATACCTGGCCCTACCAATCTCTTCATCTGGTGTTCATCGATATTCTTTATAAGATCTTTTACAATAAGCCAGCAAATATATTACTCCCCTGAGTGCTGTGAACCACATTAGCCAATTAATGAACATAAGGAGGGTTGTGAGAACTCTGATTTATTTCTGGTAGGTCAGAGCACAGAAAAACAACTAGGCTTTGCCACTGGTATCTGAAGGGGAACAGTCTTGGGGACTAAAACCCCAACTCGTGGCATCTCGTGCTATTTCCAAGTAGGTAATGTCAGCACTGAACAAAATTGCAGGACATTCAGGTGATATGCTGCAGATTCGCTTGGTTGCTTGCTCCCCTAATTCATTTACACAGGTTTTCTGTGTTGATTGCTGTGGAATGAAGGCATAGGAAAAATTGAATTTGTTTACTCCCATATTCTCAGGTAGTTGTTGAGAAAGGCAGGCTGTAGTGGGCTTTCTCCATCTTGACCAAGTAGCTTGACATGTCTTTTATTGATCAAATACTTGTATCATACTTCTCTACTGTAAACGTATGTTTTTAAATTTAAATGTAGACAACATTTTTCCTGAGTGTTAAAAACATTTCTTCTGGGGCTGACCTTGTGGCCCGGTGGTTTAAGCCACTGCCTCTGATGCCAGCATCCCATATGGGCACAGGTCTGCATCCTTGCGGCTCCACTTCCAGTCCAGCTTCCAGGTAATGTACCTGGCAAAGAAGAAGATGGCCCATGTATTTAGCCCCTAAGCCCACATGGGAAACCCAGATGGAGGTACAGGCTCCTGGCTTCAGTTTGGCCCAGCCCCAGCTATTGGGGCCTTTTGGGGAATGAAGCAGAAGAAGGAAAATCTTCTCTTCTCTTCTCTTCTCTTCTCTTCTCTTCTCTTCTCTTCTCTTCTCTTCTCTTCTCTTCTCTTCTCTTCTCTTCTCCTCTCTCTCTCTCTCTCTATATATATATATATGTATGTATATATATATATCTTCCTCTCTCTCTGTAACTCTGTCTTTCAAAGATTTATTTTATTAATTTGAAAGGCAGAGTGTCAGGGACAGAGAGAGAGAGAGAGAGAGAGGCCTTTCATTTGCTGTTGCACCCCCCAAATGAGCTCAATGGCCAGGGCTGGGCCAGGCTGAAGCCAGGAATCAGGAGGTTCTTTCAGGTCTCCCACATGAGTGCAGGGGCCTGAACACTTGGGCCATCTTCTGCTGCTTTCCCAGGCACATCAGTAGGGAGCTGGATAGGAAGTGGAGCAGCCAAGACTCAAACCGGCATCCAGATGGGGTACTGGCACTACAGGTCGTGGCTTAACCCACTATACCACAGCGACAGCCCCATCTGCCTTTCAAATAAATAATTTTTAAAAAAAAAATTTCTTCTGAGTTGAGCTATTATTATTGTTGCCATTATTATTATTATACAATTTACCAAAAATAACTTTAATATAACTGATAATTTTCAGTTACCTTATATATCTGTGACTGAAAATTATTCAATATTAGTTATTACTAGAATGAGACAGATTCAGTGCCAGCTATGAAAAACCTTGTCCACATATAGAAGTTGACATAAGTGGAAGGAAGTTTATTAAAGTTTTGTCACCCAATTCTTTGAACTTCTTTCTAGATATATTCCAAAAATCACATAATTTTCCATTTTCAAAAATTATTTTTAATAACCTACTACCTCTAGATTTGATTAGTATCTCCCTTAGTTTTTGGAAGACAAAGAACTGGAAACTACCTGACTTTCAAAAGGCTTTGTTACTCAGTCATTAAGATAATGCATATTCTCATTTGGTGAGATGTTTAACATGATTTGCCAGCAGATAATTGTATCCAATTTTCTTGTGTTAGAGACAACTTGCTTAAGAAAGTTTGGGGAATACTAAGTGTCGTTACAATCAATACGACTTTTTGATGATTTAAATTATTTTATCAAGTACTTTGAATATATTTTTCTTAAGACTTCCAAGTTCCAGTTTTAGCTCCATTAGTCCTTACAACAATGATGTCCCAAAGACAACTCATATATGTTATTTTAATTTTTCTAACAGCCACAATAAAGAACTCAAAGAGTTGAAATTTATAATGCATGGCCGGCGCCGCGGCTCACTAGGCTAATCCTCCGCCTAGCGGCGCCGGCACACCAGGTTCTAGTCCCGGTCGGGGCGCCAGATTCTGTCCCGGTTGCCCCTCTTCCAGGCCAGCCCTCTGCTGTGGCCAGGGAGTGCAGTGGAGGATGGCCCAGGTGCTTGGGCCCTGCACCCCATGGGAGACCAGGAAAAGCACCTGGCTCCTGGCTCCTGCCATCGGATCAGCGCGGTGCGCCGGCCGCGGCGGCCATTGGAGGGTGAACCAACGGCAAAAGGAAGACCTTTCTCTCTGTCTCTCTCTCTCTCACTGTCCACTCTGCCTGTAAAAAAAAAAAAAAAAAAAAAAGAAATTTATAATGCACTTCATCCAGATTAGTATATAAAAATGTCTCACTTAAACATCTAATCAGTTTAATACATTTTCACTATTTAGTTTTCAATTCCTCAGTTACATTAGCTACACTTGAAGTGCTGGCTGAGAAGCCCCATGTGGCTCGTGGCTACAGTGTTGGGCGGTGTAGGGAGAGACAGCATCTGCCACGTAATCTAACTGGCGGAGCTAGTCCTTATTATCCATACAGTCATCCAAATTAGATGACTTTCTGTCAGAAAGTCTTTATTTATCAACAAAAAGAAACTAACATTAAGCTGCACTTTGAGAACCACTATAAAAAGCATTTTATAAGAACGTATAATATAAGATAGGTCACTAAAAGAGCCAAGTAAGAGTAAATCAACTTTGGTCTAATATAAATCAATCTGCTTTGGTTGTTAAGAGATAACACACAATCATAGATCTAAGACTTTTATAGTTTGATTTTTATTTATGTATTTATTTGAAAGGCAGAGTTACAGAGATGCAGAGGCAGACAGAAAGAGAGGTCTTCCATCAGCTGGTTTACTTCCCAAATGGCCGCAACAGCTGCAGCTGGTCTGATCCAAAGCCAGGAGCCAGGAGCTTCTTTTGGGTCCCACGCAGGTGCAGGGACCCAAAGACATGGGCCATCTTCCATTGTTCTCCCAGGCCATAGCAGAGAGCTGGATCAGAAGTGGAGCAGCTAGGATCGGCACCAGCACCTATATGGGATGCCAGCACTGCAAGCGGTGACTTTACCAGCTATGCCACAGCGCCGGACTCTATAACTTGATTTAAAATAATACAATATAGGGGCCAGCGCTGTGGCGTAGGGGTTAAGCCATCACCTGCACACTGGCATCCCATATGGGAACCAGTTCAATTCCTGGCTGCTCCACTTCCGATCCAGCTCCCTGCTAACGCACCTGGAAAAAACAGTGGAAAATGACCCAAATGCCTGGGCTCCTGCACCTATGTGGGGGACCCAGAAGAAGCTCCTGGCTCCTGGCTTGGGATTGGCCCAGTTCCGGCCAACCCTTTTGGCCATTTGGGGGATGAACCAGCAATTAGGTGATCTTTCTCTCTGTTTCTCCCTCTCTTTCTATAACTCTGTGTTTCAAATAAAATAAATAAATCTTTAAAAAATACAGTATCATATACAGCTAAAATTATGTTCTTTATAAAGCAAGAGGTATGGTATAAGATGTGGTGTACCTAAGCAAATCTATGTGTACATATTGATCTCTGGTATTTAACTTTTAGAAATAATTAAATTAAAATCATTAAACACTTCCATTAATTCTATTATCCAATAATTTTTTAAAGAATTATCAGTTTTAGAGTGAAATTATCCACTAATTTTTTAAAACACCATCTCACATTTTCCTATGTATTTAGCAGAAAGAGAAAGTTATGTAACACTAAAAAGGAAACAATTGCTTCAGCTGCTAGAATACAAGTTTTTAAAAAGATTCATCTATTTATTTAAAAGGCAGAGTTAGAGAGAGGGAGATACAGAGACAGAGCTAGAGAGAGATTTTACAGCTGTTAGTTCACTTCCCAGATGGCTGCAACCACCAGGGCTGGGCCAGCTGAAGCCAGGAGCCTGGAACTCCATCCAGGTCGCCCACGAGGGGTGCAGGGAACAAAGGATTTGGGCTCCTTCTGCTGCTTTCCCAGGTGCATGAGCAGGGAGCTGGATTGGTAGTGGAGAAGCCAGGACTTGAACCAGTGTCCATATGGGGTACGGCATTGCAGTCAGCCACTAAACCCACTGCAACACAATGCTAGCCTCTAGAATATTTTTTAAATTGTTTTTTGTTTAAATTTTTTTTCTTTTTTTCCAGAGGCTAGAAGATACTTCTTTTTCAAGAGAAGGCAAAAAATGCTTTTAAAATGGGAATCAGATGAAGATGACATGGTAGGCAGAATTCTAAGATGTCCCCAAGATTCCTGCCCCACTGCTGTTCGTTATCTACCCCCCCACACCCCTGCTCTTGAGTGTGGCTAGGACTGGTGAATGTGATGGGATAACTGCTCCTTTGATTAGGATATGCAGTTGGCTTTCAGTATCCCCATGTTCCACGTCCACAGATTCAACCAACTTGGAATGGAAAATGGGGGAAAAAATTGCTTCTAAACATGTGCATATGCTTTTCCTAGTCACTTCCTAAACAATACAGTATAACAACTGGTTTTTAGAAAAGTTTTTAGAGTTTATTAATCCTATGGAAAAAAATTTTACAATTACTGAAGAAAAAGTCACTGCAGAATCTTTGGTCTTCATGCCTTTTGTCAACACCAACCTTGGCTTTTGGGGTCCACTGGACTTCATTCTGTTCTTACTCTCCTTTTGCTGTTTTCTTGATGTCTTTTTCTTCCCATACAAGCTGTGTCTTACAAGTCTATATTTGGGTTAATTTTGCTTTGCATAAATCAGGAAATAAACATCATGCCAAAACTGGTTGTTTTGCCATCATTAAAATGGATTCTGAACCCCAAGACAAAGATGACATCCCATGCTAGTTTTCTGGCTAGTTTTTCCTGAAATTCTGCCTTAAGTACCATTGCCTTCCCAGAGTGAAAGACCTTTACAACCATTTTTTCCTCTGAAGTAGTCAATTGGTCATGAGCTTCCAGTCCTGACAGCTACTGTGTCATGGCAGCTGACCCTCCAACAGGGAAGAAAAGTATGACAACTATTCACATGGCATTTACATTGTGTTAGGTATTGTAAGTAATCCTGAGATGATTCATAGTATAAGGGAAGATATGGGTAGGTTATACACACACACTTGCCATTTTGTGTTAGGGACTTGAACATCTAAGGATTTTGGTATTCTCAAGATGGCACCGGAACCAATCCTCTACAGATTCTGAGGAATGACTGTATTATAAGACTATTTCAGCAGACTGCGAAGATTCTCCAATTGACTTTGAAGAAAGAAGCAGCTATATTGTTTTAAGTGCTTTGGGGAGGACCACGAGGCAAAGAATTGCAGAGAACATTAAGAGCTGAGAGCAGATGACTGACAGCTGGGACCTCAGTCCTACAACCACAGGGAACTGAATTCGGCCAGCAACCAGTGAACTTAGAGGACTGTGAGACCCTAGGAAGAGGAGTCAGTTAAAACTCTGCTATATTCTTGACTCCTGGAAACTGAGACAAACGTGTCAATTTGGCTGCTGAGTCCATCACAGTTCATGGGAATTTGTTACACAAAACAGAAAACTAATACAGACGGCTTGTCATAGAGGAATAAACACTTTTGATGTGATTTAATGAAAGTCTAACTACTATATATTAAATAATCTACTCAGACTTAAAGAAATTACATTAAATGTTCATGTATGGATTTTATCCAGCGTCAAACACTTGAAAAATTTGGCACTCCAAGGGGACTTCCCAGTTACCTTTAATAATTGTTCTTGTTAACCTGTATTCCTTCAGCCTATTTCATTTCCAGTCAATGACACATCTCAGGGGTTAGTACCATTACTGAAGAGAGATTTTAAAACTTAAATTTATGATAAAAAGCTTTGTTCAACCTTTCACTATTTGTTATTGGAGTTCTCTTTGCTGTCCCCAGATTTCCCTTGTGAACAATGCATTCTTGGACACCTGTCAAGGGATAAAAGGAGTGAAGCTGTTATGCAAGAGTCACTGCCACTCCCATCCTCCACACTGGTTCAGAACAGCCCCGAGAGGCCAACATATTCATCCATAAGTCAGTGTTTTGTTCACCCTGACTGAGAGATGTTGAAGTCCAGGAAAGGCAGGAAGCTTTAAGGGGGTGAGAGGATTATGGCATCTTGACTCAAGGGCCCATTTTCAATGCCCATCGTCTTGTCATCTTGGAAGTTATCACCCTGGGACACTGTCGGCTTGCAGTCATACTCAGGATGAAGGGGGGATTACTTTTCTTTGTAAAGTGGGACAATTGCTGTTGTGAAGGGGAGATGGGGAAGGATAGTCTGAGTCATGATACAGGAGGGTACCTGTGGAAGTTGAGGATGTGGAAATAGAACTTTTAAAAAGTCTAGGCACTGGGGCTGGCGCTGTGGCAAAGCGGGTAAAGATGCTGCCTGCAGTGCCGGCATCCCATATGGGCACTGGTTCTACTCCTGGCTGATCTACTTCCGATCTAGCTCTCTGCTATGGCCTGGGAAAGCAGTGGAAGATGGCCCAGGTCCTTGGGCCCCTGCACCTGCGTGGGAGACCCGGAAGAAGCTCCTGGCTCCTGGCTTTGGATCAGTGCAGCTCCTGCTGTTGTGTCCAGTTGGGGGGGGGGGGTGAACCAGCAGATGGGGAGTGAACAGAGGATGGAAGACCTCTTTCTTTCTCTGCTTCTCCTCTCTCTGTGTAATTCTGACTTTCAAGTAAAATAAATAAATATTTTTTTAAAAAATTATAGGCACCTACATATCCCCTGGAGAGTCTTCCTGTTCTCCAGTTCAAAGATCTTGACTCTACAGCATGGGTTCCTCCGGGAAATGACTGTATCTTACTGTGTTTATTCTTGTCCTTTCCTCCTTTAGCACCAGATGTGGTAGAGAATAGACTTATGTTTAGAAAGCAAAACATATGAGCATTTTAAAAAAAAATTATTTATTTATTTATTTGAAAGTCAGAGCTACACAGAGAGAGGAGAGGCAGAGAGAGGTCTTCCGTTTGCTGGTTCACTCCCCAATTGACCGCAACGGCCAGAGCTGTGCCGATCCGAAGCCAGGAGTTTCTTCCAGGTCTCCCACGTGGGTGCAGGGGCCCAAGGAGTTGGGTCATCTTCTGCTTCCCCAGGCCATAGCAGAGAGCTGGATCGGAAGTGGAGCAGCCAGGACTCGAACTGGCGCCTGGCGCTTCAGGCCAGGGTGTTAACCGCTGCACCACTGTGCCGGCCCCAGATTTCGCCATCTTATAATTCAAACTGTCAAACAGTATGTCTGCATTGTGCAAGGAAGACAAGCACTACAACTAAATTAATTGTTTAAAGGAGGATTATTATGTAAATTAAGAGTTGTATAGTGCCCAGAACTTGACTACTATGCAAAAAAGGGCTATTGCAACAAACTAATTCAGTCTCAGGGTACACTGTACATGTGGTGGAAACCAGATAGTTCCAGAATATCCTAGCAAGTCAAGGGAGTTCATGGAGTGAAGGTGTTTGCATCAAAAAGAAATCTTTCTTTAAAATTAAAGGGGTGCTGCGGTATAGCAGGAAAAGTCACTGCCTGAGGTACTGGCATCCCATATGATTAATGATTCATGTCCTGGCTGCTCTGATCCAGCTCTCTGCTAATATCCTGGGAAAGCAGCAGAGGATGGGCCAAGTGGTTGGCTCCTAAACCCACGTGGGAGACCCAGAAGAAACTCCTGGCTCCTGGCTTTGGATTGGCCTAACTCTGGCCATTGCAGTCATTCAGAGAGTGAACCAGCAGATGGAAGATCTCCCTCTCTGTCTCTGTAACTATGCCTTACAAATAAACGAATAAATAAATATTTTACAAAAGTAAAATTAAGAAAAAATAAGCTTTCAAATATTTTCCCCCGTTCTGTTGGAAGCTACTTATAAAACAAAGGCTTAATATCTGGAATATATCAGCAACTTAAAAAGCTCAACAGCACTGTTTACAATAGCCAAAATATGGAATCAACCAAGGTGTCCTTCTGATGAAGAGTGGATAAAGAAATGAATGAAATCCTACCATTTGCATCAAAGTGGATACAAACTGGAAAACATCATGTTGAGTGAAAAAGCCAGACACAAATAGACAAATACCACATGTTTGCCCTTTTATGTGGGAGCTAAAATTTCTAAGAGAAAAAAATAAAAAAAAACAAGCCAAAAAAGAAACGTTTGTGTGTATCTGTATTGCTGCAATTATACTTTTGCCAAACTTTTTTTTATATCTTTGTCAAACCAATGGTTAAGAATGACATACTACTATATTTGTTAACAATCTGTGATTATTCAAAAATTGACTATGAGTGAAATTGACATCTTTTCATCTAATTATTGTTTATTAGCCCTTGCCTGTATTCCTGCTGAACTATCATCTTTTCACTTTTTATTTGTTGATATCTTTATTTAGCAGAACACTAAACCTTTGAATATATTGTAAATTAAAATGCATTATGTCAAAAATGTAAAAAGAAAGAGGGGAATATGGATGGATGAAGGCAAGTATTATATGCTTAGAACTGTATCTATGAACTACATTGAGTCTGTTCTCTTTATATGAAAAGTTATATTAAGAAAAAATACATAGAAGACATTAGAATATAGGAAAATAAGCAAGAAAACAAACTGGAATGAGGTAGCTTTGCTCTTGCTGAGGTTAGAATATAACGGTTCGATGCTGTCTTTGTCAAATCGGGGTTTTCACTTCCCCAGCTCTCCAACTCTTGAGGGCAAAGAGGGGAGATGGCGTTGATCTTCCTGCTTCATCCTTTCACTCTCGGGAAAAAGGCAGCTGGTCAGGGAGAGGTACAGCCTTAACGAAGTCAACGAGAAGAGAGCAGGGTGCTTTTGAGAACACGCACAACAGCGAGCCCAGGGCACGGGCAAGGGGAACGGGGTACAGCAGCAGATCTCTTGGCCTCTGAGCCCCAGAAGTGGGGGTGAGACTAACACCCTCCTTCCTAAAGAAAATGACTCAACCCTGTTTTAATCTGACTTAAAATCAACCAGATGTCCTTGCAGGTGGATGTGAGTCACAACGGATTGGATGAAGACACATTTCTGTGGTGAATTCCCCTCAATAAGAAACCACAGGCCCTGACCGCTGGAGAAAAGCTACAGCTGAGTCCTCAGCTTCGCCTTCTGGTGTAGAAAGTTGCAAGAACTTTCATTATAATGTTGCATTCCTACCCCTAGCTGTACATGGAACACGTGGAACATAATGATAATTTAGTGGTCATGCCCCCGTCCCTTCCAGAATTTCTCCAAGACTTAATGAATTTGTGTATCTTTCCCCAGAAGGAAACCCTATACAACTTGTAACTCCTGACTATTCTGGGGAAGCTGGTTTTTGGTCACAAATCCACCTTGGCCCTTAACTTGACCAACACAAATATATTCCTTTCTGCTTACAGCTCAAATCATTGTGTGTTTCTATTGGAATACAGGCGAGACAAGAACTCTCCAGACATTTTTTTTTTTTTGGTCTATTTCAAGGTAGGTTGATTCCAGGTCTAAGCTCAGGTCCACATGTGATCTGGAATTTGAAGGGCACTAAAATCTAAATGTAGAACCTTGAAGTTTTTTTGTTTTGTTTTTGTTTTTGTTTTTTGACAGGCAGAGTGGACAGTGAGAGAGAGAGACAGAGAGAAAGGTCTTCCTTTGCCGTTGGTTCACCCTCCAATGGCCGCCGCAGATGGCGCATTGCGGCCAGCGCACTGCGCTGATCCGATGGCAAGAGCCAGGTGCTTCTCCTGGTCTCCCATGGGGTGCAGGGCCCAAGCACTTGGGCCATCCTCCACTGCACTCCCTGGCCACAGCAGAGAGTTGGCCTGGAAGAGGGGCAACCGGGATAGAATCCGGTGCCCCGACCGGGACTAGAACCCGGTGTGCCAGCGCCGTAAGGCGGAGGATTAGCCTACTGAGCTGCGGCGCCGGCCTGAAGTTTGTTTTAAATAATGCTATGAGGCTGGCGTTTGGCCTAGTGGTCAAAATGTCCACATCTTATATCTGACTGCCGGAGTTTGATGCCTACCTCCAGCTCCTGACTCCAGCTTCCTGCTAATGCAGACCCTGGTGGGCAGCAGTGATGGCTCAAGTCATTGGGCTCCTGATGGAGTTCCCAGCTCCTGGCTTCGGCTTGGCCCAGTTCTGGCTGATGTAATCAACTGTGGAGTGAACCAGTGAATGAGAGATCTCTGTCTCTCTCTGTTTATATATATATATATATATCTCAAATAAATACATACAATAAAAAAAAAACAAATGATACTGTAGAAGTTTCTAGGGTCCATAACATGCAAAATGCTCTGTGAATCTTTGAAGGGTGCCATTATAAAGACAGAAGAATGGAATTCAGGTGGAATTGGGCTGGTAGTGGTTTCTAACATTGATTTTCTAACATTCTAACATTGCAAATCCTCTGCGGATCTCTTAAAAACCAAGTGCTGATGCCATATTCCAGACTGACCATGTCAGGGTCTCCAGGGGTGGGACCCAGGCAACAATAATTCAAGAGTCCTCACTAATTTCAAAGTGAAGAAGTGGAGACAGCTGGGTCACCTACTTCTTACTTTCCAGGCAGTGCTCATTGTATTCAAGTTAGCATATTCTATTTATAGTTTAGTTTACCATAAGTACTCAAGGGTAGGCAGAATATTATAGCAAAATTCATATTTTGACTATACATTCCATAGAACTATCAATCAGTGCAGTTGGCACCTTACCCTTCCTCTCCCTTTTTTTTTTTGGAAATGGAGCATTTAGATTCACTTCACTTGAAAAGCAGGGGATGGGGGGGGGGAGAGAGAGAGAGAGAGAGAGAGAGAGAGAGAGAGAGAGAAAATGTCCCATCTGCTGGTTCACTCCTCAAATGCTCAAAACAACAGGGCTGGACCAGGCCAAAGCCAGGAGCCGGGAACTCTATCCGAGGACTGAAGTACTTGAGTCACTACCTGCTGTCTCCCAGGAAGCTGGATCAGAAGAGAAGACAGGACTGGGACCCAGGCACTCTGATATTGGATCTGGGTGTCCCAAGTGGCATCTTAATTACTGTGCCAAATGCCTGCCTTTAAATACTTTTAAAAAATTTTATTTATTTATTTGAAAGGCAGAGTTACAGAGAGACAGAGTCAGAGAGAGAGAGAGAGAGGTCTTCCACCCACTGGTTTACTCTCCAAATGGCCGCAATGTCAGGAGCTGAGCCGATCATAAGCCGGGAGCTAGGGGCTTCTTCTCAGTCTCCCACATGGGTACGGGGGCCCACGCACATGGCCATCTTCCACTGCTTTCCCAGGCCATAGTAGAGAGCTGGATTGGAAGTGGAGCAGCCGGGAGTAGAACCAGTGCCCATAGGGGATGCCAGCACTGCAGGCAGCATCTTTACCCCCTTTGCCACAGCGCCAGCCCCTTAAATACTTTTTATGGAAGCCAGCACTGTGATGTACTGGGTTAAGCCCCTGTCGGCAATGCCCACAACCCATATGGATGCCAGTTTGACTTCTGACTGCTCCTCTTCCGATCTAGCTCCCTGCTAATGTGCCTGGGCATACAGCAGAAGATGGCTCAAGTGCTTGGGCCTCTGCATCCACTTGGGAGACTCGGATGAAGCACCTGGCTTCAGCCTGGCTCAGCCCCGGCCATTGCGGCCATTTGGGGAGTGGACCAGCAGATGGAAAAATCTCTGTCTCTCCCTCTCTTTCTCTGTAATTCTGACTTTCAAATAAGTAAATAAATCTTTAAAAAATGCTTTTTATGGAGTTTTATTTTTGGTCCATGTGAATATCTAAAGAGAATTAAATTTAAAAAATTAAGGATGTGAATGAAAGAAAATAATGAAGCTTATCCACATATAGTTGTCGCTCCCCGTCTTCATGGAGGAACGACACAGGACCCTGCGCTGTTCTTTCGTCTGCTCGGCCCTCCCCGGGTTTGCTGCTGGTTCTTCCCGGGTTGGCTACTGTCCCTTCCACCTCCGTGGAAGGGCGGTTCCCCCTGCCACCTTCCCCACTTCCGCGGGGGAGCGGCACACCGCCGGCCGGCTCTCTCGGGGGCTGCACAGATGTTCCTTCAGATAGATGTTCCTGGTGCATGTTGTCTCTCTCCTCCTTTATAGTCCTCTTCCGCCAATCCCAACTCGGCTGCCCACACGCCGAGTACGCTGCTCTCCTCCAATCAGGAGCAGGATCAGCTCCTGGAGGTCATCACTCAAGTTGGCAAGAGGCAGCTGCGTAGAAGCTGTTTCCTCCTCTCCCAGCGCCATATTGTGGGAGAGCAGATGCATAGAATAAGTCTTAATTCCAGTAACTTAGTCTAGTCCGAGTTGCTCCCCACATAGTAAAATATAATTTGTACAATATACATTAAATTTAAAAGTTGCAGAATAATATGTACAGTACTTTCTCATTCACTCAGTTTTTCAATTGACACACACATAAGAGTTTCTAATTCATGTTCTAGAGACTAGGGATACAGAAGTAAACAAGGCAACTGAAGCGTTATCTTCTGGTATGAGCAAGTAGGCAAGCACATAAATGAACAAGGTAATCTCAAACACGCTGATGAAGAGGGACTTAGGTTAAGGAATAGCTACTTGATGGGTGTCACAAAAGGTCTCTGTATGGAAGGTACTTATGGACTGAAATGTGGTTGAGGAAGTCCTGAGTAAAGAGGGTGGTCCAGGAAGGCCACCTTGAGGGCAAAGGTCCTGAGGCTGGGACAGCCTGCAGATTTGAAGATCTGGGATAAAGTATGGAGAGAGGTAGGAGATGAAGTCAGAGTGGCAATCAGGAGGTAAATCATGTTGTTTTTTTTTTTTAAATGTGTATTTACTTATTTTCATCTTACCCACTGATTCACTTCTCAAATGCTTGCAACAGCCAGGGCTGGGTAAGGCAGAAGCCAGGAACCAGGAACTCCACCAGGGTCTCCCACATGGGTGGCAGGGGTCCAAACACTTGAGCCACTATCTGCTACTTCCAGGATACATTAGCAGGAAGCTAGATTGGAAGTGGAGGTGCTGGGACTTGAACCAGTACTCTGATATGGGATATGGGTATTCCAAATGGCAGCTTAACCCATTGTGCCATCATGCTTGCCCCAATTAATGGGTTTAAATAAGAGAATAAACATACTTTCGTATACACATTTAAGACATCTGGAAGGGTATACAAGAATATTAAGTGGCTATTTTAGAGTTCTTTTTATACTTTTATTTATTTATTTTTTTTTTTTGAGAGAGAAGGAGGAGAAAGGGTTGGAGAGAGAGAGAGAGAAAGATCTCATCTATTGGTTCACTCCCAAGAAGCACTGCGAAAGGCAAGACTACAGAACCAGGCAGAAGCTGGGAGCCAGGAATACAATCCAGGTCTCCCACATGCGTAGGAGGGACCCAGTTACTTGAACCAATCACCCTGCATCCCAGGGTCTGCAGTAACAGGAGCTGGAGGTGGGACTCAGACCCAGATACTCTGATACGGCACCTGGGCATCCTAACAGGTGTTTTAGCTGCTAGGCTAAATGCCTGCTTGAGTCTTTAATTTCTTATCCTTGAGTAAGGTATGTATTTTTATAAATGCATAAGAAATAGAAATATGCTTCAGAGAAAAAAAGATTTTTTTAATATGGAGTTGGACTCAAGGTAAGTAAACCTGAATACTATTAACTAGAAGTTTGTGATTCCTTTGGTTGTACACCCTCTAGCGGTCACAATGAGGTAGTGCTGGTGACTGTGTCCTAGCACAAGCTTCCTATAGTTTAGAGCTAAAATACCTTTCATAAAACTCTGAGACACTCAGCAAAAGGAGTTTGAAATCCTGAAGTTGTGTAATCCCTGCAAAATGCTGGCTGGGAAGACCTCAAAACTTGCTATAATGACCAATAAAATCACCTACTATGAATTGTGAAACGGAGGCCAGCAAAGTCTAGTTTTAAATTTTAAAACATCAGGAAAATCCCAGGGCAAATGTCTTGAAACTATGGGTTAAATACCCCGACCCTGGCCATGATCTCTCCTGAGCCTTCACCAGGCTTATACTACGTTGTCTTCTCTCCGCGTGCACAAAGCAACCTCTTTTCCCCTTCTTGGTCCGCTCACCCATCCTACAGAGCTTCTCCAACAACTCACTGTTCCTTCCTTAGTGACCCCATACTACTTCCTGACCATGTAAGTAACAGCAGACGTTTGTGGAGCCATCATCAGGTGACAGACACCTCGTTGGTTCCTGCCATCTTGGTCGAGCCTCTCAGGAAGGTGCTATTGTCGCCCCCTGTACAGATGAAGAAGGGCAATCGGGGCGCAGGCTGTGAAGGAGGCGCACACAGCTGGAAAGTGGAAGCCGGCATTTGAATCCAGATCGGATTCTAGACCACACATATTTAGCCAGTAAGCTTTACTTGAACACAGTCCTTTCTATTTGGATATTAAATATCTATTTTAATAAGTACAGATCATGGGTCATAAAATCACATGCCTATGCGGGGCTAGGATGTAAGTGCTGAAAATTTCAGATATTATTCTTTATTTTCTAAAAGGAATATGTATTCTCTCATTTTTTTGAAACCTGAGGCCTTCTTTGCTCTACCTTTGGTTTTGTACACTTGATAGAAATAGAATCGAAAGAGCTTTTTACTTCCCTCTTCACATTATCATAAAAATATAAATAACATTGTGATAATACCTGGCAGCTGACAGTTGGCCTCAGTTTCAATGGCACAGGTTCCATCTAAAGGGGGCTATTCCCAGCTCGTTCCGGGCAAAAGTTGCTACAGGGACTGGCAAGTGGACTCAGAGTTGTCTGATTTTCTCTTTTTCAAGAGAAAGTAAATGGCTGGAATATTACATAATATTTCCCAGTTTTACAATGTTGGCATCTAATTCACAATGTCTTTTAGGAACAAGGTTTGTGGAAAGCCTGATTTGACCTGTGGGTCACAAGTTGTCTTCTATCTTTAATTGCGAGGCAAACTTTTCATGGGAGAAACCACTAGAACAGATTCCCTTTATAGCTCTCACAGCGCTAGGCATACACTATGTCCTCGTGGAACTTTTGCTGAGCCATTTATCTGTTCATGAATATCATTCTATATTTACATTTCACTTCCTTTTGCCAGACATTCAACTTGGCAAGCTGTGGTTTTCAGAGTCACTTGATATTTGTGAATTTATCAATCAATGAAATATATTCTCTGAATTATCGAAGGGCATGAGGCATAGGATGTAGAAAGTACTCATTAGAAGTTTTTATTTTGTTCTATTAATATTTCCTATCAGATTAGTGCTCCTGGTTTAGGTGGCCTTGCTGCAAATTAGAATCACTGAGAGGAGTTTTGAAAAAAATATCCATGCCCATGTCCCACCCTGAGGCTCTCTTCTAATTGGTCTGTAGGAGGGTGCTGGCATTCACACACATATGTTTAAGTTCACCAAGTGTGACATAGCTGTAAGATGATTCCAAACACTTAGACTGCTATGTGAGTGGCATGTTTTGCTGCATCAGGAACATGGAGTTTACTCCTTCTCCCTGTGAGAATGTTCCATCAGACCCTATCAAACCACATATGTGAATTATTGGCCTCAACTACCTGACTTCAAAACATACTTAAACCCAAGAACTTGACAGACATTTTGGCACACAGGCTGCAGCAGGGTCACCCCCTGCAAGCCTTCGGGCTGTTCTCTGAAAATACTGACACTGCTCTCTGGCATCGGACTGGGCATGGATTCTTCCCGTGCCCATCAAGCCATCTCTCCCGAGAGCCTCTTGTAGGAGGTATGCCTCAGACTTCAGTTAGACTTTGCAGCCACAGAGGCCTCCTTCTGTTCTGAGCAGCTAGACTCCTTGTTGGAACAGAACTGGAACTCATTATGGGGCTCATTTCCCTCATCTGTCAAGTGTATGCCTTCTGAAATTTGTCCTCATTCCCTCTCGCCAACTTTAAACCTTAGAAGAAAGAAAAAAACATAAAACTCTTTGTATGGCAATACACCATGTTATCTGTGAAATCACACCTTGATCATCTCCTTATTTTAATCATAAAAAACACTAAATAATTGTAATGTGTAGCCAGACTAAAGGAATATTGATCTAGCTTCTGGGAATCAGAACTCAGGACAAGAGGCTCACAGATCTTGTAGCCGGAAGTTACCTCACCAATGACCTGGCCTGGTTTCATGGCCTTAAGAAACAATTTTTCTTAACTATTGTATATGTACACACTCACACACACACACACACACACTACACAATTGTGTCTGGTTATATTACTAATACACTCTACTATAATTCTATTTGAGAAGATGCATAAAACTGAGACAGCAGGAGATACTGAAGTGCTTGTTTCCCAGAAATACTCAATTGAATTTCAAGGAATTTGTTCTGATTAAAATAAATGCTATAGTAATAGAATCGCCAAAGTAACAATTAAAAAAAAATGTTGGGGGCCAAAGTTGTAACTCAGTAGGTTAAACTCTCATTTGCAGCAGTGGCATCCCACATTGGAGTGCTGGCTTCTGTCCTGCCCATTTCACTTGCAGTGCAGCTTCCTGATTGTGCACCTGGGAAGGCAGCTAAAGTACTTGGGTCCCTGTCACCTGTTTGGGAGACACTGATGGAATTCCTAGCTTCTGGCTCCAGCTTGGCCCAGCCCTTGCTATTGCAGCCATTTTGGAAGTGAAGGGGTAGATTGAAGAGCTTTAAACCATGTTTTAAATTAAAGAATTTTTAAAAATAATATTTATTTATTTATTGAAATGCAGAGTGACACACAGAGAGAGAGAGAGAGAGAGAGAGATAATGATCTTCCATTTGATGTTGCTGTTTGCAACAGCTGGATCTGGGCCAGGCCAAAACCAGGAGCCAGGAACTCTATTTGGAACTCTCATGTCGGTGGCAGGGACCTAAGCACTTGAGCCATCATCTGCTGCCTCCAAAGGTTTGCATTAGCAGGAAACTGGATTGGAAGTGGAGGCAACACTTGATTCCAGGTTCAGGGATATGGGATGCAGGCTTCCTAAAGTGCAGCTTAATATGCTGTACTACAATGCCTACTCCCAAAGGAATAATTTTGTGAATTGTTCCTTTACCAACATATAGCATACTGGCCACTTTTCTATGATAATTAGCAATTTTTAATAGAAAAAACACAGCAAAAAATTTAGAAGTATTAGACTATCCAGGGACTGGCGCTGTGGCACAGCAGGTTAAAGCTCCAGCCTGCAGTACTGGCATCCCTAGCTGTTCCACTTCTGATCCAGCTCCCTGTTAATGTGCCTGGGAAAGCAGCAGAAGATGGCCCACGTGCTTGGGTCCCTGCACCCACATGGGAGACTTGAAGACGCCCCTGGCTTCAGATTGGCTCCGCTCCAACCCTTGCAACCATTTGGGGAGTGAACTAGCAGATGGAAGACCTCTCTCTCTGTAAGTCTGTCTGCCAAATAAATAAAACAAAGTATCCAAGTTTTATCTTCCATTCTTGTATTAGGACCATCTAGTTTTTCTCCCTGAAGTAAACAACTCTTAGAGATTTCTTTCTTTTTTAAAATAAACTCATTTGTTAATATTACTTTTCCATGAACTTAAAAAAATTATGTGAGAGAGAGATTTAGACAGAAAGAATGAGTTCCCATGCACTGGTTCACTTTCCAAATGCCTGAAACTTCAGGGGTGGGGTGGGGGGCTGAAACCAAGTCTCTCTCATGGGTGGCAGAAACCTGAGTACCTGAGTCACGACCTTGCCTCTCAGGGTCCACATTAGCAGAAAGCTGGGAGCCCCCGGGGCTGTGGTTAAGTGGGAAAAGCCCGCTGCCTGCAGTGCCGGCATCCTATATGGGTGCCAGTTCCAGTCGCAGCTACTCCACTTTCGATCCAGCTCTCTGCTATGGCCTGGGAAAGCAATAGAAGATGACCCAAGTGCTTGGGCCCCTGACCCACGTGGGAGCCCGAAAAGAAGCTCCTGGCTCCTGGCTTCAGATCTGCCCAGCTCCAGCCATTGTAGCCATTTGGGGAGTGAACCAACAGATGGAAGAACTCCCTCTGCCTCTGTCTCTCACACACCGAAGGAAAAAAAAAAAAAAAAAAGCTGGAATCAAACCCAGGTACTCGCATGTGGGGTGCGGGCATCCTAAGCATCCTAACCAGTCTTAACTGCCTTTTGAATAAATACATCTTAAAACAAAACACACACAAAAAACGGAGGGACTGAAATAGGGCGGTGAAGGTCCTGGCAGGCTACGATCGCTTTCCACCGGACCTTAATTCAAAGCAGGTGAGTGGAATCTTGAGAGCAGGGAGCTAAGCTAGAACCCAAACCCTTGGATCAGATGGAGGTGGGGGCGAGGTGTGGGAGACGAAGATGAACGGTGGCAGGCGCAGTTTCTGAACTTGGGTTTTTCTCTCTGGAGCTTCTTCTCTGTCAGAATCGCAAGGGAAAGTCGCCGATTTGGTTTGTCACGATAGGACTTCGGCCGAGCCTAGAGAAAAAGTGAGAGGCTGGAAAGGGGCAGTTCTCCGTCAGAGGGTGGCGGCAGGGCGGAGACCACCCGTGGACTAATCTCAGCCCTCGCTCGCAGCTTCTGAGCACTACGCTGCCTTCCTTCCAAGCTCTCGTCTTTGCTTCTGTGCTGCGTTTTACTAGTTCCCTCTTCCCACAGCCAGATCAGGTAATTGATGCAAAATTAGCACTTCCGGAGGGACGGCGCCTGGGAGAGTGGAAGTGACTGGCCAGCCCAGGATGCCCCTGTAGCGGCGCTGCCCCACTACCTTCTGGGAGTTGTAGTCCCCGGGGCGAGCCACGCCTCCGGCGCGGGGGCAGCTGGGTGGGTTTTCTTCTGGTTGCCCAGGCTTTGAGGTTGGGCGTTGAGTTTGTGAACTTTAGGGTCCAAAGACCTTTACCGCTGTCAAGAAGTCCTACGTGATTTCTACTAAATGCTTTGGCTGTCAAAAAGTTCTGCGTGACTTCTGTTATACGCTTTGATATGTATATTTTTCTTCAATAAGCATATGTAAATAATATATGATATTTGCTTTTCTAAAAACACCAGAAAACGTAAAGAAGAAAACAAAAATGGCGGTAATTACTTAATAAAAACAATTAAGAGGGGGTAAACTGAAAGTCTCCTTTCTGTACCTGCCTAGTTCCCTCCACAAGGATAACTCTGTTAGTGGCTTTTAAAATGTGCTTACCTCAAGGGAAAATTCTAAGTGCAAATGTACATTTTACTTAAACGGACACAAAAAGGGTAACATTTTAATACTCTTCTTAACTTTCCATTAGCCTTCTTCTTGATCTTTCATTGCATCTTAGAGATCTTTCCATATTTGCACATAAAGAGCTATCTTACTTATTGTTTTTCTCTACAAGCCATTTATTTGAAATGCCAACCATATGTAGGATAAAGTTAGTGTTATATGCTTATCAGTAACAGTGGAACTGTTACTCTGTACAGCTGTAAATTGTAAAACTACCTCTCTCTGTAACTCTGTTCTTTCAAATAAGTAAAATAAATCTTAAAAAAAAAAAAGAGAGAAAAGAATGCTGCAATGATTGCTCAGAAATTTTAGTGTATATTCACAGGGTGAATTCATAGAGACAAAATTGCCTAGGAAATATGTGCCTTATACACATTGATGAAAACTGCCAAATTGCCAAATTATACTAATTTATACTTTATGTAACAATGTATGAAAAATGTTTTCTTGCTCACTTTGGTCTTCTAGCACTGGTTATTACCAAACTTCAGAAACTTTGCTAACCTATAGAGGTACAAACTTTTGCTGCTGCCAGCAGTTGTTGGATCTGTCTAGCACTCTTTGCTAACTTTAAGATGCACAATGGAAGAATTTTAGGAAAAAGACCTTGAAAACTGAATTTAATAAAATTTGAGCACCCACCTGGCCTATCAGGTATAGGAATTTTTTTTCAATAAAATTTTTTTTCAATAAAATCATTTGCTAATTACCAAAACAAACAAAATCCTCTCATATTCATATTTTTTGATGTTCTGAGAAACATGAGTGCATTTTCCTGATTGCTCTCAGGATGGAGAGTCAGGGTTTTTCTGGGCAGCGTTTTCTAGTCTTTGAGGCTTAACAATTTTAAAAATTGTAGGAGAATCCAAGTCAGCTGAATAGGGAAACATGTGCTGATTTTGACCACAGGAAGATAACAGAAGAAAAATGGAATAACTGCATTCCCAGGGAAGAGTTGGAGAGAAGTTTGCAGTGGAAATTCTACAGAAAGAAGAGAGATGCCATGGAGGCGTGTGGACAGTACAAACACACAGCAGTGAGCAGGGACACCATCAGTGATTCCCGCAGTCAGGGGCTGGAGGAGACGCCATCTTTTTGGAGAAGAGACTGTGGCAGCCCGTGTCACTCATGATATGGCCTGAGTGAGAACACTGCGGACCACACTGACTTTGAGTCCATTCTGGAGTGCTGGTGGGGGCAGGGTGCCTACCTAACCCTGTGAAGGAAGAGAGTATGTATTTATTTCTCCCCAACTCCCTGGCAACTAGTAGGGAGGAAGCACCACCTTAATGTGAGTAGAGGCTGTGGCTGCTCACATGCACACGCAACTAGGGCATTTTATTGGAGGGATAAATCTGTGGTCTCCACTAACTTTGACTCTGGCCTGGAGGGTTGGCAAGGGGTGGAATGCTCACTTAGGACTGTGAGAAACTCCTTCCCACCACTCTACAACTGGTGCCCAGACTCAAACTGCCAACACAGTGCACCAGAGAATAATAATAAATAATTAGAAAAACTGGAAATAGTGTTTGAGATTTTTGGGATACCTATCAAGTGACCCAACATATGGGTCTTAGGAGTTCCTGAAGGTGTGGAAAGAAAGAATGGATTAGAAGGTCCATTCAATGAAATAATAGCAGAAAACATCCCTAATTTGGAGAAAGATAAGGACATGCAAGTATAGGAAGCACATATAATTCCTAACATGATCAGAAAAGATCTTCAATACAACACATTATAATCAAACTTTCAAAAGTAAAACATGAAGATTCTAAAAAGTGTACGAAAGAAATGCCAGATTACCTTCAGAGGATTCCCTAGTTAGACTAAGAGCTGACTCCTCATCAACAACCCTATAGACTAGGAGAAAATGAAGAGATATAGTCTAAGTCCTAACAGAAAAAACTGTCAACCCAGAATAATGTACCCTGAAAGCTCTCATTTATACATAAAGGTGAAATAAAAACCTTCCAAAAAATAGAAATTGAGTTTTTCACCACTCATCCAGCCTTACAAATGATACTTAAGGATGTGCTGCACACAGAAACACAGAAAGATAGCATAATTATTGAAGAAAGTGAAGGAAGAAAATCTCCCAGTAAAAGTACAAAGGAAATCAAAAGCAATCAATAGAAATATTTTTTATTTATTTACAATAGAATTATTTATGGAAAAGTGGCAGGACCAAGCCATTACTTAACAATAATAGCCTTGAATGTAAATGCCCTAAATTCTCCAATTAAAAGATACTATCTGGCTTAGTGAATTAAAAAACAAGACCCATCTATTTGCTGCCTATAAGAAACACACCTCAAAACCAAAGATACCCATAGACAAAGTAAAATGATGGAAAAAGGTATTTCATGGTAATGGAAAGACAAAAAGAGCAGGTGTAGCCATCATAACATCAGACAAAATAGACTTTAACACAAAAACTTAAAAGAGACAAAGGGCATTATGTAATAATTAAGGGATCAATTTAACAGGAATAAGTGACTATAGTCAGGGTGTCTGGCTACTTAAAACAAACATTAATAGATCTAAAGGGAGACTTAGACTCCAATACAATAATAATGCGGGACTTCAAGACCTTACTTTCATTAACAGAACAACTAGACAACAACAGAGTTAATTTGCACCATGGACCAAGTGAATCTAATTGACATCTCCAGAGCATTTCATCCCACAGCTATAGAATACACATTCTTTTAATCAGTGCATAGAACTCTCTCTAGGATAGACCATATGCTAGGCCATAAAGCAAGTCTCAACAAATTCAAAAAAACTGAAATCATACCATGTATCTTTTCTGATCACAAAGGAATGAAGCTAAAAATCAACAACTTAAGAATCTAGAAGATATTCAAACACATGGAGACTGAACAACATGATCCTGAATGAAGAAGAAATGAAAGAAATGAAAAAGTCATAGAAGAAATCAAAAGGGAAATAAAAAAATCCCTAGAAATGAATGAGGATAATATAATTTATTGGATACAGTAAAAGTAGTGTTAAGAGGGAAGTTTACAGCAACTAGTGCCTACATCAAGAAACTGAAAAGGCATCTTAAGGACCTAGGAAAACAAGAATAAACCAAACCCCCAAAAATTAGGAGGAAAAAAATAATTAAAATTAGAGAAGAAATAAACAAAACTGAAACAAAAAAATAAAAGATCAGTGAAATGAAGAGTTTTTTGAACAAATAAACAAAATTGATACAACATTGGTCCAACTAACCAAAAAAGGGAGAAGACCCAAATTAATAAAATCCTAGATGAAAAAGGAGATGCTACAACAGATACCACAGAAATAAAAAGAATCACCAGAAATTATTACAAACAGCTACATGCTAACAAATTGGAAAATCTAGAAGAAATGGATAGATTTCTTAACACATACAGGCTACAAAAATTGAGTAATGAAAACACAGAAAACTCTTTTAGCAAGAGAACATGGATTATGAAAGTCTAGAGAAAATGGCATTTTAGTGTTTTTTATTCAGGCATAAACCTTAAAAAAGATGTGCATAAGTGGGCTAGATGAAAAAGCATTTCTTTCCCAAGATGATGATTTATGAGAGCGTATTAAGTGTTAGGGCAGTTAAAGTGTTCTATGCCCCACCATTCACCTTCTTCTCTAAATCCCAGACTTGCGTGGCTATTTCTAGGGCTAAAATAAACTGAAACACAGATTCCCTGATCCCAATCTAGGCCAGAGGCACTCCTGATTCTGCAGAGAGGCAAGCCGGGAGAAATGACACACAATCTTCGGTATCAAGACTCTCATCTCAGCATCCTATTCTATTTCCTGGGTAGCGCAAACCATGGTTTTCAACGACCCTGTTTCTTTGCATGCTTCTTGTCTATCTTCTTCCATCAGAATATAAGCTCCACAATAACCAAGAGTTTGTGTTGTTTACCGCAACCTTGCTGAGCACAAAATAGTTCCTTAAAATGCATTCATTGAGTGAATGAATTATCAAACGAAAATTCTTAGTCTACTTCCTTCTATGCTGAAAGTATTTTAAAAATTATGAAATGTTCTTAAACACTCAGAAAAGCACTCACACTGTCGACCTTTAACAAATCCTAAGACTCTTACCAGACTGCTTCACATTTTCTTTTATCTCAAAAAACGGAAAATGATAAATGTAGGAGCTGGAGAAAGGAATATGTGGGGGAGTTTGTAAAAATGGGCCGTTTTTGGCAACCTGTAAGATGAATGATTCATTGGCATCACTGGCACACACTCAAACTACAGATCCCAGGCAGCACCGGGACGTCAGCACGTGGCCCCTTCTTTTCTGTTCTGGAAACAGCCAACCAGAGATAGTGTTTACAAAGGGCTAGAATGACATCTGGCGTATTGATTGCGGGCGGGTCTTCAAGCTCGTTTTTGCCGTTTAGGACGTGGGGCTTTGATTCAGATATAGAGAGGTTTTTCCTGCTAATTCAGAGCTCGCCATATCTGAGTCCAAGGGAAGAAAAGCTGACTTAATAATCTAAATGGATGCGATACTCAATTACAAGTCAGAAGACACCGACGATTACTACACGTTACTGGGGTGTGATGAACTCTCTTCGGTAAGGCAGTGGGTTCTTTTTCCAGTGTTTCAAGTCGCGCCTAACAACCTTTTATTCTGAAGCACTTGTGGCACAAAGAAGTTAAGGATTTAAGTGTTGGGTTCTTGACCTGTGTCTTATGGCAATTTTATAGACGCCTCTGATTAAATGCTGTCTATTCTGGCTAATGGTCATTTGTTCTGTTTCACAATATACTAAATATATATATTTGGAATTTTATTGTAGTTGCTGATGGCAATGTTCCATAGCATACATGAGATACATGCTAATTCATATTATAATTGAGATGCAAAATACTTTTATATATGTGAGTAGTTAAATTGTAAATCAAGAAGCATCTTTGTATGTTAGCATCTCAAACTGTGTAACAGAAATTATTTCTTGAAGGGATGGATTCTGAAATAAAACATGTGAAAACTCTGTAGTAGTTCGCTGAATTAATAATGAAATAATGCATTTATTGAAATTCTCCCATAAACAATTATTAATGTTGTAGGATTTTCTAAATTATGGAAAATAGTTTATAGTTCTGTCTCCCAAGGGTAACACTTCATATTTTGGCATATTAATCTGGTATTTTTCTATATATATCTTGAAGACGCTTGTGGGAGGATATTAAATGTAGTCATTGATTCCTACTTTTTTACCAATTGATGTTGTAACAAAGATTTCTCTCTGCTATCACATATTTTAATGGATAGAAATTATTTTGCTTTATTGAATTACTACAATTAAATTATTCTCTTATTGTTAAATGTTTTATTTATTCTAAATTTTTAAAAAGTTTAAGTGATGTTGAGATGAATATGAAATGGCCATTATGCTTACATCATTATATTTAATTATGTTAGTAAAATATAACTATTATATATTATACAAGTAATATACTTTTATTATTAAATTAAATTAATATTTAAATATTTCATATAAGTAATATATGATTGTTTTATTATTAAAATAAAACTTAACATTTAAAGCAACATATTTTATATTTATTCTTTTTCATAGGAGTTTAGTAATATAATGTATTTAGTTGTGTTTTGAGAATAGGGTGTGATACTGACATAAAGGATTAAAATCTCTATTTTTGACAGACTGAGGAAGTTACCTTAGGTATTCTATGTTAAAAAAACTCACATAAAGAATAGGTTAGAAGGCTCTTTTAGCTGTGTATTTCTCATGTTTACATAGGTCGCGAATGTTTATAACAGTTGGAAAAGCTTTATTGTGACTTTTACCATATATGTCACTTACATTTTTGGTTATACTATTGCCAAATAATTGCTGAAGGAATTATTTAAAATCATAGGAACACAATTTAACTTGATTAGTTTTATAATTTGGACTTTAAAAGATATGCACTGGATTATAAAGTAGAGGTCATTATATTCCTGTAATAAACCTCTTGAATGAGTTCGTCAGTCTTTTGTAGCTATGCTGTTCTCTTTTCAGCCTACAAAGAAGGACAGATCCACAAAAAAGATCCTTTTGTTTGTGTGTAATATTTATGACAGTTTAGTTTCTTCGTTCCCAGGAATAATCAGACTTTTCTATATATATGGTGGCAACTTTTAAGAGGAAAAGGAAATTACTGTCTCAGTGTTCTTTTTTCTGGATGTACTTGACTGATCTGTCAATAACGTGGCCTATCCAGGCCTATCCAGTCGCTTCTTCAACTGTTAATAATGTCCTTACTTTTCATATGTGTCATTTCCTCTCTTATTTTCATAGATACCCTTCCCAGTTAAAATTATTTTTATGGCATTTTTGACTATTCAGTGTGACATTTTCTTAACTTGATTTATATTGAATGCATTTCTTTTACTTCAAATATTTCTTGATTTGATGCTCTAAAATTGACAAGAACTCTTCATACCCAAAATTATTTTTAAAACAATTTGATATTTTTATTTTACTTATAACAATTGAATTGAATTGTGCTGAAATATAACAGTGCTGCTTTGACGTGTAGTTCTTAATTTAAAGCTTGTGTTTTAAATTCATTAAACTCAAAGTAAATTTTCACATTTTCTAATGGTTCTAGAATAGTAATTCTGAAACTGTTTTCTGCTTTCCATACATGACAGATCATAGGCATGAGAGGATTTCCATGCTGTTGTATGGAACACAACATACTCTCATTTTAAACAAATTTACCAAAATTTGATCCTAAATCAGTCAGCCTCCTTTCCCTATATCATTGGATTTTACCAAAATACACATGCTATAAAACCCTAACAAGCTTTTTATTGATA
Organism: Oryctolagus cuniculus; assembly: GCF_964237555.1. Taxonomy (NCBI): domain Eukaryota; kingdom Metazoa; phylum Chordata; class Mammalia; order Lagomorpha; family Leporidae; genus Oryctolagus; species Oryctolagus cuniculus. The sequence continues at coordinate 59,795,180 of NC_091446.1, read as the reverse complement.
CATACACCACACATTACAGTTATATAGCATTTTCTCTGGTATGGATCTCGTTTGATTTTTAACTTTTTTAAAAAAGATTTATTTATTTGAAAGGCAGAGAGAGGAAGAGAGGGAAAGAGGGAGGGCAAAGGCATGACAGAGAGAGAGGGAGAGAGAGAGAGAGAAACAGAGAGAGAAACAGAGAGGGAGAGAGGCAGAGGAAATCTTCCATCCTTTGGTTCACACCCTATATGCCCGCAGTAGCTGGGCCTGGGCCAGGCTGAAGCCAGGAGCTCAGAACTTTATCCATGTCTCCCAAGTGGGTGGCATGGACCCAAGGACATGGGCCATGATCTGCCGTTTCTGCATATTAGCCAGGAGCTGTATCAGAATCGGAAGACAGAGTGAGAACCAGCACTCTGATATTGGATGCAGGCATTTCAAGTGGCAACTTAACCGACTGTGTTACAGTGTCCACTCTGGTTTTTAAATATTTGGTTATCGTTTCAGCAGTAATGATAGGTGATTTCGAGACTTTGTGGACCTGGAAATTGAGCACAAACCCGACAAATGGAAACATCTACCCACTTCCCACCCCCCACCCCCACCCCCCAGTTCTTGTTTTTACTGACTTTATACTGTCTGGGTTCAGATATGACTCTTACTTACTGGTTGTATGACCTTGAGGAAATTACTTGTATTTTTTATGCCTTGTTTTCCTAATTCGCAAATGAAGATAAATAGTACCTACTTTATAGTGTTGTTATAGACAGTGCAGCATGACATACAAAGTGCTTCGAGTAGAGCCTAGCACTGACTGGTCAAACTGGTGTGGTCCCAGTTGTTGTTTTGTCTTCACAGTGTTACTGTGCACTTGGAAATTTGTAAGTTTATTTTATCCTATAGTCTGCATTATTTTTAAGGATTTATATTGAACAATAATTTTGCGACTTAAAGTTTCGAAAATAATACAGAGTTCTTGTACATCCTTTACTCAAAGTCCTTTAATGTTGACATCATACCTAATGGCACTATAGTGATCAAAACCAGAAAATTAATATTGGTACAATCTATTAACTCAATTAAGGGGCTGGTATTTTTTTTTTCTTTTGGTAAAAATAGAAAAGGTCAGGACTAGGGTGAGGCTGGCAGGGCATTTAGGCTACAAAACTAAGGAGGCAGAGACTCCCAAGGTGCAGAAGTAAAGAATCGAGTGAAAGTGAGAATGAATCTCATTAAACCTACATGTCCTGCCCTGCCTGGTGCCGGCCCAGAGACACAACAAATATTTTAGGCTTTATAGCTCTTAGGTCTCTGTAACAACTACTCAGCTCTGCCATTTTGAAAAGGCAGCCACGGAAAATATGTAAGTAAATGATTAAGGCTGTTTCAATAAGATTTTAAGACCACTTGAAAAAGAAGCAGGCCAGTTTTGGCCTAAGGACTAGAGTTAATTAATCCCTAACATAAATTATAAGTCCTATCTTATTTCATCAGTTTTCCTTCGAATATTATTCTTTTTCTGTCTCAGAATCCAAACAGGATTCCTTATCACTTAGTCGTCATGTTCCCTTAGCTTCCTCCAGTTTGGTACTTTCTCCTACCTTCCTCATCTTTCATGCCCTGGACACTGCTGGTCAGTTATTTGCAGAATGTAATTAAATCTGGCTTTGTCTGATATTTTCTTTTTATTAGTTTTTTTTTAAAAGATTTTATTTATTTGTTTGACAGGTAGAGTTACAGACAGTGAGAGAGACAGAGAGAAAGGTCTTCCTTCTGTTGGTTCACTCCCCAAATGGCTGCAACAGCCAGAGCTACACTGATCCAAAGCCAGGAGCAGGGTGCTTCCTCCCGGTCTCCCATGCGGGTGCAGGGACCCAAGCACTTGGGCCATCCTCCACTGCCTTCCTGGGCCACAGCAGAGAGCTGGACTGGAAAAGGAGCAACCAGGACTAGAACCTGGCACCCAAATGGGATGCCTGCACCGCAGGCAGAGGATTAACCAAGTGAGCCATGGCACCGGTCCCTTGTCTGATCTTTTCTTATGCCTAGATTGAGATCCTGCATTTTTTGGAAGAGCATCAGAAAAGTGAAGTTGTGCCTCTCTCAGTGAATTGTATCAGGAGACATGATGGAGATATGCTTAAATATTGACCTTGCTCACTTGGTTACGGTGGTGTCTGTGAGGTTTTATCTGTCAGGTTTCTCCACATTAGGGTTATTATTTTTCCTTTTGTAATTTACAGATACTTCAAGACTATCCCGATTGTCCTCAAACATTTATCCATTGAGTTTAGCATCCTTTGGTGGATCTTGTCTGTTTGCCAAATGGTTGTTCACTTCTTTGCATCATCAGTAACACTGGTCCTTATCATTCACTGGTTTTGTTTTATTTGATTATGAGTAAAGTTGAAGTTTTTTTTTTTTTTTGTATGTTTACTGGCCAATAATATAGGCAGCTTTCCAGGTACTTGGACATTGGCTCAGGATGGCAGGATCCGGTGGACCTTGATGTGGAGGCTTTGGTTGCCCGTGGTCTGCACTTGGCACTGCACATGTGGTGGTGGTGGGGGCGGGTGGAGACCAGAGACAAACAGAATGTGTCTAAGGCAAACTAACAACCCATTTTACCAATTTATCCAGGGTCAGTTTTACATGGAAGGTTTAAGATGAACTTTATGACAGTAAGATTATGTCAAGTAATGAAAGACAGCTATGGATTTTTCTTAATTCTTTTTAAATGAAACTGGCAAAACCCAGAAAACATAGAGAAGAAAACAATGATCATGTACCTTAGCACTACTGAGAATTAGCCATTTTGGAACATTTCTCTTCCATGTACTAATTAATACGAGAATGATTCCTAACAGGATGTGAATTAAAAAAAAAGCAGTGATAGAACTTAAAGCTTTCTACTTTTGATAAACTGATAGGATTAATGTTTATGCTATTTTAATACCCTCAAAATACATATGCATACTTATATACATAAAATAGATATAAAATTGTGTTTTATTAGATAACCTGCCATCTTGGGGAAAGAGGGTAAAATAAGTCTAATTATTTTTTTTATTTATGATTTATTTATTTATGGTTAAGGAAAGCACCTAGCAAGAGGAAAAACAGATTAATTATGGTTCTAACAGGCAGTCATTCTCTTCCCATTATTCCAAGGGTTTTCAGTAAAAGTGTAATAAGGAAAGAATAGAGTTATCGGGGTGGTGATGCGGCATAGCAGGTAAAGCCGCTGACTGCAATGCCAGCATCCCATATGGACACTGGTTCAAATCCTGGCTGCTCCACTTCTGATACAGCTCCCTGCCTAGTGCCCTGGGAAGGGCATGGGGGATGCCCCATATGTTAGGGCCCCTGAACCACATGGGAGACCCAGAGGATGCTCCTGACTACAGTTTGGCCCAGTTTCAGCCCCAAAAGACCTCTTTCTTTTTCTCTTTTTCTTTCTGTAACTCTGACTTTCAAATAAATAAATAAATACATCTTAAAAAAAAGAGAGAGTTATTAGTTCAGTCTGGGATTTATACATATGCCTACTAAATACAGTCTGACTTTGATTACAAAAATGAAAATTTTAAAATGAGACTAACTAAAGATGACATGCAGCTGATAAGAGTATACTTTTCCCATGAATCCTAAGACAATATTGATCTGAGTTGCTTGAGAATTCATTTCTCAAATAAAATACAATTTGATTGCATTAGTGATTAGTAAATATGGGAGCCTGATAACATAAGTAGTTCTCTAAGCCTGAAGAATTAGGTTATATAAAACAGTGGTTAAGATTATAGGGTTTAAAGTCTGAACAAAAATTAGGACTTTTTAGTAATTAGTAGAATGATTTTGGACAAGTTATTTAACCAGTGATACTTAATAGCTACTGTTACTAAGTTCTTACTATGACCAAACTTTGCATTAAATGCTCTATTCATGTTGCTCACCTGATGTAAAGATAAGGAAACCTTGTCATCTGGAAGCTGTGTCACTTGCTTAAAGTACTGTGGAAGAACTGGGATTTAAAACCAAGGAATCTGTCGGTTGTCTCTTCACTTTCCTGACTGTTTCTTTTGCAGTACAGAAACTTCTCAATTTGATGCAATCCCAAATGTTAATTTTGGCTTTGACTGCCTGTGCTTCTGGGGTGTTTTCCAAGAAGTCATTGCCGGTACCTATATCTTGCAGGGTTTTTCCAATGCTCTCTAATAATTTGATGGTGTCAGGTCGTAGATTTAAGTCTTTAATCCATGTTGAGTGAATTTTTGTGTAAGGTGAAAGGTAGGGGTCTTGCTTCATGATTCTGCACATGGAAATCCAGTTTTCCCAGCACCATTTATTGAATAGACTGTCCTTACTCCAGGGATTGGTTTTGGATCCTTGATCAAATATGAGTTGGCTGTAGATGTTTGGATTGATTTCTGGTGTTTCAATTCTGTTCCATTGGTCTATCCATCTGTTTCTGTACCAGTACCATGATGTTTTGATTACAACTGCCCTGTAGTATGTCCTGAAATCTGGTATTGTGATGCCTCCAGCTTTGTTTTTGTTGTACAAGATTGCTTTAGCTATTCGAGGTCTCACGTGTCTCCATATGAATTTCAGCACCATTTTTTCCAGATCTGAGAAGAAGGTCTTCAGTATCTTGATTGGTATTGCATTGAATCTATAAATTGCTTTTGGGAGAATGGACATTTTGATGATATTGATTCTTCCAATCCATGAGCATGGAAGATTTTTCCATTTTTTGGTATCCTCTTCTATTTCTTTCTTTAAGGTTTTGTAATTTTCATCGTAGAGATCTTTAACGTCCTTGGTTAAGTTTATTCCAAGGTATTTGATTGTTTTTGTAGCTATTGTGAATGGGAATCAGATTTCACAGCCACATATCCACTACTGCTTCCTGCTTCCGTCACTGAGATCATGATTAATAAAGCCAAGTCTTTATAATTCATGATAATAAGCATTAGGCGAATAAGCAAAGTCAAATCAAATTATGAATGGCCCTCAAACTTCATTTTAGTTGGACCTGGAGTTTGTTTTTCCATTCAAAACCTCTAACCAAGCTGCTAACTGATAAAAAAAGTTATCAAGTTTGAATCATGTCCTTTATATTTTAGTTGTGCAATTATTAATAAAAAATGAAGGAAGGAGGCAAGAAGAAAGTGCTTTAAAATGGGCAATTTGTTTCTTTTTTAATTTTTGTATTTGACACGTAGAGTTATAGACAGTGAGAGAGAGAGAGAGAGAGAGAGAAAGGTCTTCCTTCCGTTGGTTCACTCCCCAAATGGCCGCCATGGCCAGCACTGTGCCGATCCGAAGCCAGGAGCCAGGTGCTTCCTCCTCTCCCATGCGGGTGCAGGGCCCAAGTGCCTGGGCCATCCTCCACTGCCTTCCCGGGCCACAGCAGAGAGCTGGACTGGAAGAGGAGCAACGGAGACTAGAACCCAGTGCCCATATGGGATGCCAGCACTGCAAGGTGGAGGATTAACCAAGTGAGCCATGGCGTCGGCCCCAAAACGGGCAATTTGTAACTTGTAATTATTTTTTTTTAAAGATTTATTTATGGGCTGGTGCTGTGGCATACTGGGTAAAGCTGCCACCTGCAGTGCTTGCATCTCTTTGGGTGCTGGTTCAAGTCCCGGCTGCTCCACTTCTGATCCAGCTCTCTGATGTGGCCTGAGAAAGCAGTAGAAGATGGCCCAAGTCCTTGGGCCCCTGCACCCACGTGGGAGACCTGTAGGAGGCTCCAGTCTTCTGGCTTCATATCAACCCAGCTCTTGCCATTGTGGCCATTTGGGGAGTGAACCAGTGGATGGAAGACCTCTCTCTGCCTCTTCCTCTCTGTAACTCTGCCTTTCAAATAAATAAATCTTAGAAAAGAAAAAAAAAAAAGCTGTGTCTAAAAGGAAAGAGTGGGGCAGACTGTTAAAAATTATTTATTCATTTGTAAAGCAGAGTTACAGAGAGGCAGAGGCAGAGAGAGAGAGAGTGGGAGAAAGAGAGAGAGAGAGGTCTTCCAGCCACTGGTTCACTTCCCAAATGCCTGCAATGGCTGGGACTGTGGGCCAGGCTGAAGTCAGGAGCCAGGAACTCAATTGGGTCTCCTATGTGGGTGGCAGGGACCCAAGCACTTGAACCATTACCAGTTGCCTCCCAAGATGTGTATTAGTAACAAAGTGGAATCAGGAGTGGAGCCAGGACTTGAACCCAAGCACTAAAACTTGGGGCACAGGCATCCCAACTGCTAGGTCAAACACCTACTCTAAGGCATTTTTTTTTCTTAGAGTAAAAAATTTGTGTAGAACTATAAAGATCAAAATAAAAAAGTTGGTCAAAATAAAAATGTTTTGAGGAAGACCAATGTCAAACTTCTTCCTTCATGCAATTTAAATTGAACTCCTTTTTTTAAACACTGATTTTTATTTTAGGTTGAACAAATCCTGGCAGAATTTAAGGTCAGAGCTTTGGAATGTCATCCTGACAAGCATCCGGAAAACTCCAAAGCTGGTAAGAACTTAAAAATGCCTATTTCATAAGAAATGTATAGTATATAGAACCAAAGAAACCCTTGAATAGTAACTTAATTTCCTTTTACCTGTTATGTTTAAACTCATTCTTTCATTTATTGCAAAGAATGTTTTTGCTGTTGGGTGGTAGGAGGGGAGAGGACTGTGTAGGGTCTTTTCTATGTTTTCTTCATTTTGAGTGATCTGAATATGTCCATATATTCCCACTCTTGGTTCTTTTCTTTATCATCATCATGTTATCATCATTTAAATATACTATGTCTGTCCACGTTTGAGAAAATACAACAGATCAACAGTCCTTTAGCAGCCTGCCTCATCCCTTCATCTTCCTTATGTTTCTCTCTCTCTCTTTTTTTTTTTTTGAAGATTTATTTATTTATTTGAAAGTTAGAGTTACACAGAGAGAGGAGAGGCAGAAAGAGAGAGAGATATTTTCCATCTGATGGTTCACTCCCCAATTGGCTGAAACGGCTAGAGCTGTGCTGATCTGAAGCCAGGAGCCAGGAGCCTCCTCTGGGTCTCCCACGCGGGTGCAGGTGCACAAGGACCTAGGCCATCCTCCACTGCTTTCCTAGGCCATAGTAGAGAGCGGGATCAGAAGAGGAGCAGCCGGGACTAGAACCAGTGCCCATATGGGATGCTTGTGCTTCAGGCCAGGGCGTTAACCCACTGAGCCACAGCCCCCCCCCCCCCCCCCCCGTCCCGCCGGTGTTTCTCTGCTCCAGAGTCAAACTTCCTGAAAAGCAAGTCCACAGTTGATGTCTCTACTTCCCTTCCCTCCCTTTTTTCAGTGGTCTCACGCTGACTTCCTTCCCACCTTTCTCAAAAAATGAGCCAAAATTTTCCTGACTGCCAAATCCAATGGTTGCTGTTTAGCCCTTAGCTTGCATCAAGTTTTGTCATTGTTGATCATACAGGTATGCGTGGATTCTCAATTTTTTCTACACCAAATTAAACTTGGCTTTTAATTCCACTTTCTGTGAACTGTTTGGAGTTCGTGTTACCTTGCACGTTGCCTTCTGAAGTACTCTCCTCTGAACCTCCACAATAACAGACACACATGGTTTTCCTCCAGTCTCTGGGTCCGCTTCTCTGTCTGTCTCCTTTGTGACTTCTTCTCTGTTGCCCCAAGTTTCCCCCTAAATTCTCTTCTTGGCTTGATCCCTGCTTTACCCCTGAAGCCTTGTCCAAGTCTGTGGCTTCTATCACCAGCTTTCTATTGATGGCTCCTAAATGCAACCTTCACCCAGTTCTTGCTGCCTCTCTTCAAACTGTAGTTTCAACACCTTTTTGGAAATCTCCATTGGAAACATTTCAAAGTCACCGTCACAAACTGGGCTTGCTGTTCTCCTCATGCCCTGTATACAGTCTTGCTTGATTTTCTGTTTCCCCATTTCAATGAATGCTATCACCTTCCACTCAGCTGGCCAAGCAGTCCCGTCTCTTCTCATGTCCACATCTGGCTGACTACCAAGTACCATTGACTTATCTTCCAAATCTCTCTCCACTGTGTCTTCTTCCCTCCATCCTCACTACCAGTGCCATAGGTGAGCCACCATCATTTCATGGCTGAATTCTTAGGCATTCCTTTAATTGCTTCACATTGCAGATAGTGCTTTTTTTTAATATGGAAAAATAAGAGATTTAATATGAACAAAAATAAGGAAAGCATTCTATCACAGATGCCCATGTGCTACCAACTTAAAACTTCACAAGTGCAGTTGAAGTACCTTGTATATTACTATTCTGATTTTCATCCTCAGATTAGGTGGTAGAGCTTGAATTGGATGATTATGTTGACTATATGTGTATAAAAGACATGTAGTGTGATTTTTCTTTGTCAAATTTTTACTTGTTTACTTCCATTTTTATTTGAAAAGAAGGAAGAGAGAGAAAGAGAGAGAGAGAGAGAGAATCCTGTTAGTTCACTCCCCAAATACTTGCAATGGTTTCAAGCTGGGGCAGAAGCCAGGAGCTGGGAACTCAATCCAGGAACTGAGTTACTTGAGCCATCATTGTGTGTCCCAGGGTGCATATCAGAAGAAAGCTGGAGTCAGGAGCCAGAGCAGGGAATCAGATCCAGTCACACAATATGGGATGAAGGCATCCTAAGTGGTGTCATAACTACTAGGCCAAATATGCCAACCCCATGTGCAATTTCTTGCTTGAGTGAATGAATGAATGACTGCATGAACTTTTCTTTGGGAGATATTAATTATCTGTCTGAACTAGAGTTAATGTAAGATAGGTGTCCTAGCATAAAGTTATAAACATTTGATAAACACTTAAAAACAACCACTACCACAGGTTATTCTTTAACTAGGCTCGTTTTCAGTGGAGCATGACTTTGAGTTGTTTCTCTGTCCCTAAGAAACAATTTCTATTTGGGATCTATGATGAATCACTGTGCAATCATTGCCACTTCCAGTTTCCATAGTGATATGAGTTTTCATGTGTGAGCTGCCTCAAGGTTTCTTGTTCAGAGAGATACTAGACTGTGTAAATATTGTTTAAAGTGAAAAGGTACACAGACATCACTATCTTCCTCTGTCCAGCTTGCAGCTAGTTATGATGTAACCTTTGGGTTGAGACAATTTTCTATTTTGTTTATTTTAAAGATTTATTTATTTATTTGAAAGGCAGGTTGATGTTGGGAAGGGGGAAGGGCGAGAGGATGGTGGGAAGGGAGAGAGAGAGAGAGAGAGAGAGAGATTGATTGATTTTCCATCTGCTGATTCACTCCTAAATACTTGCAAAAGCTGTGGCTGGACCAGGTCCAAGACAGGAGCCGGGAGCTCCACCTGGGCCTCCCATATGAATGGCAGAAATCTAATTTGTGCCATCACTACAGCCTCCCAGGTGCATCTGCAGGTAGCTGGATTGAAGGAAGAGGAAGGACTTGATCTCAGGGACACTGATATGGGATGTGGGCACAACAAGTGGTAGTCCCATCAACTGTGCCACAACACCCACTTGGAGATAGTTTTATAATCAATTTAAGCATCCTTTTACTCAATTTGTATTAATATAACTTTTTGAAAATTTAAATGCTTCTCTACGCACTTGGAAAAGACTAATGTTTCCAATGAAAATATATTAAAAAATATTTAAGGGGTTGGCACTGTGGCATAGCAGGTAAAACTGCTGCCTGCAGGGCTGGCATCCCATATGGATGCCAGTTTGAGTCTCGGTTGCTCTGATCCAGCTCTCTGCTATGGCCTGGGAAAGCAGTAGAAGATGACCCAAGCCCTTGGGCCCCTGCACCCGCGTGGGAGACCAGGAAGAAACTCTTGGCTCCTGGCTTCAGATTGGCCCAGTTCCAGCCATTGTGGCCATTTGGGGAGTGAACCAGAGGATGGAAGACCTCTCTCACTGCCTCTGCCATATCAAATAAATAAGTAAGTCTTTAAAAAACATTTAAAATAATTCACCCAGATGCTGAATTTTAGCTTGACAGAAATCTAAAATATAATGGACAGATTTCTAAATGTATCTCAATAAGGTGAAGAGCTAGCCTGAAGAAAAACTATGGGTAGAAGAAATTAAATATCCTTTTGGTCCACTAAATATAGTCTCAGCCATTACCACTGAAATTACTGATTTGTGAGTCTGATGGAGTAGTGCATGTGAACATAGGCTTGACTGTGTGAATTGCTCCTATCTCCCACTTATGAGTTGGTTGATCTTGGGCAGCTGCTCTGAGCCTCAGCAGTCTCATCAGTAAAATGGGTAGACTACAAAATATACTCCATGCATCTGCTTGAAGATGAAATGAACTCTCATGCATGTGGGAAATGCTCAGGGAATTTTGGTAATTATGATTCAGTGGACTTTTCCCTCTTGTTTTTGGGTAGCAGCCTGAGATAAAAATTTAACACAATGGGATATTTTTTCATAGGTAATCATTAAATCTTTCTTTTATTCATTAAAAACTCTGAATTTAAGGCCTTTATAAATCCCTTCTCGAGGTGTGGTGATGCAGGCAACTGGTGTGCTATTGAAGTCATGTTAGCCCAAAAGCTCCCAGCTGGTGCACATGCTGGTCCTTTGTACATAGTAACTTTCAGATCAACACTTTATTTCTCTGACCATGAAGAAAGGAGATTGTAGTCTAAATTAAGAGCCTATGAAATGTTTTTTTGTTGCCAATGTGCAAACTTCAAAAACATTTGGATATTTGAAGACGGGGGGCAGCTGGTCCTGTGCTAGCTGATCTCTTAAATATCTCAATGTTTTTCCACTTTGAAGTATCTTGAGCCTGTGACACTAGCATCCCATATGGATGCAGGTTCAAGTCCTGGCTGATCCACTTCCAATACAGCTCCTTACTAATGTGCTTGGGAAAGCACTGGAAGATGGCCTGAGTGCTTGGACCCCTGTCACGCATGTGAAGACACAGATGGATTTCTGGGATCCTGGCTTCAGCCCGGCTCAGCTCTGGCTATTGTGACCATTTGGGGAGTGAACCAATGGATGAAAGACCTCTTTCTTTGTCTCTCCCTCTCTGTAATTCTTTCAAATAAATAAATAAATCCTGAAAAAAAACTTTATTGCTTTGCTTCCTTAGAATAAAAACAATGTAATAGTAATAAATAATGCTGAAAGAGAAAGTCTATCCTTACCTTTCCTTGCCAGAGAACCTGTTACCAGTTGTATTTTTCTCCAGAATTTTTACAAAGCATGTCTGACATGTTATTATTATTACTTCTCAAATAATGATAGATTATCTTAAAATGTGGATATAATAATACAAATAATTTTGTGAAATATGAGTTTAAAAGAACTTCTATATTTTCAAAGTAGACTGAGCAGTTAAATCAGAATGTGTCTCCAGGGTGCTTACGTCCTTTGCTCACATGAGTATAAGCTTACATAATGAACTCTGGTAACAGAACTGGTAACTGTTGATCTTGTGTGATTCATTTGATTTGCTGATACATTAAGGGAGAAATATAAACCCTAGCTTGTTTTTATTAAATGTGATGAAGAGAGAGAACAAGAAAAAGCCACAAAGCAGGAAAGATAAGATCTCTTTTGCCTTCTGCTTATCTACCACTTTTGAGGATTGACATCAGAATAGTTCCAAGTGGGGATTGTTTCATTCTAGAAATGCTGCAAAGTAAGTCCAATAGTAGTAGGCAATGAGAAGGTGAGTCACAAGTAAAAATGAAAGTCTTTACAATCATGGCACTGATAGTAACTGTCATGTGCATCACTGGTGATAATTTAATAAATTTTTTATTCCTGTTGGAAAAAGTGACATCTCATTTATACAACTGGACACTGTTGTCAGCACAGGAAGGATTGCTCATTCAGATTAGTTGCTATGGCAAGATGATTTTCATTGTTTGTTTTCCTGTAGCTTCCAATAATCCCATCTTTAGGGTCTTCCCCTTAACCCGTAATTACTACTGCCACCAGGGGTGAATTTTTTTTTATCTTCTATGAGGAACAGAAGAGACCTTGTGTATTTACTGTTCTTGAAACTTCCCAACAGCTTCCCATTGCTCTTATGACAAAAGACAAACCAGATTCCTTAGCACGATGTCCAAGGCCTTGGATGACTGGGCCCTCATCTTGTCTGCAGCCTCAACCTTCATGATTTTTCCCCCAGCCACGCTGGCAATTTCTACTTCCTGTAAAGTTTCACCCCCCTTGCTGCCTTGGAGTCTTCATTTATAGCATCCCTCTTGCCTGGTCACTAACCTCCTATACAACTAGCACTAGAAAAGAGTTTTTGATTCCTAGAACAACGTTTATAAATGTCTGTCTCTCCCACTAACAGTGTCTATTGTTCTCATCTATGTTGTGAACGCCTGTGACATCACCTCTGGAACATCACCCGGCTCATGCCTGGAGCACAGTGGAGTGAGTGCATACACTGTGGGTCAGGCAGTTTACTTCCATGGTCTTGCTTGTTTGTATGATAAATTAAAGTTTAAGCTGAGTAAACTGACCCAAAGTCACACAACTAGTGAGTGGCAGACTCATGATTCTAGAGACATCCATGCGGTGCTTTTAAAAATAACCCTGCAAGAGAGATGTGCTCATGTCTTGATTTGTTTTCCAGTAGAGACTTTTCAGAAACTGCAAAAGGCAAAGGAGATCTTGACCAATGAAGAGAGTCGAGCCCGTTATGATCACTGGAGAAGGAGCCAGATGTCGATACCATTTCAGCAGTGGGAGGCTTTGACTGACTCCGTGAAAACAGTGAGTTTCTCTCTGGGAATAAAATGAATGTATGAATCTCAGGCTACTCATAGAGTAGACTCAAGAGGTAGCTTAAAGAGTCCATATGCGATAAGATGGAGAGGTCCAAGAAGCTGGTAGAGTTATCAGTATAACTCAGTATCCACAAAATACTGTAAAGTGGAATCCACCAGAATAAGGCAAGGCAACAGTGCCAGAAGATCCTGTGTCTACTTTTTTCAGTCTCTTTGTTTCAGTACGTATAGGGGAGCTTCAACAAGTTCATGAAAAATTTGCTTTATCTTTCATTCCACTTTTCCATAAACTTTTTGAAGTCCCCATTTATGCTCTGTTACCATTTCCTGTTTTATGAGTGCTAATGAATGTGATTTTCAACTTGCTCATCTACTACTGAATTTTGAACTATTGCAAATTCATCTTCTCCATCTTTTTAGTTCATACCAACTTATTCTCTTTTATTTCTTTCTTTTTAAAAATTTATTTTGAGAGGTAGAGATACAGAGAGATAGAAGGAGGCAGAGAGAGAGAGAGAGAGAGAGAGAGCATGCGCAAGTTAGCTAGCTCCCATCTGTTGATCTACTTCCCAAATGCCAAATCCCTAGACCAGGCTGAACCAGGAACTCAATCCTCATCTCCTATGTGGATGATAGGGAACCAACAACTTGACCCATCACTGCTGCTTCCCAGGGTCTGCATTAGTGGAAATGCTGGAGTCAGGAGCCAGAGCTAGATATTGAACCCATGCACTCTGATATGGGATGTGACTGTCTTAGCCATTAGGCTAAATGCCCAGCCCAAGCGTTACAGGCATTTAGGGGATGAACCAATGGATAGGAACTTTCTCTTTACCTTGAAAATTTTAAAAAAAAATATGCTTATTTTGATGCAAAATTTTCTTTAAAAGTATCTATTTATTTGAAAGTCATAATGGTGGGGGATGGTGGGAGAGAGAGATCTTCCATCTGCTGGTTCACTCCCAGTTGCAACAGTCAGGGTTGGGCCAGGCTGAGGTCAGGAGCCACGAACTCCATCTGGGTCTCCCACATAGGTGGCAGGGGCCTAAGTACTGTTTTTCTAGGCACATTAGCAGGTGGCTAGATTGGAAACAGAGAAGATGGGATTCAAATTAGTCTTCCAATATGGGATTTTGGAATCATAAGCAGTAGCTTAACCCACGTGGCCCATACTGATGCAAAAATTTGCTATCTCTGCATAGTTTTCCAAAGTACATGTTTTCCATAAACTTGTTGAAGACCCTTCATGTGTACAGGTTTCAAAAACATTTTTACACCAAAGTAAACTTATATTTTAATTCTAGTTTCCTTGAGTTTTTGGAAATATCCTCTGATATTAAAAATTTCCGTGGACACTAGTTAAATAAACATTGTTATAACAACTCTATATAACCATATTTCCAGTCTCCTAACTAAGCCACACTGTAACTGCAACTGAATTAGTAACCCTTGCCATTTTGATACCTTCTGACTCATAATTCATTTTGCATTATTATCCACTCGACCCTGGCACTTCATTTTTATTTAAAGATTTATTTATTTATTTGAAAGTCAGATTTAAACACAGAGAGGAGGAGAGGCAGAGAGAGAGGTCTTCCATCTGCTGGTTCACTCCCCAGTTGGCCATAACTGCTGAAGCTGTGCCTATCTGAAGCCAGGAGCTTCTTCCGGGTATTCCCACAGGGGTACAGGGCCCAAGGACTTGGGCCATCTTCTACTGCTTTCCCAGGCCATAGCAGAGGGCTGGATTGGAAGTAGAGCAGCGGGGACTTGAACTAGCACCCATATGGGATGCCAGCATTGCAAGCAGCAGCCTTACCCGCTATGCCACAGCGCCAGACCCAGCACTTAATTAACAGCTAATATCAAGTTAGCTGTAGATTTTTCAAATGCTATTCTCCAAATCTCTACCTTAACTTATACTGGCAATGCATTACCATTAAGTACTATTTCCTACCTCCAAATACAACATTTTTGCTTAGAATTTTGCTTAAGAAAGAACTGCTTGAGGTCTTACAGTAATTACACTTTGGATTTTACATTTTACATTTTGGTTGCATCATTTGTCTTAGCAGCAAAGCTGAAGTAGTATGTTAGGCTAGCATTTGGTTTCAGGTTTATTTTTATTAGTGGCACAAAAATGATGAGGTTTAAGTCTGTGCTTTAAATCAGCAGCAATCTTTTTTCTCACTGTCTTCCTTGGGGGAAAGTGTGCTCATTCTGACTTCCTTTCGTTTGTCTTTCTTAGCGGACTTTGAATCCCCTGCACTAAGCTTCGTCTCTTCTGGACCTCATCTGATAGATTTCTTTTGCTTCCCTCACACCTCCTGTTACAGTCCTCACACTGACTTCCACATGTGGAGCCTTACTTCTCTCTAACATTTTAATTGTTGCAGTCTCTCTGCATGTCATTATTTATCCTTTCACACTTATTACTCTGGAGAAATCAATAGTAATTACCATATTTAGCATTGTTCTTCAATTACTGCATCATTGTCTCTCCATTTGTAGATAAACATCTCCATTGGGGTGTTTGGATCAGGTATATATGTGCTATTCTGACAATAAAATGTTTGTAACGTTTGGATTTGAATTTCAGGTGAAATTTATCTAAAACACCTTCATGTTCAATGGCCCCACATACTTATTGATTGTTAAGTCTCATAAAATCCCTTTCCTTCACATCATCAATCCTGTATTTCTGTCTTTTAAAAAGGATTTATTGACTTGAAAGGCAGAATGACAGTGGGAGGAGAGAGAGAGAGAAAGGGAGAGACTGACCTTCTGATCAGTGTGCACGCTACAAATGGCTGGAGCAGCTGGGTCTGGGCCACATTGAAGCCAGGGACCAGGAATTCCATCCTGGTTTTGCACATGGGTGGCAAGGCTCCTAGTACACGGCTCATCATCTACTGCCTTCCCAGGCACACCAGCAGGAACCTGGATCAGGTACTCAAATATGGGATGCTAGTGTCCCAGGTAGCAGCTTAACCCACAGTACTACATTGCCTACCCCTTCTATATTTCCCTTTTTTCTTTAAGCAATAAAATCCCTCTGGAAGGAAAAGCATTATTTGTAGCAGTATTTGTCCTCGTCCTACAAGGCAGGACAAATCACAGTGCACTTGTGCAGCATTTACTCACAAGATCATATCATGGGAATCTCTTTTGGGAGAATTTCCCCCAAAGAGCCACGGCTTCAGGAGAGACACATTTATGTCATCCACAGAAATTAAGTTGTGACTAGTATTTTTTGTCCCTACCAAGTCTATCCCTTCACTAGTTATTCATTTCTTTTTTTCTCTTTTAGAATTTCCCTGATACTTTACTTTGTAAAACTAGTTCAAAAATTCACTCAGGTCAATGAATATGTTGGACACTGAAGTGTAGACATGTGGTGTTGATTTTAAAATGGAGTGTGTGGGTGAGGGATTCCGTAATGCAGACCTTTGAAAGGGAGAGCTCTCTAGCTCAAAGAATCTGGGAGAAATTCATCTTTGTCGTGTAAATGGTTTACCCAAAGGAATCTAGGATGTGGCTGGCTCTCCCTCTTGTTCCAAAAGATGTGGTGAGATGGCTGTAGGACAGCTGTGGTACCATGGCTGCAGCAAAGTCAGAGTCAGAATAAAGCACTGAGAAAAACTCTTAGAAACTGTTAAAATTGTCCCTGGCAACATCAACTGTAATACATTTTATAGTCAACAGAAACACATTTTTGGTGAATTTACTGATAAATTGCTTTCTGGGAGGACATGTAGGGCTGCCAGTCACCCTCACGTGGACCTATTCTTCCCTTGATGATTCCTGGGTTCCTGGCTAGGTGAGGTGTTCTAGAGGTGAGTCCAGTTGGTCACAGACTACCAGGGAAGCTTCCTGCTATGCCCACATGGCTACAGTTTGCCAGCCAGCTGGGAAACAAATGTGCAATTCAACACCTTCTGGGCCTGCTCAAAAGGCAATCTGTCCTAACTGGATGTTATCCAAAGATAGGACAGAAATCACCTAGACAAGTAAAAGCCCTACTCATGGTCCCCAGGACAAAAACAACCAGTCCATTTGGGATAGTTGTTCAGCTGATCAATGGCTCATCCGAGTCAAATGATTTTTTTCTTTTTCTATTTGTCCCAATGTTTGCTGGCTCAGAGATAAAATTTTTATTTCTAAGTATTGACCAAGGTATACAATGTAAAAGAATGGCTTCCTAGAGAAAAAAAGACCCAATAAGGTAGTTTGGTAATAAATAAGTTAATTGTGAAGGCAGAATAACTACACGCCAGTTTCACAGAAGTTGGGATTACTGGCCTTAGCACTCGGGCTTGAAATCTGTTGAGTTTTAGTTCCCTCCTCACATAAACCAATACTCTGACCTGTGTGGTTTATGATTTGCTGTATCGACTCTTCCCTTCCCCGTCTCTCTCTTAGTGTCTATCAGTTGCTATCATTCAATAGTTTTATTGATGCCCATTCTATTGGAACGATTGTCTCTACAATAGACCAACTTGCTTGATGTTCAGTGTTGTGAGCATCCAGTACCCCAGTGGAACTGAGAATATGTGCTGTAGTGATTTTCAGGCTCTGTCCTGGCAAACCAGGCTGCTTAACATAATTTCTACATTAGCCCTTTGACTGAATCATGAAGCATGAGAAGCACCTGTACACATGTTAAACAGTTTGGATATGTCCTTTGAGTGTTTCTTAAATTGGATGGGCAGATCCTGGGGTCTGATGATAATGAAATGCTTTATTCAGATTTACTCATAAAGGAGATGGATGAGTAAGACTACTATCTCAAAAAATCTTCTCACTGAGGGCTTTCAAAGTGTTTATTGTTGGTGAGTCATTAGTCCTCACCACTCATTTAAGGTAGATCATAACCATGTTGATTTCAGGAGGAAAATACTGAGGTACAGATATTAATACATCATGTACGGGCCCTCTAGCCCTGTTATGACACCTACATTCACATTTTCAGATCATGGGCCCTGAATTGTTAAGTTTCTTACTGTGTTTTCACTAACCTTCCTAATATTCTTTCCCCTCCTCAGAGGAAGCCACTGGCATGGGTAACAAAACAAACCGAAAACAAGCCCAAACTAATGATGGAAAGCCACTGCCTCTTTTTAGAATTAATGGAATACTTGAGACTGGCTAATTTATAAAGGACAAAAATTTATTTATTACAGATATGGGGACTGAAAAGTCAAGGTCATGGGACCCACACCTATCAAGGGTCTTGTGCCATCCCTTGGCAGAAGGTGGAAAGGCAATGGAGCGTGAGAGAGCAACAAGGAACTGAACTGGCTTTCATGACAAACCCATGCCTGTGACAATGACATTAATCCATTTACCCAATCACCTCTTAAAGGTCCCACCTCTCAACACTGCTGCATTGAGGATTAAGTTTCCAACACATGAGCTTTGGGGAACTCATTCATAGCATAGCAAATAGTTACAATAGTGGTAGTCACAACAGTAGTTAATCTCTAGCATGTCCCAAGACAAAAGACTTATTCATTTTTTTTTGTAGTTAAATATATATTAAAAAATCACCATTTAGGGGCCGGCGCTGTGGTGCACTAGGTTAATCCTCCACCTGTGGCACCGGCATCCCATATGGGTGCCGGGTTCTGGTCCCACTTGCTCCTCTTCCAGTTCAGCTCTCTGCTGTGGCCTGGGATAGCAGTGGAGGATGGCCCAGTTCCTTGGGCCCCTGTACCTGCATGGGAGACCAGGAAGAGGCCACTGGCTCCTGGCTTCAGATCGGTGTAGCTCTGGCCGTTGCGGCCATTTGGAGAGTGAACTGACGGAAGGAAGACCTTTCTCTCTGTCTCTCTCTCTCTCTCTCTCTCTCACTGTCTGTAAAACTCTACCTGTCAACTAAATAAAAAAAAACTTACCATTTAAATGTGCAACTCAGTGGCGTTAACTACATATACAATATGGTTCATCCATTACAGGGTCTAGTTTCAGAATGTTTTCATCACCTCAAAAAAAAAAAAAATCTACTAGCAACCACTCCCTTTTCCCTAGGCCTCAGCACTAATCTGCATTCTAGCTCTATAAAGTTGTTTATTCTGGATATTTCAGTTAAGTGGAATTACACAATATGTGACCTACTTTGATCTGGCTTGCTTCACTTACTATAATGTTCCAAGGCTTAATAATGCTGTAATCTATTAAAAACTAATTGAAAATTTTAAAAATAACAAATAAAAAATTTAAAAGAACAATATTGTAGCATTTTTTCAATGCTTCATTTTTTTAATGACTAAATAATTTTCCATTGTATGTGTATAAAAGTACTACATTTTAATTTATCCATTTATCAGATGATGAACATTTGGGCTATTTCTACATTTTTGTTACTATGAATAGTGCTCCTATAAACAATTGTGTTCCAGTTTTTCTTTTAACACCTGTTTTTAATTATTTTGGGTATATATCTACAAGTAAAATTCCTGGGTCATGTAGTAAATCTGAATTTAACTTTCTGAGGAATTGCCTGAATCTTGACCTCCTTGATGTTGGTCCCTTGATACCAGGTGCGATGATATAGACTGTACCAGGATATTGACCTTTGCTTGTAACATTAGTCTTCCAAAACAGTAAGGATTAACTAATTAATTCATATTAAGGATTAATGGATGAATATATGGTTAGAACACATAGTAAAGTCTAACATTCTGTAAATAAGCCCTATAATAGTAGGTCAGCGGCTACACAAATTGAACTTTAAACATAAAAAAACCATATAATGCTGATTTAATTTTTATGTGTCTGTTTTTAATTAATTTAGTCAATGCATTGGGCTGTTAGAGGTAAAAAGGATCTGATGTTGGAAGAATCTGATCAGACTCATACAAACAAGATTGGAAATGAGGACTGGGACAAACAAAGAGAAATAAAGGAGGAGGAAATGGGTCCAACCACAGAAAAAATGAAGAAAAAAGAGTGTGAGTCCCTGGAGAAGTCAAGCTCCCAGCAGAATCCAGATTCTCCAAGTAAGTCATGTGAACCAGCTTTGCAGAGCAGAGAATGTCTGAGACCAATATTTAGCCTCAGGCTTTTCCAATATGTACAGTAGTACCAAACTTGAGGATTGGTTAAGTGTCTTTATTATTATTATTTAAGACTTATTGATTAGGGCCAGCATTGTCACGTAGCAAGTTAAGCTTCTTCCTGCAGTGCCAGCATCCCATATGGGCATCAGTTTGAGTCCCGGCTGTTGTACTTCTGATCCAGCTCCTTACTAGTGGCCCAGGAAAGCAGTAGAAGATGGCCCAAGTGCTTGGGCCCCTGCACTCATGTGGGAGACCCAGAAGAAGCTCCTGGCTCCTGGCTTTGGATCTGTGCATCTCTGGCCATTGTGGCCATCTGGGGAGTGAACCAGCAGATTGAAGACCTCTCTATCTCTCCCTTTCTCCATCTGTAACTCTTTCTCTCAAATAAATAAATAAATATTTTATAAATAAATAAATATTAAATAAATAATATTAATAAACAATATAAATAAATATTATATTTATATTATAATATAAATATTATAATATAATATATAATATATAATATTATATATAATATATAATATAAATATTAAATTTAATAATATAAAATTAAATTTATATTATAATATAATTATAAATTTATTTATTATTTATAATATTATTTATTATTTATAATATAATTATAAATTATAATTATAAATTTATATTATAATATAAATAAATATAAATAAAGAGGCAGAGTTTTGTACATGGCAGGAAGGAGAAAGAGAGAGAGAGAGAAAGAGAGAGAGAGAGGTCTTCCGTTCCCTGATTGACTCCCAAAATGGTTGCAGCAGCTGGAGCCAGGCTGATCTGAAGCCAGGAGCCAGGAGCCAGGACCTTGGAGCTTTATCTGGGTCTCCCACATGGGTGCAGGGGCCCAAGCACTTGGGTCATCTTTCACTGCTTTCCTAGGTATGTTAGCAGGGATCTGGATTGGAAGTGGAGCATCTGGAACTCGAACTGGCACCCAAATGGGATGCTGGCATTGGAGGCAGCAGCTTTACCTGGTATGCCACAGGGCCAACCCTGGTTAAGTATCTTCAAAAGATATTTAGCACTATCGCAAAAACTGGCGAATACATATATTTTTTGCTAGGGAAAACTTGAGACATTTCTTAGAGTGTCTTCTGCTTTACTGAAATAACACTAGCTGAATTTTTTGAATGTTCACTACATGCAGGAACATAATGTATACTGCTTTATGCCTATTACCTCATTTAATATTAATTTTATGTATATTAACTTATTTGATCCTTGTGACATGTTTGTGATGTTTGTACCAATATTATTCTCATTTTACAGAGAAAAAACTGAGGCCCGAAGAAATTGAGAGATTTACTCAGCTTGTATTAGCAGGGAAGGGTCTGAACCAGGGTGACTTGGCTTTAGAGTTCATGTTCCAGGGGACTATAGTATTCTGAGATGCTAGCGCCTTTGGCGGTGGCTCTGTAGACATTCTGAATCACTTACAGATCCATTGAAGCAGGCTACTAGAGAAGTTCAACTCCTGGCTCTCAACAGCTCTACTACCAAGGTTACTTCCTAGCTCTACTATTTATTATCTGTATCACTTTGCAAAGGTTTCTTAATTTCTCTATGCTTGTCTCCTTATCTATAAAATAGGGATTGTACTAGGCAGTCTCATGAGGATTACATGGGAAAATTCATGCAAAATGCTTAGACAGGATTCTTCTATAGCAGGCTTTGGGTAAATGTTAGTTATCATTTCTGTCTTTCTCTACATGAGCATACTTCAAAGAGTTCATGGGAAATGGAGTTAGAGCATACATGTATTGATTTATAGTACAAAATGTTTTTGAAAACCATGCATATGAGGATAGCTATCTATCTAGCCAACTGTGCTTATTTAGTTTTGGTGTGTTACATACATGCACTGTAACTGTTCTTCAGGTTGGTATTTGTTGATCCTCAGGGTTGTGATGAAGTACCCCATTAGAATTTAGCTGTTCATCAGGAGGTTCCTGTATACCCTCAAACACTTGTGTAAAGAAAGAAAATAATTAGACAGCTTGTGATGAATTATAGTCTTTCTAGAAACAGTTACTTCATACCTGTCATTGAGAGAGAACTTGTAGGTGCTCTCTACTTGCTGTGAATAAAGTCTTAGAGTTTGATTCAAGTGTTTCTGCTGGTTACCCAAGAGATCCTTCTGTCAGAGTCCACCCATTGATTGCATCAGCCTCATAACTGGAAATGGTTATAATATAACAAATGGATCAAAGCAGATGCCTGGATTCCAGAAAAACAGTGTTTTAAGCAAACATTCACGAGCAAAACCCTCCCCCGCTACATGCTTGCATGCACACACAAACACTCCTCCTTTCAGCCCTAGAATGTTCAGTTCTGTGCTTCCTGAACCCCTGAGGCCCCTTATGCTTTGTGTTTCAGTAAGATTTGGACAAAATCTAACTCCCCTGGAGTTGGGAGCAGAGCCACTTAAGCCCCTCTGGAGTATTCTACTGATTGATTGATTGATTTTTTTTTTTTTTTGACAGGCAGAGTGGACAGTGAGAGAGAGAGAGAGAGAGAAAGGTCTTCCTTTTGCCGTTGGTTCACCCTCCAATGGCCGCTGCGGCCGGCGTGCTGCGGCCGGCGCACCGCGCTGATCCGATGGCAGGAGCCAGGATCCAGGTGCTTTTCCTGGTCTCCCATGGGGTGCAGGGCCCAAGCACCTGGGCCATCCTCCACTGCACTCCCTGGCCATAGCAGAGAGCTGGCCTGGAAGAGGGGCAACCAGGACAGAATCCGGCGCCCCAACTGGGACTAGAACCTGGTGTGCCGGCGCCGCTAGGCGGAGGATTAGCCTAGTGAGCCGCGGCGCCGGCCTGATTGATTTATTTTCATCTTCTAAGAAATGCACAAAGGCAGAGAGACAGGGACAGAGAAAGATTTTTTTATTTGCTGGTTCACTTCCTAAAAGCCTGCAACAGCCAAGATGGGCCAGGCTGAAGCCAGGAGCCTGGAAATCAGTGTGGGTCTCCCACATGGGTGGCAAAAACCAAACTGCTGGAACCTTCACTCGCTGCCTGCCAGGATATACATTAGGAGGAAAGCTAGAACCAGAAGTGGAGGAGCTGGAATTCCGATATGGGATGCAGGCTTCCCAAGTGGTGACTTAACCACTGTGCCTAATCCCATCCCTGACTTTAAAAAACATTTCGATATTTTTAAAAATCAAGTAATGGAAATTTGTAATTTGAAAATTCAAACAATCACATACATACAAGGAACTTAGCATCTACCTCTCTTTCCTGTTCTTCTCTGCTTCTACCTCCTGAAGGAACAAACATGAATGCTTAGGTGTGTTTCCTTTCACACTGTTCTCCACACAAACACAAGTGTATTTAAGTGTATGTACACCCACGAGGACTATAAAAAGGAGGAAGGGTATTTCTTTAGAATATTCCGCTATGTGCCATTGGGTTAAGAGAGAAAGCTCTGGAGTCACATTCGCACTCCCCCCTGGTGAGGTGTGTGACCTGGGGTAAGTTGTTTAACTTATCTGTGTCTGAGTTTTCTCCTCCTCGGATATTAACTTCTGCCCTGTAAGGTGTTTGTGGAGGAGTATGTAATTTAATATCTATAAAATATTTGCAGCAGTTACAGGCACATGGTAAACACATTTCGAGTGTTAGCTTTTAATGTTAGGGACTTCTTAGATCCTTACATTCCGAAAGAAGTCATTCTTTGTTAACAGCTGATAATATTCACAGTGCAGATCTCTTGTAATTTACTCAGAATAAATTGTGATGCCAGATTAGATGCCCTCATGTGCAGTGTAAGCTCTTTCTGTGTTTTAAAGATGAAGTGGAGGAGGTGAGGGGAGGAAGGATTACTGATCTGAGAAGCCGCTGTTGGAGAAGAATTAGAAAATTCTGCCAAAGGCTGCATTTGCTAGTATTTTCTTAAATGCTGTTTAAGATATACTGGCTCTTCTGAGTGGTGCCTTGGAGTTGGAGTTTGCCATATCAAAGTGCAGTTGTGTGATTATTTGTAATTTCATTTTCCCGCAGTGTGAATTTTTACAGCGTCAGCATTTAAGAAATATTATTCATGTCAACTTGACTGAGCAAGCCTTCTGTGGTTTCTCGTCTATTTCTTTTTAGCATCTTTGTTCATTTCCTCAGGCAGTGCTTGGTATTTACTTTGCAGTTTGCTGTTGATGCCTTTTCTGTGATGAAGAGCCACCAAATAGTCCCCACTCAATTCTGATTCTTGATTACAACCAGTGTGCAAACAATCTCACTTTTACTTTCTGTTTAAACATGCAATAAATATGCCTATGAGAAGTGCGATTCTAGAATCAAGTAGTTTTGTGTAACATCCTGGATAGAGAAAGGAAGAGAGGGAAGAAAGAAAGGAGGAAGGGAGGAAAGAAGGAAGGGAGGGAGGAAGGAAAATTCAAATGCAGCAGAGTCTGTTGGGATACTGCCTTGTCCCCTGGGCACCTACCTGCCCAGGCATAGCCAGCTCTCTACTATGAGATTCTTTGCCTGAGGGCTTTCTTTGGCAGTGAAGCCTGACTGACACCAAATCATAGGCAGTCAGTGCCAGGGAGTGAGTGTCCTGTAGATGCAGGCACCAGACAGTAAGTGTGGGAGTAGGAGGCTCAATTCCCCAGCTTCTTCACCCCTCATTTGGGATAGCTCTAAGGAGTTTTTATATTGTCTCCTAGGATCCCCCAGTAGGACAAGCTCCAGTAGCCCATGGCGGTAGTGATAATGTGTCTTGTACGGATTTGGTGCCCTTCACCATTCCTCTGCCAGTGCTTCCTGGGATCACCTCTCAAATCATTCACTTCGATTCGAATTATTGTCTGAGGGTCTCTTCTGAGGGGAACCCAAATGAGACTACATCTTTTTAAAACTAAAAGGAAATACCCCAAAATGTTAACAGTGGTTATCCTTGGATAGTTGGATTTATTTTATTTTATTTTTTATTTGACAGAGTTATAGACAGAGAGAGAGAGAGACAGAGAGAAAGGTCTTCCTTCCATTGGTTCACTCCCCAAATGGCTGCAACAGCCAGAGCTATGCCGATCCAAAGCCAGGAGCCAGGTGCTTCTTCCTGGTCTCCCATGGGAGTGCAGGAGCCCAAACACTTGGGCCATCCTCCACTGCCTTCCTGGGCCACAACAGAGAGCTGGACTGGAAGAGGAGCAACCGTAACTAGAACCAGTGTCCATATGGGATGCCGGCGCCGCAGGTGGAGGATTAGCCAAGTGAGCCACGGCGCTGGCCCCCGAGATTTTTATTTTTATACTCTTTTTTTGTTTATTTTTACTTTCTTATTTTTCTGTAATAAACAAACATAGTTAGTAACTTTCTTATGTTTATAACATTGTTAATGAAAAAGCAGGTTACATAATAATATGTAAAATATGCTTTCATGATTTTTAAAAATACTATATAATATCTAGTCAGAAAAAATATACAGAGACCAACTGACAATGCTTATCTCAGGAAAACACATTTTTAGGAATTATCAGAGGGCAAAATCTAAAGAATTTTCATTTGGGGGAAAAACCAAAAAGGAAATGTTTCTGACAACTTGTAATTGAAACTTTCTTACAAAATATATACAGTAGGATCCTTTTAAGTAACTTTAAGAATCAACACGCATGCAAATACACCAAAATATCAAAATAGATACATCCCTGGGTGATAAGATTATGAGTTCTTATGTTTTCTTCCTTTTACTTGACCATATTTTCTCCCATTTCATTTTTTATTTGAAAGGCAGAGACAGAGACAGAAGCAGAGAAGGATCTCCTGCCTGCTATTTCACTCTCCAAAGGCCCACAACAGCCAGGCTAGACCAGGCAGAAGCTTGGGGCTAGGCTTCCCTTCTGGGTCCTTCCTCGTGAGTGGAAGGGACTCAACTACTTGAGTCATTACCTACTGCCTCCCACCATACACATTCTCAGGCAGCTGGAATCAGAAGCAAAGCTGAGCCGGCACCGTGGCTCACTAGGCTATTCCTCCGCCTTGCGGTGCCAGCACACCGGGTTCTAGTCCTGGTCGGGGCGCCGGATTCTGTCCCGGTTGCCCCTCTTCCAGGCCAGCTCTCTGCTGTGGCCAGGGAGTGCAGTGGAGGATGGCCCAAGTGCTTGGGCCCTGCACCCCATGGGAGACCAGGAGAAGTACCTGGCTCCTGCCGGCCTCAGTGGGCATTGGAGGGTGAACCAACGGCAAAGGAAGACCTTTCTCTCTGTCTCTCTCTCTCACTGTCCACTCTGCCTGTCAAAAAAAATTAAAAAAAAAAAAAAAAAAAACCAGAAGCAAAGCTGAGACTCTGACCCAGCCACATCAACATGAGGTGCTGGTGCATATGAGGTGCTGGTGTCTCAACTGGCATCTTATTGGCTGTGCCAAACTGCCCTGTTTTCTCACATTTCTAAAGTAAATAAGTTTAAGCATCCTTATAGTCAAACCATTGGGCATATCCATTATTATTTCTATAGGATAAATATCTCGAAGTAAAATTACTGGGTCAAAGGTTTATACATTTTATGAATTCAATAAATACTGCCAAGTTGCTTCCTTAAGTTTTGCCAGTTTACAAGAAAGAAAAATAACCTTTTCTTTAGTTTTCAACAATAGATCATGGGGCCGGTGCTGTGGCATAGCCGGTAAAGCTGCCACCTGCAGTGCTGGCATCCCATTTGGCTCCAATTTGAGTCCTGGCTGCTCCACTTCCAGTCCAGCTCTCTGCTAAGGCCTGGGAAAGCAGTGGAAGATGGCCCAAGTCCTTGGCCTCTGCACCCACGTGAGAGACCTAGAAAAAGCTCCTGGCTCCTGGCTTTGGATCGGCTCAACTCTGGCCATTAAGGCCATCTGGGGAGTGAACCAGTGGATGGAAGACACCCCCCCCCCACCTCTTCTTCTCTCTCTTTCAAATAAAATAAATAAATCTTTTTTAAAAAAGATAAAAAATATCTTATTTTTCATGGCATTCAGTTACTTGTATTTCCAGGAATCTTTTACCACTGACCTTTCGCTTTTGGAAAGTTTGTTTTTTCTTCCATGGGTTTTGAAAGCTGTGTGAAAGTTGTTTCCAAGTCCTTTGTGGGTAGACTGTCAAAATTCTGGCCACTGGCAGCATCTATAAATTTCCTTTTATCATTCAACATCTTTGGGTGGGAGGTCCTTTCATCCATATAAGTTATAATTCATGTTCATCAGAATTCCAAAATCTGCTTAAGTTAATCTTTTTCTACCAGATATTTATAATTCATATCAGAGACTCGCTCTCAAGGTTCTACTTGTTGGAGTGAAATCTCATCCCTAAGCTGTTTTACTGTAACCATCTTGACTTTTAACATTTTTGGCTTTATCTTGTTTTTTCTTAAGGTTTTTCCGATGTGAACTGTTGGCACCTTCGCTTCCGCTGGTCTGGGGGTGCTCCTTCAGAACTCCTGAGAAAGTTCAGAAACTACGAAATATGAAACGTCCCTGTGCCGTAAAAGATGAAGAGCGACACTGGCGCCTGTGCTGCCGCCATGTAGTTTTTGTTCACATCTAAAACCAGGCGTGTGTCTGTGTCATGTTCACACTTTGCCGAGTGCCCACTGATTCCTCCATCTTTGTGCCCTGTCCCACACAGTGAGAAAGCTTTCAGAAGACTAGTTTCTTTCAAACATCTGAAATACATTAAGGTTCTTAGATTCAGAGTAGGTCATATGACATGTACATTCCAGTAAATGCAATTTACAGAAATCTACTTAAAACTTGATCTCTGTGTTTAAACATTTTATTGATGCACCTTGATCTCTGTTAGTGTAGATGCACAGAAAATGGTTTGTGGCCCTTGACTTAAAATGAGATGTGAAATTACTTGTTTAAACTCCACAGAGTTAAATAAGTAATTTATTCAAAGTTTGTAAATGAATTTATAATTCAACTATATTTTAAAAATAATTGGAATAGAAGTTCCTACTTTAAAAATCATGAATTGAAAAGTTATAGTTTATTTGAGGAAATACATTTCTACAAGATTTCTTGTGGTATATAAGCAAATGATACACTTAGAAATTATGTTCTAATTGAAAATGGGCCTGTTTGATAACACAACCTTTTTAGACTGGAATTCCAGATGTTCACATGTAGTCTATGGTTATTTTTTAGTTTGTGAACAAGTGAATGAAAAATTAAGAATAAAAACGATTTTAATCAATGGCAGAGTTTTCACTGGTCTACAACAGAATGGGACAAAATAAAAATACAGTAAGCATTATGGTCTGAATGTTTGTCTTTTCCAAATTCGTATGTTGAAAGTGATGATGTTAGAAGGTGGGGCCTTTGGGAGGTGATTAGGTCACGAGGGTGGAGGCTTTATGAATGGGCAAGGAGGCCAGAGAGAGAGAGAGAGAGAGAGAGAGCGAGCCCCCGAGTCCCTTCTATCATGTGTGGACACAGCAAGAAGGCACTCTGTACGAGCCAGATAGTGGGCTCACCAGACAATGAATCTGCATTGATCGTGTACTTGCCAGCCTCTTGAATAGTGAGAAATGAATTTCTGTTGTATATAAACAACTCAATTTATGTTATTTTTATTTTGTTATAGTAGCTTGTCAGCAGGTTTTTTAAAAAGCTAAATATATTCCACATTAAAGATTGTCTTTATTCAGAAATTCTATCTTTTCAGCCACTGCAGTTTTTATAATTTTAAAAGTATATGTATATATTTATTCGAAAGGCAGAGTTACAGAGAGTAGGAGAGGCATAGAGATAGAGACGGAGGAATGGAGAGAGAGAGAGAGAGAGATCTTCCATCTGTTGGTTCACTCCTCAAATGGCAGCAATAGCCAGGGTTGGGCCAGGAGTCAGGAACTTTATCCAGGTCTCCCACATGGGTGCAGGGGCCCAAGCATTGGGCCATCTTTTGCTGCTTTCCCAGGTGCATTATCAGGGAGCTGGATTGGAAGTGGAGCAGCTGAGACTTGAACTGGTGCCCATATGGGATGCTGGCACTGCAGGTGGCAGTTTAATTCACTGTGGCACAGCATCAGCCCCCAGCAATTGCAGTTTAAAATGTGCTTTTATGAAATGGTGTCAGAGTAGATTGTATTGGTATGCTCAGGCTGTTGTAATAAAATGCCACAGACTGCATGGCTTAAAAACATTTCTCTCAGGGCTGGCGCTGTGGCGCAGTAGGTTAATCCGCCTGCAGCACCGACATCCCATATAGACGCTGGTTCTAGTCCCGTCTGCTCCTCTTCCAATCCAGCTCTCTGCTGTGGCCTGGGAAAGCAGTAGAAGATGGCCTACACCGTTGGGCCTCTGCACCTGCATGGGAGACCAGGAAGAATCACCTGGCTCCTGGCTTTGGATCGGCGTAGCTCTGGCTGTTGCAGCCATTTGGGGAGTGAACCAATGGAAGGAAGACCTTTCTCTCTGTCTCTCCCTCTCACTGTAACCCTACTCTCAAATAAATAAATAATAAAATCTTTAAAAAAATTTCTCTCAGTTCTGGAGGCTAGAAGTCCAAGACTTCTTGGCAGGTTTGTTTCCTTCTTAGGCCACTCTTGGCTTCAGATGGTCACCTTCTCTCACTGTGTCTTCACATGATCGTTTTTGTGTGCGTGCACATCCCTCATGTTTCTCCTTCTTCTTATGAAGACATACCAGTCATAATGTGTTAGAGCCCGCTCTGACAACTTCATTTTAACTTAATAACCTCTTTAAAGACATCTTCGCCAAACAAAGCTACATTCTGAGGGAAATTTTATGAATTTGAGGGGAACAGAATTCAGTTCATAACTTAGATGAAGTTAATATTTTTTTGCCCATAAACTATTATAACCCTATCTTATTCTCCTTGATTTTATATAAATTTTTACTGTTTCGTGAAATTAAAAAGTCAGGGCCAGCTGTTTAGAGAATTAATCATGTCAATATTTTACCACTTCAGAAAAATGTAGCTAGGCATTGTTATCATTTCTGCAAATTTTACTTTAAAATAGAATATAAATGGAAAAAATATAGCGTGTTAAGTTAATAAAGTTAACTTTTGGAAAAAATTGCCTGTCAAAGTGCCTTTCTGACCATGTAGACACTTGAATATTATACTGAGTAAATGAACTTTTGAATCTAAGAATTGGGTTGATTTTTCTCCTTTCCCCCATTCCCAGACTGTCTGATTTATACCATGGATGACTCTTAGTGACTTACAAAAGGAAAATACTCCTACTGCATGGTCCACTCTACTTTTGTTAGATTCATTTCCCAACTGTTGACAAGACTGTGCACTAG
Source organism: Oryctolagus cuniculus (assembly GCF_964237555.1). Taxonomy (NCBI): domain Eukaryota; kingdom Metazoa; phylum Chordata; class Mammalia; order Lagomorpha; family Leporidae; genus Oryctolagus; species Oryctolagus cuniculus. Next base: position 59,765,118 of record NC_091446.1, on the reverse strand, counting down.
CTCTACTTCACTTTTCTCTCCCACCATGCCCAAAGCTGCCACATAAGAACTGAGAGGTCAAGGACTAGCATTGCTGTGTAGCAAGTTAAACCTCTGCCTGCATCCCGCATGGGCTCCAGTTCAAGTCCCAATGGCGCCACTTCCAATCTAGCTCCCTGCTAATGAGCCTGGGAAAGCAGTGGAGAATGTTCCAAGTGCTTGGGCCTCTGAAGCCATGTGGGGATCCTGGATGAAGCTCCTGGCTTTGGCCCAGCCCAACCCTGCCATTGTGGCCATTTGGGGAGTGAACCAGTGGATGGAAGATTTCTCTCTTTGTGTCTTCCTCTCTCTCTCTAACTTGGCCTTTCAAATAAATAAATAAACCTTTTTTAAAAGAAGGAGACTGTGTTTGATAATGTAGTCATCTGAATGGAAAGTAAGTGGGCAACTGGATAACTCTTCTTCAGTCATTTGTTTGAACTCCCCAGTGTGTCCAACACAACCACAATCAGAGGCATTTGTAACAGCACACTTCTAGCACTTATTTTTGCACTGTGGCTTACCCACATATCACAGAAAAATGATGATGAAAAAATTTGCATAAAATTTTTCAGTTCTTAAATCAACTGGTGAAGACAGTTTCTTTTATATTTGATGCTGATGCTGATTCTAAGTGCATGAATGATGCCCATGCTTCTTGAGGACATGATTTATGGTAAGTATCATACTAGCATTTGTGTTACATATGGATGTGCTTATTTTGAGGGCTGGCATTGTGGCACAGTGGGTTAAGCTGTTGCCTGTGATGCTGGCAGCCCATATGGGCAGTGGTTTGAGTCCTGGCTTCTCCATTTCCAATATAGCTCCCTGCTAATGAGCTTGAGAAAGCAGCACAAGATGGCTCAGGTGCTTGGGCCCATGTCATCCATGCGGGAAACCCAAATGGTGCTCCAGGTTCCTGACTTTGGCTGATCCAGCCCTGGCTGTTGCAGATTGAACCAGCAGATGGAAAATCTTTCTCTGTCTCTCTATAACTCTGCCTTTCAATAAATAAATACATAAGTACTTTTTAAAAGGGCTTATTTTATGCTTCAAGAAGTTGACATTCTAGTTAAGAGTGTCTGTGGTTTACAGGGAGTATATTGAATTAATTTACATATGTAATGTGCTTAGAACATGACAAGGAAGTAGTATGTGTTTATTTCTAGTCTTTTTTTTTTTTTTTTTTTTTTTTTGACAGGCAGAGTGGGCAGTGAGAGAGAGAGAGACATAGAGAAAGGTCTTCCTTTACCTTTGGTTCACCCCCAATGGCCGCTGCGGCTTATCTGAAGCCCGGAGCCAGGTGCTTCTCCTGGTCTCCAATGCCAAGCACTTGGGCCATCCTCCACTGCACTCCTGGGCCACAGCAGAGAGTTGGCCTGGAAGAGGGACAACCGGGACAGAATCGGATGCCCCGAATGGGACTAGAACCCGGTGTGCTGGCGCCGCAGGCGGAGGATTAGCCTATTGAGCCGCGGTGCCGGCCTGTTTCTAGTCTTACTATATTCTTACGCATTGAATCTTATGTTAGTCAGTTAAAACAATTGATTAGCACAGATTCCTATCTAGTTCTCCATCTCAGAGGCACTTTTTCTGCTGTATCTTTGCTCACATATCCTGTACATTTACACACATATATGTTTCTACACTTTATATAAATGGTTGCATACTATACCCATTGTTGTGTACCTTCAATTTATTCAGTTAATGTATCTTGGAAATTATTCTGTGTTAGTACATAAATGCTACTTTATTCTTTTTAATTGCAGCATAGTGTTCCATTTTGTGTATGAACCATCAATTATTTAAATTTTCATTTATTGATGCATTTTCATGTTTTTGCAGTCACTAATAAATAATAATGAATAGATTTATACAAAGTATTTCTTGTGTGTGAAGTCTACCTGTAGGATAAATACCTAGCACTGAAATTTCTGGATCAAAGAATATATGTGTACATTCAGAATTCTATCATCATATCTTAAGCAAACAAAATGTGGCAATATGGTAAGTTTCAGAGACTTTAGGGCCATTGGATTGAACAACCTAGGAAATAGTGCTTGTTCATTGAGATTCTTGCCTATTTTGTCCTTATTTTTCACTCTAGGCTAATCTTTTTGAGTGGTTCTGTCTGAGGCACTGTGCTTATCGAATGCTTTGCTCAGCACCTCCTAACCCCTAACACCAGAGAGTGCCCAAGATGTAAAGCAGTAACAGAACCAGAGTGCACGTTTTTCCTTGCAACTTCTACAAAGGAAAAGAACAGTCCTTTTTTTTTTCAGTGCTACCGTTACTTGCCTTCTGGGTGTCCTGAAATGTTGAAATACAATTTTAAAACATTTTTTTACTCTTTTAAGTAAAGGGCATCTCAACAGAGCAACTCTGGAAAACCTAGGTAGAATTCACAATTTTCTCTGAATCTAAATAGTTTCCAGGACCTGAAGGATATATTCCCAGCCTGTCAAAAACATGCCCCTTAATAAGCGAATTAGAAATGAAGAAAAACCTTTGCAGATATTTCTTGTAAAGAGAGAGTTGGATAAAGAGAAGATAAGATTGTTTTCCTGCATATGAATTTTCATATCCTTTCCCTGCCCAGATCTGACAGTGGTTACAAGATCAATCGCAGCAGCAAGTGTCGATGACTAATACAGTTATGGAGAGGAGCCTTTAATTTCCTGGAGGCAAACATCATTACCCACCACCTCCACATCACAGACAGTTGGTGCCGGGACGACTTGGGAGAAATTACAGAGCTGATGCAATTACTGAGAAAATGATGAAATGCCTCACAATGAAAGGCTTCAATTCCCTTCAATTTCAGCCTCTGTGATATGGATCAGGATGGCCTTGTCTTTGGTGTTATTGCTTCTTGGTTCTCTGTGTCATCTCACCCTCATTATGGGGGATATTTTGCATTAGGCAGCTCCTTCTCATCCTTTTGCCTCCATACTGGGCTCTTTTGTTTCTTCCCATGTTTTCACTTTGTTTCTTCCCATGTTTTCATTTTGTTTCTTGTATTAATTCTGAGATTTGGATTAAGTTTATAGAGAACTAGATCTTTCTCTGGCTCAAACCAACTGTGGGATTTAGAGCAGATTACTTGAGCCTTCAGATTCTGTTTCTTCTACTGTGGCTGAATAACAGGCTTTCCCCGTTCGTAGAACAAGGACCTTGGCCAAGGTCCAGGTCCAGAGCTGGCCAGTTTAGTATCTTGTGTGAGAGCCAAGATAGTGTGGGAACAGGTGGGAGAGTGTTGGCCAAGAATGGAAGTTGATTAGCCAGGACAGAGGAGGCAGAGGAAAGAGGATGTATCTTTTTTATGAATCTTTTATCATTGCTTTTTCAGGAAAAGGGCCAAGATAGAGAGGTAGGTACCTCTACACTCATGAGCTCCAAATACCTCAACTGTCTTATCACATTCACTTGAGTCTGATGCTGTTCTTGATACCTGTTGCTTCTGAAGATAGTGGTGAGGTTTTTATACTAAATACTTTCTGACTCATTACTGGAGGCTCTAAGACAGAATCTAACAATAATACTAGTGGAACTCCTACGTTTAATAGTTTCCAAAGCCTTTCCTTGTTTTCTTAAGTTTTTAGCTTTCATGACTTTTTTTTTTTTTAATTTTTTGACAGGCAGAGTGGACAGTGAGAGAGAGAGACAGAGAGAAAGGTCTTCCTTTTGCCGTTGGTTCACCCTCCAATGGCCGCCGCGGCTGGTGCGCTGAGGCCGGCGCACCGCGCTGATCCGATGGCAGGAGCCAGGTACTTCTCCTGGTCTCCCATGGGGTGGGGTGCAGGGCCCAAGCACTTGGGCCATCCTCCATTGCACTCCATGGCCACAGCAGAGAACTGACCTGGAAGAGGGGCAACCGGGACAGAATCCGGCGCCCCGACCGGCACCTCAAGGCAGAGGATTAGCCTAGTGAGCTGCGGCGCCGGCCCAGCTTTCATGACATTCTAAAAACCACAATACAATTGCAAATAGATTTTTTCCTTAAACCATTAGTTCTCAGACTTAGAATCACCTGAATCTGAAAACCTTGGTTTGTACTTATGATCTTCTGAAATGTACTCTTGGTCTTCCTCCCTATTTCTTGACCTACAACTCCATCTTGGCAGCACACAGATCGCTCACCAAAGCTGCCCTGCCTCGATCCTGGACTTCCCAGCTCCCAGAACTGTGAGAAATAAATTTCTGTTGTATATATATTACCCAGCTTGTGGCAGTTTCTTATAGCAGCACAAATGGACCAGAAAATCACAAACTGGGAGCAGAGGTGTGGGCACAGTGGCTGAGATCCTTTTTGGAATACCTGCATCCCATATCGGAGTACCTGGTTTGAGCTGCAGTGCCTGCACATGATACAGCCTCCACTAATGAACATCCTGGGATGCAGTGGAGATACTCAAGTACTTGGGTCTCTGTCACTCATGTGTGAGATCTAGATTGATTTTCAGGCTCATGGCTTCAGCCTGGTCAGGTCTGACTATTTTGGGCATTTGGGGGAGTGAAATAGTGAATGGAGGATGCCTCCCTCCCTCCTTCCCTTCCTTCCTTCCAGAGTTATATATAGGGGGAGGGAGAAAAGGGATACACACACACACACACACCTATATATATATATATATATATATATATATATATATATATGGAGAGAGAGAGAGAGAGAGAGAGATAGAAAGAGAGAGAGAGAGAAAGGGAGAGAGGTTTTTCATTCTGCTGGTTCACTCCCAAAATGGCTGCAACAATCAGGGCTGGGCCAAGCCAAACCCATGAACCTGGAACTGAATCTGGATCTGCCACATGGGTGACGGGGGCCCCAATACATGGGCCATCTTCTGCTGCTCTCCTGAGCCTTTATTAGTTTCTCTGGGAAAAGGGATCACAAGACCTGGTTTGTGGTCTTGGCACTGACAGTTTCTAACAGATGATGGGTGAACTTTTAAATGCAAAAGCTCTTATTTTTTCCCTTAGTAAGGTGGGTTGAATGACACCAGGGAGATTTTCTTGCTTGCCTTCCACTGACTTGTGTGCTCCTTCAGCGCAGGAATCAATTTATACTTCCTGTAATGAGCATCATTCTATCTTGCCATGGGGCACCATTTATCCCAATGGCAAGCCTGTGAGCTCCTGAGTGGGAACAGTCTTGTTCACCTCTAGGTCCCTCCTTACTGAGCACCTGGCCCCACACACAGGAGGCAATCAAGGAAAGTAGCCTGCCATGGCAGCATGCCATTCTCACGACCTCTATGCAGACATAGGATAAAGATTCTCTTTTGGAGGGCTAGAGAAGTCATGTGTGTCCATCTTTTTTTTTTTTAATAAATATAAATTTCAAAAGTACAACTTTTGGATCATAGTGGTTTTTTACCCCATAACCACCCTTCCACCCACAGACCATCCCATCCCCTACTCCCTCTCCCATCCCATTGTTCATTAAGATTCATTTTTAATTTTGTTTATATACAGAAGATCAACTTAGTATATACTAAGTAATATATATAATATTATATATTACATATAATATATAATAAGTAAAGATTTCAACAGTTTGCACCCACACAGACACAAAAATATAGAGTACTGTTTGAAGACTTTTTTACTGTTAAGTCTCATAGTACAACACATTAAGGACAGAGATCCTACATGGGAAGTAAGTGCACAGTGACTCCTGTTATTGATTTAACAATTGGTGTGTCCATCTAAATCATTTACAGTGGGCTCTGCCAGCTACTGCTTTTCCACTTTCCTATTTGGAGGTCATTCTCCGAGAGGCCCCCTCCTTTGCTCCCAAAGTCAGGCTCCACCTTGGGGTGCTGCTCATGTGTTTGCTACAATGCCCCAATCTGTGCTGAGGACTTGTCTAGGGTAGATTTTTGTGTTTCAGAAGTTTTATGCTTGTTTAGTGATGACAGTTAAGCGTTACAACTGAGAGGATGCAAGAAGGTGACAAGGTACCATGGGTATTTAACTCAGAGTTGGAAGAAGGTTTTTCTTTGCTCAAGGGAAGACATCAAAACTCTAGATACACCTGCATACACTTGCATTCTCTGGAGAAAAGTGAGCCAGGGAACACATTTCAGAGCAATGCAGGCTGGTGTCTGCAGAGTATTGAATGAGATCTTTCCCTGGGAATGATTCCGTTTCAAGAAAAAGGAGAATTTTCAGGATGCACAGTTACCATATGAAAAATGTGTAACATGTTATTTAGTAATTTAGCAGATTGATTGCATCAAGATGCTAGCATTTGGGTGAACTTGTCTTGAAAAACACCTGGCCATTCTTTATAAGGTGATCTCCAAGATCTAAGCTTCTGTGCTTATTTGAGTATAATTTTTTTTTCTATTCTACTTTTAAAATTCTCCAAAGAAGATTCTACCTAGATTCAAAGTTGATGGAGGGCATGACAAGGAAATGTGAAGATTTTTTTTTTCACCTACCAATAGATTCACATGGTTCCCAGAAAAATAAAAAACTTCCTATCTGTAAACTTGGGTCTTTGTTCCTTAGAACACCACAAGATGGTAGCATTGGGCTGACAGTAGCAGATGGTTGCACTCAGAAAGCATTTGCAAATGGCTGTGTTCTTTGCCTCTAACAGCTCGACAGTGTGGTTTGCTCATAGGGTCCACTGCAGGCATTTCATGAATAGAATCTAGAAGGGTTTGAAGAAGTCTTAAGGAATCCAGCAGTTCTGTAAGTTGCTGGGTCTAGTACCGATGTCAAAGCAGTGTAGAAGGGAAGTCCTTTTGTTCGCTCAAGGAATCTGTGTGTGCCATGAATTTGAAACATTATTTGAAACTTTGTGAGGAGAGGGAGACTGGTGCAGAAGCTCAGCTGTACATTTCAGGATGTCAGGAAACAAGGTGTAGAGAGGTGCTACAACACTGAAAATATAAATGTCACCAAATGGTGTCACCATGAATTGTTACTGCATGTATCCTTCAGAAGCATGGAAGGGAATCCTCTGTTTTGCTGACCACTGCTGCTACACACTGACTACTTTCTCACCAAATCATGGTCTCACTTGCCCAGCTTCCTCCACATTGATGCTTTTGGAGAATGGGTTTAAAAGGAACTGTTGCTGGCCTACACTCCTTTCCCTCACTTCCTGGCCTCTTTTCTGCTCCAACCTTAAATATTTTCAGTATAGGGAAACTTCCTATCCCAAGGAAGTATATTAGTGTTTCTCAAAGTGTGATTGATAGATACTCCTTGGCTTGAAATCACTTCTAAAGGTGTAGATTCCTGGGTTCACCCATATCTACTGAATCAGAATGTCCAACAGTGAGGACCAAAAACTGTGCTTTTAATAAGTTTCCTAGGTGATGCTTCCAATGTTTGAGAATCTCTGGTATGAATAGAAGTTTCCACAACCTTGAAGCCTGGTAAGTTAAGGAAAATACTTTCTCAAATAGCCTATGAAGTGAGGAAATGGAGAAAAGAATGAAAGCTTAGGCCATAAGGGATCTATATTTATCTCTCTTCAGTCAGTCAAGCCCAGCTACCCCTAATATTTCTTGAAGAGGAATTTGAACCATCACATTGCCAATTGAGTGAATTGATTATGATTATCATTCAGGCTTCGTTTAGTTTTGTATCAGTTATTTTAAATGTTGGAACACGGAGCCAGAAAGGTAACAGAGAAGGGGTGAATAAATTTGGTAATCTAATAGAGTTATAAACTTTCCAAAAAGTAGTTATTGTGACCATAAACCCTCAGCTTGCAATTCATTAGCCTCTTTCATTTGAAATTGCTATCTCACCACCGTGACGTTCATGCTTTCTGAAAAATTCCCTCAGGGTAGAATACAGTAGAAAGCCAGCAATTAAGCAGCAAATTCAACTAGTAAACAAACATATGGTAAAACACAGATACTCTACTAGTATCCAAAGGAAAAAATAAACAAAAATGCGTGCTTACCTAGTATGTTAGAAAAAAATGCTGCAAGTGATAATATCCAGTGTAGATGAGGGTTCCATGATCCCAGATTTCTTACTGGTAGCCCTGCACATGGGTGCCACACTCTACAGTGATGCAGTTTTAGAAATATTTTTCAGAGCCATAAAGATATTCATTCTTTGCCTCTCTCTTCTCATTCTTAAAGGTGTAGATCCTAAAGAAATAATACAAAACATGGGGAAAGGCTTATATGAGATGAACATCTCAACATGTCATAGCACATAAAGAGAAGCATACTAAATGTGTAATAACTGATATATTAGATTTGATGCAATCACTATGAAAGTCTATTATAAAACTTAAAAGTCATGATCATGAAGAAAAAGAAGTTGCAACAAGCTCATGAAATAATTTCAGTAGAAAATATAAGATATTGGGGCCGGCGCTGTGGCACAGCAGGTTAACACCTGAAGCGCTGGAATCCCATATGTGTGCCGGTTCAAGACCCGGCTGCTCCACTTCTGATCCAGCTCTCTGATATGGCCTGGGAAAGCAGTAGAGGATGGCCCAGGTCCGTGGGCCCCTGCACCCACATGGGAGACCTGGAGGAGGCTCCTGGCTCCTGGCTTCGGATCAGCACAGCTCCAGCTGTTGTGGCCAACTGGGGAGTGAACCAGTGGATGGAAGACCTCTCTCTCTCTCTCTGCCTCTCTCTCTGTGTAACTCTGACTTTCAAATAAATAAATAAATAAATAAATTTTTGTAAAAAAGAAAGAAAATATAAGATACAATGTATACTTTATCTCTGTTTTACGTAATGATTTCATTTTATTGTGATCATAAGAGTATATCTATTTTAGAAAGTTAAAAATTGACACATAATAACTGTGTACATTTGTGGGGTACATTTATTAAACTATACAAAAGTGAAATAAATCATAGTGGTAAGGTCAGGCATTTGGTTTAATGGTGAAGATGCTACTTTGGATGTCCACATTTCACGTTAGAGTTCCTGGAATTGAGTCCTGGCTTTACTTTTTTTTTTTTTTTTTTTTTTTTTGACAGGCAGAGTGGACAGTGAGAGAGAGAGACAGAGAGAAAGGTCTTCCTTTGCCGTTGGTTCACCCTCTAATGGCCGCCGCGGCCAGCGCACCGCGCTGATCCGATGGCAGGAGCCAGGAGCCTGGTGCTTTTCCTGGTCTCCCATGGGGTGCAGGGCCCAAGCACTTGGGCCATCCTCCACTGCACTACCGGGCCACAGCAGAGGGCTGGCCTGGAAAAGGGGCAACCGGGACAGAATCCGGCACCCTGACCGGGACTAGAACCTGGTGTGCCGGCGCCACAAGGCGGAGGATTAGCCTAGTGAGCCGCAGCGCTGGCCACTTTTTTTTTTTTTTTATTTAATAAATGTGAATTTACAAGGTGCAACTTTTGTATTGTTGTGCCCCCCCCACCTCCCTCCCTCCCGCGGCCCTCCCCTCTCCCTTTCCCATCCCGCCCTTCATCGAGTTTCATTTTCAATTACCTTCATATACAGAAGATCAACTTAGTATACACTAAGCAAGGATTTCAACAGGCTGCACTCACACAACTGCACAAGGTATAGGGTATTGTTCAACTAGTAGTGTTGTTTTTAAGTTTCATAGTAAAACACATTAAGGACAGAGATCCTACGTGGGGAGCACGTACCCAGTGACTCCCGTTGTTGATTTAACAATTGGCACTCTTATTCATGACGTCAGCAATCACCCAAGGCTCTTGCCATGAGCTGTCTAGGCTATGGAAGCCCCTTGAGTTCACCAACTCTGAACTTGTTTAGTCAAGGTCGTATCACAGTGGAGGTTCCTTCCTCCCTCCGGATAAAGGCGCCTCCCTCCTTGATGGCCTGTTCCTTCTGCTGGGGTCTTGTTCACCAGGATCTTTCATTTAGGTTGTTTTTGCCACTGTGTCATGGCTTTCCATGCCTGTGAGACTCCCATGTACCTTTTAGCCAGATCCGATTGCCCCAAGGATTGATTCTGAGGTTGGAGTGCTGTTTGGGGCGGTTGCCATTCTATGAGTCTGCTGTGTGTCCTGCTTCCCCCCGCAGGATCATTCTCTCCCTTTTAATTCTATCCTTCATTATTTGCTTACACTGGTCTTATTTGTGAAATCTCTTCGACACTTACCCTATCTTTTTGATCAGTTATGTACTTATACTTACCACTTTACCAAGTGCGCTGGCATCGGTACATCTGCTTTACTTCTGATTCCAGCTTCCTGCTAATGTGCACCCTGGGAGGCAGCAGTGATGGCTCAAGTGGTTGAGTCCCTCACACCCATACAGGAGATCTGGAATGAGCACCTGTCTCTTGCTTCAGCCTGGCCCAGCCCTGACCATTTGAGCATCTTTGGAGTGAACCAGCAGATGGGAGCTCTGCCTGTTTCTCTCTGGTTATAAAACTAAAAAAAAAAAAAAACAAAAACAAAAAACAAAACAAAACAAAACAAACCCTAAACTGTCATGCTGCAATTAAAAAACATGCCACAGTGATAATATCAATATGTTACGGTGCTGGATTATGAGTACTTATTTTTATTTTCTCTATTTTCCTAGTTTTCTGTTGGGTAGTCTTAGTTATGTCCTATTTGTCCCTGCAGACCCACTCTGTGCCCTGTTCTCAGCTGCAGAGGCTGACGGGCTTGTTTGGTCAGCAGGAAGGAAGAGGGATGGCGGTGGCGGTGTGTTACTAGCCCAGTTCTCTCCCTCAGGATCTCCTTACATCTGTTGTACACTCTGAAGGAGGTCCCTGCTCCGCTGGGGCAGCTCACTCAGAACTTTCTCTTTTTTGCTTCTGGTGGCTGCTCTGCCGCTCCTAGGAATAGGGATTCAGCTGTACCTTGTGGTGTCTCTACATTCTGTCTCTTTCAAAACCATCTCTTCATGAAATCTATATAGAATTATCCTAAAATGAGTGTGCCTTCTGAGATCCTTACCCATGCAAGCAATATAATTCTTTTATCATTTCTGGGCATACACCAGAACATGTGACCTTGCAGCCTAAAGTCACAACTGGAAAATGTTACAGCTTTGTGGGGGGTTTTTAGCTTAAAAGATGGAAATCTCTATCTCCCCAATAATCAAACTTTCCCTTCAATGAGAAACCCTCAAATGCTGCAGTAATAATAATAAACAATAAAAAAGAGCAACTATCAATTGAAATGTGAAGATGCGGCCTCCTCAGTAGCAGGCTGGATGTTTTATAGAGACATTTTTGAGAAAAATGGTTACAGGGTTATTTTTTTAAATGAAGCTTAAAAAGCAGCAGGGGAAAAAAAGAATAATTTAGAAAGACATCCTACTTGAAGGTAGTGCTGATGTATTAATATGTGCTGGAAATGACTGGCTCAGAAGGCATCAATCTGCCTGAGTAGTGGTCATTTTTCAAGCCCAGATGAATGTAAACTAAAATCAAATTGTCACAAGTAGATCTGAACGATATATTGGCTAATTTTCGTGGCAAAAGCAGGAACAGGGAAAGCAATGGAGGACAGCATCTTTGAATCTTTTTGCCCACATTTTAGAAATAAACGAGTTTCTAAAATGAATCCACCCTTAAGTCAGTTTTGCAAAGGAGTTCAGACTGTGCCATGATACACATGTTCATACTGAAGAGAAACTCATCAAGTTACACGTCTCAGCCCTGAAGGCAGGCAGTGCAGGCAGTAGTTGAGAGTGGATCTCACAGACCTCCCAGCATGCCCTTGCTTTAGCAGTGGCCCTTCTCCCCCTGTAAGGAAGGCTCTAGACCAGCATTCTTTGTCAATGCAGTTTTTTTTTTTTTTTCATTCTTTTCCTGCACCAGAGGCAGTGGTTGCTATACCCAGAGGGCAGTGGAGTTGGCAGAGGCTGTGGCTGCATAGATTATTACTGGAGCATCATGAAACTGTTACTACAGCTAGAAATGCCATACACACAAGAGTTTTCTTTGAAGCATTTTCTTTCAGTAAAATCAAAAGATTCAGGAGTAGGTGTTTAGTCTAGCTGTTAAGATGCCCTTGTCTCATATTAAAATACTGAGTTGAAGGCCCAGCTCTGGCTCCTGACTCCAGCTTCCAGATAACATGAACTATGAACTCAAGTGATTGGGTTCCTGCCACCATTTTGGGAGACCTAAAATGAGTTCCTGGCTCCCGGCTTTGGTTCAGCCCAGCCCTGCCTTTGTGGGTACTTGGGGAGTGAACCAGCAGATAGAGCTGTTTATCTCTTTCTCCTTTCCCTGCCTGGTTCTCTCTCTAATCAATTAAATAAAAAAATTTAAAGGGAAAAGATTGGAAATAACGTCAATGGTTATCAATAGTGGGTTGGCTAAATGAATGAATTTCCATTCATTTTGAGACAGTGAGTTCTTACCTGCAGAGGGCATTTGAGGTTGCAGATGACAGCCTACCTCCTTATACCCCCCTGCATTTAAAAAATATTGTTGACTATTATGCAGTACTTGCACATTTTTATGGAATACAGTGCAATATTTCAACACATATACACAGCTTAAACTGATCAGTTCAGGTTATTAGCATTTCCATTTGTTTAGCTTTTCTTTGGAGCCTATGAGCTCCTCTCTTCTGGTTCTTCATACATTGTATAGTACAATATTGCGAGCTGTAGAACCTCCGACTGTGCTATAGAACCCTAAAACTTATTCTTTTGATTTAACTATGTTTTGGTACCTGCTACCCAACCACCCTCCAACCCTCCTCCACACCCCACTAGACTAGAGTCAGCTGAGGTCATTTTTCATGAGCAAACTCTTCATATAGAAAGATAGGACACATCTGTCAATGACACAAGCAACATTCAGAATTATATGCTAACATTTGTGTAGAATACATGTACATTTTTGTATGTGCATGAAGAGTACACTGAATTCAAAAAATCAGAAGCTGGTAACTGGTGGCCTCCAGGAAAGGGAGCTCAGTGTCAGGAAGACAGGGGTGAGCAGGAGCCACCCCGGTTTTGAGCCACAAGCATATGTGCCTGTGCAATAAGTGAATTAAGGTCATTTATTGAGGAAAAAAAATCTCTGCTCTTTTTTTTCTTTTGCCTTTCTACAAATAATATTCCTGACGTTTCCATTATTGGTTGTCTCTGATATTCCTGGTAGCTTTTCTAGGAGATATCTTGAAAATGAGACAGAACGAGAGGAACATGAGTTGGTTTTCACTGATATGCACATATTTTAAATGTATCTGAATATGTGTCCTCAAGTCAATGTGGAGTGATGTTTGTATATGCGTGTTGGTGGGTGTGTATCTTCCAAATCAACAATCAAGGACACAGAAGTTTGTAACTTAAGGTGTCCATGTGTGACAGCGCCAGAAATCGCTAATCTGTCTGCTCCTCTGGGGTCCTGTTGGGAAACACTGTGAGAAGAGGTCAAAAAGATGTTAGGGCCAAATTATAAAGAAACTTGCTTAACACGCTGGGAAGCTTGACCTTTATTCTGTTGGCCGTGGAGAGTTCTAGGGGGTCTGAGAGCAGGGGAAAAAGGTGGTCAGAGCAGCACCCAGAAAGAAGCAATGCAGTGGTGACCAGACAAACTTACCCAGTCCAGAGACCCCAGGAGCGAAGGCTCCCGAAGCCAGGTTTTCCTTCCCCCCAGGGACAGGGTACTTTACACTGCGGGGGGGGGGGGGGGTCACTGACAGCTATCCTGCCGTTGATGCATATTCTGAGAAGTTCTGGTGGGCTGGAACTGGAAGGAGGACTACATGCTGAGAAATTCTATTTCTAAAACCAATCCCGAGTCGTAGAGGCATCAAAGAAAAAAAAAAAAAGCCCAAGTAAAACATCAGAGCTGCTGCCAGGATCTTCAAGAAGGTCTCAAAGGGTCGCAAGCACACGCCCTGCCAGAGCCGGCTCTGGGCAGCTTCGTGGGTCAACACCCAGGCAACTTGTTCCCTCCTTTGTGCAGCTCAATGTGACAACAGATCAAAGAACATTCCAGTCTGTCAGTGACATGACTCAAAGGGCTTCTTTGGTTCCTGTCCAATGGCTCCTTCATGTTGGTTGCAGAGACTTCTATGAGGGCCCCACTCTGAGGAAAGGGGTAAAGAGTAGCAGCTGAGATTTAGTCCTCAGTAGTTCTTTATCTGTGAACAAGCCGTGGCCTGTTTTAGAGGTTAAATGAGACTAGCACTTATCACAGTATCTGCTCATCTGCCAGTGTTTGGAGCTCAGGGAATTGCGGTTACTACTTACAAGCCCACAAAGTAAAAGTAATTGTTATTACTGTTTGGCAGATACAGAAATTAAGGCACAGGGAGGTTAAGTAAACTTTTCCAAATCATACAGCTAAAAAGAAAAGAGCCTAGATTTGAAGTTCAGTTCCTCTGACATTTTTGGGAGCAGGTAGTTGTGGCACAGCAGGTTAAACAGCCATGTTTAAGTGCTGCTTTGAGTCTGGGCTAGTCCACCTCCCATCTGGCTTTTCGCTAATGCAGCTGGGAGGCAGCAAATGGCCCAGGTGCTTGTGCCTCTGCCACTTACATGGGAGACTCTGATGGAGTTCCTGGCTTCTGGTTGGGGTCTGGCCCACCCTGAGGTGTTTTGGGCATTTTTGAGAGTAAAACAGTGGATAGGGCCGGCGCCGCGGCTCAGTAGGCTAATCCTCCGCCTGCAGCGCAAGCACACTGGGTTCTAGTCCTGGTCGGGGCACCGGATTCTGTCCCGGTTGCCCCTCTTCCAGGCCAGCTCTCTGCTGTGGCCAGGGAGTGCAGTGGAGGATGGCCCAGGTGCTTGGGCCCTGCACCCCATGGGAGACCAGGAGAAGCACCTGGCTCCTGCCTTCGGATCAGCGCGGTACACTGGCCACAGCGCGCTGGCCGCAACGGCCATTGGAGGGTGAACCAACGGCAAAAGGAGACCTTTCTCTCTTTCTCTCTCACTGTCCACTCTGCCTGTCAAAAAAACAAACAAACAAACAAAAAAAAGCAAACAAAAAAAACACCACAGTGGATAGACGATCTCAATCCCTCAATCCTTCTTCTCTGTTGCTCCTTCTCTCTCTGCCTTTCAAAAAAAAAAAAAAAAAAAAAGAGCAAAAACAAGAAACACTAGTTGAAGATTTATTTATTTATTTGAAAGGCAGAGATAAAGGGGGAGGGAGAGAGAGAGAGAGTGAGTGAACGAGAGCGAGAGCGTCCATCTACTGGTTTATTCCCCAAAATGGCTGCAATGGCCAGGGCTGGGCCAGGCTGAAGCCAGGAACCAGGAGCTTCTTCTGGGTCTCCCACCTGGGTGCAGGGGCCCAAGTACTTGAGCTACCTTCCACTGCTTTCCCAGGTGCATTAGCAGGGAGCTGTATCCGAAGTGGAGCACTCAGGACTCCACTTGGCGTCCATATAGAATGCCCACACTGCAGGTGGAGGCTTAACCTTCTATGCCACAGTGCCAGCTCCCCAATAAGCCATCTTAACCACTAGGTCAAACACCTGCCCCCAGCTGTGCAATTTTCACGAAAATTTTGTTTTATGGAGAACAGACTGAAAGGGAGGAAGAGTGGATGAAAAATATGATTAGGAGGATGAGGTGAGAGATGGTGTTGATTTAGACTGGGTGGTAATGGTACATACACAAAGTGGGTTCTCAGCATATTTAAGGGCAAGTTCATTGGCAGTTGAGTTGGATAGGACATAGGCTGAGGGGCAGAGAAATATTAGGATGATTCTAAGGGGGTGGGTCCTTCTCTGGCTGGAGATGTCACAAACTGGGATAAGGAACACAAAAAGGTCCTGAATTTAGAAGTGAAGCGATGATTATGATTTCAGCATTAAATTACACATTACAATTTGCCAAAAAAAAATCACTCTGGTCTTTTTACATTTAAACCATCTAAACTCTGATTGGGCAGTAGCAGCATCTATCTTCTTCTAAAGGAAGTGGAGGGGCTGGTGCTGTGGTGTAGCGGGTAGGGCTGCCGCCTGCAGTGGCAGCATCCTATATGGACGCTGGTTTGAGTCCGGGCTGCTCCATTCTCAATCCAGCTCTCTGCTATGGCCTGAGAAAGCAGTGGAGGATGGCCTCCCTGCACCCGCGGGAGACCCAGAAGAAGCTCCTAGTTCCTGGCTTTGGATTGGTGCAGCTCCAGTTGTTGCAGCCAGTTGGGGAGTGAACCAGTGGATGGAAGACCTCTCTCTCTCTGCCTCGCCTTCTCTCTCTGTGTAACTCTGACTTTCAAATAAATAAATAAGTCTTTAAAAAAATTAAAAGAAGTGGGTAGGGAGACATCTGGGGTAGGGAAGCCTAGTGATTACATTTACAACCCCCTCTGCCTTCTGGATAGGGGTCTTTGCTTGCCAGGCTCTCGGATGTCTGCACATCAAGACAAGACTGAGTTGCTTTGCATCATAAAAGAATGAAGTAGTTGGGGTCTTTAAGGGCAACCTTCAAGGCTGTGTGCTGTGGGAGTCTGGCTCAGAATGAGCCAGCTCCAGAGAATGTAGGGAGAGTTTGTGGCGGGTGTGGTATTATGGATATATGTATCTCGATTTTTATTTCAAGTTATTGCTCCCACAGAGATACTAACTCAAAGCAGAGACATATATTCAGTGCACAAGTGCGAGCAGGATTTATTTAAAGGTGAGAGAGTGAATATATTCATGTTTGGGCACTCCCACACGGAGAGAGAACCATCTTGAGTGGGTCACAGAGTTGCTTCTGAGGATTGAGCACAGGAGGAACCCAGAGAAGGACTGAAAATCACGGCCCAGAAGCCAAAAAACAAAAAAAGAGTCTCTCCCCTGTCTATCAGCTAGGGAGCGGTATTCTAATTGAACATAGAAACAAGCTGGAGCTTGGGTGGAATTTAGTGTGCACGAAGCTTTCTGGGAGTTTCCTGGCACCTCCACAAGGAGCTTAACTTTCACCTGGCCATAATGGCATCTCCTGCTTCCTAGTCTCTGATGAAACAGGTGCATCATGGGAAAGTCAGGTACATCATGGGAAAGTGGGCAACTGAATAGACAGGTAAGAGGTGGAGTTACAGTGCAGAGCTTGCAGAAATTGTGACTCCAGCTTATTTATTTCTATTTAATCTTCCTGGGTAGTTCCCCCATATGTTGCATGTGGCGGAGTCCTGGGGAGAAGAGAACCGTGGAAAGATTACTTGAAACAATTGCCTCTGAGAAGAGTACAGTGCAGAACCTCTTCCAACTCCCCTCATAGGTTTTGCTGATTTTCCTTTGTTCTCCACAGAGAAAGCGCTGACATCAGAGTTGCATGGAGGTCAGACTGAAAGTGGACCACTCTCAGGGAGACAGAGGTAGGATTGACCCCTAGAGACCAATGCTGGTTCAATCTGCCCTATCAGTGTTAGGGGATGAGGCAAGGAAAAATTAAGGAAAGGGAAGACAATGGGAAAGGAAGGAGGGATACACTGTCAGGCTGCTGCCTTCTTCCTTCTTGAAACTAAAACCAGTCTAGGTGGGGGACACAATGTATTAATTAAAGAAAGGATTAGTGACCTGTCCATCAAGGACAGTAAATTGAGCTCTGCCTCTTCCTATTATTGGGCATTCTAGGATGGAATGTGGAGCTGTGTGCTGACTTACATATTTATACATTCCTTCACCAGAAATTTGAGTATTTTTCTTGTGGGAGGCAGAGGCCCAAAGATGAGAGATATGGCCCCTTTATATATTCTCAGGGAATTTACTATTCAGTGGAAAGAGAAGCAAACAGGCAGAAATAGTGCAATGCGATCCTGGCTCTAACAGGCTATTGGAAAATTAAAAGGGGATTTCTGAATCAGCCTAGGATACTGCAAGAAATATTTTACCCAGAAAGTGACACCATCGTGGACTAAAGGTGTCTGGCATCCCTAGCTGGATTTATTTTCTGTTACTAATCTGGTGTGAGAGATGAATTCAAACCAGAGACATAGAAGAAGTGCAGGAATGGGCACAGGATTTATTTAAAGATATTAAAGAGAGAGTACACACCCAGATAGAAGTGCAGGCAGCCTCTCTTCATGGATACTAGAAGGGTAACTGCTGGTGGTGCTACTGCTTACTGCTGTACCTGCTATCCTGAGGTGTATAGGGTAGATGGTGGTACAGAGTTTGGACAGGGTCAGTGTGTGTGGCAGTCTCTGGAAAGATTTCCTGGCACCTCTGTGTGGAGCTCAGCATACATGTTGTCATCGTGGTGTCTTCAGCTTGATGGGGGAGTGGGGCTCAGGTGCATCATGGGGAAGTGGGTGTGCCAAGCCTGCTGCCGTGATGAATAGGCAAGGAACTGGGTAGAGTTTAGTGGTGCAGGGCTGTGGCAAGAAGATTGCTATTTTGTTCACTAACTGGCTCCCTGTTAGCCCACATCAACATGAGTGTTGCCAGAAGCTGATGGTGGGGTAAAATGAGAAGTTGTATCTGGTATTTGAAAGCCAAAAAAAAGAGAAGAAGAAGGGAAGATGGAGAAGAAGAGGAAGAAGAGGAAGAAAAAGAACAGGCTGATTTAAGCAGAAACTTGCTGGAACCTAAAACTATTGGACAGTTTTTAGAATTTCCAAGAAGGTTTGCAAAGTGACTTTTAGAAGGTGGGAGCAGGAGTTAGTTTAGGCAGAGTTCAAGATCACAGGGGGATGGTTTCAGAAGGTCAGTCTGATGCAGACACTATGATCCTGCTGCTGAACAACTGTTAGCTATAACTGCCGCTCTGGCCCTGTGGCACCCAATGTGGTCTCCGCCCACTACCAGTATGGATCCCCACCCTTCTTGCTTCTGGTATTAATAGCTCCTTACTGAAAGTTGGAGGTAGGCACACAAGACTGACTGGGCTTAGGTCACATGCTGCCTTCCCAGCTGCAAAGGAGGTGGGGAAGCAAGCATGTAGGTCTTATGAAGTGGGTGGCAATAAGGTGAATTGAAGATTCATGCCTAGATTCCAAAGGAGAGCAAGCCCCCTAAACAGGAAAGGGTTTCAAATCCCTCTTACACAAACGAGGGAACAAAGGTGAGGGCAAGAGAAGAGAGATAGTGCGTGGAGTTGCATGTGACAACTGAAGGCCAGATGGCAAGCAGTGCTGGGAGGCCTGTCAACACAGAGAAGGGGGGGAAGAGGGACAGCTGGGTCTTGATGGCACTGTGTCTCCAAATTTTTACTTTCTGGGTACAGGAGTGTGACAAATACAACTGATTTCCCTTTCAGTGTCATCTATCTGTCTTCCTTACCGATGGAATTCTAATTTCAACTTGGATAGTAATACATTCAGCTAAAATCACTTAAGTTCCCCAGAATTCTTTGTAGCCACCGGTTGTAAGAGTACATAGTTGGTGTAAATGAGATGTAAACAGAATTCTTGTCTCTTGCTTCTGGGCATGTTGCAGATGTTGGGCCTATGAGGCAACAGGCAGGGGATGAGGCCTACATACTAAACATAGCAAAGCCTGAGTCCTGTTTCTTCTTCCATTTGAGAATTTCCTACTCTCAGATTTCTTTTATTTAATGGGGACAAGTTACTATTTATTTCATATGTTATTTCTTATTTATTTGAAATAACTCTTGAGACAAGATAGGATTTAGCAATAAGGAGTTAGAGTTGTCAAATGAATCTACATTGTATAGCTTGTAGAATACCATTTAAAAGTAAAATTGAGCATTCATTGCACAGTGTATTTGGATTTTTTGAGGGCATATTTTAATTTATAGTTTGTGGGTTTCTCCTTTTTTTGGATTAACCTTGTAATATAGACAAAAAACTAAGCTTTTGATGCAGAATACATGAGAAGTTATATACTAGTCCGGTCTCTTGGATATAGGAACGGTATTTGTCTCCCCAGTTTCTTCAGACGCCTAAATATTTAAGCCACTAGTATTGGATTTTCTGTTATTTGTTGCTGAATTGATCCTCACTGATTGCTGGGAAGGAGACTGGTTAGCTAGGAAATGAATGCAGTTACTTGTAGTGATTTGAATAGGGGCGGGGGTAAGGTTTGAGAAAAGGGTGAATTGAGGATGCAAACGTTGAGTCTGTGTGTTTAACCAAGTCTCATTGGGGATGGACTCCACTTTGCGTGTCACAGACAACCAGCCTACCGTTAAGGATTCAGGAAACAACACAGGAGCACCTAGGAAGTGTGGGGTGGAGATGTGCAGAGCCCCAAACACTAGCCTCTCAGTATTCTTTTCTATTGTAAAAACATTGTGTCAATTTACACAATTCAGAAAGTCAGTTAAACAAAAAACTATGTATTAAGACAATTGACGGCCCCCCAATCCCATCACCCAGAGATAATCAGTGCTAACGTTAATGGTCACAACAGGGTCTGTTCACTTGGGGTGTCACCAAAAAATCAGCCTCTAGAGGGCGCTGCTCCGTGGAAAGCTTTATTTACTTACGCCAAGTAAAGCAGACAGTAGAAAAGTATAGTTCCCCAAAGAAACGGCCTCCCTAAGAAGCCATTTGCTTTTGCAGCAACTCTGACTCAAGACTGGTTTCTTGCAGCCTTGCACAATGCTGCAAAATAAGCTTCCCAGGGACACCCTGAAAAACAAACTGATGCGTAAACTGTTGCAGATGCTCTGCCCTGGTTTCTGGGCCCCCTCTTCCCTCAATTCTTGTTCTTGGTGACAGTGACATTTTGATGCATTTGTTTCTAGCATTTATTCTTTCTCCCCCTTTCCTCAATTGAATGGGGATGTAAATGAATTGTTTGACAACAATGTGATCCCTACATAAACTGTTTTCTGATCTGTCCACTTTTTGCATTTGACAATCCATTGGCAAGGACTTGCCATATCATGAACATCATTGGAATGGCTACACGCATACTCTTCCCTTATTGAATTTATCTAACAAGCTTTATTCTAGAACCTAAATTTAAAAAAAATCTATTCCCCACACTTTTGCATGTGATGGTGGTGATTCCGGGTTGGAAGGACGGCAGCATACCTTCATCCGTAGTTTTAGAGTGATGGTGTCCTGTTCAGATAGGCTGAAAACTTCTGCCAGCATGTACATTGTTTATTTCTATTGTTCTAATCTGTTTTCACTGGGGGGAAAAAAAAAAGACCCTTAATATGTGTCAGTTTGTCTTTCAAGATGCAGGAAGATTTCCTGATGAAAATGGTGTGCTTGTAGCAGGAACACGTACTAGCTAGCTATTTTCAGGGTCCTTCAGCCATTCCCTAGGCACGCCTTTTAGGTGGCAGGTTTGGAAATCACAAGAGGTGAGATTTTCTAAGGAAAGCGTTTATTAAAAGACGGAAAACAGAAGCACCCGCTTCCGCAGCGAGCAGGGTTCGAACCTGCGCGGGGAGACCCCATTGGATTTCAAGTCCAACGCCTTAACCACTCGGCCATCGCTGCCACGGAGAAAGCAGCAAGGCGGAGACACTGTAGTGCTGCAGCCACTGCGCTCGCGCCAGACCCGCAAATAGGCGGAGCCTGCAAATACCCGGAGCTTCACTCTGAGATAGCCCGGCCTGAGGGACCTGGTTGCAGGGGTTACATTGTGGACACGAAAAATAATAGACATCCTCTTAAGCAGGGATCCAGACAGGTCTGAGAAACCCTGGTCTTTGCTGCGCTACGAAAATCGCAACCTCGCCAGGTTTCTAGCGCTGACGTGTTTTTTTTTTTTTTTTTTTTTTTGCCCTCCCGCTTCTGCATTCGGTGTGGGAGAGAGTTGTGGAACAATAATCCGTCCTGCTCAGTGTTGCGGGCCCGCGCGCCCGAAAGTTCTCGCATTTTTGCGGCGTTTCCCGCGGATTCTTCAGAATTCTCCTCTCTGGACAGGGCGGGCGGGAAGCTGAGGAGCCAGCTGCAGTGGGCTTGGCTCTCACCGAGCTGTTTCATTTTCCTCTCCCAGAAATCCCTTCATTGTCGAGCTCGATTGGGAGAGAAGGGGGGCTCCCTCAGGAGATGGGGTAGAGACCCAGGTTCTGCGCTTTAGGTCTGCAGCCATTACCTTTAAACGTCATTAGGTTCCCCCACTTGTGAAGTGTGGCAGTGCCCTGGGTGCTCCACTTGCGTTATTTCGTTAGAGCTCTGAGAGCCGGGCAGAGAACCGAGGCCTGGGGGTGGCGCTCGCGGTCGGCGCGGCGGGTCCAGAGCGCATGCGCACCTCGTGGCCGCGGCGGGTGGCGCCGCCTGGATGCGGCGGACGCGGAAGCTGAGGGACGTGAGCGGAGGCCCTGTAGTGGGTTGTGCTCCTGAAAGGGTTCCTGGAAAGTCACAGAACTTCCTAACAAGGCAAGGAGGCACAGCGACTTCTGGAAACTCTGGTGTTAAGTGACCTCACTTGATAAGTGTGTGCGTTTTCCTGAGACGCTAGCATTGCCTTTACCTAAAGGATGGTGTTAACTTTATGTTTCTGTGTTGGAGCAAACTGTTGAAATCTTTACTTAATGTCTGCTAAACTGATCTTCTGTATATAAAGAGAATCAAAAATGAATCTTGATGTGAATCTTTACTTAATGTATGCTAAACTGATCTTCTGTATATAAAGAGAATCAAAAATGAATCTTGAGGTGAATGGAAGGGGAGAGGGAGTGGGAAAGGGGAGGGTTGTGGGTGGGAGGGACGTTATGGGGGGAAGCCATTGTAATCCATAAGCTGTACTTTGGAAATTTATATTCATTAAATAAAAGTTAAAAAAAAAAAGGATGGTGTTAAGAGTGTGAACCCATTTAATTATGGAAGGAGGCAGAGTACTTGAGAATTGTGAGAATAAGTTTTCTCTAATTCCAGGTGGTTGTTTGAGGGATTTTATCTCTCTCTTTTTTTTTTTAAATTTGGCAGAGCTGTAAATCTGGTCCCATTTTTCTCTATGAATAATTCATGGGAACAAAGTTATTGCCAGTGTCCCCAGGCATAACTCTCATGATATACATGCAGTTCACTTGGACCTTTCCCAGTATACCCTATCCAAGAAGAAATGCCTTTTTTCCTTTTTCTTGTTCTTAGATTCTACATGAGCTCTGAGATAGTCTAGAATTTAATCTTACCATTTTATTAGTTGTATCTTGATCTTGAGGTATTTCTTTTTCTTTCCTCTGTGCAGTTGGAAGATGATAATATTTACTGAGAGCTGCTTCTCTCTCTTAACCTCCCCTTACCCCTTGTAAGAATTCTCTTCACTTGCTTAAAACCTTGACAGTAATGGAAATTGATTATGGTTAAAATTGTTCAATCACAATTTTTACTTTTTTTTTTTTTTTGAGAGGAAAAGAAGACTGCAAAGGAAAAGAACCTATTGTGAAGTTAATGTGTATTTGGCGGGAACAACTGTGATTGAATGTTTGTAAGATTTCCAATACTTATCTTTTTATTTTTATTTATTTGACATGTAGAGTTACAGACAGTGAGAGAGAGAGACAGAGAAAGGTCTTCCTTCCATTGGTTCACTCCCCAAATGGCTACCACGGCTGGCACTGAGCCAATCTGAAGCCAGGAGCCAGGTGCTTCCTCCTGGTCTGCCATGCGGGTACAGGGCCCAAGGACTTGGGCCATCCTCCACTGCCCTCCTGGGCCACAGCAGAGAGCTGGCCTGGAAGAGGAGCAGCCGGGACTAGAACCCGGCACCCATATGGGATGCTGGTGCTGCAGGCGGAGGATTAACCAAGTGAGCCACGGTGCTGGCCCCCCAAATACTTTTATTTAACATTTAATTTTCAGCATATTGTGAGTTAATGTAACCTTTCCTTAAAAATGAGATAATCTTTTCTTCTGATTGATCATGTTAAATTGAAACATGAGATCAAAATTATTGTAGATTTTTTTTACCCCAAAGTGTGTCTTTCCAAATAAGTTTTAGATCTCACCTTAGATCTTTATCATCGTCATTTAATGCAGTGAGTGGAAAATTAGGGAAAAAGAAGTAATGTACATCTGTTCCAACATAGCTTTAAGTATAATATGTTCATGACACTAACATCGTAAAACATTGGTTTGCAACTGTGCAACTTTTAGTTTGTAAGACCCCTGGTGTTCTGTTGGTCTACTTCTCCCTGCCTCTCCCCATTTTGTTCTTTTGTGTGTGGTCCATATTGGACCAATTTGGGTGTGGAAGGCAAATATCTTGTGGCTTCCTCAGAAAACCTTTCTTTGTGCCACTTTCAGAAGTAGAATACTGGGTTAGGGCATGCAGTTGGGAGCAGAGTAGCATTTCTTTGTTCCTTTATCACAAGTCAGTAATTTATTTTGAATCATTTTGATGGGTCTTTTTGGGAGGCATTTTGTAAAATCACAAAAGTGTGAATCTGGAAGAAAACACTCAAGCTAGTTGAATCGCTTCATTTACAGACAGGAAACTGTGGCCCATTAGTGGCTTGCCCTGGGTCACATAGCTAATTAGTGGCAGATTCTGGACTATAACTTGTGTTAATAACCTAATATTTTTATTAAAATTTGTTGCCCTCGTGTATTCTTTGTTAGTGTCTGGTAGAGTGGTATGCAAATCAAGAAGCGTGTATGTGGCAGTAGATAAAGCCAATAGTAGGAGAGGGTTGTAAGTTGACTGTAAAAGGCACATGAAGGACACTGATTATATTGTGTCTGATATTTTTTGTTCTTTTTTATTCAGCACCCATCCTCCCAACTGATAATGACACATCAATTGTGTTTAAGGAGGACCACTCCACCTCTATTGATTGAAATCTTACTTTGGCTGTTAATCAAGCTATCTCACTCTCCTTGGACCAAGGAACAGGAATGTGACTAGTATTAGTTTTCTGTTACTGCATAAGAAATTACCATGTTCAGTGGCTTTAAACAACACAAACCTATTATCTCACAGTTTCTGTTGGTTAGCAGTGTGATCCTGGGTTGACTGAGTCCTTTGCTTAGGAGTCTCATGAGGATCTGGGACTGTGATCTCATTTGAAGGTCATGATGCTCTTCTGAGAGTACTAGTTGTTGGCAGAATTCAGCTCCAGTAGTTGTAGGACTTGTTGATTCTCAGGGGTTGGGGGCTGGTAGTGGTGGGGTGGATACAGAGGGGTGGGCATTCCCAGGTTCTAGATGCTGCTTACTGTTCTTGCCAGGTGGTGCTTCCGCAACTTAGTACTTTGGTCTCTTTGATTTGCTACAATGGAGTTTTATATTGTAAAATGCAATCACAGAAGTGATTATAACTTCATGAGGGAGATTATATAGGGTGTGTAACAGCAGAGGTGGGAATCTTGGGGCCATCTTAGAATTTGCCTACTCTATCCTTCAAGCCAGGACAATCAGATTCAAAATCTCTGTTCTTTCCTGTATACAACTGTATTATTTATAGAAATTTCACACAAAACACATATGTAGTAACCAAAGGGGGGGTGACCAGAGTTTGGCCATTTTGACTTAACTGCTTGTTTGTGTTTTTGTACTTCACTTGAAAGGACTTGAATTTTAGAGCCTTAGCCACCAGTCAGGATTCTTGATTTTAATTTTACATCAGTTGGAGAATAGCCCAAGTGGCCTTGCAGCCACTGCAGGGTTAATGCAGCCAGGGCCCCCCTCCTCCCCATAACAGCCCACACTCTCAGAATTCCATTTTAGATGTATTATGTTTGAAATATATTTGACACATTCAAATGAATTTGTCATAATTTATGTAGGTACCCTTTTGGACTAAATCAAACCTTATGAACTAGAAATAGAGCAGCAATTTTTTCTTGAAGAAAATTTATGTTGGTCATTTCATTTTTTTTTTAAATCTCAGCTTTTCCACAACTGGAGTTTAAATGTTATTTTAAAAAAATTTAAACATTAAATGCTGTAATATGTACACAACGGTTTGAGAGCCTACATCCTAGATAGATAAGACAAAGTAGAGAGCATCCCATGGTGAAGAGGGAAGCCGGCATGTCCAGAACAGTGGTGGATAGAGTCAATGTAGAGGACCACTTTTTGAGGATGCCTTGAAAATGATCCAGAACTTGGGTTAGAGGGTACTGAACATAGCCACAGTACCTAGTTTAAACTGTCATTTGTGTTGTCGTTTCTTTATCTTGCCTCTGTCTGTAAGTTCTGGCTAAAATACAATGCTGTGGAAAATTAAAGAAAGGACTTGTGTTCTGCCTGGGATGGAGTAGTGCATACCCTGGAGCATAGGAGCAAAGGCAGCAGTGTAGCAGCAGAACAAGGCATCCAAAATAGAAAAACACCGTGGGCCTCTTGTGAGCATCAGTGAGAGAGCCCTGGGCATCATTCACAAATAGCCAAGAAATACTTTAGAGAGCTAATTTCTATCATTTAAGAAAGTGGAAGCTTATGCTTTTGATATTTATGTATTTCAAAGGATATATGGTTTTATGTTATAAAACAAATGTTGAGTCTCAGATGTTTGAGTTATCCATCCCATGACTTCCAGTGGATGCCTAAAACTGGATAATACTAAATCCCACATAGACTAAGTTTCCTTTCCTTTGTATATACTACTAACTAATAGACAGGTAGTATATACAAAGTGGATACACTGAAATTCATCTCCTAAGCAGGATGGCATGGGATTTTATCATACTTCTTAGAACAACATGTAATTTAAAACTTGATTATTTTTAAAATTTTCCATTTAATACTTTTGGATTGTGGTTGACTTTTGTATAACCGAGAGCAAAACTTCAGACAAGGGGGAGATACTGTGCATAGTTAAGTCTTTAATAAATGATAACAATTTTTATTTTTATTTATTTTTAAAGATTTTATTTATTTATTTGACAGGTAGAGTTACAGACAAAGAGAGAGAGAGGTCTTCCTTCCATTGGTTCACTCCCCAAATGGCCGCAATGGCCAGAGCTGCACCAACCCAAAGCCAGGAGCCAGGTGCTTCTTCCCGGTCTCCCATGCGGGTGCAGGGGCCCAAGGACTTGGGCCATCTTCTACTGCCTTCCCAGGCCACAGCAGAGAGCTGGACTGGAAGAGGAGCAACCGGGACTAGGACCGGCGCCCATATGGGATGCCGACGCCGCAGGTGGAGGATTAACCTAGTGTGCCAAGGCGCCTGCCCCAGTGATAACCATTTTTAATCGCATTATCTGTGTAGCAAATGGTACCTAGTTCTTACTGCATTTTAGGCTGGCTCCAACTAAAGTTTAGCATTCATTGTGTACAAGAATAGAATGGAACAAGCAACAATAAGGCTAGGAGAACTGACACCTCCTTCCCAAGAGATCTGGGAAACACAGCAAACTTGCATTTAATTAGGACCAGTTATAATGAGCCTACTGCTCTCCTGTCATCCTGGCATCTCCCTTCATTTCTCTCCTAATATCATTTGTTGTTTTCTGGATCACATTTTCCTTTTTCATTGTTTACTTTCTTAGTTAAGGGGACATGAGAGGTAAAAAAGGGCACACGAGAGGGGAAAGTTGTTTTTAAACTTTGTATGTGATGTAAAAGTCTGAAAATGTCTTTATTCTTGCATTTGTTTGATAGTGTGAGTGAAAAACTGAAATTTTAATCAGAGTTAATCAGAAGTGTTAAGATTTTTACAGTCTCCCGTGAGGGTTTAATTTTCCCGTGAGGGCTTAATTTTCATTTTAAGAAGATGTGAGCCGTCTATGTCTGATAGTTAAAAGTAACCTGCTTACCTCTCTGCTTTTTAGTCCTCGATGTGTAGTTTCGCTCAGAAATTTCTAATTTTCTCTAGAATCACAAAGACCATGTATTGAGTCAAATTGGGACTGCTCTTCCATGAAAGGAGAGTAGGTGAAGATTCAGGTGGGTGGGGCCACCAATCAAATAAAATATTTTTGTGGGGTTAGCATTCAAGATTATTTGCCCTTTGGCTTAAATGAAGGGTCTTTAAAACAATCGTGCAAATTGCTGAAGTCTTCCCATAGGTAAGAAATCTATTTTTATTTATTTATTTCTTATACAGTGTCAGGAGCAAGACTCTTAACTTGAAATTTCTGAAAGTTGTCTTGCTAACTTTTTTTGGTACAGTTTTTGAGGCAAATTAGTTATAACCATCAACTATAAGGTGAACCATTTTAAAGCAGACATTTCAGTAACGTTTAGAACAATCATAATGTTGTACAGCTACCTTCTGTATTTAGTTGTGATTTTCATTACCCTGAAAAGATTGCTCAGCTTGAATAGTGATTCCTTTCTTAGAATGTAGACTTGTGCTTTGGCTTCAAAATTTGGTATTCATATATCAGTAACTCTGGAAACAACCTTGCAGTTCTTTCAGCTCTACATTGCACAGTGTATAGTTTTCAAATCAGAAAATCACAAAAGGACTTTAATGTCCTCCCTACCTGTTGTATTCTTTGAATCTAGAAATGTAGAAATTAAATTAGAACGTACTTGGTATTAAAAATTATAGTAATTTTGTCTTTATGCTTTTTATTTTGATAAATTTAGAAAGGTGCCACTACAGAACTTTTAAAATGCAGAGACTAGAGAGTAGAAAAATTTCATCCAGAAATGGTTCATTTAACAAATAAGTTAATAGATCTGTAATTGTTTCTTTTTTTGGCAGCACATTATGTTGTCATTTATCATATGGTGTAGGATGATCACCACTGACATTCTATGATGGAGTGTCTTCTTACAGAGCTTAAAGTGGGTGAAGTTACATGGAAAATAATTTCTGTCACATTTATGGGACAATGAATAAAGGGAGGAAAAGGTCCAGCAACTGTTTTTAAACATTTAAAGTATTTTTTCCTAAAATTCTTTTTAAAATTTAAATTTTAAATATTTAAAAAAATTAAAACTCTAATTTAAAAAATTTCCTGCTTTTCTTATTAACTGCTCTTTGTTTAGTTTGTGAGATTTAAAAGTTAATAAGGGGCCGGCGCTGTGGCTCACTAGGCTAATCCTCCGCCTTGCGGCGCCAGCACACCGGGTTCTAGTCCCGGTTGGGGCACCGGATTCTGTCCCGGTTGCCCCTCTTCCAGGCCAGCTCTCTGCTGTGGCCCGGGAGTGCAGTGGAGGATGGCCCAGGTGCTTGGGCCCTGCACCCCATGGGAGACCAGGAGAAGCACCTGGCTCCTGCCATCGGATCAGTGCGGTGCGCTGGCCGCAGCGTGCCAGCCGTGGCGGCCATTGGAGGGTGAACCAATGGCAAAGGAAGACCTTTCTCTCTGTCTCTCTCTCTCTCACTGTCCACTCTGCCTGTCAAAAAAGGAAAAAAAAAGTTAATAAGGAAACTTCAAAAGGGGCAACATACTCTCTAGAAAGCAGACCCACCAACTTTCGTTAGCTGTGGGTTGTAGTTAAGCTACATTTCTTGTCTCATTCTATCAATCAAATATACAGATGGTCTATTTTGTTTTTTGTTTATTTTAGTATAGAATAAAATACTGCATAGCAAGAAGGTAGGCCTAGCAAATGTAATTTATTGAGCTCCAAAGCATACAACTATAATTTTTAATGATTACAGATAAATTAGATGATAAAAATTAAATTGTGTATTCTAATTAAATGCTAATTAAATATTTATATGTATATAAATATAGGAATACCTTGAAGATATTGCAGGTTCAGTCCAGACCCCACAATAAAAGCAGTAAGTTGATTCATATGTATTTTTTAGTTTTCTACTGCATATCAAAGTCACAGTTACACTTTACTGCAGTCTGTTTTGTGTTAAATAGCATTGTGTCTAAAAGAGCAATAAATGTATCTCGATTTAAAAATGCTTTATTGTTAAAAAATGCTAATGATCATCTACACTCTCACTAAGTTGTAATCTTGCTGGTAGAGGGTCTTGCCTCAGTGTTGTTGACTGTTGACTGATCAGGTGGTGGTTGCTTGAGGTTGGGTGGCTGTGGCAATTTCTTAAAATAAGACAATGAAGTTTGCTTCATTCATTGAGTCTTACTTTCATGAACGATTTCTCTTGGCATTTGAGGCTGTTTGATAACATTTTACTCATAGTAGAAAGTCTTTCAGAATTGGAGTCAGTCCTCTAACTCTACTACTGCTTTATCAACTAAGGTTTATATCATATTCTAAATTCTTTGTTGTTATTTCAACAGTGTCCATCACATCTTCACTAGAAGTAGATTACATCTTAAGAAATCATTTTCTTTGCTCACCCATAAGCAGCAATTCCTTTTCTGTTCAAGTTTTATCACAAAATTGTGATAATTCAGTCGTATCTTGTTATTACACTGCATCTGCAGTTATTTCCCCCACTGAAGTCTTGAGCCCTTCAATATCGAATTTCATGAACTTTGGAATCAACATCTTCCAAACTCCTAGTAATGTTTGTATTTTGACCTTCTCTCATAAATCATGAATGTTCTTAATGGCGTCTAGAATGGTGAATTCTTTCTGGAAGGCTTTTTCTTTTAATGGCTTTTTTTTTTAATGATTATTTATTTGAAAGGCAGAGTTACAGAGGCAGAGGCAGAGAGGAGAGGTCTTCTGTCTGCTGGCTCACTCCCCAAATGACCACACGGCCAGAGCTGGGCTCATCCAAAGCAAGGATTTGAGCCACCCTCTGCTGCTTTTCCAGGCACATTCTCAGCAAGCTGGCTCCAAATGGAGCAGCTAGGACTCGAACCAGTGCCTGATGGGATGCTGGCACTACAGGCAACAGCTTTACCTGCTTTGCTACAATGCCGGCCCCTCCGGGAGGCTTTTAGTCCATTAGAAGAATCACTCCCTATGGCAGCTATAGGCTTACAAATTAGAATCCTTAGATAGTAAGATTCGAAAATCAAAATTACTTCTTGATCCATGGGCTGAAGAATGGATATTGTGTTATTATGCATGAAAACATTAATCTTACTGTACATATTCAGCAGAGCTCTTGGTGATCAGGTGCATTGTCAATGAGCAGTAATGTTTTGAAAGGACTTTTTTTTTTTTTTTTCTCAGCCGGATGTTTCAACAGTAGGCTTACAAGTTTCAGTAAACCAATATTGTAAACAGATATGCTATCATCCAGGCTTTGTGGTTCCTTTTATATGCACAGGTTAGAATAGATTTAATATAATTTTTAAAGGCCCTAGGATTTTGGAATGATAAATCAGCTTTGACTTTTCCTTAAACTCTCCAGATGCATTAGCCAATAGCAATAGAGTCAGCCTGTCCGTGTGCTTTGAAGCTCTGAAGCTAGGCATTGGCTTCTCCTCTTCAGCTATCAAAGTCCTAAATGGCATCTTCCAACATACAGCTGTTTCATCTACTTAGAAAATTTGTTGCTTGGTGTAGTCATTTTTATCAATTAGTAAGATCTGGATAACCTGTTGCAACTTCTACATCAGTACTTGCTGCTTCATCTTGCGCCTTTATGTTATAGGATGGCTTCTTAAACCTCATGAGCCAACCTCTGCTAGCTTCAAGCTTTTCTTGGTAGCTTCCTCACCTCTCTCAGCCTTAGAATTCTGTAAGAATTAAAACTTAAGTCTGGATTAGGCTTTGTCTTAAGGGAATGTTGTGGATAGTTTTGTTCTCTGCCCAGACCCCTAAATAAGGCTGTTTTGCTGTCTTTTTTAAAAAAAATTTATTTGAGAGCAAGTTGGCAGGGAGAGAGAACAACCATTTGCTGGTTCTCTACCCAAATGCCTGTAATGGTCCACAGATGGTGCAGAAGCCAGGCACCTGGAACTTAATCCACGTCTCCCAGGTGAGTGGCAGGAAGTCAACTACCTGAGCATCACCACTGCCTCTCAGGAAGGGAGCTGGACTGGGGTCTGGCGTGGAATCCAGGTTCCTCAACACAGGGTGCAAACACCTTAACTGGTGTCTTTTTTATTTATTTATTTATTTATTTATTTATTTATTTATTTTTTAACTTTTATTTAATGAATATAAATTTCCAAAGTACAGCTTATGGATTACAATGGCTTTCCCTCCATATCGGCTCTCCCACCCGCATCCCTCCCCTTTCCCACTCCCTCTCCCCTTCCATTCACATGAGGATTCATTTTCGATTCTCTTTATATACAGAAGATCAGTTTAGCATACATTAAGTAAAGATTTCAACAGTTTGCTCCCACACAAACATAAAGTGAAAAATAATAGATGATTTTTTAAATGATGATGAAATCAGATCAGACCTATTGTCATGTTTAATCCCAGTGAGAGTCAAGTTGGGAATTGATAATTTCTTCTTCTTCTTTTTTTTTTTTTTACAGAAGATCAGTTTAGTATACATTAAGTAAAGATTTCAACAGTTTGCACCCCCATAGAAACACAAAGTGAAATACACTGTTTGAGTACTCATTATAGCATTAAGTCTCAATGTACAGCACATTAAGGACAGAGATCCTACATGAGGAGTAAGTGCTCAGTGACTCCTGTTGTTGACTTTACAAATTGACACTCCTGTTTATGGCATCAGTAATCTCCCTATGCACCAGTCATGAGTTTCCAAGGCTATGGAAGCCTTTTGAGTTCACCGACTCTTATCTTGTTTAGACAAGGTCATATTCAAAGTGGAGGTTCTCTCCTCCCTTCAGAGAAAGGTACCTCCTTCTTAGAAGACCTGTTCTTTCCACTGGGATCTCACTCACAGAGATCTTTCATTTAGTTTTTTTTTTTTTTTTTTTTTTTTTTTTTGGCCAGAGTGTCTTGGCTTTCCATGCCTGAAATACTCTCATGGGCTCTTCAGCCAGATCTAAATGCCTCAAGGGCTGATTCCAAGGCCAGAGTGCTGTTTAGGACATCCACCATTCTATGAGTCTGCTGAGTATCTCGCTTCCCATGTTGGATCACTCTCCCCTTTATTTATTCTATCAGTTAGTATTAGCAGGTACTAGACTTGTTTATGTGCTTCCTTTGACTCTTAGTCCTTTCATTATGATCAATTGTGAACTGAAATTGATCACTTGGACTGGTGAGATGGCATTGGTACATGCCACCTTGATGGGATTAAATTGGAGTCCCCTGGTATGTTTCTAACTCTACCATTTGGGGCAAGTCAGCTTGAGCATGTCCCAAATTGTACATCTCTTCCCTCTCTTATTCCCACTCTTATGTTTAACAGGGATCACATTTCAGTTAAATTTCAACACTTAAGAATAACTGTGTATTAATTACAGAATTAAACCAGTCATGTTAAGTAGAACAGACAAAAAAACTACTAAGAGGGATAATGTATTAAGTTGTTCATTAACAGTCAGGGCTATGCTGATCAAGTCACTGTTTCCCATAGTGTCCATTTCACTTCAACAGGTTTCCTTTTTGGTGTTCAGTCAGTTGTCACCGATCAGGGAGAACATATGGTATTTGTCCCTTTGGGACTGGCTTATTTCACTCAGCATGATGTGTTCCAGATTCCTCCATTTTGTTGCAAATGACTGGATTTCGTTGTTTCTTACTGCGGTATAGTATTCTAAAGAGTACATATCCCATAATTTCTTTATCCAGTCTACCGTTGATGGGCATTTAGGTTGGTTCCAGGTCTTAGCTATTGTGAATTGAGCTGCAATAAACATTAGGGTGCAGACCGCTTTTTTGTTTGCCAATTTAAATTCCTTTGGGTAAATTCCAAGGAGTGGGATGGCTGGGTCGAATGGTAGGGTTATCTTCAGGTTTCTGAGGAATCTCCAGACTGACTTCCATAGTGGCTTGACCAGTTTGCATTCCCACCAACAGTGGGTTAGTGTCCCTTTTTCCCCACATCCTCACCAGCATCTGTTGTTGGTAGATTTCTGCATGTGAGCCATTCTAACCGGGGTGAGGTGAAACCTCATTGTGGTTTTGATTTGCATTTCCCTGATTGCTAATGACCTTGAACATTTTTTCATGTGCCTGTCTTAACTGCTAGGCTGTCTGCCCGTTTGGCTTTCTTGTTTGTGTGTTGTTTGGAGTAGCATTTAAAATTTCCTTTAAGGATTTTTCCTTTGCATTCACAACTTGGCTGAATGTTTGATACAAGAAGCCTAGTTTTCGGCCTCATCTCGGCTTTTGACATGCCTTCCTCTCCAAGTTTAATAATTTCTAGCTTTTCACTTAAAGTGAGAGGTGGGACTCTTTACTTGAAAACTTAGAGGCTGTTGTGGGGTTATTAATTGGCCTGAGGAGGAGGTGAGAGATAGGGGAATGTTTGGTGGAGTCGTCAGAATGCATATATGGTTTAGGTTCACTGTGTTACATTGTACAGTTTATGGTGCCCCTAAACAATTACAATAGTAACAATGAAGATCACTGATCACAGATCACCATAACAGATAAAACAAGAGTAAAAAGGTCTGAAATATTATGAGAATTACACATAGACATGAGGTGAGCACATGCTGTTGGCAAAGTGGGGCTGATACACTTGCTCCATGCAGGGTTGCCCACAGACCTTCAAATTGTAAAAACAAACAAAAAACCAACTGCATCTGTGAAGTGCAGTAAGGTGGAGCACCAATGAAAGAGACATGCCTGTACACACATATACATAAAAACATAAATGTAATTATTTAGAACAGTGTTTGTCAATGTGTGGTTCCCAGACCAGCATCACTGGCGTCACCTGGGAACTTGATACAAAAGCAGATTCTGTTGAAATGGAATGTCTAAGGGCGAGGTTTCTCTGGTTCAACAAGCCCTTCAGGTTGTTCTGATCGAGGGACCATGCTCGCATTTGAGTTCTATTAAAAACTGATAGGTTGCCCTTCATGTTTTTACTGAAATTACATTTGAAAAATAAGTAGCCTGGCCTAGAAATCCTGATGTAAAGATGGAATGGTTTTCTGTGTGTGTTTTTAAATTATCTTCCCTTAGTATTTCCTTCTAGACTCTTTTCTATGTATATTTTTTACACATTTTACAAAATAGCCATACAATTTTTGATTTTGTTTTTTTTTGGACCTACTGTAGAATAAACATTCTCTAAGTCATTAAAAAACTCTGTAAAAACAGTATTTAAAAACTTCTTAATAATTCACATTTTTATGCTAATTTCCCATGTTTTGTGCTGTGGAAGATTGTCTTTGTTTAGGGACAATGAAAGAGCAGTTCCTTGCTTACCTGGTTACACACACATTTACTGATAGCTTTTCTCTCTCTTTTTTTTTAAAAAAATATTTATTTATTTGAGAGATAGTTACAGACAATGAGAGGGAGAGACAGAGAGAAAGGTCTTATGTCTGTTGGTTCACTTTTCAAATGGCGGCAGCGGCCGGAGCTGCGCTGATCCAAAGCCAGGAGCCAGGAGCTTCTTCTAGTCTCCCACACGGGTGCAGGAGCCCAAGGACTTGGGCCATCTTCTGCTGCTTTCCCAGGCCATAGCAGAGAGCTAGATTTGAAGAGGAGCAGCCGGACTAGAACTGGTGCCCATGTGGGGTACCGATGCCACAGGTGGAGAATTAACCAACTGCGCCACAGCACCGGCCCCAATAGTTTTTCACATTGCCTGGGAAGCATAGACAAAGCTGGTTAAGCTGTAAAGCAGATGATAGTGGGTGCTGAAAAATGTTGGTTTATTAGATAAGTTTATATAATATAATATAATACATATTATTAAATATATAATAGGTAAAATAATAATAATATGAGCACAATAACTTATTGTTATTTGTGTTTTTCATTTAATGCTTCCTGTTTTGATACTTCCTTTGTGTGCTTTGTTCTCAGTTTCTTGTCCCTTTACTGTTGAGGGCCTGCATTCTCTGTCTTAGTTCTTTTTGAATCACTTATTCCATCAAATATTTGCACATTCCTTCTCAGGATCTTGAAGCCTGTAAAGGCAGGAATTTGGAGGCAATGATAAACAATTGAAGAAGATATCTTGGAACATACTTGGTTTTCCTTGTCTTTAATCTCAGAACAGAGGCACTTGCTTCCTTGAACTTAGCTGCCTTTGGAGTAGTCAAATAAACTAGCTGTCCACTTATTAGTTACATGTCTTTAGCAAATAACTGCTTGGATGTTAGGGTTTTGCCTCTGTCAAATATGTGGGGGTGGCATCGTATATAATTTACAGATAGGAGAATCACATTAAATCTAAAGTGCTAGCATAGCATCTGCCACCTAACAAGTCCTCAGTAACCATTAGGTATTACAATCAGAGGTACCATTGGTTTTTAACCTTAGAGCCAATTTGTATAGTTGCTGAGCTTCTGGTTTTAGCTCATGATTATTGTGACTAACTTATTTGCATTTCACGTTAACATAAAATTGGCTCTACTTTCTCTTGCAGTTATGTTTAACCTTTAAAACTTTTAAAATACTTATTTATTTGGAAGGCAAAGTGACATATGCAGGTAGAGATGCAGAGAGATTTTCCATCCACTGGTTCACCCCCTAAATGGCTGCAACACCAAGGGTTGGGCTGATCCAAAGCCAGGGGCCAGGAACTCCTGGTCTCCCTTGTTGGTGGCAGGTGCCTAAGTACTTGGGCCATCTTCTGCTGCCTTCCCAGGGACATTAGCGGGAAGTTGGATTGAAAGCAGATCACCTGGGGCTTGCACTAGCACTCCAATAAGATATGCCGTGTCACAAGTAGAGGCTTAGTCTGCCGCACCACAGTGCTGGTCCCCAAATTTGAAACTTTTATGGGGAAATTATTTTAAGAAGGTATTATCTCAGATCCCTACTTTACTTTTCTTTTTTAAAACTTAAATTCTGGAGCTGGCATTGTGACACAGCAGATTAAACTGCTGCCTGCGCCGCTAGCATCCCATATTGGAGTGCTGGTTTGAGTCCTGGCTGCTCTGCTTCTAATCCAGCTTCCTGATAATGTTCCTTGGAAAGAAGCAGATGATGGGCCAAGTACTTGGACCCCTGCACCACTTGGGAGACATGGATGGAGTTCCAACTCCTGGCTTTTACTTGGACCAACCATGGCTGTTGCAGGCATTCAGGGAGTGAACCAGTAGAATGAAGACTTTTTTTTCTCTCTCTCCCTTTCAAATTAAATCTTTAAAAGTAAAGAAATAAATTTGAATTCTGTATTTAGAGGAAGTTATATTTGGTTGAGTACTTACATTTTATTGTCTTTAAGGTAAATATTACAGACTTTCTAGAAGTTTTTGGGGAGAATTATGTATTAGTGTACTATTAATGATAAACTCCTTTCAAGTTTTTCTTATAATCTGTATACTTTTTTAATTCTTTGGTGTCATTACTTAATATACTAACTGAAAAATAAAAAGAAACATAACTGGATTGTATTCTTATTTTGTATAAATTTTGGGGATTTTGTGCATATACTTATTGAATTTGAGAAATCTAATTAACAGAGATTAACCATACAAATGATTATATTAATGCTGATAATTTTTTTTTTTCTATCCATGTGCTGAGCAGCTGTTTGAACTGGGCCCTGAAGAAAGGAAACAAGCAGAATGCTCTGGCTGGTAAGTCTGGGGCCAAGGAAATAGGGAGGGAATTGTAAAAAGAGCGCTGCCATCAATTATGTGTAACACTGGGATCAACTGAGAAATGTAAAGCTAAGGAAATGTGCATAATTGTCAGATATGAGACCAACTAACAAAAATTAATAACATTTCTTTACATCCCTCATAGTGAAGTAGCCCCTTGACAGTAGGGCTCCATTTTGGGGCACTTGAGACTCCATTCTGGGAAAGCAACCCCCCCTCCCCCCCGAACCGTGAGGCTCTGGTCTGAAACTGTGATCTCAAATAGTCGGACAATAGCAGTGCACTACATCACCCTTGGCAGAGCACAAAAACCCCCTAGCATGATTGCTCAAGCTTAAAAGTAGAAAGGTTACACCTGGGTTACCTGGGCTAATAATGAAGATGTGATTTGTCTATGTCTTAAGATCATAATTGCTGATTGTAAGATTTTAGCAACCGCTTAACAACCGTGTATTCTCTCCCCCCTCCCGATTTTGCGGTTTTTGCCTTTATAAACCCTATGCTGTAGTTCCTCGCTGCTCCTCTGTTCTTGTGTGTTCAGAGAGCCCCAACATGTTGGATCAATAAATCTTTAACCCTTTGCTGGTTGCATGAGAGAAAGTCTCTTGGAGTCATTCCTTGGGCAGTGGGCTTTTTCGGACCCTAACATTTGGAGGTTCCACTGAGATCTGACTGCTGCCTGTGGACGCCTCCAACGGATATCTCTTGGGGTGAGTAAGGCGCCTATTGTTTTGATTGAACGTGTACACTTTGATTGTTGTTTGGTGAGGTTAGTTATTTGTTTGTAATCGGCATCGTGGTTGTCAGGCTCGAGCGAGAACTCCACCCAACTGTGGCGGGCAGACGTGCTCCAGAGCCACAGACCACATCCCGGGGGACACCCTGGGAGAAAGGGAAAACTGGGGACGCCCAGTGTTTCCTGTTTGGTGGGTTGCCTGCAGTAGGAGAATAGATTGCAGAGACTCACATTTTGTTTGTAATGCCCGTTAGTCTTTTTTATTTGTTAAGGTGCTTTGTTGGCTGTCTTGTTGTTTGTTGATTTTATTCTCTTGTCATTTAGCATTTGTATGGGACGCCTTGAGGGTTCCCGTTTGGTAGACACTTTGTGTGGTCGTTGTGTGCTGCTTCTCTATGCTGTTTGTCTGTTTGTGTACATTGTGTTGTTCGCTAACATGGGCCAGACTGTGTCTACACCTTTGTCTCTAACTTTGAATCATTGGTCGGAGGTAAGCCACTAGGCGCATAACCTTTCTTTGTCAGTCAAGAAGGTAAAGTGGCAGTCTTTCTGTGCCTCTAAATGGCCTGCTCTAGGAGTGGAGGGCTCATTCCATTTACCACTCATTCACTGAGTGAAAGAGGCCGTTCTGCAGCCTGGCCGTCATGGGCACCTGGACCGGGATTTTGAGAAGAGTCAAATACTCAGTATTCCTTCCCTCAAGCGGGACCGGATCTGTGGAAGTGACCGTTGAGTGTCTGGCACCCTACAGCTCTCCGAGAACGTGGAGTCCCCCAGGCCACGGCTTAGCTATGGCCGAAACTCCAGAGGGATTGTAAGGAACGGGAGGGAAATTAGGAAGGGCAGTTGGCTGAGAGCCTGGAGACCCCCTGAGCTCGCTTCGGCTTCCCAGCAGCCGGCTTCCCAGCAGCCGGACTGCGACCCGAGGACCAGGTCTCTCTCTTGGAGGGACGCCTGGTCACGCTGCCTACTGCTACGCGAGCAGGGCTTAGCTTCGGTCGAGGCTAATATTGGCCCTTCAGGTAAACTCAGACAACTAGGTAGTGGGTAACCTTGAGCGATAGGAGATTTCAAACCCCACTCAGCCCCCAGACATGAGGAGCTTCATTGCTTTCTGCCTTCCTCCTCCTCCTCCCTGGGGCTCCCTCCCCCACTCTTTTGCTCTCCTCATCTCCATCCATTCCTATACCACTGGCCAGGAGAAAGGGAGAGGGAAGTTCCACAAGTCTCTCCACCTAGGGAAAAGCTGTTACCTGTTACCCGTTAACCCTTTCCAACCTGGTAGAAAGTTTTCTGTCTTTGCAGCTTATGGTAGCTCTGGTGCGTCTTAAAGTTTTTTGTGAACTATTACTGTTGCTAAGCTTTGATTGCCTGAGGACTAAATCTGGAAAAGAACTAAAGTTAACTATCTGTTGTAATTGACTGAGTGTCTGCAGTAGTCCTAATTAATCTGGCTTTGGTTAAATTATAGAAGGTTCCCAACACTCTTGGTGAAACGGCGCACCTACCCAACCCCACGGCTAGTCCTGCCAGGCCCCGGTGTGCGCAGTCTTCCCTGTAAATGGGGGACCACTGCCTTTCTCTGCACTCTATTCTAGTCCATGTGGCCTGCAGCACCCAGGCAGGCATAGCCAAATATCTCTAGGCAGAGCCCCCACCCCAGGGCTGCTTTTTTTTCTCCTTTCCTGGAGGAATTTCCAATTCAATACTACTGCTGGCCTTACCTAAGGGAACCTTAAGCCATTAACCCTTTCCAACCTGATGGGTTTTTCTCTTTGCAGCTAATGAAAACCTAAACAATGGATTCATATGCTGATAATCAGCTCTTTTCTGTGCTGCTGTCCCTGACTCATCTGAGAGCGTTCACCTGTCTTGAAGGTTTCGCATTTTTCTATTGCCATTAGAGTCTTGATTGGGAAAACTACAATGCGAAGTTGTTTACATTGTTTATCTGTTTTTAATGTCTGAGTGATTACCCAACTGATCAGAAATGTACTAATTTTGGCTAAATGGTTTGACTCTCTGACAGCTTAAATTCTAAACCGAGTCTTCCAACTTTGGGCTTCCAGTCAGATCCCTGGAACTCTCAAAGGATGAGACTCTAAATTTGTTAAAGTAACAGCTGCTTGGGTCAATTCAGATTATATAAAATATATTAAAATGTTATAAATGGTGTCAGATCTATGCTGTATTTATGTTTTTGCTTTCCAGCTAAAGTGCTCTTATAAAAATAAGAGTAAATTCTGTGTATACAAGCCTTTATGTTGTTAACTAAAGTAAGCCAATGCAGATTGGTTCAGAGAATTGAGGTAATGCAAACGCCCTTCAGTTTGCTCAGTGGCTTGCTTGCTCAGTTTTACATGTCTTTGATATGCTTTAAACTTGTTTCTCTTAATGACCAAGATCTTTTCAAAGTTGTAAACATGCACTAGTGTTTGCTGTCCAGGAGGTGTTATCCTCATGTTACTTAAAAACATAAAAATGTAATTTTAACTTTTATTTCAGATAATGGTGTGGTATTCATTAATAACTCAGTGTCATAAGTCATCTAGGCATCAGTGCTAAGTAAAACTTGGGAAAATATATTATATATACTTTTAACATCTCAAATTCAATAAAAAAAAAACTGTTTGAGTTTGTTAACATGTATTCTCATAGGTTGTCCATACATGACAATTCAAGGCTATGTAAAAGTAACTACAGGTATAAAGTTTCAAAAGGTGTAAACAAGTCATAAAAAGTTTTAAAATGTTTACAATTTTAAAATATTGTTTACAGAGTTGAGTGCTAATGCCAAAATTACACTGACCTAAAGTTAAAGTCTGATCTTCTGTTATAACAATGGTTTTTTTTTTTTAAATGTGTACTAATGTTAGTAAATATCTAAAAATGGTCTAAATCATAAATCTTGGAATCTGTTTTTGCAAAAACTGTAACGTCTATTTTAACAGTGTCTGCTTAATCGATTACTCTGCCATTTCTAGAGTTAGGTCCTGTAAGCTCTTTTTGACTCTGTTAAATAATTCTAAATTATGTAAACTCTTATATACAAGTTTCTTTTTTTATTTCTGGTTTATTCGACAACAAGAGACATAAAATTCATGTTAATCCATTGTGTACTCTGCTGTCTCTGTTAAGTTATGGTTATGCGGCAGATGCTAGAAAACTGGGTTCCAGAAAACCAAAAAAGCTCTAGTGTCCACAGGTTACACGGTAAATACCCAGAAGCCAAAGAATGGCAGAGACCTCTGCCACAATTTCTCCTCTAAGCCTCTAAGTCAGGCTACACAGTAAACACTGGTTAAACTGCCAGTTAAATCTAAAAGCCCAGAAAGTCAGGCTAGAGACCCAACTTGCTGCCTAACTTCTCCTCTTTTTTCTTCCAGAAGGGAAGTTACTACTGTTCTGCAGGACTCTCCACTGTGACGTACGGTTTGATCCCCAGACCTTCTGTAAGGGATGACTGACCTTTTCTGTAATAATGCCTGGCCACAGTATAGGGCCCCAAACAACATAAAAAAAAAGAGGTTAAAATATAAAATAATGTGACAACTAGATCAATTTTTCGGTGTAAAAAGTTACACTGACGACCTCAAAGTATGCAAGCAGGTCACCACAGTTGATCTTACCTAAAGGGTCATAGTTCTCCTCATGGGCACGGTCTTAACTCGCAGGAAAATACTAAGTGTCAGAATTTGCCCATGACCATAATTTTTCTAGCTCACCCTGATATTAAAAAAATCTCCAAAAATCAGGGTTGGGTTGGGCGCCCCCTTGACTGGCATCATAGAGGCTGCCTCCATGGTCCACTTTATTAGAGACCAGGGAAATGAGGAGCAAGCTAGCAGCAGGAGCAATGTAGGGATGGGCAACAGGCCAATCAATGGCTGCTTTACACGGTGATCTGCCGTCAAGGAGACCCAGCAAGGCCAATGCACCCCAAATGGCACCTGTTGCTGATACAAGGAGCCAGGGCATTGGGCAAGCAGCTGTTGTGACAGCAAATGCCTTCTGTCAGCTCTGCCAAGAGCATGGTCACTGGACATGGAACTGTCCTGGGTGTCGAAGGACTCCTGGTTCAGAACCACAGACCCTGTGGCCCTGAGCTAAAAAGCCTTTGGCTCTGCCCAGCCTCTTCCCAGCTTCCAGCCCTAGCCACTGCTATTGAGGGGATGGCCTAGGGTCAGTGAAACGCAAGTTGCCTATTTCTATCAGCCTCCTGTTCAGCTCTCCTCCTAGTCCAGCCATGTAATGCAAGTCAACAGGGTGCCTCCCTTAAAGGAGATTTGCATCTCTTTCAATTCTCTTCCAGCACCCCATGGATAGGTCTGGGCCTCACACACCCAGCCAGGCCTTAAAAGTCTATCCAATAACATTAAGCTTAGAAAGCCCTCCCTGCCAGTTCCTAAAAACAGGGCTTTCAGTAACAGCTAACTCAGATAGCCCTACACCTATTTGGACAGGTCCTCACTGGAGACTTAAAGGGCCTATTTCTTGAGGGGGGTGCACAATAATCAATAATATAAATAGTTAAATGTAAATAATTCATTAGTATGTCTTCTTTCCCAGCCTGAGACTCTAGTCTTGTACGTTGGCTTAACCTCCTAGCAAAACTGGCTACTAGATATCCGAAAAAAAAAAAAATTGTCTCTGGGTCAATCAGACTGGACAGACACAAACCCAAATTTGTACTTTTCCTGGAAAAAGCCAAACAGCTCCAGGACCAGGCCAAGCAGGGCTGGGATTTCTGGCCTAACATCTGATCATAAAAATCCTGGCTATTTCCTCTCCTTGGCCCACTAGCTTCTGCAATCTTGATGCTTCTCTTTGCACCGTGTGTTTTTAATGCCCTTGTTCATTTTGTCTCTAACAGACTAAAAGCTGTTGAACTCCAAATGGTCATCAGGCAAGACTTCCAGCCCATTCCACTGGACGACCTGAGCAGCCCTCTGGACCGAGCAGCACAGTCTTTCCAAGGCCACTGTTG
This sequence comes from Oryctolagus cuniculus, assembly GCF_964237555.1. NCBI lineage: Eukaryota > Metazoa > Chordata > Mammalia > Lagomorpha > Leporidae > Oryctolagus > Oryctolagus cuniculus. The sequence goes on along the minus strand of NC_091446.1, from coordinate 59,722,226 downwards.
CACACCATAAGACAGGTAGCAAGAGGAAATACCCAAATCCCCCTCGATGCCCACATGCCAGCTTTGAAGAAGTTACAGAAAATGGAACTGCATCCATAATCCCAAAGAAGAATTTTGGGTATTACCTCTTAAGAAAAAATTGTTAGGCAGAAAGTCAGTTATGAGCTTATGTGTGTGTGACATAAAGGCCTAATGTGTCCAGCATATGCATCTGAATCTCAGTCATCCTGACAATGTTTCACGGACAGCCTGGCCTTTACATCCTGCCCTGCCCCCTTCTACCTGATAACCTGCCAGGTAGAGATCCCCACCCCTTCTGCCTGACAAATCTTCCACAATCTCCCAGATACAGCCCAGTATCTGCATTTCAGTATTGCAGAACAGGCGGGGGTTAAATCTCATTTTCATAAAAAAATTATGTGCAACATTAAAAAAATATATATTATTTCTATGCAAATAAAACTGGGGTAATATGTAATAGTATGGCCAAGCTCAGAAAACGCCTTAAAAAAGACAGTGGGAAAGAACTCAGCAACAAGGATGGTTTGAGTCGTGGTTTACCAAATCTCCCTGGCTGACTATGCTACTCTCCTCACTAGCAGGTCCCCTGGTCATTCTGCTCCTAATTGTTACCATTGGACCTTGCATTTTAAATAGACTTGTAACCTTTTTTAGGGAACAAATTGGCAACATTAAACTTATGATAATTCGACAGCAGTATGCCACTCTCAAGAATGCTGAAACTGATAATCTCTAGGATTAGAAATTGTGCCAACAGGAAGTGGGGAATGAAGTAGCCCCTTGATAGTAGGGACTCCATTTTGGGACACTTGAGACTCCATTCTGGGAAAGCAACCCCCCCCACCGTGAGACTCTGGTCTGAAACTGTGATCTCAAATAGTCGGACAATAGCAGTGCACTACATCACCCTTGGCAGAGCACAAAACCCTCCTAGCATGATTGCTCAAGCTTAAAAGTAGAAAGGTTACACCTGGGTTACCTGGGCTAATAATGAAGATGTGATTTGTCTATGTCTTAAGATCATAATTGCTGATTGTAAGATTTTAGCAACCGCTTAGCAACCGTGTATTCTCTCCCCCTTCCCGATTTTGCGGCTTTTGCCTTTATAAACCCTATGCTGTAGTTCCTCGCTGCTCCTCTGTTCTTGTGTGTTCAGAGAGCCCCAACATGTTGGATCAATAAATCTTTAACCCTTTGCTGGTTGCATGAGAGAAAGTCTCTTGGAGTCGTTCCTTGGGCAGTGGGCTTTTTCGGACCCTAACAATAGCCAACTAAAGAATATTAAAAAAATTCCATTGATAGTGTAACAATAGCCCCTAAAGTATTTAGGCATATGCAAAATGTTAATGGCAGAAGCTTTGAAACTGTAAGAAAAGATTAACAATAAATAGAAGTGTTAGGTAGGAAGTCAGATATGAGCTTACGTGTGTGTGTGACAAAGGCCTAAAGAGAAGATGTCTATGTACAGCATATGCATCTCAAAGTCATCCCGATAACGTTTCAGGGGCAGCCCAGTATTTGCATCCTGCCCTGCCCCTTCTACCTGATAACCTGCCAGGTGGGGGTCCTGCCCCTTCTGCCTGATAATCTTCCAGATGCAGCCCAATATCTGCATTTCAAATACCCTGCTTGGATCCTGATCCCCCAAGGGGTCTTGCTTACCCTTCCTCTACCTCAGGGTGGCGCCAACCAGGATTCCTCCTGTCTGATACCTTCAAGGGGAAAACTCAGGAGTTTTTTAGTATTTACATCCATAAAGTCTTTTGTTTCAGGAGGAGATGTGTTAAGACAAAGACCCATCTCCTTAACCCCCCCCCCCCCCCCGCCCTGCACCTCAACCGGATAGTGCGCTCAGCCTGCCCACATGTAATCTCTCCACTCAACCATGTAACCTCGCTCTTCCCCCAAGTCTGAGTGACTGGGCACTCTCTCTCAGGTTCTGTCTGGAGAGGTGCCCATCCGTTCTTATGGATGTCCCTACCCTAATAAACTTTGCTATTTTACTTTCCACTACTCTCTGTCTCACGCCTGAATTCTTCCTTGCACGAAGACAAGAACCCTGCCATTCACCAGTAACAGAAGGACAGCCCATATTGGATGGGACAACTTACTAAAAATACCTTGTTTTTTCCTTAAGTAGTATATAAATTAATTATAATTCCAATTAAAATTTTAGTTGAATTTTTTGAGAAATTCAGTAAACATTAAAATGTATATAAAATAAGAAAGATACAGTAATAGACAAGTCAGCTTTAAAGAAAGGCAAAAGGGTGGCAGATGTTTGGCCTAGCAGTTAGGACATTGATTTCGATGCCCACATCCCATATTAGAGATTTTGGGTTTCAGTTCTGGCTTCACTCTGAAATTTGGGGAATGAACCAGTGGATGGGATCTTTGTTGGGTTCTCTGTCCCTCAAATAAATTAAATAATAAAAAAATAAAAAAAACCAAAAAGGCAGGGACTTATCATAGTAGGTATTAGCACACTAAAAGCCTTAATGTTATACATAGACCAATGAGATGGCTTACTATTTTGGTGACCATGTATATATTTTATATTCATTATTAACAAATGTGTGTTTGCAAATTCATGCTCTTGCTAAAATTTATTTATAAGCACAAAATCAATATACTCAGGATTTTTTAAATTATTCACTGACATGCACAGTGGTGAAAAATTTGAGTTGCTTTGTGAGTACTTTCCATTTGAATAAACCCATGCTCTATCTTCTTGTTTTAGTTTTCACATTCTAAACATATGTCCCTTTCATGGTGTATTTAGTGACATATTTTGTATTTTGGTGCTTTTTTGATGATGATTTTATTGTTTAAAATGGCCCCGAAAATAGTGCTCGAATGCTCTATAGTGTTGTTAAGCCCATGGAGGCTATGATGTGCTTTATGAAGGAAATATTTGTGTTAGATAAGCTTTGTTTAGACATGAATTACAGTAATGTTGGTCTTGAATTCAATGTTAATGAATTAACAATGTGTGTTAAATAAGGTACCTTTAAACAGAAATGTACCTCAAGCAAGATTATTATGTTCATTAGTTGATGGAAGAGTAGAGAAATAATTAGATTCTATATTATTTTATGTTTAAAAATATTTTGAGAGGAAGAAAGAGAGAGTAGGGGAGTGCTCTCAATTATTGGTTCACTCTCCAATACCCACAAAGGCCAGGGCTAAAGCCTGGAACTGGGAACTCAGCCCATCACTGCTGTCTCCTAGGGTTAGCATTAGTGAGAAGCTGGAGTAAAGAACTGGCACTGGAGCTGGAGCTGGAGCTGGGTCACAATGAAGCTACTAAAATTAAGGGTTTTGTGGGATTAAATTGCTTATCATAAAAGTGAAAGAATTTTTAGGGAAAACTTAATTGTTATTCTCCCATCTTCTTCTTCCACAAGTAAAATTCTGGGTTTTGTAGCATTTCTTTGTTATAAAAACCCAGGAGGGCCAGCGTTGTGGTGTAGTGGGTTAAGCAGCCATCTGTAGTGCTGGCATACCATGTGGGCATTGATTCAAGTCCTGGCTGCTCCACTTCCCATCCAACTCTCTACTAATGTGGCTGGGAAAGCAGTGGAAAATGGCCCAAGCCCTTGGGCTCCTGCAACCACATGGGAGACCAGGAAGAAGTTCCTGGCTCTTAGCACCTGGCTTCAGTGTCGCTCACCCCTGGCCTTTGTGGCCATTTGAGGAGTGAATCAGCAGATGGAAGATATGTATGTCTCTCTCTCTCTTACCCGTCAACCTCTCTCCTCCCTCCGCCCCAACCTCTCCCTATCTCCCTCTCTTCCCCTCTTGGGACCATTGCTGTGGTGTAGTAGGCTAAGCCTATGCCTACAGTGCTGGCATCCCCTTTGGGTGCCAGTTCTGGTCCCGGCTGCTCCTCTTTGGATCCAGATCTCTGTTATAGTCTGGGAAAGCAGAAGAAGATGGTCCAGATGCTTGGGCCCCTGTACCTGTGTGGGAGACCCAGAAGAAGCTCCTGGCTCCTGGCTTCAGAGTGGTCCAGCTCAGCCGTTGCAGCCATTTGGGGAGTGAACCAGTGGATGGAGGACCTTTCTCTCTCTCTCCCCCTCTCTGCTGTAACTCTACCCTCAAATAAATAGTAAAAGAAATCTTAAAAAAGAGAAAGATTTCTGTCTCTTCTTCTCTTTCTCTGTAACTCTGACTTTAAAATAAAGAAAGAAAAGAAAAGAAAAAGAAACCCAGGAAAAGATTTTCATCAAATTCAATCTCTATCACTTTAAAATATGTGAGCAAATATGTTAGTTTATCTAATGAATAGTTAATATTGGAAATTTTCAAATATAAAATTCATTTATGAAACCATGAAGTCATTTAAAAGATCTTTTTTAGGTGCTTTATAGGTGATGAGAGATGATATGAACCACCTTTGATAATACTTAGGCATTAATTGTTGCTTTTTTGTTTCTTTTAAATAACACTATTAGAGGTGTTTGTGCTTGTACTGTGTGTGTTTGCTAGAATTTCCATTTATTAAAATAATAAATAGAAAACAACAATATTGTCTCAAGCTACATCTGTAACATCTACATCAGTGACACTTTCTTTGGGAATATCATTCTTATGTTATTTCCCCCTGTTAGTGGTCAATTGTGTGTGCATTTGATTTCCTACAGGTAACTATAAAAATTCAAGGAGAGCAAGAGGTGGGGTAGAAAAACTGTATGACATTTGATTCATTGTTTGCTTTGCTTTCTTTAGAAAGGACAAAAACAATAGCTTGCCTCTTCCTACTAATGGAATCCTCTCATAATCTCTTTTATTGATTACTTATCTCCCTTGTAAGTCTTTTTCTATAAACAATTCCCAAGCTAGTGAACAGTCTGAGATCCTATGAAATTCTGCTGGATATAAATCCCAATATTGAATTTTTGAAATGTGATTTTTGGTGTTTACACTAGTTTCTGAGGTAAAATATTGATTTCTGAGGATATCTTTGAAATTGTTAATAGAAGTTTTAACTTATTTAAATTTAAAATCATCAGTCAGAATTAGAAAGGGTCTTATATCATAGTCTAGGTTTTTAAAAAAAAAACTTCATTAATTTGAAAGGTGCGGGGCGGGGCAGGGAGAGAGAGAGAGTGTGTGTGTGTGTGTGTGTAGAAGAGAGGGAGGGGAAGAGGGAGAGGAGGGGGAGGGGAAGGAGGAGAGGGAAAGGGAGAGGGAGAGGGGAAGGGAGAGGGAGAGGGAGAGACAGAGGCAGAGGGAGAAATCTTACATCACTGGTTCAGTTCCCAAATGCTCCAAACATTTAGGGCTGGGTCAGGTCAAAGACAAGAGCCCAGAACTCAATCCAGGTCTCCCATATCAGGGGCAAGGACCCGGGTACTTGAGCTGTCATCTCCCAAGGTGTGCATTATTGGAAAGCTGAACAGAATTGGAGGTACTCTGAGATGGAATGTAGACATCCTAAATGACAACTACTAAGCCAGATGTTGGTTCCTAAATTGATTTTATGTTGGCTTTGGTAAAAAGAGTGATGCATTCAAACAAGGATCACTCATATCCAGGCACTTTATAGTAAAAGGTCTGCTTCTCCATCTGATTAGCAATACTTAGCCTACATTTAAGGATATATGAAAATAGATCTCCCAAGTTAGGACATTATATGCACTTATCTGGATTACTTGAGAAGGAACCCAGCTGCCATTATATAAAGAATGCCTACCCCCAATTTTTTCACCCGTGTAGATAGTAATGTTTGAAATGTGTAGCCTCAAGAAGACCTGCTGCCAAGTTAATCTACTCTTTAGGTGGAATCGGAATTTTAGTCCCATATCTGATGTGCCTAGGTTTCACCTGGACACTCTTAGGTCTTTTGAATCACAGCTCTTGCTCTACCGTTTGCCATAGTAACTGAACTTCTGCCCTATGCACTTGGCTAGGGTTCTAACTTAACCATTCAAAACATAGCATGTCCTCAACCTAGCTTAGAATACACTGCTGGAAGGAGGCTACTGCTGCAGTGCTCTTTGCTCACTAAACTGTTGGATTTGAACACTATAATTAATTAAACAGAAGCTTGCTGTGTTTCTCTTGCCCTCAAGCTACTTTAAGTGGCCTGCTGTTTTGGTTTTGGGGTGTCAGTTCTCCTAGCCTTATTGTTGCTTGTTCCATTCTATCTTTTGTACATGCTTAATGCTAAAATTGAGTTGGAGTCAGACTAGAATTCAGTGAGAATATGTACCATTTGCTACAGTTAACATGTTTAAAAATAGTTAAAAATTTACTAAAGACTTAACTATGTACAGTATTTCCCCCTTGTCTGCAGTTTTGCTTTCAGTTTTACATGGTCAACCACAATCCAAAAGTATTGAAAATTTCAAAAATAATAAAAACTTTATATTACATGTTTTTCTGAGAAGTGTGATAAGATCTCATACCTTCATGTTTCATCCTGCCCAGGACATGAATCTCAATGTATCCACTCTATATGCACTACCTGTTGCCCACTAGTGTATACATAAAAGAAAAAAAACAAAGTGGGCTGGCGCCGCAGCTCACTAGGCTAATCCTCCGCCTTGCGGCGCCAGCACACCGTGTTCTAGTCCCGGTCGGGGCGTCGGATTCTGTCCCGGTTGCCCCTCTTCCAGGCCAGCTCTCTGCTGTGGCCCGGGAGTGCAGTGGAGGATGGCCCAAGTGCTTGGGCCCTGCACCCCATGGGAGACCAGGAGAAGCACCTGGCTGCTGCAATCGGCGGCAGCGCGCGGGCCGCGGCGGCCATTGGAGGGTGAACCAACGGCAAAGGAAGACCTTTCTCTCTCTGTCTCTCTCTCACTGTCCACTCTGCCTGTCAAGAAAAAAAAAAAAAAAAAGTGAAAAAAACATAGTCTATGTGGTGTTCACTATATCCGCAGTGTTAGGTATCCACTGGGAGTCATAGGATAACTCAATTGGCTGAGACTCAACATCTGGTTTATAAAATAAAGCCATATTTCCTTTAAAATACATAATTCCAATAGCTTAAGTTTCCACTAAGTGCCAGATATTAGCTCCTTAAAGAGTTTCTTGGCTGTTTGTAAATCATTCCCAGGGTGCTCTCAATGATGCACACAAGAGGCCCAGGGTGTTTTTCTATTTTGGATGCCTTGTTCTGTTGTTGCTTTGCTGTGTTTGCTCCCTTCTGTGTTCCAGGTCACATCCCAGTCATGACACAAGTCCTTTCCTTAATTTTCCATAGCATTGCATTTTAGCCATAATTTACAGAAAAGGGCAGGATAAAGAAAAGATAACACGGATAATAGTTTAAGCTAGTTACCATGGCTATGCTCAGTGCCCTCTGATCCAAGTTCTGGGCCATTTCCAAAGCTTCTTTGAAGAGTTGTCCTCTACCTATCTCCATCCACCACTGTTCTGGACATGCTGACTTGCCTCGTCACCATGGGATACTGTAGCTTGTCTTTTTCTATCTGGAGTTTAGGCTCTCAAACCATAGGACTTTCCTCTCTAAGCTAAAAGCCTGGCTTTCTATTTCCTTCTATTTTTGTCCTAGAATAATTTTCTTCCCTAGAATAAATAATCGTGGGCATATCTGTTCTCTTCAGAAGCCTCACTTCTTTACTCACAGGATATGTCTGATCATGTGAGTGCTGTTCACCTTTTCATATCCTCCAGGTAACTATCATTGCTGTCTTCAAATGCATTTCCTAGAAATCTGAATGACTCCTTTAACAGCAAATTTGAATTTCAGTAGTCCATTACAGGTGGTGCTGTGCCAATTCAATTAGGGCTTTTTTCCAAAATGCATCGTTCCTTCTTCCCAATCTTCCTTCCTTCCTTCCTTCCTTCCTTCCTTCCTTCCTTCCTTCCTTCCTTCCCTCCATCCCTCCATCCCTCCATCCCTCCATCCCTCCATCCCTCCATCCCTCCCTCCTTTTTTTTCCTCTCCTTCCTCCTCTTTACCTTCTCCCTCTCTCTCCTTCTTTTCAGTCTTAGGGCTTCTGTAAATATGCAGGGTTCTATCATCTCCTTTCTCCCTTTTCATCCCAGGGGAAGTTTTGTTTATCACAGTATTTACAGCTGACATTTAATTTTCTGTGGCTTTTTAAATAAAAAAGTATGGTACCCATGAAAGCATGGTAAAGAAGACTTTATCTGGGACCATTGCAATAGGTGTAGGAACCATTGCACTGGGGTCTTGAAGTGGGTGAGAGACTCTGCTGAACTTCTAATGCAGCATGAGCAAGTGGGAATTTATAGCAAAGGGGTCAAGGCAGGGTAGGGATCAGTGGATGGAAAACTACCAAGAGGAAATAAACTTCAGAAGTAAGGAGGATTCTAGCAAAAGCAGCCTAATGGGGTTTTTACAGAAGACAGGCCAGGGTGGTCAGATCAGACATCACTTAGGACATGATGGACAAAGAAGAACTCCATCATATATGAAGGACCATCAGATGTAAGGGTGGGTGCTAAACTGATTTAGCAGGGCTCTTGGAAAAAAGTGGGTTGTATAAGGAAGCGCACAGGTTGGCTTAGGAGAAGGCTCAGAAGTCCAAGCAAAGTTTGATTAAAGAATCTTTGTCAGGTGAAAGAAGCTTAAAGATTTTGAAATGTGTTTAACTCACCTCTGAAATAAAGAATTGTCCCACATCTCATTCAGCTTTCAAATATCCCACTGTAGACATTCATGTGTGTCCTGCTTATAATTTTCTAAGTCTAGGAACTAACTGGTTTTACCTATAAACACAAAATATTTTTTGTTAAGCTTTAATATATATTGAATTTCTATAAGTGCAATCACTTTGTTATATCAGAGGAAGATTATTTTATTCCATATTGTTTGAGGAGTTATTCACTATTTTAGAAAAAAGTCACATCACTATTGCACTGCTGCTTGTGGTTTTGAATTGACTATACATGTCCTTATTAGTCTACTTCTATCGCTGTCACATTCACTGAGATTCTGTGCATTATGGGAAAAAGTGACTTTTATTGTCTTCCAGAGTTAAGTGTGCCTGAGCATTAGTGAAAAGAAATGCAAATATATAATTTGTGTATATGCATGCATTCTATATAAAGTCTTTTTTAATGACAGTGTAGAGGGCATATGGCTAGCAGCTGAGTTTAATTTCAGAATACTGGAAAAGGGCACTGGGAAACAGTTGTCTTATAAAGGAGGTGTAAGTGCTGATGGATTTCAAGACCATGTAACTTCATGTAAGGAAAATGGCCAGTTCTCTCTAAGAAACAGTGCAACTTTGCTGAGACACAGCTCATTGAATTTCTGTCTGAAACAGTTGCATTCATTTTCTTCATCACATTTAGGTAAGACACCCTTTATTTTTGTACAAGTAGAAAATCCACGGTCTTTGTTTTTCTCTGAACTAAGAGGACTTTTGAGATTAGAATCACAAAGACAGGCTAATTTCTTCAATATTTTAAGAGTTGTATCAATTGCGTATGTCAATGCTTTAGAAATAATATTATACATCACTATTTAATTTGAAACAAGAAGTTTAAATTATAGTAAATGTCAGTTTCCTTTTAGGTATTGTATATATCTGAAAATGACTAATTTTCAAAGTTGAAGGAGCAAGCTGTTTTTATAAGCAACAATACATGATGCTCTGGTTCATTAATATATTCAAGAGACTTGATAAGATGGTTAATTAATAAAAGAAATGCCTCCTAGAATGTATGTGCTAGGACTTTTCATTAACAAGTTGAAAAAGAAATAACAAAGAATCAATGAACTAATGCAGATGTGATTGACTGTAATTATTGTGCTTGTTAAGGTTATTGACCTGTGTTAAGATGGCCATCAAAGGTGAGACATGGCACCTTGAGAAAATTACATGAGAAAAATATTTGTTTTAGCCATTCTGTTATCACCAAGGTAATAAAGTTAATGTGTCAGTTTTAGTAATTTTTTTCTGAAATATTTCAGTTGAGACTTAAAATTTTTGTACCCAGTACTAGCATCTAAATGCCATATATAAGTTTTTGCAAAGTGAAATAATGGGAAGAGAAGTTAGGTGGTAAATATAATACAGAAAGGTAATAAGCAGACATAGCTATAGCTTATTCCAGGGTAGTGGCTGTAAAGAAGGTGATAAAACAATAGGTTTGAGGAATATTTGAGAAATTAAGTTAATAAAACACCATTTCTGATATTTTTCATTTCTGCATGAAGGCAAGTGTAGCTTCCTCCAGGAAAATTTTCTTGATTACCTCCTCCTCCAAGAGCTACTGATGGTTTACCTTGTATTACAGTTACTTTGAATATACCAAGCAGTTACAGACACTGTCGCTGTACCTGGCTTTTATTCCAGTGGTGAAGACAGAATAAGTAAACCAATATGAAAAATATGCAAAATTGTGATTTGACTTGTGTGTGTGTACAAGTGTGTGTGTGAGAGACAGACACACACATACACACACAGAGAGAGAGAGAGAGAGAGAGAGAAAGTAATCAAAAAATACCTCTCTCAGAAGGTGAAGGCTTGTATTAAGAATGAGAATCATCCATACATGTAAATAGCTTGGACAAATGGTTTCAGGCAAGAAACTGCAAATACAGTCAACTTAGGGAAAACCATTCATTATTTTATTTTTCTTAATAAATCTTTTTTAAAAAATTTTATCTTTAAGATTTTTTATTTTATTTGAGAGGTAGAGTTACAGACACAGAGAGGGAGAGACAGAAAGAAAAGTCTTTAATCCATTCCCCACATGGCCCCCAAATGGCCACAATGGCTGGAGCCTAGCCGATGACCCAAAGCCAGGAGCCAGGAGCTTCTTTTGGGTTTTTCCACGTGGGTTTAGAGGCCCAAGGACTTGGGCCATCTTTACTGCTTTCCCAGGCCATAACAGAGAGCTGGATTGGAAAAGGAGCAGCTGGGACGTGAACTGGCACCCATATGGGATGCCTGCACTGCAGTTGGATGCTTAGCGTACTACACAACAGTGCTGGCCCCACCATTCAGTATTTTATAAACAGACAGTATAACTGGAATCAGTGAATTAGAGGAGAGAGTTGTGAGTTGAAGTGGGAATAGTTGGCCAAAACCAGATCATGCATGCATGGTCTAAAAAATTTGGATTTTTGTTATGAGTAATAGAAAGCCACTTGATGATTTTAAGCAGAAGAATAATACAGCTCACTAAACTGTTCTTAAAGATCATTTAGAAGATATATAGAGAATTGACTATGGACTCTAAGTTTTGGAGTAGTTAAGGTAGGTGATATAGGAATAAGTGAAACATGAGTATTAAAGATAAGTCTTAGAAGTAGGATCATTGAAATTCTTGATAGTTAGGAGTAAAAAGAATGAATAGAAGATGGCTCCTAGGATTTGGTTTGAACAATTTTGTGATGGTACTAATTGTATTTACTTCTGATCTTGTATCTCTGAGAGGAGAGGAAATAGTTTTTCTTGTTCTAACTTTCAAGTCCACTAATTTTTCCTGTAGTGTTAGGAGAGGGAGTAGAAAAGAAAGAGCATGCAACTTTTTTTTTTTTAAACTGTCTCTTAGTAAGTTGAGTGAGACGTCCCCAAATATTGGGAATTCTTCAATGTATGTAGATGGCTTCTTTTTCTTTCATTTTGAGTCTTAGTTTCAATTCTGGGCAACAGGAAAAGTTCCTCTCAATATCCCATTATAGATCTCATTTAAAGCCATAGGAATGGATGAAATATTCCTTAAGGTGACAGTATGGGTTTGGCCACATGTAGGTTGTTTTCAGATCAGGAAAGGAGAGAAAAATCTCACGAAGTGGGTTGTGGAGTGAGTCAAAGATGAAACGTGTGGGGATGGTGATTGGAGTTGCAACTGGAGGGAGCTGTAGGGTGAAAGTGAAGCTTTTATTTGTTTGGTATTTTTCAGTCTGGTCCTGCGGCATAATTTTGCAGTTTCGTTTGAGAAGGGGTGGTAGTGTGGTACATCAGGTAGAATGAAGGAGCAGAGTCTTCGAGAAGGCAGAAGAAGAGATCCAGAGTAAAGAGTAGAGATCAGTCTTTGGTAGGAGCAAGGGTACTTCTTGCATTGTAATTAGTGGGAAGGTGGAGATGATGGGGTTTGATATTGGTGGTTTTTGTGTATTTGATGATGGGTAGATGTGAGACATCTTTCTAGATGGTTTCTGTTTCCCTCAGTGAGGTAGAAGCGTTGGTTGGCAGCAAATAATAGGAGTAGGAGGGAAAGGAGAGTAAAATCATTAGACCTTTGAATTGTGAGCAGATTAATTTAAATTCATCTAAAACTCCTGACAAGGTACCGGAGATATTTACCACATGTACTTTAAATAAAATAGTTTAATTATCATGAGCAGGAATTATCCCTAGTTTTAAATATCACCTTAAAATTGTAGCTGTTTGGGAAGTGACAGTTTTAAAGGTACAAACTGAGATTGCCAATATTTTGGAGGTATCATGTATAGAAAAAAATGGACTCATGGTTCATGCATAAGCTATTTTCATTCTTTAAGGGATTTTAATAAGAAGAAACTGTATTCAATTCTGATTAAAGAACACCCGGAAGTGCTTATTTTCCATGAGGGTATGATAATAGGGAAACAGTTATTTTCTTTTTGGAGGCCTTTTTTTTTCCTCTAATTTCTCAGCTGGCTCCTAGCAAGGGCTCTGCATTAATGGGCTTCTCAGTACATGCAGTTGGATGACTTTGTCTGGGACCAGCTCTGAAGCCCAGAACTAAAAACACATTTTGATTACCTTGGGAGGATTTGCTACTAATGGCCTTGATTTATTTTTCCTCTTTTTCTATCTGTCTCATTTTCAGCTCTTCTACTCTTAACCTTTGTTTGCTTGCAAGAAGAATGTGAGCCAAAACTTTCAAGTTGGAAAAGTATAAAGAAAAGAAACAAATAAATAAATAGAGAGAAAGAATAAATACTGAACAAGACTGGGCAAGGTGACAAGAAGGAATTACTGTGAAAATCTGGAAGGGGGCCAGGATGCAAAATGCAGTGGCTGTGTTGTTTATAGGAACTAGTTAGTGTTCAGCATGCCTCAGTGATCACACAGAGAAAGCCAGATCTCTCTGGTTTTGTTTGCTACCCTATGGTTAGCTATAGAAATTTGACATAGGTGATCTGTGTTTTTGTTAGCAAATAGATATAAATACAGAAGGCCATGGAGCCCCTGTACAACCAGTCCAACGTGATTTGAATTGCTAGGAGAGGACCTCTTGTGGCTACAGTGGGAAATACTTCAGCTAAAATCTATCTTGGAGGCTGCACATGTTTTTATGAGGGAATTAAAAAACAAACTATTCAACAAAAGCTCTTTAAAATTATATTTCAGATATTTATAATATTATTTTGATAATATCAATTACTGTAATAAGTTTTATTATGTTGGGTCTCTGAGGGGTTCAATGTAATAATTTGGAGTACTTCAGATTTTATCCCTTTGGTTCACATATCCTCTGAAAAGTAGAAAGAATAGGAATTTTCATCTTTATTTTGAGGATGGAAAGGAGAGATACAGAGCAGGTAAATAATAACTGACTGTGATTTTATAGAAGGGCAGCTGGATTTAGATTAGAACTTGAATGTTGGGTGTCGTATCTTGGGCTCAGTTCAACAGTGTGAATTTGGAAAACATTCATTATTAAAGCTCTAAAACTAAACTAGCTGTTTTCCAAGTGTCAAGTGATTTCTTTATTCAAGAAAAGATGGATTGAGAGACATAAAACTTACTCTTTGTTTGTCTGTGAAAAGAGGCTATTCCTAGATTCTCCAGGGGGAAAAAGCTGCTTTATAAAAAATCTTGGGAGGGACAATATATTAGCCATGAAGACTCTTGAGATAAATGTAATGTCACTTACACACATCTTAAAGGAAATTACATAAAATACTGTTACTTTTTAGGTTTCCTTGGTAGTTATATGAAACTAAAACCCTTTCCTGATTCTTTCTTGATGATCCCTGGGCCCTGCCTTTCCTCTAGGGTCCCTGATATTTGTTTAAAGAGTATCTGGAGAGCAAATATGTGAATTCTTTCTTTTTTATTTTAAATTCAGCCTTTTAACAATAGGACTTGAGTGAGCACTTCATATCTGAGTTACCACCTCTTACTTTAGAAGCTCTTAGAAGGAAAACAGAAAAATGGTACCTGCAATGTCCAGGAAAATAACAAAAATGTTCCATTATTATGTCAAGAACTTGAAATGATCGAGAATAAACAAGGATATGCAGAGTTGTTTCAGTGAATTAAGTTATTGAAGGAGAGGTTATTTAAAAAAGGGAAGGGGGAATATAAAAAAGGATAGCCACAGAAAGAAAAAAAATTTTGGTGGAGAAGACATTTTTTTTTCTTTTTTCTTTTGGTGACTTAAATTTGATGGTTCCACCTATGGAGTTTTTGGTACATCTTCAGTTTAAATTTGTTACTAGTGATTATGTGGTTCCTCATAAATAGTGGATACAGAGAGTCTAAGGCTTGGTGCAAGGGTGTGAGACATACAGAATTTCAGAGGAAAAATAGGCTCTTAGAGGTCACCTGTGGCTCTAATATAGTTATCTCTATGGTTTCCAAAGATGCTGAATTTTACATAATTATATTTTCCTGTGAGGATTTCCTAGGCCCCAGTTATCCCTGGTTTATCATTTTTCACTTTGAATAATACCAGCCTTCAGCTTTACTTAGATGTAAGAAGTTCTTATTTTGGAAAGGGACTAGAGAAATGGCAAATCTAACTTATTCAGAACTTCCTATCAGCTATGTTTGTAGGTCTCTAGGCAAAGTATGTGTCTGGCCTTTTTCAACAAAGTATTTTCAGTAACAAGTTGTCAGTGAGGCCAGTGACTAGTGGTTCAGGATTAGATACCACCCACCCTGGCTTGTAACCTCCCCTTTCTTTCTTATCCTGGGTGAACAGTGCTCAGCTAAAGTGACTGCCCCACTGTCACTGCCTCTCAATTTGGGATTCTATAACTCCGTGACTGCCAAGAAGTCTTTCTTTTCACCCTCATACCTCTTTTTGGAAAATTCCCTACAAGAGCGGAATTTTAAGCATATTTACTTTATAGGAAGCAACTGAAAGGTAAGAATCAAGACTGGAGAGAAGAGCTGGACTTCAGTGCATTCTCATTCTTGCCTTGAATAGCTGTGTTTTAATAAGATATTGTAGGTTTAAAATGTGTGGTTTCCTTCTGGATTAAAGAAGATCGCACTATGTATAAAATAGAATGTTTTGACTAGTTCTGATGAGAAATGTGGGCTTTCACGCTAATTTTAAAGTTATAAATAACTTTCAAAGTAGTGCCAGGGGAAGCTACTAGCCAAGGTCGTGCTTTGCATTCAGAGAGTTTCTGGCTATAAAAAGCCTATTGGATTCTGTGCAGGAAAAGATAAGATATGGCCTGGATGCTCATGCTTTGGCATGGGACTGGGGAAAGGAAAGAGGGATGGAAAATGTTTGAAAGGATTTTGCCTTGAATCAAAGCTGTTCACAGTAAATGGAAGCTGTTTCAAATGAGATAGTGACAAATGCATTGATCTCAGAATTTAATATTTGTCTTATAAATTGGTTTATTATTGGCAGTGATATTAGGAGGTTAAGGAATGCTGTCAAAACTGACCATCATTTGTGATCACATGAAAATCACCGTATAGAGTGGATGTGGAATGTAATAATCACATAAAGAGAACGTCTCTATCCAATAGAGTGTAGGTGACTGTGGGCAGATTCTTTCTGAGGCCAGGCTCCAGGAAGTTTGTTGACTCTAGAGGCTTTGAGTCACTGATAGATGCGAAGACTGTGGAAACATCTTTGGAGATATATGAGATTCAGTGACTTGCTTAAAACCAACCATGGGAAGAAATGGGATTTAAAGTTAGCCTTGGTTCTGGTTTTGTGGCTAGCTTATTTAGACAGACCAAAAGGCCAATATATTTTTCTGAGAACAGTTATAATTTGAAGTTGTATATTATTAGCAATCAAATCTGAATGACATGTTTGGATATATTATTAAAATTTCAACACCCACTAAAAAAAAATAACCTAATAGTAGCAGATGGCAAATTTGTGCAGTGTCCAATATACAGGCTATATAGTCACTGTTCTTTCTGATTTTTATCTTCTATACATCGTCTGAGTCCTTATTCTTTCTTGAGTGAAAGATTGGAATTTTATAATAAAATTTAATTTTTTAAAAGATTTATTTATTTATTTGAAAGTCAGAGTTACACAGAGAGAGGAGAGACATAGAGAGAGAGAGGTCTTCCATCTGCTGGTTCACTCCCTAGTTGGCCGCAACGGCCTGAGTTGTGCTGATCTGAAGCCAGGAGCCAGGAGCTTCTCCCAGGTCTCCCATGCGGGTGCAGGGGCCCAAGAACTTGGGCCATAATCCACTGCTTTCCCAGGCCATAGCAGAGAGCTGGATCAGAAGAGGAGCAGCCGAGACTAGAACCAGCACCCATATGGGATGCCGGCTCTTCAGGCCAGGGCATTAACCCGCTGCGCTACAGTGCTGGCCCCATAAAATTTACTTTTTTCATTATAAAAGTAATAAATGCTCATTGTAGGAATTTTGAAAGCACAAAGAAAAATTACCTGTAATCTCATTGATGTATTTCCTTACAGTTTTTTTTTCTTCATAGCTTTTAAAAATAATTCAATAACACTGGAGGCACAATTTAGAGCTTTGCTTTTTTGTTTAACTTTATCCAAAATGTTTTCCATGTAATATTATGTAGTCTACATTGATTCTATTTTAAGTTGCTATGTAACACTCTTCCAAATGAATGAATATAATTTTATAATTATTGCTGAATATCTAGGTACCATGGTACACAACTTTGTGCATTTATTTATGAATATGTATGTATGTATGTAATTTTTATATTTAACATAATTCGTAATCTCTAAGTGTGGAATTGTTGGATTAGAGACCATTACATTTGAAGTCAAAGGTTGTGACTCTTAAGAAGATGTGTTTGTACTGTTTTTCTTCTTTTAAAACATTATAAAATTCCTCATCTACCAAATGAAATATTTATTAAGTGTCCCTGGTATGCATTGTTATCAGGCAGTGTCCTAAATATTTGGAAGGATATACTGTTTTTCTCCTTACAAAATTTCAACTCTTAAACTTTCACAGATTTCAACAAAGCTTTACATCAGAATTGAAGATGCTTCACCTCTGCTTGAATTAGTAGATAGTATTTTTGACCACCTTTGTTACCTGGGACTGTAGAACAATGGAATTTATAAATAACTTTTGATAGAAAACCATTTATAAAAAGTCTTGATTTATGTGAACTTTTAAAAAACTAATTATGACAAAGAAATAGTAGAAATAGGAAGAATAAATACTATAGTTATAGTAAGACTTTGGGAAAATGAAAATATTTGGAAAAAATTACTGACAGCAGAGTGGAAAGAAAAAAGAGGAAGGGCACATGCAGGGACAGAAAATCAGTATTGCATTTTTCTATTTAGGAAAACATGTGAATGGAATAAAATGTGGTGAAGCTGAGAGTCATGAAAGATAACAAGTTTAAATTTTGTTGAATATGGGAGCCATAGTTGTAAAGACAGAATATGTTGAAGGGAAAAGGGCTAAGGAAATAGTGAGAGATAAATTATTGGAGGTGGTGGCTGTTACAGAGAAATCAAAGTGGAGACAGTACAGATGTTAATGTTATTAGTCAGAAACGAAGTGTGATGTTAGGAATTCTTAAAGAATATATTCTGCTCATATTAAAAATGTTTTTAAATTGTGGAGCTTTACTTGTCAGTGATATTTAGAGGGCAGTTATAGCTATGGACAAATGGGAGTTCCATTCTCTATTCCCTATGAACGTCTATTTGTGTGTTCCTATTTTTTTTCTTTGGAATAGAAGGGATTAAGATTTAAGAAAAGAAGTTGGCAGCCCAGTATTGCCTGGAGAGAAACTATGTGCTTTGTAATGAAGACTTAAAAATAGTGTTTATTTATGGATCATTGGCTCATGGGAATGTTAGTCCAGAGACTCAAAAAGCATGATTTTTTGATTCTTGCTTGGTTACTGGATTTTAAATGACATGGTACGATGGGGTGGAACTCCTGAATTTAGCCAAGTTACAAATCTAATTAAAAGTGACATAATTGAAGTTGCAGAAGTTTTGAGACTGAAGAGGACTATTAGCTGCTGCACCTGATTTTCACATGCTTAATTACCGTGTTTAGCTACATTATTGCTGCCAGGGACTCAGCTAGTAATCTGTTACCAATTTAATCACCAACTTCTATTTTCTGAGAAGTGATTTTGAGTATCTATATGCAAAATTATAAATTTGGTCAAGTTAATTTGTCACTTCACCCCCCCCCCCCCCGCTCTTTTATTATCCTAACCAATATGCCTGTACTGCTTCAAGTCCTTTCTGTCAATGGGAAATTGTTTTGATGGAGAAGACAATGTCTGGTGCACAAAGACTCTCAGATATTGGAACTTGAGCACATTAGACCCCTCCTTTAAATTAGTGCTATTCAAAGTGTGGTCTGTAGTTCTCAATTTGTTACTGGTCCGTGCAAAGAGATAAGGAGCTTGTTTGAGAATGTAAATCAGCTATATGCTAGGAAGCAATCCTCTATCTACATCCTGGCACAACTGCCTTATCTCATAGCTGACCTGTACTCTGAGTAGCAAAGTTTTCATTACAGCAATTAAGCATTTACCTAGATGCATGAGGGCAGAGAATGTACATGAAGGTGTACAATTAACTAGATAATAAATGGATTGCTAGGTCTCAGTTGATGAGGCCCCTGGAAGGCATATCAATGCAGAGGAACCCTGAGATAACTTATTGAGGGAGGGCCCAAAGAATGATTGAGAGGCAGGATTTCCAAAGGGGTTAAGTCTGCTTTAGTGTGGGCTTTGAAATTCGTTCATTCATTCATTTCTGATGACTTGTGTGCCAGACATAGTTCTCAGTGCTGGGACAGGTACTAGTGAGCCAAATGAAATCCTGACCTGGTGGTATTTTCTTTTTCTTTTCTTTCTTTTTTAAAATATTTTAATTTATTTATCTGAGAGGTAGAGTTACAGACAGTGAGAAGGGGATACAGAGAGAAAGGTCTTCGATCAGCTGTTTCACTCCCCCAAATGGCTGAAATGGCCGGAGCTGGGCACATCCGAAGCCAGGAGCCAGGAGCCAGGAGTTCTTCCGGGTCTCCCATGCAGATGCAGGGGCCCAAGCACTTGGAACATCTTACGCTTTCCTAGGCCATAACAGAGATCTGGATCTGAAGGGGAGCAGCTGGGACTACTACCAGCGTCCATATGGGATGCAGGGGCCGAAGATGGAGGATTAACTCACTGCTCCACAGCACAGGCCCCGGGGTGTTTCATTTCTAGTGTATATGTTTTTGTGGGTGAGGGTAAAGGAGGAAAAAGAAATAAAACCAACTTCTCCGAGATTCTTCAAAAGAGGTACTGTCTTAGTTCAAAGCTGGACTAGATATTACATGTTTCCTAAGGTTTTTCCTTTCCCTCTAGTCATATTGAAGTCATACTAATGAAAGACTATATTAAAATTTAGTATTTAACTACCCCCTTATTGATGAACATTTAGTTTTTTTCCCTAGCTTTTTGTTACTGCAAGCAGTACAGCTATCCTTGACATGCATCTCTGTACATATATTCAGATTCCTAGAGGTGTTATTGTTTAGTCCAAGAATTTGTACATTTATAATTAAAAATTATTTATCTGTGTGCATGTGTGCATAAAAGAGATCAGTCTTCCATTTGATGATTCACTCTCTAAATAGCCCACAATGGTTGGGGCTGAGGCAGGCCAAAGCCAGGAACTGGCAGCTCACTCTAGGTTTCCCACCTGGGTGATAGGTACCTAGTAATTTGAGCCATCACCACTGCTTCCCAGGATCTGCATTAGTAGGAAACTGGAGTCAGGAGCTAGAATTGGGCATCAAACCCAGTACTCCAGTGTGGGACATGGACTCTTACCTGGTGTCTTAACCAGCAGGCTCAATGCCCTTGCTGTGCGTGTACAATTTTTTGGCAGTGTGCTTTCCAAAGAAATTTTACCAATGTGCTCTGAACAACAGTGTATGAGACCGCTCACGTTTCTTTATCTTGTTCAGGAGAATTTCACAAAAGATTGAAAAACGTTTTAGTGAAACCACTTTACCTGCTTTAGTCATATTGAATTAAAAAGGGGAAGACAAGAAAATTAATTTAACATGAGTAGCTTTTAATGAACCTATACCAAGGAATCACAAGACATTTTTCTTTTTTCTAATTAATATTTTAACATTTTTTTTAGAAATCTGCATAAACTTTACTGTTTTTAAGGTTTGGGACCTAACTTTCTGACACATATGTGAGATTTGTCAGTTCCTAGTCTTCTGTTACCACATCATTTTCCATTATTACTCAGACACCAGCAAAAATTCTGTGATAATATATGTATTTGCAATATGTATGTGTATATTATAAGAGAACACATAACTATCTAATCATCTATTTCTAGGTGTCCATTTCTGAGTTTATTCTATTAGAGTAAGTTTTCTTACCTTCAGCACTACTTACATTTTGGACCAGATAATTCTTTATTGTGGGGAGGCTGTCCTGTATGTGGCAGTATGTTTTATAGTATCCCAAGCCTCTATCTGTCGCTCCCCCTCTTCGTGGAAGAGCAACACAGGACCCTGCGCTGTTCTTTTGTCTGCTCGGCCCTCCCCGGGTTTGCTGCTGGTTCTTCCCGGGTTGGCTACTATCCCTTCCACCTCCGTGGAAGGGCAGTTCCCCCTGGCCGCATTCCCCACTTCCGCAGGGGAGCGGCACACCGCCGGCCGGCCTTCTCGGGGGCTGCACGGGTTCCCTTAGATGTTCCCCATAGATGTTCCTTGTGCATGCCGTCTCTCTCCTCCTTTATAGTCCTCCTCCGCCAATCCCAACTCGGCTGAGTACGCTGCTCTCCAATCAGGAGCAAGTCCTACAGTTAATTGGTTGAACTGGAGGCAGCTGTGCGGAAGCTGTTTACTTCTCTCCCAGCGCCATATTGTGGGAGAGCAGATGCATAGAATAAGTCCTAATTCGAGCAACTTAGTCTAGTCCGGATTGCTCCCCACAGATCCCCCTTTCTTTTTATTTTTTGGCGTTGATACGCGCCTGTCTTCGGTGTCCCGCAGCACACACTCTGCTGTACTTGCTAGAGTTGCCACAGGCTCTTACAAGTCCTATCAATCAGGAAAACCGAATCCGGGTCCTCTCTTCGCCATTGTGAGGAGGTTTTTAGGCGCTGATGCGTGCCTGTGTTCGGTGCCCTGCAGCGCATGCTCTGCTCTGCCCGCAGGGGCTTACAAAACCTATCAGGCAAACCGAATCCAAGCCTTCTCATTGCCTTATTGTGGGGGAGACTTATTAGTGTTGGTTCGTGCCTATCTTCGGTGACCTGCAGCTCATACTCTGGTCGAGCTTTGCTGGCGCTTACCGCCTTAAATCAGGCAGACCGAATCCAAGCCTCCTAATTGTTGCATTGTGGGGAAGCTTTACTGATGTTAATTCGTGCCTGTCTTCGGTGACCTGCGGCTAGCCGCCCAGGTGCTCATCGCCTCACTAATCGGGCAGACCGAATCCAAGCCTTCTAATTGGCATGTTGAGGGGAGGCCTTATTTCTCTCTATTTCTCTATCTCCGGGCATTCCTATTTCTCCCATTTTACTTCTATCTTCCAGCATTCCTATTTCTCTCACTTTACTTCTAAAACTTCTGTTTCTCTTATCCCCGCAGCTTCCCGGCACCTCGCCCCGCCGGCGGGTTCCCGGCTCTGCGCCGCTTCAGCCCGCGCGCCTCTCTCATCTGCGCAGCTTCCCGGCTTTGCGCGGCTCGGCTTCGCGCGCTCCGCGGTCTCCACGCTTAACCCTTTCGCGTCTGAACCACGGCCTACGCCAGCGTTCCCTATCTATTCACGCCCCGTGCTCTCTCTGCACGCGGCGGCTTCCGCGAGTAACACAGCGTAGCTTGCGTCTCCACCACTAGCATTCAATCCAAGTTCCCCGGGCTAGCCTGGCGAATTCAACCCAGCGTACGTCTCCGCCCCATGATTTGGCTTCCCGTCCTTTGCTCCCCGGGCTAATCAGACGGATCCCAATCTGGCTTACGTCTCAGCTTCTGGTTTCAACTTTTCGCCCCCTATTCCCGGGCTAACTTGAGAACCCCAAAGTGGCTTCCGTTTCCGCCTCGGCCTGCCCCCCGCGGCTTCAATTTCCCTAACAGTTTTCTCTACCCGGTATGTTTCCCCAAGCTTTCCTCCAACGATATTCCTCCCTCATTTCTCCTGGCCTCTCCCCACAGTCCGCGTCCGAATCTGTTTGTTCTAGCTTT
This sequence comes from Oryctolagus cuniculus, assembly GCF_964237555.1. Lineage (NCBI taxonomy): Eukaryota > Metazoa > Chordata > Mammalia > Lagomorpha > Leporidae > Oryctolagus > Oryctolagus cuniculus. The sequence continues at coordinate 59,699,881 of NC_091446.1, read as the reverse complement.
CACTTTCGCTTTCGACCTTAGAGATTTCTCCCAGCTTCCCCCCGTAGTCCGTATCCGAGTCTATGCCTAGGCTTTCAATAGCTTCTTCCGGCACCCTTTTCGTCCGGCTTTTCCCTAGGCTGTTTGCTAGTCTCTCTCTCCGGTAATTTCCCTAGGCTGTTTGCTAGTTTCTCTCTCCGATATTTTCCCAGTTCTTCCCGTTTCTTCCCTCCTAAGTTTCATATCCGTCCTAAGTTTCCTATCCGAGCTAGGTTTCCTATCCGAGTCATTTCTTCCCTCCTAAGTTTCCTATCCGTCCTAGGTTTCCTATCCGAGTCAGGTTTCCTATCCGAGTCACGGCACCATTATGTCGCTCCCCCTCTTCGTGGAAGAGCAACACAGGACCCTGCGCTGTTCTTTTGTCTGCTCGGCCCTCCCCGGGTTTGCTGCTGGTTCTTCCCGGGTTGGCTACTATCCCTTCCACCTCCGTGGAAGGGCAGTTCCCCCTGGCCGCATTCCCCACTTTCGCAGGGGAGCGGCACACCGCCGGCCGGCCTTCTCGGGGGCTGCACGGGTTCCCTTAGATGTTCCCCATAGATGTTCCTTGTGCATGCCGTCTCTCTCCTCCTTTATAGTCCTCCTCCGCCAATCCCAACTCGGCTGAGTACGCTGCTCTCCAATCAGGAGCAAGTCCTACAGTTAATTGGTTGAACTGGAGGCAGCTGTGCGGAAGCTGTTTACTTCTCTCCCAGCGCCATATTGTGGGAGAGCAGATGCATAGAATAAGTCCTAATTCGAGCAACTTAGTCTAGTCCGGATTGCTCCCCACATCTATCCACTAGATGCCAGGGTCATTGCTCCCAAGATGTGACAACAAAAATGTGTCCAGAGTTTGCCAAATATCCCATTGAGAGCAAAAGTATCCTGGATCAACCTAGGATACACCCAGAAGTGGACATTTATCAAAATAGTTAAGTATTCCCTTCCTATCCTTTCTCTGTTCCTGTTCATCAATTTCCTTTTAAGATTGTTGGCACAGTATTTCCATTTTAAAGACCATTCTTCTTGGTATACAAGATGAAAGCAAAGTAGAAGTATTGTCATTTGCTTCCTCTGTCACTTGTTAACATTGTGAAATTTGCCTGAGGATGGAGGAGAGGAGTTGTACCCTTCTTATCCTTCCATCCTTACATACAGCCTATACATTTTTTTTTATAAGACTTCTTTCATTCTGGGTTTGGTCCATTCTTTTAATAGGCAATGCTATGTGGATGTATTTATCATTATCCCTTCCTCTTCCTTTGTGTGTTCTTTTAAAAACTCAGTTCTTTAGAAACTCTTTGCACACCACACTGAGTTATTTGTATATATTCTTTCTCATTTTTCCTCATTTGTGATTGTAGTAGTGAACTTTATTTTTTGGCCTATCTTTCATTTTAGAATCTGGCTCTGGGACATTCTTCTATTTTCTCTGAACTGCCAAACCATCTAAAATACTTGTCTTACTTTGTTCTGTGTTTTCTTTCTTGGCTGTAATGAACTCTAAGGTGACATGTTCAATTTCCCTCAAGGTTCCTGTCACTTCTACTTCACCAACGTATTCCTCTTTGTTGGTAAGAATTAAGTCCAGGATAGCAGTTCCATTCTTGGCTTCTTTTGCTCTCTGAGTGACGAAGTTACTGGTAGACAGCAGAATATAAAGGAGAGCAATGATTCTTCCAATTCACATTTTAATGACTTTACTGTCTTTTTGGCTTTGTCCAATTCTTAAATGTTTAAATCCTTGCCAAGTATGTTTTAATCTCAGTCTCTTACTTCAATAAACTTTCTTTCATTTTATTTAGCCTTTTTATCACTTCTTTTCCAGAACTGGTGTTTTGGATATTTCACTGAGAACACATTGTAGATGTGTTCTCAACTTTGTTTTGTCTTGGAGATAATTTCCTCTTGCAGCTTTAAGACATCTGCCTCTTTTATGTGATAGAGTATTTGAATTTTGGAATTTTTTCTATTTAAACATTTCTGAAAGTGATTTATTTAGAACTGATGTTTGTACTAAATAATATATATATATATATATATATATATATATCTTCTCTTTCAGCTGGTCCATCACTATTTTTTTTTTTTTGACAGGCAGAGTTAGACAGTGAGAGAGACAGGTCTTCCTTCCGTTGGTTCACTCCCCAAATGGCTGCTAAGGCTGGTGCGCTGCGCTGATCTGAAGCCAGGAGCCAGGTGCTTCCTCCTGGTCTCCTATGCAGGTGCAGAGTCCAAGTACTTGGGCCATCCTGTACTGCCTTCCTGGGCCATAGCAGAGAGCTGGACTGGAAGAGGAGCAACCGGGACAGAACCGGCGCCCCAACAGGGACTAGAACTCCGGGGCGCCGGCACCGCAGGCGGAGGATTAGCCAATTGAGCTGTGGCGCCGGCCCAGCTCCATCACTATTAACTTTGGTATCACTTAAAATCAGTGGCAAATATCCTGTTAAATTTCTGGACTACATGAAATATATATCCATTGGGGCAACTCTTTCTCTATTTCCTATTACTTGTTCTTCTAGTTGGAGACAAATTTAATTACAAATAATTTGAAGCAATGTGGACTCACTTTTCTAAAAGTGATGCCTACACCTAATCTCCAGAGTACCCCAATGCCAGTGTTTTTCTTATGTCTGGGATATGGGACTCTCACATCCTGGGGAACAATATGTCATTGTTTCCTAGTCTCCTTTCCTCTTATATTGCATTTCTGGGAACTAAAATATTCTGACTGAGCATAGTTAGAAATTCATTGATGGGAGATGACCAGGAAACTTCACTGGCTGTCTTACAAGCAGCTCCTGTGCAATAAGGAAGGTGTGACTAACTTTTTGGTTGGCTGTACCCACTTCAAGTCTCTGATAGGAAGCAAAGACGCACAGGTGGGATAAAATGGTCTGGCTCTGTGACTGCTGTGAATTTCGACACAAGGGAGTTTCATTCACCTCTTCCCCCAGTTGGTTCCATTTATGAAGTAGATAATGTAGAGTGGCCAGATTAAACAAGCAAAAATACAGGTTAGATTTATTAGATTTGAATTTCAAGTAAACAATAAATTTGCATATATATAGTATGTCTTAAATATTGCATAGGACATACTGATGCCAGAATATTATTCATTGTTTATCTGAAATTCAAAGTTAAGAGAGTGACTTTTATTTTATTCTGAACATAAAGTAAGGGAAAATTTCTGCCCATGTTTATAAATCATAAATGACTGTTTATAATTTTGTTCTCATATACTGTTGTAATAGGATCTTTTTTCCGTGACAGGGAAACATTGCCTTTCCCTGTCTTCCTTCAGCTATGGGGCTATTTAGTGCTGTGAAGACTGGAGGAAATTTGCAAAGGGTCTGGGGGACTTCAGACCTATAGAGAGGAAAATAGTGAAGACCTGGACACCGTCCTTTTACAGTAGATCTGTCATTAGAAAGATTGTGTTGTTGTTGGATTGAACTGGTCCTGATTAAGATTTACTAGTGAGAAAGAACATCAAGGACCCTTAACATAGAACCCCCTTCAGACCTGCATTACTCCATAAGTGGTTGTCTCCGGTACCTGTGTAACTGAGGTGGAAGGCCCTCCTGACCCAGCCACTATGCTGGGTAAGCTAAAAAGCTGAAGGCATGGGTGCCATGCCATAGTTCTGAGCGAACAAGCTACTTCTGTCTTGAAGAATCATTGTGACATGTGACAGCATCTGCTGCAGCAAGTGAACAGCAGGAGGAAATGTCACACTGGACGATTGTCCTCAGTAAACCTTGTGCCAGGAGAACATCAGCATCCTTCAAAAGAGGTCCCTTTTATTCTAATCGGTTTTTTGTATTTTTTCTCTGAGGCTTGTAGGTTGAGAAGCCCCAGAATTTTTTAACAATTTGAGTGACAAGAGACATAGTAGACACTCTGATGATCTGGCACTTAAAATTTGAAAAAAATAATAGGTATAACCTCACTTTACTCAAAACTATTGAAGTAGATCCTACTATTACCAAATATACATGTAAATTTTACAGCTATGACATCATAGCATATATTATTTTATCATTAAGTTCTGTGAAAGTTTGTTCTTTGTTTTTCCAAGATGGCTTGACTTCAGAAGATTGTACTTTCCGAAGGTTTTGTGCTTTGCAGTTTTGAATACATTTCATAAATCAATACAGGTCTGTTTATGAAAGAATATCAAGTTTTGTGATTATGATACCTGCATCTTTTTCTTCTTTACAAACTTGTATCATTAATATGTTTTAAAGACCCAGCTCAGAAACTCATCTATAATAAGTAGTCATCCTTGGTTAAGCATTTTTAAATTTGATTACTTATTTAACTTTGGCCTGGCCCCTTAGTTTATATTATGTGATCTTATATTAATATCTATGTTAATTGTAAAATATATTGGTTGTTGATTATTATGCTTGTACTTTTCTAGGCAGAAATATATGTGTATTTATTATTTTAAGATAGAAAATAATTTAAGAGCCCAAAATCATAACCATAAAATAAAAGACTGAATTATTTGATTACATCAACATTAAAAACTTCCTTTGTGAGAAAGATACCATAAAAGATGATAAATGAAAGCTTTAATAGAGAAGAAATCTTTAAACTCACTCACATGAAGTGGGTTGCATTGTTACTACCCCTTATTCTCTCCATGTGTCCATGCTATTGTCATATAACTTTGCATTTCTTTTTACTAGAGACTGTGTATATTTCCTGGCTTCATCAGTGTTAGACTTGCTAATGTGACTGCTTGCCTATTGGCACATATGCAGAAGAGACAGATGCCAGATTGTAGACTAAACCTTAAGAGGCAAAGCGTATTTCTACTTGCCCCTCTTGTATTTCCACCGTTATCATGAGAAGAACATTGCTCTAGGTAGCCTGCTTGTCCATGTAGGATGAGAAAAGTGTGGAGCATATCTGAACCCCAAAACTGTAACTTGGAGCAAACTCAGCCATATCTATGCTCAATTGGCCACTTCTCATCCAACCTGAAATTTATGCAAGAGAATAAATATTGTCCTATGCCATTGAGTTTTAGGATTGTTTATTATATAATGTTATTGTGGAAATAGACCACTTAATGAAAATGATTTAATATACTATTTTATAAAGAACTCCTAAAATTAGTAAGGGAAATATGAACCATAGGTAAGGTCAATGATATGTGAGAAGGTAACTCATTAAAAAGAAAATGACCAGGGGCTGGCGCCGTGGCTCACTTGGCTAATCCTCCACCTGCTGCACTGGCATCCCATATGGGTGCCGGGTTCTAGTCCTGGCTGCTCCTCTTCAAGTCCAGCTCTCTGCTGTGGCCCAGAGGGCAGTGGAGAATGGCTCAAGTCCTTGGGCCCTGCACCCGCATGGGAGACCACGGGGAAGCACCTGGCTCCTGGCTTCGGATCGGCTCAGCACTGGCCATGGCGGCCATTTGGGGAGTGAACCAACGGAAGGAAGACCTTTCTCTCTGTCTCTCTCTCTCACTGTCTATAACTCTGCCTGCCAAATAAATAAATAAATAAATAAAAAAGAAAACAACCAGTCTCACTAGTTATTGGATAATACAAATTAATACAAAAATGGATGCCTTATTATACTTACTGTTTGGTAAAAATTAATGTCTGGCAATGACCTCTTATTTGTAAGAATATGAAGAAAATAGAATTTTTGTATACGGATGGACAAATATTCAAGGGAGGGTATTCTAGACAAAGATATAGAAAGTAAGGAGAAGATATTTTCAAGGAATATTATTGACAAAGGATTATATTTAGAATATGTGGATAATTCTTTGAAATCATTAAGAAAGACAGGTAGCCTAGGAGAAAAATAGGGAAAGACTATAAAGAAGCAATACCTAGAAAGGATATTTGAATGGCTGGCTAATCAACCTAAAGAGAGATTGCTCATTACATTGATAATCAGAAGTATGGATTTAAACAGCAATGAGATCCAGTTGTACCTCTATGTGGACAGAAATTAAAATGTCATGCAGTATTTTTTTAAAAAAATTTATTTGAGAGGCAGAGTTACAGAGAGGGAGAGACAGAAAGAAAGGTTTTCCAACCGTACTGGTTCATTCCTCAAATGGCTGCAATGGCCTGAGCTGGGAGGATCTGAAGCCAGGAGGCAGGAGCTTCTTTGGGTTTCCCATGCGGATGGAGGGGCCCTAGTACCTGGGCCATCTTCTACCACTTTTCCAGGCCATAGTAGAGAGCTGTATCAGAAGAGGAGCAGCTGGGCCTAGAACTGGCACCCACATGGGATGCCCATGCTGTGGGCAGAGGCTTAGCTCACTATGCCACAACACTGGCCCCAGCAATATCTTGTACTAGTGAGGAAATGGGAACAGGTAAACCCATGTACTCTGCTGGTTGGGATTTTTTGAAAATTGATTTGGCAATATTTATTGAAATGGAATAGTCAGATACAATCTGATCCAGAAATTCTACTTCTGATTTGAATTCGTTTTCTAGTACTGTCATAACAAATCATAACAAATTCCCACAGACCATGTGGCTTAAACAGAAATTTATTTTCCCACTATTCTGGAGGCTAGAAGTAAAATAAATGAATAAATATTTTCTAATGCCACTGAGTTTTAGGGTAGTGTGATGTGGATGGAAATAGCTGACTTGTAGACCGTTTGACAAAGACAGATCAGTGTAGGATTTTATAAAAAAGCTAAAAAATTATTAGGGAGAAAATAAGCAATCAGATAATCTGATAGGATCAATGATATGTGAAGAGTTAAATCACAGAGAAGAAGACTGTTATGATGAAAAAATAAATGAAAAGATGATTAGCTTACTTCAGTAGTTGTTGGGTAAATGCAGGTTTATCCAGTGAGATCAATGTATTGGCAGTTTTGATTTCTCCTTAGGCCTCTTTCCATGGCTTGTGTATGGCCACCTCTCTCACATAGTTGTCCTCTGAGTGCACATCCTTGATCTGTCTTCTATATTTCCTAATCTCTTTTGTGGACTTGAATCAGATCAAATAAAGGCCCATACTAATTGCCTGTTTTTAACATTATCACCCTTTTAAAGGCCTTATATATCCAAATGCAGTCATATTATGAGATACTGAGGTTAAGACTTCAACATATGAATTTTGAGGGGGACACAATTCAGTTTATAATAATGTTATATCCCAGAAGGACTCTGAGATAGGTTCTCAGAGGGGCACATATGAGAATGGTTATTACAACATTGCTTTCCATAGCAAAGAGTTGGATATTACATAAATGTTCTTGAATAGGGATATGGGCTGATAAAATGTATTATAAATGTGTCTGGTAGAATGGAAAATAAAGGGAAAAACAACCCATTATATTAGTTGGAAACTGAAGTCTGGTGTCAGAATTTCAGAGCAGGTGACATCAACGATCCAAGCTCTGTAGCTCTGTCCTGTCATTTTCCCTCCTCAGCTTTTTGGTCATACTGTTTTATTTCCAGGCATCATAATACAGTCAGGAGAAGGAAAGACTGAGGGCTATGGCAAGCATGTGTGACTTCTTTTATAGAGGGAGCAAAAGCTTTGCCCTCAGCAAACATTGGGTGGTATCTGATTGGCCAGAATTCTTGACATGCCATTCTGAATGCAAAGAAGGCTGGGAAATCCAACATTCTGCTTCTGTAAGCAGAGAAAGGCATGGAGTGCTGAGTGAGCAAAAGTGTAGTGTTTACTGTATCAGCATAATTCAGTATGAAAAAACTGCAAAAACATGATGTTGAATAAGGAAAGAAAAGCAGAAAGAGATGGGAAGTACAATACTGTTTGTGTAAATTTAAAAATCCATATACATATGAAGCTATATGTGTATTACTGTAGAGATATATGTTACAAAAAGTTATCATGGCATGTTGATTGGAAAAGGTACTCATTAGCTACTATAAGAAGGGATGAGGGGAATAGCATCAAGGATGGGAATACAGAATATGATAAAAAAAAAAAAGCAGGCTTTTTATGATTTAGTTCCACCAATGTGCCTTGAACTGAGGGTACGACTTTTGTGTCAGTCTAATTATGAGCTCCCAAGATCAAGGAGGAAAAAAGAAGGTTGGCTTGAGGGGTATGTGTGTGTGAGGGGGGAGAGAGAGCATGTAAGTTACTTAGAGTTTTGGGCAGGGTTATTTAGAGTAGGTGAAATGTGTGATTCATTGCATTTATGACAATTTATTTTACCTTTGTGGTGAGCTTCATTCTTTTGATTGAGATTAGGGGCCTGTTGGGAATGATGTTATGGTTTAAATTTAGTGACTAAAGCAGTTTTTTTTGGGGGGATAATTTAGGAATACTATGTAACAAAATTGACTTTCCTTATTTTTGCATATATATTTCTATTGCCTTATTATGCAAAGTCGGTAGACCTGATTTTCAGAGTCAGTGGGTGACAGGAGTAAAATAAACATGGCTACTTGGTATTGAAATGCATCGCTCTCTATTTTCTGTTATTATCTTTGGAAACAGAGTGTGGGAGACAGGATTTCCTTCCTCCCTCTCTAATATAGCCTCAGCAACTGAATGGCTCTCTGCTCTGGAATGAAGCAGGTTGGCACAATTCCATAAGTCTTCTGTGGGAACAAGACTCAGAGGTTTCTATTTTTTAACTTACTATACTTTTTTGCCTTTAGTTTAATATTTTATCCTTTAACCATCCTGTATCCAGTCCTTTAAAAATCCATACACAGTTTATTAATATGAGTTAGTGGGCCTTTCATTTTTCTCTATTAAATGTTTGTTGCAACTTGGGAAGTAGCTCTAAACATCTTGCATTTTAGGATTATGTTTCTGTATTTTCTAATTGTAAATTATCATTATAATTGGAATTGATGACTTCCATTAGTGAAATGGATTCAATTTGCTAAAAAGAAGTGTGTGGACTTAGTAACTCTTTATCCATTTTTATTATTTATTTATTATTTACTTATTTGAGAGGCAGAGAGAGAGAGAGAGAGAGAGAGCGAGCTTCCATCTACTGGTTCATTCTCTAAGTGCCCACATGGCTAGGGCTCTCTACCAGGCTGAAACTGTGAGCCCAGAACTCAATCCAGGTCCTTCATATGGGTGTCAGAAACCCAACCACTTGCTGTTTATTAGCAGGAAGCTAGAAAAAGGAGCAGATTTAGAACTTGAATCCAGGCACTCCAATATGGGGTGTGGGTATCTTCACTGCTAGGCCAAATGCCTACGCCTACTGTGGTGGGCAATCTGTTTGGTCCCTCTCACAGCAGCTCTCTGAAATTTGGTTTGGAAAAGCAGAATTCCACAGAGAACAGTGTTTTTCTATGAAATAACAATAATTAATTAATAAATAATTGGCACTCTATTAGATTTTATGTGTAATTTTATAAGTAAGTATTCTTTGTGCCAGCTTTGCAGGGCTTGTTTTACAACATGAGTAAAATGGAGTAAATGGGAGTCAATTTGGAAAAGGCCAAGGAGGATAGAGTTTCTTTTCACAACTTTTCTTCTCTTCCTGCATCTCACAGTGGTGGTTTTTGACAGGTACTATCCTTGGCTGCCTTATCACCCTCTGAGGTTAATCTTGGGAAATCCCATCTAGTCTCAGGAATTAAGGTATAGTGCAGATGAATGATTACCATATCTCCATCTCCAGGCTTGATTTTTCTTCTTGGATCATCAGCCATTCAATCTCCTTCCTCTGTTAAACATTATTATTATAAAGATTTTTTTTAAGCCTCAAATCAAATTGAGACTAATATGACCTTTAGATGTGGGTTCTTAAGGCACCTGGGGGAACTAAAAACTGCTGAGTGAGGCATAGTTCAGGAGAGCCTGCAGCAGGAACCAAACTCAGAGTTGGAAAGTAGAATAGAATTAGAAGTTAGATGAAAACAAAAAAATATTAGTTGTCTATATATTCCAAAATGTGTGGATGATTGCATAAAGGATAAGCAAATTACTGACAGAAGTGGCTTTTCAGTTTTCTTCTGGATATTTATCCTACAAGTAAATTTGAGAAATGCTAAAGAAAAGATAAAAATTTAAAAAGGGATTAATAATAGTTGGAGAAGTGTTATACTCTATTTCCAACTGTAAAATATTATTTTTATCCAGCTATTATTAGTTATTACATGAGGAAAGAAATTGCCACATTGAGAAATAGTTTTTTTAAAGATTTTTTTTAATTTATTTGACAGAGTTACAGAGAGGCAGAGAGAGATAGAGATAGAGATAGAGAAAGAGAGAGTGAGTAAGAGAGAGTCTCCTATCTGCTGGTTCATTTTGCAGTTGGCCGCAATGGCCTGAGCTGTTCCGATCTGAAGCTAGGAGCCTGGTGCTTCTTCCAGGTCTCCCACACAGGTGTAGGGGCCCAAGCACTTGGGCCATCTTCTACTGCTCTCCCAGGCCACAGCAGAGAGCTGGATTGAAAGTGGAGCAGCTGGGATGCCAGACTGCTGCCGGTGACTTTACCCACTATGCCATAGTGCTGGGCCCTGAGAAATAATTTTATAGAACAATTTTTTCTTTAAAAATTATTTAGTTCATTTGAAAGGCAGAGAGAGAGGAAAAAAAAGAGACAGAGAGAGAGAGAGAGGGAGAGAGAGAGAGAAAGAGAGAGAGAGAGGGAGAGGGAGAAGGAGAGAGAGAGAGAGACACAGAGAGACATATCCCTTCTGCAGGGACCCTAGTACTTGAGCCATCACGTGCTTCTCCCAGGGCACATATTAATAGGAATCTGGAATCATGGGCTCAGGAGTAGAGCTTTACTCAGACCTAGGCGTGTGGGTATCCTAAGCACTGTGCCAAATGCCTGCCCTACACTTTACTTCAATGAAGAATCCCCAAATTTTTTCATTAGAAGTAGAATTTCCTTTCCAAAAAAGAGAAACTATGGTTTCTTATTTTGAATGACAGTTGAGTAGGAGAAGGGTTATTTTTCTTTTTGGAAAATGTAATACTTCAGCAAAAAGGACATGTTATTGGAGATAAGTCTGTGAGTGGGAAGAAAGATTACTCTTTCAGCTTTTAGATCTGTTTTATTTATTTAATTTAATAGCATTAAATTAATATTATCTCAGGTATTTAATTATTAAATTATTAATTAAATGATTAATTTAATAGCATATTCAGAGAAGCATAGAAAATTTTCTCTTCAGTCCAGATAAATTTGGGATATTTAATGATTTTAGCTAATTAGATAGTAAAATTTTTAGTTTTAGAATAAATCAGGTAAGTTGATTTCCATGCTTTTTCCAAACTGAGTGGATGTTAATTTGTAAAACAAAGAACCTATAGATTCTATGAGAACTTTGCTAGTCTTAACACTGCCTGCTCATGAGAAATAAAATAATGCTCTATGATAACTGGAAACTTATTTAAAATTAGCCTATAGCTTTTAATACACAATGGAAGTTAGCAGATATTAAATATGGCAAGAACTATGAATTAAACTATTTACAAATGTTATATAATTTTGAAGAGATTATCTTATACTTTAGTTCTGTAATTCAATTTTGCTTTGGGTATTTTAGTAGGGTTGGGAAATTTTATGTACAGTTTTTATTTGCACAGTTTTTTGTTGCAGAAAAGTTGAGAGTTCTGGAAAATTTAATCTAATGGTTGAACCCAGTTCTGCTACTTTCTAGGCTTCTAGTGCTTTTCTTTTAGATGGTGAATCAGATGGGGTGGTTAGAAGACATAATGGTAGTTTGTCACAGTAACACTTGCCTGGGCTCTACAAGTCAAACATATATGGGTCAAATGAAATAAGGTATTTCTAAACACACTTGATAAAGAAATTTGAGATGGTGTGTCCCAGTTCCTAGTTGGAGAATAAAAATGAAAGTCACTGCGTGCAATATTAGGGCTTTCAGTATCTAACGACACCCTCTGCTGCCTAAATGAGGGATTGCTTTTAAAAATGAGTGGCTCTAAAAAAAAATACAAGTAGAGCTGATTGTTTTTTTAATTGTAAAAACATTGAGCAGTGCAAAGTATTATGAAATAATATAGTAAAAATTATAAATATGTAGAATGAAACCAACGTATCCCCTAAATATTTTCCACAAGCTAACATAGAAATACCTGTAATTGGAATTTTTGAAGTTTTTGGTCTATTTTTTAGCTAAGGAAGTATGCCATAGGGAAGGGATATAGTAGGGGGAAAGTGAAAGGACCTCTTACCTCTGTCTCAATAGTAGTTTTCATCAATCAAATATATTTAAGTTGCTTTCATTGTTAAATTGCTAGTCTAAGAGCTTTTGGTAAATATCTGAGCATGATATAAGAACTGTTTTTCTCTAGATACCCTGATTTAATTTATATTGAATATAATTGGAGTATTCTTAGGTGATTTAGAAACTTGGTAGGGAAAGGGAAGTATATTGTGTGCCTGTTTTAAATGTTTTTACTTTTACAAATTCTCTTCACTTTGGAATTTACAGTGTTTTGCGTTCATTAATACACATGAAAGTTGTATTTGCAAATTTGGAAAACAGAATTTCAAGTCTGATTCTGTTGTTTGATGTGGCTCTTCACTGGTATGTTGCTTTAAGAGTACCCATCCCCCTTTCTTGCTTGAGCCACTGTGTCCTGTCAGTCATCCTGAAATACACTAGGGTGCTTGTCAGGCTGTTTGCTTACAGATGCATCATAAGCCAAATTGTGAGCCATAATAGTGGCACTGAATTTCTAAACACAAGAAATTGCTTAGACAATTGGTTTAGTATCTGTATATGGGCAATACTCTGTCCTGCAGTAGGTGAGTGAAGTGTCAAACTTTTTAAAATCAAACTTTGCTGTAAGGCAAATCCTAATAATTATAGATTATCTTTTGCTTGGTTAGATAACTTTGGGGGCAATGAAAGGACATTACTTCTATAAAATGGGATAAATAGAGACTATGTGTGTTCTTATTACTTTTATAACTAATCTTTTAGTAACAATAAACTCTAGACAATGAAAACTCTAATTTTAAATGTCTGCTTTTCCGAGTAGATTGGCAGGCATTTCAGCTTTAGATAAAAATGTGATTCTCTTATACATTTTTTTTTTCTTTCACAACAACTCAAACAGACTCATTTGAGCAGAAACTCTATTCTGGAATATTTATTAGTGATCTTAAAAATAGTGCTAAGCAAATTCTTATGTGCCAGTGTCCAAGCTATAGTAGTCTTATATCAGCATTAAAAATTCCTTATGTGTAATTGAGCTATTACTACTTGAGTTTTTCTGTGTAAGGCACTGGAAGTTTACATTCTTTACACATAAAAGTTGTGCAACAAGCAATTTGTGCAGTCTGTTAAATTTTTGTTCTGGGCTTCTAAACTTAAATTGTGCGTGGATGTTTTCCTTCTATTTTTGTGTATGCAAGCATTAAATATTTTTATATAGATAATTGATAAAAGGAAGGAACTTACAGATTTTGATCCTTGCATACTCAATATGTAAAGAAAAGTTAAGAGATATAAGGAGTTAAAATTTTAAGGCAATATCTAGAATAAGTGGGAAGAGATTGCTTTTGTAGGTACATGGAATGATTATTTATTTCTTGCCTTGTTGTAGAAAGGATTTAAGTTGACTTTCAAGGCTGCACAAAATCCAACATAGGATAAATTAAATGTGGAGTGAAAGAAGAAAGAAAAATAAGTGTGAGGATATAAAACAAAGCCAGGAATAAAGCAGAACAAAAATCTAAAACCCAAAAATCTAGCAGTTCTCAACTGATTTCAGGACACTGGTGTATTATGGTTTGATGGAAAATGAAATTCAGAGTTAACAGAAATCTTATGGGAAATTTCATGGAAACCAATTGCCTTCCTCACCTGGAGTGGCAGTCTGTAGTGAGGAGAATATGTTGGATTGGGAATATTAAATGCACTTTAAATGTCACTTGTATTTTGGTGGAAAAACAGTGGAGAACTGATACCCTTTTAAGTCACACAGTGATATATGTGGGCATAAATGTGGCCACAGATTTTCTATGAGCAGAAAATGTTTGGTCTCTATTACTCAATTCAGAAGAAAGAGGCTTGGTTTTTGGGAGATAACCAAGAGTTATTAAATGAGGTCAAATATCCACATGTTAGGACATATATGATCAAGCCATTGCTTAAAGTAAAATTATTTAGCAAATATGGATCTGTGAATACTACTTCTAGTATTTTTTTCTAACAGATTATTGTCGATGAGATTAACTACTTTCCTTCTTTTTACTCCTTCAGTCTAGCAATAGATTTAACTTGATTTTCAACTTTTGTTAGGTCAAAATTAACTGGGTCAGTCTAAATGGGAAAAAGTTGTTGGATAGGGGGAAGGAATTCAGAGACAGTACTTTGTAATGTACTTTGATGTTCAAATACTCACAAAGCACCTACTAAGTTGAAGACCCTGGGCTCTGTGCCTTGTGCCATATTAAACTGGGCTTGTTTAAGTGAATGAGTTTAGAAACATGTCACTGTCAGTAGTGTTGAAAAAAGACGAGAGTGGCAGTAAGAGTTTGCTAGGGAATCTTCAGTGATATCTTCAGATTAAAAAATGTTTTCAAATTTGTCACATGTAGTACTTGTACATTTTTATATAATCTGGATTATATAAAAATACCATCCAACAATCTTGGGATGGTAATGTGAGATGATAATCATTTGGCTCTTTTAAAAAATTTCATTATTAAAAGAGTATCAATAAGAAATAATCAGTATCAGAAAAGGGAGTATAAAGCCAAACAAAATATTCAAAGCTTTTATTTTTGTAATTTTCTTCTGTAAACACATATGTGGATTAACTTAGAATTCTTGCCACAAAAAATTATAAATCAAATAGATAACAAATAACTGATCTGGTGGGTTAAATGACATTGAGGATAACTTGGACACACATGTTTGAAACCTGAGAAGCAAATATTGTTAAGTAGTTATATGGGCTTGTGCACCAAATAAGTAGAGAGAGGTAACAAAGCAGTAAAGACACTTAAGAAAAACTACTAAAAAGGAAAAATAGCTACTTAAATTTTGAAAGTATTAATTCAGAGGACCTGGTGAGAGATCCACTGAAAGAACTTGTAGAGCTAATGGATATCAGTGGAAATTTGAAATTATATAGTAAATGAAATAACAGAAATATTTTCTGTTACTGAAGTAATAGATGAATAGAAAAGATTTTTAAAAAGAATATTCATTTATATGAAAAACAGAGAAAGGGTGAAGGGGAGAGAGAAAGGGAGAGATCCATCATCCACTGATTGTTTCCCCAAATGACTGACAATTGCCCCGGCTGGGATCCTGAACCAGGAGCCAGGATCTCCATCTGGGTCTCCCAGAAGGGTGGCAGGAACTCAAGTACTTGAGTCATCACCTGCTGTTTCCTTGGCACATTAGCAGGGAGGTGGATCAGAGGTGGAGTAGCTGGGACTCCCCTTCACTCTGATACAGGATACAGGTGTCCCAAGCAGCGGCTTAACCTCATTGTGCCAAAACGTTATGTCCTATAAAATTTTTTTTAAAGTCATATTTATTGTGAAATAATTTTTAAATTCAATTCATACTTTTAAAATTCAGTTTGATGGGTTCTCACAATTGTATCTAGTCATAAAATCATTACCACAATCAAATGGAATGTTGCCATTACCCTGTTAAGTTTTCTTGTGCCCCTCTGTCAGTCCTGTCTATCACCTTTTGGCCTCAGCAACCACTGAACTGTTTTCTGTTTCTATATTTTTGCTCTTTTAAGAATGTTGTATAAATGAATCATTCAGTGTGTATTTACTTATGTCTGAACCTTTCATTCAGCAAAATGCTTTTCATATTCAGTTATTATTGTCTTTATAAAATTTTTTTCTTGCATAACTTCTTTTTTGAGAGAGAAAGAGTGAGATTTTCCTTCCTTCCTTCCTTCCTTCCTTCCTTCCTTCCTTCCTTCCTTCCTTCCTTCCTTCCTTCCTTCCTTCTCTCTTTCTCTCTTTCTTAGATTTATGTATTTATTTGAAAGTCAGAGTTACACAGACAGGAGAGGCAGAGAGAGAGAGAGGTCTTCCATCTGATGGTTCACTCCCTAATTGGCTGCAATGGCACTTGGGCCATCCTCCACTGCCCTCCCGGGCCACAGCAGAGAGCTGGACTGGAAGTGGAACAGCCGGGTCTTGGACCGGCGCCCATATGGGATGCCAACACTTCAGGCCAGGACATTAACCCACTGCGCCACATCACCAGCCCCCTTGCATAACTTTTGAAGGTATCATTGCATCAAATTATTTATTCATTCACCTGTTAAAGGAAATTTGAATTGATTTTTATTTTTACTATGAAAAAGGCCACCCTTAACATTGGTTTTCAGGCCTCTGTGTCAACATATGCTTTCATTGCTCTTGGATTGGCATTGTTGGGTCATTGGGTGGTTATAAGTTTAATTGTATGAGACCCTGCCAAGCTCTTTTCCAAAGTGGTTATATCACTTTGTGTTTTCATTAGCAGTGTGTAAGATTTTCCATTGTTTCTCATGTTTGCCATGATTAATTTTAGCTGTTGTTGTAGGTGTGTGGTAGTATACACTGTGGTTTTTTTTTTTTTTTTTTTTTTTTTTTTTTTTTTTGACAGGCAGAGTTAGTGAGAGAGAGAGAGAGAGACAGAGAGAGAGAGAGAAAGGTCTTCCTTTCGTTGGTTCACCCCCAAATGACTGCTATGGCTGGTGCGCTGTGCTGATCTGAAGCCAGGAGCCAGGCGCTTCCTCCTGGTCTCTCATGCAGGTGCAGGGCCCAAGCACTTGGGCCATCCTCCACTGCCCACCTGGGCCACAGCAGAGAGCTGGCCTGGAAGAGGAGCAACTGGGACTAGTACCCAGTGCCCCCACTGGGACTAGAACCCGGGTGCCAGCGCCGCAGGCGGAGGATTAGCCTCGTTAGCCGTGGCGACAGCCTACACTGTGGCTTTAATTTGCATTTCTCCTTTGGCTAATCTATTCCTATCTCTCTCTTTTATTTTATTTTTTTAATTTGAGAGTGATAGAGAGAGACAGAGATCATCCATCTGCTGGTTTACATCCCAGATATTCACAATGCCAGGCTGAAGCAGAAGCTGGAATTCTTCAGGTCTCCCACATGGGTTCAGGGCCCAAGTACTTGGGCCACGTTCTGCTGCTTTCCCAGGCCCAGTAACAGGGAGCTAGTCTCGAAGTATAGCAATAGGAACTCAAACTGGCAGCATTCTAATATGGGATGCTGGCATAGCAGGCAGCAGCTTCGGCCATTGTACCACAGTGCTGGCCTTAAGCATTTCTTATGTGCTTATTTACCCTCTGTCTACTTTAGTGAAATCTCTTTTCAAGCTGTTTGTTTGTTGAAAATTTTTTGTTTTAATTATTGATTTATAAATTTTTTTAATATTTTCTGGATACAAGTCCTTTTCAGATGAGTGTTTGGGTTTTAAAAATAATTTGTCCTAGTTTGTGGTTTGCCTTTTAATTTTCTTTTTTTTTTAAAGGTTTATTTATTTATTTGGAGCTCAGAGTTATACAGAGAGAGAAGGACAGGCCATCTTCTACTGCTTTCCCAGGCCATATTAGAGAGCTGGATTGGAAGTGGAGCAGCCGGGTCTCGAACTGGTGCAGCCCCCTGCCCTTTCATTTACTTCCTCCCTCCCTCTCTCCCTCCCTCCCTCCCTCCCTTCCTTCCTTCCTTCCTTTTTTATAATAGATTTATTTATTTTACTTGAAAGTCAGGGTTACTCAGAGAGAGAAAGAGAGGGAGAGAGAGTGAGGGAGAGGAGGAGAGGGAGACAGAGAAAGGGAGAGAGGGAGAGAGAGAGAGAAAAGAGAGAGGTGTTTTTCATCCTCTGGTTCACTCCCCAATTGTCTGCAATGCCTGGAGCTGTGCTGATCCAAAGCCAGGAGCCAGGAGCTTCTTCTGGGTCTCCCATCCGAGTGCAGGGGCCCAAGGACTTGGGCCATCTTCTCCTGCTCTCCCAGGCCATAGTAGAGAGCTGGATTGAAAGTAGAGCAGCCGGGTCTTGAACTGGTACCTATATGGGATGCCGGCACTGCAGGCGGTGGCTTTACCCACTATGCCACAGTGCCGGCCCCGACCTTTCATTTTCTTAATATTATCTTTCAAACAGTAAAATTTTAAAATTTTGGTAAAATCCAGTTCATTATTTTTTTTATGCTTTTGGTGTTATATCCAAGAAATCTTTGCCTAACCCAAAGTTAAGAAGATTTTCCTCCTGTGTTTCTTCTAGAAGTTTAAAAGTTATGGCTCTTACCTTTAGCTCTATGATCCATTTCAAATAAATTTTTGTATATGATACAAGAAATTGGACAAAAGGTTTCTGTTTTACATATAAATATCCAGTTATACCACCACTATTTACTGAAAACTGTCTTCTCTCCATTGAATTACATTGTATATTTTTTGAAAATCAGTTGTCCATATTAATATGATCAGCCCTCACCCTGACTGTTGATGAGCAACTTAATATGTTATCCCTCTTAGTATTTTTTCTGTTTGTTCTACTTAATACTTTTGGTTGAATACTGTAATCAATGCACAATTCTTCTTAAGTGCTGAAACTTAACTGAAAAGTGATCACTGCTAAATATAAGAGTGGGAATAAGAGAGGGAAGAGATGTGCAATTTGGGACATGCTCAAGCTGACTTACCTCAAAAGGTAGAGTTAGAAACATACCAGGGGATTCCAATTCAATCCCATCAAGGTGGCATGTACCAATGCCATCTCACTAGTCCCAGTGATCAATTTTTGTTCACAATTAATCATAATGATAGGACTAAGAACCAAAGGGATCACATAAACAAGAATAGTGTCTGCAAATACTAGCTGATAGAATCAAAAAGGGAGAGAAAGATCCAACATGGGAAGTGAGATACACAGCAGACCCATAGAATGGCAGATGTCCTAAACAGCACTCTGGCCTCAGAATCAGCCCTTAAGGCATGCGGATCCAGCTGAAAAGCCCATGAGACTATTTCAGGCATGGAAAGCCAAGACACTCTGGGGAAAAAAACAACCTAAATGAAAGATCTCCGCGAGTGAGATCCCAGTGGAAAGAACGGGTCATCAAAGAAGGAGGTACCTTTCTCTGAAGGGAGGAGAGAACTTCCACTTTGACCATGGCCTTGTCTAAATATGATCAGAGTCGGTGAACTCAGGGGGCTTCCATAGCCTTGGCAGCTCATGACAAGTGCCTAGGTTGATTACTGAGGCCATAAACAAGAGTGTCAATTGGTTAAGTCAACAACAGGAGTCACTGTGCACTTACTCCTCATGTAGGATCTTTGTCCTTAGTGTGCTGTACCGTTGAGATTTAATGCTATAACTAGTACTCAAACAGTATTTTTCACTTTATGTTTCTGTGTGGGAGCAAACTGTTGAAATCTTTACTTAATGTATGCTAAACTGATCTTCTGTATATAAAGAGAAACGAAAATGAATCTTGATGTGAATGGAAGGGGAGAGGGAGTGGGAAAGGGGAGGGTTGCGGGTGGGAGGGAAGTTATGGGGGGCAAGCCATTGTAATCCATAAGCTGTACTTTGGAAATTTATATTCATTAAATAAAAGTTAAAAAAAAATTTTGTCCAATGGATAAGGAATTAAAAGACTACAATACTATCACCAATAAAATTAACAGAAACTCATTATTATCAAATAACTTGTTTGTGTCTACTTTTTAACTTTTAAGACAGTTAAAAATTAACTTTTGATAGTTATATTTTGAAATCAGAATCCAAGATTCATGTGGTTGCTACGATTTTTTTTTTGGTGTTAAAATTTTCCCATTTTTGGCCAGTAAGAGCTCTTTTAAATAGACTCTTGAGCCTTTTGACAAAAAAAATCTCTGTGGGTTTTGTTTCTAGCACAAGAAGATGTTCTAAGCTTGTTTTGTGTATTTCTAGGCCTAGACATGCAACCAGCCTTTTATCCAGGAAGCCTCATTCCTTTTATTGGGAAACAGTATTTAGAGCACAATCTTGGCATCAGGTTTGCCACGGTTGATCCTCCTTTATATGTCAATAGAGCTGGGTAATAGGTTATTTTTTTAGGAAGAAAAAAAAAAGGGCTCATGCTGATAATTCCAGCTCATGCATAAGATTAAAGGTTCTAATTTAAATTTTGTATTATATGGTTTTTATACTGACGCTCTTATTTCTCAATCAATAATATAATTATTTTATTTATCCTAATGTTATATGTATATATATCTAGCATTATATTATGTGTATGTATGTCTGTGTACACACAAATGCATGCACATTCGCACTCATAAATCCTACAAATAGCAAATGCAGTTTAACTTTAATGTTCTTTATATAATAGTGTATACCCCCCCCCCAGTTATTACAGTAAAAAATGCCATGTTTTAAAGCCACTTGAAATTATTCCATTCTGTGTGGTTATGAAATATAGATAACCAGAAATATAGATAAAGTTTTTCTTTTGTTTGCTTTTGAGTTTTCAGGATTGATTTATGAATTGTTTTGTAATTATGTAAAATTTACATGTAATTATGTAAATTTACATGAGTCCAAAGTCAAAACTCTAAAACTAGATACCTTTAGAGGAGGCTAGCATTCTTCTGTCTGCTTCTCTGTTTTCTTCTTAAGGCCAAGCCTTTAAAATCTGTTTCCATTTTTATTTCATGGTTTCTTTCTTTTTTGTTATCTTCTAGGAGTTTAATCTTTTTTTCTCATTGTTTCTTTTTAAAAATATAAGCAAGAATGCAAACATATTTGTAATACTGCCTTTGTGATGTAAAGGTAGTACATTTACATACTTTACATACAGGATGCTTGGCAAGTGGGATAAGAAAGAGTTAAATAGGGTTAAATTTTTATTTGTTTATTTTCACTATATTTGAGAGAGAGAGAGAGAGAGAGAGAGAGGGAGAGAGATCCATCCACTGATGAGAGAGAGAGAGAGAGAGGGGGAGAGAGGGAGAGAGGGAGAGAGGGAGAGAGATCCATCCACTGATTTAGTTCCCAAATGCCTAAAATAGTCAGGGCTAGGCCAAGCTGAAGGCAGGAATTTGTAGTTCAGTCTGGATCTCCTATGTTGGTGTCAGACACACAAGTGATTTAAGCCGTCATCTGCTGTTTGCAGAAAGTTTTCAGGAAGCTGGGTTTGAAGGAGGAATAAGGACTTGAACCAAACACTCTGATATGGGAAATGGTATTTTAACCTAATTGTGCCTAATGCCATCCCTAAATGGGGTTAATAAGTATAGCCAGGGTTCCTGGAGAAACTAGAGTGTTGAAAAATAGGGAACTTGGATGGTCAGATTTAAAAATTTTGGCACAGACTTAAAAACTCTCTTTAAGGAGTTTGAAAAATGAAAAACCAGGGAACACAAGAAGCTGAAGTTCTAAAAACATTTAGATACCATAATAGGTTTTCCCAAGTATATTTTCTGATTTCTGGAAAAAAATGAATTTAGTATTTTTAAGATCTTTGGTTTTCCTTATTCTGATAAGCAGGTTCAGATTGAGGTTGGCAAGAATTTGTCTTCCTTTACCATTCTTTTTGTTCTCTGCCTTTCAAAAATATCAGAATTTAGGAAAATTCATATTCATTTGAGCTGTTGCATAAAGGTGTGGAGCAATACAAACCGCAGGCTTGCTAGACTTGAAGCAAAGTCACTGTCACTTTCATGATGTATTTGAAGGGCATGTTGCTTCCTCCCGGTTGCTAAAATCTGGTGTTTTGTAGCTGAGGGTTACTCCTGTTCTGGGTGACTCAACAAAAGCTTCTCTGATGTCTCACATTTGCATTTTATTATTCAGTGCCAACCCCTCCCCCTTCCCGCCCCCTGAGTTGTACTTATATGAGCTGGGATAGGGGATAAGGTCTTAGTTCTGGTGTAATTTTTATAAGGTATCAGAAGTCCTTAAGTTGTAAGACATTGCTACACAGTATAAAGCCACTGGCTGTTTCTATTTTTTTACTACCTAGCTGCAAGTTTAAAAATGTGCACCATTTCAATGTGTAGGGTGAGATTTAGTGTGAATAAGCATTTTATAAAATAACTGAGTGGTATCTTGTCAGGGGAAGGGTAATGGATGTTGTGAAATTCTTAAATTCAATGTTACTTTTCAGTTAAATAAAAATGGTAACTTTTTGCTCTTTTTAAAAAAAGATTTATTTATTTATTTGAAAGGCAAAGGCAGAGAGAGAGAGAGGGAGGGTAAGGGAGGAGGGGAGATGGAAAGAGAGAGAGAAAGATCTCCCATCCACTGGTTCACTCTCCAAATTGCCACAGTGGCCAAAGCTGGGCCAGGCTAAATCCAGGAGCTTAATCTGGTTCTCCCATTTGGGTGCATGGGCCCAAGTACTTGGGCCATCTGCTGCTGCTTTCCCAGGCACATTAGCAGGGAGCTGGATTGGAAGTGGAGCAGCAGGACTTGAACTGGCACCCATATGGGACCCTGGCACTGAAGGTGGCAGCTGGCAGCTTTACTATGCCATAGCACTGGACCCACTTCTTTTTCTTAAGAGGGAGATTGGACTTCACCAGCCATTCATGATTGATTAGAAGTATGTAATAAGACCTAAATACAAGTAGAATCATTTTTCCCTTTTTTTTCATATTTGTTAATGCAATGTTCAGACATTTTAAAAATTATTTTTGCAGCTTTTATTTAAGTTTTATTGTGGGGAAACAAATTCAGTTTTTGTTACTAAGAGTAAGCAAATATTTTTAATTTGGGGAATCCTTATAAACAATCCAACAATCCTTACAACTCAACATTTTTTGGGGGGCAAAGGCTCAATTTGTTGTTCAAAGAATATCAATAAGATGGCTATCCAAAGGTTTAATAGAGAACTTTAAGTACTCCAATTTTTTTTTGTTTTCAGATTATTTATTTATTTGAGAGGCAGCATTACAGAGAAATAGAGAGGTCTTCATCCACAGGTTCACTCCCCAAATGGCTGCAATGGCCAGAGCTGGGCCTATCTGAAGCCAGGAGCTTCTTTCGGGTTTCTCATGTGGGTGCAGGGGCCCAAGCACTGGGGCCATTTCCACTGTTTTCCCAGTCCATAAATAGAGAGCTGGATTTGAAGAGGAGCAGCGGGGACATGACCAGTGTCTATATGGGATGCTGGTGCCACAGGTGGAGGCTTAACCTACTACATCACAGTGACAGCCCCTCCAACAGTTTTTTAAAGTTTGAATTATAATATGTTTGAGATATTTACCTTGTGTTTGAAAAATGTAAGATTGGAGCCGGCGCCGTGGCTCAATAGGCTAATCCTCCACCTTGCGGCGCCGGCACACCGGGTTCTAGTCCCGGTCGGGGCACCGGATTCTGTCCCGGTTGCCCCTCTTCCAGGCCAGCTCTCTGCTATGGCCAGGGAGTGCAGTGGAGGATGGCCCAGGTGCTTGGGCCCTGCACCCCATGGGAGACCAGGAAAAGCACCAGGCTCCTGGCTCCTGCCATCGGATCAGCGCGGTGCGCCGGCTGCAGCGGCGGCCATTGGAGGGTGAACCAACGGCAAAGGAAGACCTTTCTCTCTCTGTCTCTCTCTCTCACTGTCCACTCTGCCTATTAAAAACAAAAAAGTAAGAATGTTTTGTTGTGTTGAAAAACAGAGGTCTTGAAAATCAAGGAAATAAAAAGTGCAGAATCATGTAGGTCCCAACACTTACTGCATTTAACAATTGTGGCCCTAACCCTAGAGCCTACTTTTTATATTCCATTCTGAAATTGATTTCAAAGAGCTGAAGATCCTTTATGAAGCATTTGTACATTAGGAGTGTTTGTTGTTGTTAATTTTCTCTTAAAGAGCACTTTAGGTATGCTGCGTTTCTAATTAGCACACAAGTAAGAAATATGCCTTAGATTTTGAAGTCAGGAGACCCTTGAGACACAAGAGGGAGGCTTTATTTTAAACTCTTTGTAGAATGAAGAATGAAACAGTCTTGAATAATAATTGTAAGCTATATAGATATAAGAGATGTTTAAACTAAATGTAGACAGTTAGATTCTGTTCTCTTACTAAAAACGTAATAATTTGTTGAATCCTTGCTAGGTGTTAGGGATGAGGGCTGTCACTCCCCCTCTTCATGGAGGAGCAACACTAAACCCTGCCTAGGCTTCATATCCGAGTCACGGCACCATTATGTCGCTCCCCCTCTTCGTGGAGGAACGACACAGGACCCTGCGCTGTTCTCTCGTCTGCTCGGCCCTCCCCGGGTTTGCTGCTGGTTCTTCCCGGGTTGGCTACTATCCCTTCCACCTCCGTGGAAGGGCAGTTCCCCCTGGCCGCATTCCCCACTTCCGCAGGGGAGCGGCACACCGCCGGCCGGCTCTTCTCGGGGGCTGCACAGGTGTTCCCTTAGATGTTCCCCTTAGATGTTCCTGGTGCATGCCGTCTCTCTCCTCCTTTATAGTCCTCCTCTGCCAATCCTAACTTGGCTGCCCACACGCCGAGTACGCTGCTCTCCTCCAATCAGGAGCAAGTCCTACAGTTTATTGGCTGAACTGGAGGCAGCTGTGCAGAAGCTGTTTACTTCTCTCCCAGCGCCATATTGTGGGAGAGCAGATGCATAGAATAAGTCTTAATTCCAGTAACTCAGTCTAGTCCGGATTGCTCCCCACAAGGGCTAAGTTCCAGGTTTTCTTATTTAAGCTTTTAGATACTTTTGAGGAAGGTACTCTTATTATATTCATTTTACTGATGAAGAAAACTGATGTTCAGGAAGATCAGTAACTTATCTAAATTCACCAGCGTGCAGGGAGCACAGCCTGGCAGTGCTTGTAACCACTGAGATCCAATACTGAAGAGATATGAAAGAATTAAAAACCCTTCAAAAGACATCTGGGGAAGAGGGTAATAGGATGTCTCACATGGGCTCTTGCATATTGCCTTGCAGAGGCACTGAGTGAAAATGACATTGTCTTCCCTTTGCTGGGCAAACTATGTGCCTTCCTGCTAACACCTGCAGGATTATATACACAGCCTGTGGCACTTGTTTCTAATTCATCATCCCAGACGGGACATGCTTTTCTAATTCACTCAAAGGCAAATCTTTTTTTTTTCTTTTTAAAAGGTTTATTTATTTATTTGAGAGGCAGAGTTAGAGAGGGACACACACACACACACACACACACACACACACATCTTTCATCTGCTGGCTCACTCCCCAAATAGGTGCAACAGTCATGGCTGGGTCAGACGAAACCCAGGATCCAGGAGCTTCTTCCAGGTGTCCTATAGTGAGTGGCAGGGCCCCAAGCACTTGGGCTATCCTCCACTGCTTTCCCAGGCACATTAGTAGGGAGCTGGATAAGAAGTGGAACCGCAGGGACATGAACCAGCACACATATGAGATGACCTACTTTTAAATTTCTCTATAATCACAGTGAATAATTAAACAAATAATAAGTAGAAAAGCCATTATTCCTCAAGAATATAGACAAGGGCTATAAAAAGTAATCAAGTTTCAGAATGTCAATTTTGCCTATATATATTACATTTTTATATTCTGCATATTAGTTGCCACAAATCAGGGAAAACATTATATTTGTTTTTTGGGGACTGGCTTCTGTCACTAAGCACAAGTGCCTCCAGTTGCATTCATTTTTTTGTGAAAATAGGATTTCACTTTTTTGGCCATCTTCTACTGCTTTCCAAGGCCACAGCAGAGCTGGATTGGAAGTTGAGCAGCTGGATCTTGCACCAGAGCCCATATGGGATGCCGGTGCTTCAGGCCAGGGCATTAACCCACTGCACCACAGTGCCGGCCCCACTAAGCTGTTGTGATTATGACTGCCTGGTAATATGTTTTGAAATCAGGTATTGTGATGCCTTCAGCTTTATTTTTGTTGTTTAAGCTTGTTTTAGCCATTTAGTGTATCTGTGATTCCATGTGAATTTTAGGGTCTTTTTTCCAGACTTAAGAAGAACTTGCTTGGTATTTTGATTGGGATCACATTGAAACTGTGAATTGCTTTGGGTAGTATGGACATTTTGATGATATGAATTCTCTCAATCCATGAATATGGAATATTTTTTCCCATTTTTGCTGTCTTCTTTTTTTCTTAATGTTTCATAATTTTCATTGTAAAGATCCTTTACATCCTTGGTTAAATTTATCTTAGGGTATTTGAATTTTTTAGTAGCTATTGTGGATGGGCTGATCTTACAAGTTCTTTCTTAGCCATGGCATTGTTTGTATATACAAAGGCTGCTGATTTTGGATTGCTGATTTTATATTCTGCAACTTTGCTAAACTCTTATGAGTTCCAGTAATCTGTTAGTGGAATATTTTGGGTCCCCTATGTATAGGAGCATATAATCTGTAAACAGAGGTAATTTGACTTCTTCCTTTACCATTTTATCCCTTTGATTTCCCTTCCTTGTCTAATGAATATGGCTGAAACTTACAGAAGTATATTGAATAGTTATGGTGATAGTGGGCACCTTGTCTGATTCAGGTAGAAATTTGTCCAGCTTTTCCCCATGCAATATGATGCTGGCTTTGGGTTTGTCATACATTGCCTTGATTATGTTGAGGTATGTTATTTCTATACTAAATTTGCTTAAGGTTGTTTTTTTTTTTTTAAATCATGAAAGGATGTTGTATTTTATTAAATTTTTTCTCTGATTCTATTGAGATAATCATAAGGTTTTATTCTTCAGTTTGTTAATGTGATGTATCCCTGCATACCAGGGATAAATCCCATTTGTTCTTGGTGAATGATCTCCCTGATGTGTTGTTTGATTCTATTGGGCAGTATTTTGAGAATTTTTGCATCTATGTTCATCAGGGATATTGGTCCCTGGTTTTTTTTCTTTCTTGTATCTTTTTCTGATTTTGGAATTAAGATAATGCTGGCCTCATGGAGGACTTTGATAGGATTATCTCTCTTTCAATTGTTTTGAATAGGTTGAGAGAGATTGGGTTTAGTTTTTCCTTAAAAAGTTTGGTAGAATCCAGCAGTGAAGTCATCTGGTCCTGGTTTTTATTTGTTGGGAGGGTCTTTATCACTGATTCAATCTCCATCTTGGTTATTGATCTATTTAAGTCTTCTATGTCCTCATGACTCAATTTTGGTAGATTGTATATGTCCAGAAATCTCTGTTCCTTCTAGATTTTCCAGTTTGTTGGCATATAGGTGTTTGTAGTAATTCCTGAATTTTTTTCTTATTTTGGTGGCATCTGTTGTAACATCTACTTTTTCTTCTCTGATTTTAATTTGAACCTCCTCCATTTTTTTGGTTAGTTGGGCCAATTGCATATCAATTTTGTTTATTTGTTCAAAATGCCAGCTCTTCATTTCAGTGATCTTTTAGATTTTTTTGTTTAAATTTTATTTTTTTCTTCTAATTTTTATTATTTCTTTTCTCCTACTAATTTTAGTTTTGGTTTGTTCTTTTTTTCCAGGTACTTGAGATGCATTATTAGATCATTTATTTGATGCCTTTCCAATTTCTTGATGTAGGCACTAATTGCTATAAACTTTCCTCTTAACACTGCCTTTGCTGTATCCTATAAGTTTTGATATGTTGTTATCATTTTCATTCATTTTTAGGAGTTTTTTGATTTCCCTTCTGATTTCTTCTATGACCTACTGTTCATTCAGGAGCATGTTCATTATCCATGTTTTTGCACATTTCCTAGTTTCTTAAGTTGATAGTTTCCAGCTTCATTCCATTGTGGTCAGGAAAGATACATGGTGTGATTTCAGCTTTTTTGAATTTGTTGAGATTTGCTTTCTGACCTAGCAAATGGTCAATCCTAAGAGAGTTCCATGCACTGATGAAAAGAAAGTGTATTCTGCAGTTTTGGGATGAAATATTCTGTGGAGATCAATTAGATTGACTTGGTCTATAGTGCAGATTAGCTCTGTCATTTCTTTGATTTTCTGTCTAGTTGATCTGCCCATTGATAAAATTGGGGTCTTGAAGTCCCCTTATTATTGTACTGTCTCTTTTTACATCCACTAACATTTCCTTTAAATAGCAAGGTGCCCTAGCATTGGATGCGTATATGTTTACTATTGTCACATCTTCCTGTTGAATTGATCCCTTAATCATTTTATAATGCCCTTCTTTATCTCTTTAAATGGTTTTTGTGTTAAAGTAGATTTTTTCTGATACTAAGATGGCTATTCCTGCTTGTTTTTGCTTTCCATTAGCATGGAATATCTTTTTCATCCTTTCACTTTCAGTCTGTGTATATCTTTGCTGGTGAGATGTGTTTCTTGTAGGCAAGCTAATAGATGGGTCTGCTTTCTAACCCATTCATCCAGTCTGTGTATTTTAATTGGAGAATTTAGGTCATTTGCACTCAAGGTTATTATTAATAAGTAACGGTTTAGTCCTACCATCTTTCCATTAACGTTCCTGTTGTCTGTTTTTTATTTCCCTTATACTTTTACTAGGACATTGTCTACCTTCACATTCTTTCATCATGCTATCTCTGTTTCTGTGTCTAGCACATATTTAAGTATCATTTGTGAAGCTGGACAAGTGGTGACAAATTGTTTGAATTTCTGGAGTGACACTGTAGTTGGACATGGTAGATCACTTCTATCATCATCAGTGGGGGAGGGTATGATGACTTCAGCTGGTGTGATCAGAGCCTCAATCCTTTGCCAAGGTGCCCAATGGCCAGGGTGAGCCCACAGTGGTTATACCCGCCCCCCTTCCCCATGCAGTTGCATGAAGCATGCAAAGGATCTGTGTGTTCCTCAGTGTGAGCATAGCGTCCTATGTGATGACCTACACCTGGCACTCAGGGCACTCTAAACCTCTGAAGCCAGACATAGTGATTACCCAGAGACCCAGCCATACCCCATATCCTGTTGTGCCATCACAGAATTTGCACAGTCGTAGCATGCAGGGCTCCCACAGTTACAGGGAGTAGGGGAATCCACTCTCAGCCCTTCAAGCCTCCCGTGTCCAAGAAGAGAGCCAAGGATTTCCCTGAGCCAGCTGCCTGCCCTATAGAAGTTGGTTAGTGCTCTGCCTTGGCAGGGTAAATCCAGGCACCATGATAGAGTGAGGGAGGAGAGTTCTTCACAGGCCTCATTGGGCACCTTGCCCCCACCAATCCTCTAAGCCATCCTCAGAGTCATTGGGGCCGCAGGTTTATCCCTCTAATAAAATCCCTCAGTGGTATATGCACTGGGGCCACAGCAGCCTCTACTCCATTTTGCTAAGAAGGTGCTTCTTCCCTGCTGGTCTGCAGGGAACCCTTGTTGGGGGATGAGAGGAAAGGAATGTACTCTCCCTTCACGAGGTTAGGTGGGTACCCTGCTCCCCACTGGTGCTCCAGGCCAAGGTTAAAGTCAGTGGGGTCTGCAAGATTCTTACTCAGGCCATATCATCAGTGACACAGGCTGCCGCAGGCTTCTCTTATCTTGGTCCTTGAAGATGGTTTCTCCTCTAGCCACTGGCTTTGGGAGTCGCAGGTTATATCCCAGTTGTTGCTTTCTGATTGTGCTGTCCATGCTATTCCATGGCATCTCTCTTACTTCTGTAGAGTTTACACTGCAGACTTCTCTCCAACTGTCCTCAGGGAATGCATTCCCTTCTCTTTTCTTCTATTATCTCCCCTTTGTCAAAATCAGCATGTCTTTTCCCGTTCAGTTATCTTGGATTCTGCAGCATGTCTTATTTGCTAGGTAAGAAGTTAAAGGTAAGATAAAGGAAATTCCAAAGCTGCGGTTTGAGAGAAAGATACATTAAAATGAATAAGGAAGGAATAGATCTTTTGCATAAATTAGATGACATGCTATTAATAGATAACAGATATTTCACATAAATTATGTCAAATTAGCAATAGAATTTAATTAAATAGAAAATCAATGGTATTATTTGTATTAATACATAAATGCCTATATACTGTATTACATATAGTATATCTGGAACTATATGAGTAAGTGATCAGATAGAAATTAGATGGGATGGGGAAAAGACTTGTTTTTACGATATACGTCATTGAATCTTGTATTAGGTAATACAAATTTTAATTGAAAGGAATTGAACCTTCAGTTGATGAAAATAAAGCAGAGAGCTTAGTTTTTAAAAATTAGTTGAAATATAGAATATACTGAGGAAATGTATCCCTGAATTCTAAAATGATCCATAGACATGATTATAGAATTTCTCTTGGGAGTCACTGAGAAATGGCAGACCTGTATGAAACCAAGGTTCTCTTTACTAGATGTATATGCCCCACCATAAATTTGTATGTTGAAATTCTACACCAAGTTGGTGGTGTAAGGATGAGGTGCCTAAAGGATGTAATTAGGCCATGACGGTTGAACCCTCCTCAGTGGGATTATTGCCCTTCTCATGAGAAAGGCAAATGATGTGCTCTGTACTCTGCCACGTGAGGATATAAGGAGAAGGCCGTCATTGGCTAATAGGGAAACAGGTCCTTCTCAGTCACTAGATCTGCCATCACTTTGACCTGGAACTGCCTATATTCTAGCACTGTGAAAGATAAAAAAAAAAACTATATTTGTTGTTTAGACCACCTATTCTATGTTATATTTATTACAGCAACCCAAACTGACCACAATACAGGGAACAGAAAATATACTTATTTTCAAAAAAGGAAAAAAGATGATCTCTGAAAACATATTGGAGATCTAGGCACCAAACTGCAGGAAAATCAAATAATAAAAATGTATTTAAATAGCAATAATAAATAGCAGTCACCATGGAAATCATCCCTGTGATATGTCACATTGATAAAATGAAAAACAAGGTAGATTATTTTACATAAAAGTGATTAGTAATTGAAAATCCTGTCTAAAGTGTTCATTAATTGTTCATTATATATCTGGAAAGAGATTTGTGATGGTATCAAAATCAGATTTCATGCCTGACTCTCACCTGTTTAATGACTTAATTGAAAACTGTAGAATTCATACTGAACAAATTTAATAGATAAAAAGGAAGCTGAGACCAGGAGGTATTAATCTATTGGTCTCTCCAAAGTAAACTTATGATGGCAGGAATAAGAGTCTGGATTGTACAGGATAAAATGCTAACAGAACAAAATGAAGATCTGCTTTTGGGGCATATAAAAATTATTTGTCTAAATATATTTGAGTTTGCACTAATCTTTGCATAAACAACTTGAACTGTCTAGTTGAAAAGTGAGTAAAGTTAGACTAATTAGGAAGAATGATAACATATCATGGAATTTAATAATTAAAAGGGGAGTCACCTATCACCTTATAAATTAATTGCATTGTAAAAGTTCATTTTTAAAAAACAATTAAATACTGATACTTTTCTATACTATTATTGTCTATATTAAATACTAGGACTTTTCTATAAGCATCATATTTTAGATAGGTTTTTAAACAACCCTACCGGTACATGTTAACTTACCTAAAGAATTACAGGTTTTTTTTTTTTTTTTAAATTTTGACAGGCAGAGTTAGACAGTGAGAGAGAGAGAAAGACAGAAAGGTCTTCCTTCCGTTGGTTCACCCCACAAATGGCTGCTGGACTGGAAGAGGAGCAACCAGGACAGAACTGGCGACCCAACCAGGACTAGAATCCAGAGTGCTGGCGCTGTAGGCGTAGGATTAGCCTAGTGAGCCGCAGCGCTGGCCAAGAATTACAGTTTTACTAAGAGGAGCCTGAGCTCTAGATTTTGGAGACAGATGGGTCATATGTTATTCTTATTGGGAGGAGGAGTTGGTAGAAAGGTTTGTGAGGGATTAGCCACCCCTAGTTAAATTTTGGAAATGAGTGAAATTTTACACTGTTATCTCTGTGTCTCCAATCTTCCACTTTCCTCTCTTTTGCTGCCAGGCAAAAATAAGACACTTGTGCATGCTTTAACAGAGGTGTGCCCAGGGTGTGCACTGGAGAGCAGCGAGCTAGGTCATACTAATGTATCTTTGAATGGGTGTACCCCATGGCTTCTCAAAGTTTACTGTCTTAAAAATTAAAAATGTGTTAAATTAAATGAATTTGAAATTGATAGAAGTGGGGCTGGTGCTGTGGCGCAGTGGGTTAATCCTCTGGGCGCCGGTTCCAGACCTGCTGCTCCATTTCCGATCCAGCTCTCTGCTATGGCCTGGGAAAGGAATGGAAGATGGCCCAAGTCCTTGGGCCCCTGCTCCTACATGGGAGACCTGGAGGAGGCTCCTGGCTCCTGGCTTCAGATCGGTGAAGCTCTGGCCGTTGCAGCCAATTGGGGAGTGAACCATCGGATGGAAGAACCTCTCTTTCTCTCTCTGCCTCTCCTCTCTCTGTGTAACTCTGACTTTCAAATAAATAAATCTTTAAAAAAATTGATAGAAGCTCATTTTCAGGTAGAGAATAAAATGGAGTGAAGAGAATTCAGACAGTGTGGACAAAGGTAGTTTGAGATATAAGGGAAGACTCATGGGGATAGGTTTTTCCTGTTTTGAAGTCTATCCCTAAGGACATTTATTACTACTGTCAACAGATGTGTTCTTCCTTTGATGCTGAACACGAGGGCTATATTATGGTCCATCTCCAAACTTAAACTTTTTCTCTTTATAAAGTATATTTTTCTTACTTTATAAACTCATCTCTATTGGATAGAAGTTAAGAACTGTAGATTTCAATTCACCCCAAGGAAAAACCTCTCAAAAGTGATCACCAGCATCTAATGGAATAGTGAGCTTCTCATCATTTATATTCATAGATTGTTGAAATAAAGGTTGTTGTAGGAAATGTCCCTGAATTGTTTGGGAGGTGCTCCTTAGCTCTTAAGATTTTATAAATTGGGTCAGATGTTTGACCTACCTAGTGGTTAAGATGTTTATGTGCCATATGGGAGTACTTAGACTTGTGTCCCGGCTCTGCTCTTGATTCAAGCTTACCTACTAACACAGACCCTGGGAGTCAGCCGTGATGACTCAAGCAGTGGAATTAGATTGAATTCCCAGTTCCTGGCTTCAGCCTGGCCCATTCCTGGCTGTTGTGGGCACTGAGGAAGTGAACCAGTGGATAGATGATTTGCCTGTGTGTCTATGTCTCTCTGCCTTTCAAATAAAATAAATAAACATTTGTGAGAAGTGAAGACTAATCATATTATACATATTCCTTCTAGAAGAATTTTTTTAATCAAGAGATAGAAGACAAATCCAGTTTTGCCAGTCTTTTTGAAGTCTGTGTTCACGTTTCTATTATAGATTAAGTAAAAAAAAAAGTTGTTTAGAAATTTGTTTTTCCGTGGTAAAATTTATCATAAAAAGTTCTTGAATTACCTTGGCTATACGTAATTTTGAAAAAATGCTGTTTCTTATAAGCATCTTTCTAATCTGTTTACCTCCCCTGTTCTGTAATCCTGATTGATTGGAGATAATAGTCAATGAACTGGAGAATTTTACAAATGAAGTAAGGAAGTTGAAGCGTGGTTAAATTTTACATGTTACCTGCCTCTTATAGCAATACTACAATGTGATTCCCAAACAAAAATCTTACTAGGATATGGTTGTCACATTCTGAGTCATTATTTGTTCGAGAGATAGGCAGGAATCCAAGTACTGAACCCTCAGTTGTTGCCACCCAGTGTGTGCATAAACAGGAAGCTGGAATTGGAAGCAGAGCACAAACTCAAACCCAGACCCTCTGATGTGGGATGTAGGTGTCCCAAGAAACATAGTAACTACTGTGCTAGATACTGACCCCAGATTTTACTTTTCTTAACCCCAATTTTTGGTGTTCAGCATAGCTTTGGAAACTTTGTTAGTGAAAGGGCACGCTTTAAAGCCTGTGAAAGTTTACTTAGATCTTGTTTTAGATTACAACAATGTCCTCTCTTTTTGTCCATGAGATGAAAGAAGAAAACTGTGTCAGCTATCTTGACTTGATTTTTATGTTGGATAGTACCTGTCATAAGAGGAGTAACAAGTAAGTCCATTTGTGAGTTCTCATTGATAGAACACCAGGGTTATATTCTGAAGGATATATCTCATTACAAAGATTGGCTCTGGGCTCTGTAAACAGGTTACCATAGGGCTATCCTATCTGTCAATTTAGATTTGCCTTTTAGAGGGAATCTAAATGCTAGGTGGAATGATTGAGAAACAAACCCAAACAGAAAACAAACCAAACATTTCAGTTCCAAAGGTACATTTGAACTCAGCTATTTGACAGTACTGTTGGGAGTGTTTCTTGAAGCATATGTTTCAGTTGACTAGCTTATAAAGGAGACCATGTTTCTACTTTTAGAAGGTAAACACTACTAGGAAAGGAGAGAGGCTAGATAGCAGCGGGATAAATTGTGACTTGGTGTACTGATACATGAAAATAATAGTTATTCAAATTTTTACTTGAAATGAAATTAAAAAAATGTATTTTTAGTTTTTGTTAATTAGAATGCATTTATTTTAAAAATTCTTTAAAATTATTTTAATTTTTGAGATAACACTTTTAACTTATATTACAGTTGAGGGCTTAATGTTCAAGTAAAAAGTAAAAAGACCATAGTTTGGTGCTGATGCTGTGGTGTGGTGGGTGAAGCCGCTGGCAGCAGTGCCAGCATCCCATATGGGTGCTGGTTCGAGTACCGGCTGCTCCACTTCTGATCCAGCTCTCTGCTCTGGCCTGGGATAGCAGTGGAAGATGGCCCCCAAGTCTTGGGCCCTTGCACCCACATCAGAGACCTGGAAGAAGCTTCTGGTTCCTGGCTTCGGATTGGCACAGCTCCAGCTGTTGTGGCCATGTGGGAAGTGAACCAGCAGATGGAAGACCTCTCTCTTGCTCTCTGCCTCTGCCTCTCTATAGCTCTGCCTTGCAAATAAATAAGTAAATCTTTTTTAAAAAAAGACCATAGTTCCGCAGAAATGTAGGCAAGGGCTATAAGCTGTAATCAAAATGAAAAGATGTTGATTTCATTCATGTATGGTAAATTTTAAAATGATCACAGTTCATTAAAACTATAGTAGTATTTGTTGTTAGTAACAATTTTTTAAAGATTTAATTATTTGAAAGGCAAAGTTACAGCACTGTAGGTGGTGGCTTTACCCGCTACACTGTGGCCCTGGCCCCTGTTCTTAACAATTTGACAGACATAAAACAAAGTTTGACAAAATCTTTTCACTTAATACAATTTGAATAATTTGTTTTTCTTTAAATGACTTTTGGAGAGTAAAAGAATTGTAGACACATTTAAAAAGTGAGTGTGATGGAGGTAAGCATAGACTAAAAACAAGGATGTGTTCAGATTCAACAGCCTTGAAGGGAGGAAGGGAGAGCTGAACAGGTCATTTGGTTTATATTCAATAAGAGAACTATCTAGAGATGTGCTACATTTCAGAAAATGCAATCTATCTCTGCAGTTAACAGTTCTGATGGCTTTTATATAAGCCCTTAATTTTTACTGTAGTTATTAGTAGAGGAATAAATAATGTATGATAGCTATTGGAAAACATGGCTGCAG
Organism: Oryctolagus cuniculus; assembly: GCF_964237555.1. Classification (NCBI taxonomy): domain Eukaryota; kingdom Metazoa; phylum Chordata; class Mammalia; order Lagomorpha; family Leporidae; genus Oryctolagus; species Oryctolagus cuniculus. The sequence goes on along the minus strand of NC_091446.1, from coordinate 59,664,498 downwards.
TTAGGCCTTGGACAGTCAATGCATCAATTGTCCTTTTTAAAACCCACTTAAAATTGCTCATTATAATTTTCTATGTTGACTAGAAAGTGTTTTTATATTGTACATGAAGTGAATATTAGTGTGCATTCATGTTTTTAATAGTATAGAATTCCTTGGAGTATATAGTTGTACTTACATGCTTTTCTAAATTATTGGACTTGTCACAATTGGTTTTCTATAGACTTTCAGCATAATTACTTTTTTTTTAGTGTCAAGCTTTGCAAAGGAACATGAAAGAATGAAATGTTTTATAAGTATATTTGAGATCACTATTTTAATTATGTACAAATTTCTATGTTAAGTCACTGGGGATGGCCTTTTGGCAGATTCTTGTTATTTTCAAGAACACTTCAAATTTTCAATTTTTGCATTGAGAGAATTGTGAATGCCATCATGTGGTATAATATCTGAAGAGCAGTAAACTTCTGGACTCTACATTATTTGCTTTTAAAAATAAATAATGTAATTAATCTGAGAATTTGAGTACATCAAGATAAGAGCCAAGGAGAATCATTTTTAGCTGTATGATGCTTTTGTCTTTCTGTGTGTACTAGGTGCATTGTGGAAAGGCCTTGGCCTTGGTGAAGCACTAATTTTTTCACTTATGCATATGCACATAGACCATAATTATCTTTGAATATAAGCAATAGCACTTTTATGGAGTCAGGATGAGGATCCAGTAGAGTGGGAGAGGTTGACTAGCAAAAATGTAATTTTATGGAGCTAGACCAGGGATAGGGTGGTGAAAACAGTTGGAGGAGGCATCCTTCATAAGGTATACTTTCAGGAGAGGGAGTTTGGATGGAAGATAGGCTCCTAACCTGAGATTCCCTAGGAATCTAACCTGATATATCCCCTAGGAGTTGTAGACAGAATGTAGGAAAGAGAACATTCCTCTCCTACAATTATTGATATTGAGAGGAGAGTTGGAAGGATTAATTCTGGATGAGAGAGATACCATGAAAATATATATTCATCCACCCATTCAGCCAGTCAACCAACTAGTTAATTAAAAAGAAAATATTTCTGCCTTTGTATTTAAAACAATAAATAGAAAAACTGAGGTGAACATAATATTTTCTTTTTGTTTTTCTATAGTTCCATGGGTAACATAGGGAATATCATAATATTTTCTAAGGGCATATTTTTATGCCCTCCTAGCCTGCAAAAATAGAAACTATTAAAGAAAATAGGTAAAAGTTATGAAGGAAGGTTTTTATAGACTATATATATTTTCTCTGTTTGTTTTAAATGGGTTATATTGTATACAGGAGAGATATGTTTCTTCCTCTCACTCCCTCTGCATTCCCCTATCCCGACTCAGTGAATACTTTGTGGGTGATTATTGGCTATGACCAAGTTAATACAGATTTGGAGGTCTAGTGATTTGGATATTAGTCTTTATGACAGATACATTTATTTGAATGTTAAACTGAATTTGTAATGATATGCCACATATCACTTGATATTATGATAATTTGATGTGTACATTCTTAGGAAAAAATCTCACTGAATTGATTAAGGATAACATTAATACCTTAAAGGATGACTTAAAATTCTTTTTTCTATTTTTTCTTAAAAAACAGTGCCTTCTTGTTTTTTTTCTCTTTTTATATTATATATTTTAAATTACATTTTACATTATACTACATATAGTTTTATATTATAATTAATATATTTTTAATAGTTATATATTATGTTTATATTATAATTTATAATATACTTTACATATAACCTTGTATATTATAATGTATACTTTTTTTTTTTATCTTTTATTTAATGAATATAAATTTCCAAAGTACGTCTCATGGGTTACAATGGCTTTCCCCCCCATACCGTCCCTCCCACCCACCACCCTCCCCTTTCCCACTCCCTCTCCCCTTCCATTCACATCAAGATTCATTTTCGATTATCTTAATATACAGAAGATCAGCTTAGTATACCTTAAGTAAGGATTTCAACAGTTTGTTCCCACACAGAAACATAAAGTGAAAAATAATAGATGATTTTTTTTTAAATGATGATGAAATCAGATCAGACCTATTGTCATGTTTAATCCCAGTGAGAGTCAAGTTGGGAATTGATAGTTTCTTTCTTTTTTTTTTTTTTTAACAGAAGATCAGTTTAGTGTACGTTAAGTAAAGATTTCAACAGTTTGCACCCCCATAGAAACACAAAGTGAAATATACTGTTCGAGTACTCGTTATAGCATTAAGCCTCAGTGTACAGCACATTAAGGACAGAGATCCTACATGAGGAGTAAGTGCACAGTGACTCCTGTTGTTGACTTTACAAATTGACACTCCTGTTTATGGCATCAGTAATCTCCCTATGCACCAGTCATGAGTTTCCAAGGCTATGGAAGCCCCTTGAGTTCTCCGACTCTTATCTTGTTTAGACAAGGTCATAGTCAAAGTGGAGGTTCTCTCCTCCCTTCAGAGAAAGGCACCTCCCTCTTTGAAGACCTGTTCTTTCCACTGGGATCTCACTCACAGAGATCTTTTTGCCAGAGTGTCTTGGCTTTCCATGCCTGAAATACTCTCATGGGCTTTTCAGCCAGATCCGAGTGCCTTTAGGGCTGATTCTGAGGCCAGAGTGCTATTTAGGACATCTGCCATTCTATGAGTCTGCTGAGTATCTCACTTCCCATGTTGGATCACTCTCCCCTTTATTTATTCTATCGGTTAGTGTTAGCCAATTTCTATTAGTTTCTTTTGTGTATACAAAAGCAAATTGCCTCTCATCTTCTTCTACTATTAAAACCCTCAAATAAGTAGTTTCCCAAGCAAGTAGGGACATATCACATGTCTTCCAAAATTCTGTCTGGCTTTTCTAAATCATCATTAACAAGAATGGGAAAACATATGGGCATGGACCATTTCAGTACTATGATTTCATTGAAATCCAGGACTTGTATGTTGTAAGACATCCCAACAAATTGGCTATTCTTTTCACTTAAGACTATTGATAAAATGCAAACCAAGCTGGGATGAATTATTAATTTAGTTATTAACTTACTAGCATAATTTGTTAGAGGACTTAAAGCCAGACACAGAAAGGTTGGAGAATGTCTTGTTTGTCTGCTGTCAAATCTCAAGTTTTGACACTCTGGTCCTCTGAGGAGTACAGCTGATACCAGGAGCACCTAATATAAGTTTTACTTACTCTGTGATTTTCATGGATGTTCTTTAGAAAGTATTTTCTTTACAATAAGCCCTTTTTGGTGTGTGTTTGTGCACAGGAAACATGTCGACTGAAACACCAATCACACTGAGTATCGACCCTCAGGATCTGCAGGTCCAAACTTTCACTGTAGAAAAGCTGCTGGAGCCTCTCATAATTCAGGTATTAAAATCATGGAAATAATGATGCACAGAAGGACTGAGAAATATGGTGATTATGGATAATGAACCAAGGGAAGATTCAATTTTTATATATAAATATATCACCTGAAATTGTTGTTTATTTGAAAGTCAATATTTTAAATGTAAAAATGTATGAAGTTAGTGATAATAATAAAATTCTGAGTTTTCCCAGATACTTTTTATTTATTTATTTATTTTTATTTTTTATTTTTTGACAGGCAGAGTGGACAGTGAGAGAGAGAGAGACAGAGAGAAAGGTCTTCCTTTGCCGTTGGTTCACCCTCCAATGGCCGCCGCGGCCAGTGCGCTGCGGCTGGTGCACCGCGCTGATCTGATGGCAGGAGCCAGGTACTTCTCCTGGTCTCCCATGGGGTGCAGGGCCCAAGGACTTGGGCCATCCTCCACTGCACTCCCTGGCCACAGCAGAGAGCTGGCCTGGAAGAGGGGCAACCGGGACAGAATCCGGCACCCCGACCGGGACTAGAACCGGGTGTGCTGGTGCCGCAAGGCAGAGGATTAGCTTAGTGAGCCGTGGCGCCAGCCCCAGATACTTTTTAATAGCACCAGCAGTAATAAAAGGTATTATAATTTTATAATACTTTTATATAAATTATCTTGTTTTATAGTTATGAAAACTGAATGAGGCAGCCAGCTGTATTTAAGCCCTTTTATATATTTGAGGAAACTGAGGTCTAGACAATTTCAGTGACTTGCCCAAAAGCACATGGTGCCACATTTGTCAAATTGGAAACTATTTTAAAAATACTAAAATGTATGAGAAAAGCAGCTCTTTAAAAGAATTCTATGAGAAAATTTCATAAACAGTCCTTTGAAAATATGTATATCGATCCTCTGATTTATTAGGTAAGTCCAGGTTTTATATATTGGATTTTCTTAAATTAGTGCTTAAAAGGACTTACATTAGCGTATAGATTTAAATTTTTTGTCCTTAACCCAAAATTTGTAAGGAAACTTTCCTTTAGATCTATGTGTTGTCATGTTTCTTAAGTTCCTTTTTGAATAACTCAAATATTTAGGGGTTACTTGGTGAGAAATTACATTGACCTTACTTCTGATTATTTAAAAATGTTCTGCTTATCATCTTTGGGACAGATGGCAGGGACAGGAGTAGCTCTGAGAATAGATTTTGTACGTTTATTTACTTAGCATATGGAGTCAATATCTGCTACTAGAAAGACAATTCAAAACATGTGCCTCACTGATGATAGCTTAATCATTCGACAGTCTTAATAGCACTAATATCTGGTATGAAATTAGTATTAGATTATTATTGAGACTCCATTAAATTCCCTGTTAGTCCTTGTTTTTTTTGTTTCCTGTGCTTGTACATTCTGAGCCAGACAATTGTTGCACATTCCAATTTCCTGTGGTGTTCTCCCTTTGTTTCCTTCTAGTAGTGTTAAAGTTTGAGGTTTTACATTTAGGCCTTTAATCTACTTTGAATTGATTTTTGTACATGGTAAGAAATATGGGTCTAGTTTTGCTCTTCTGCATGTGGATATAAATTTTTCCAGGTACCATTTATTGAAAATATCCTTTTTCTAATAATGTTCTTAGCATGTTTGTCAATGATCAGTTAGCTATAGATGTGTGGGATTTTGTCAAATTAAATGGCTTCTGCACAGCAAAGGAAATAATCAACAGAGTAAAGAGACAACCTACAGATTGGGTTGTGGTTAGGTTTAGGGTTATTTATAATTATTTGTAAGCTATAAATTAATTATAAGCTATACATAAGACAAGGGGTTAATAATACCTAGAATATATAAAGTACTCCAATTCAATAGCAACACAAACAATCCAATTAAAAATGGTCAGTAGATCTAAATAGACATTTCTCAAAGGAAGATATACATATGGCCAACAGGTACATGAAAAAATGCTAAACATTACAAATATAAGGGAAATATAAATGAAAAACACAATATCGCCTACTCCATAAAGATTGGCTAATATAAAAAGAAGATGACAAGTGTTGGTGAGGATGTGGAGACAAGGGAACTCTTGTGCACTCTTGATAGGAATGTATATTAGTACAAGCATTGTGAAACACAGATGTAAGTTTCATAAAACACTCAAAGTAGAACTACCATATGATTTAGGAGTCCCACTCCTGGGTGTGTGTGTGTGTGTGTGTGTGTGTATCTGTCTATCTATCTCCAAGAGAAATGAAGTCACTCTATTGAAGAGACATCTGTACTCCCACCTTTATTGTAGCACTATTCACAGTAACCAAGAAATAACCTAAGTATCCATACACTATGTAAAATGGATAAAGAAAATATGGTACATATACACTATGGAATATTTACTTTGCCATAAAAAAGATAAAATCTTTTCACTTGCAATAACATTAATGGAAGTTATTAAGTGAAAAAAGCCAAGCACAGGACAAATATCACATGATTTCACTCCTATGTGTAGTCTAAAAAATATGTGTCACATAAAAGTTAATATGATGATAGTTACCAAAGTCTAGGGAGGGAAGAGGATAAGCAGAAGTCAGGAGAAATTGATTGATGGTACTAGGTTATAGCTAGGTAAGAGTAAGAAGTTCTGGGGGTCTATTGCACAGTAGAGTGACTATAGATATTGTTAATGTACTGCATATTTCACCATTCAAAAACCTATCAGTTTTTGGATGTTTTCACTGTAAGAAATGTTAAATTTCAAAAAAGATGTATTATTCAGATTAGACATTGCACAATGTAACCATGTAATAACAAGATATCATATAGTACATAGTAAACATGGAGAATTTTTATGTCTGTTAACTTTTTTTAAAAAATAAAAAATAGTATAAAAAAAAGTTCCCGTGCAACTACCTGTTGAATGGTTTCATGTTAAAACCAAACAAAAAGTTTCATTATTTTTCTGATAAAGTTCACTGTAAAAATTGGATGAGCCAAAAAAACCAGCAAAAAAAATAAAAAGAGAATAAAAAAAGTTCATGATTTTATCAACAAGATTCAAACACTGGTGTTTTCATGAATTTACTTCTAGTATAATGAGAATATGGGTGATTTTTATTATCTTCTTGTGCTTCATAATGTTAAAATTTAGATAATTTATATAAGGATATATATATATTTATATATATGTAAATAAGATATATGTAACCAAGGTGGAGATAGTACTGTATATGTAGATTTTATCCTGCCTGTTTAAAATGATATTTTAATAATTTACCATTCCTTGTAGGTACAACTTAATATAGTTGTTGTTTAGTTATATATCATGAGGCTGTACCAGGGTTTTTAAAGTTGCATCTTACTTTTGCACATTTGGGTTGTTTCTATCGATTTACTATTATAAATACTGTTACACAGCCATCTTTGTGTATACATTTTTTTCACAAATTTGGATTATTTCCCTTGGACTGGTTACTAAGTGTAAAAATAGGAAGAAAGAGGCTGTACAAAAAGGTTATCATGAGGTTTATTCAGTGCAGAATTTGAGTGACTCAGATCCAGGAAACATAAGCCTAATGATTTTTAATAAGTCTTGGGAAGTATTCCAAAGGAGTCAAATTCTAGTCAGAATTTATAATTCTATGACTATTAATTTTTAATTTATCTTAATCAATGAACATAGATTGGCTTGGCCCTAAAAGGCAGACTTTAGGTAAGCTGGAACACCTTTTTCACAGATTAGACATTATTTTCTTTAGAATGTGATTGGTCGAAAACATCTTTAAAGACAGGGAGTGTATTGTCTCTGAAAAGAAGCTACTGACAAGAAAACTATTAATTAATTTAAAGAAGGACATTTCTGGGACTAGATAAGGTATGAATCTATAAATAACAAAGGATTGCTCAAGGTTGCTCCATATGGCTAAAATGAAGCAGACCCTATGTGCCCATTAGGGACCCAAGTCAAATAGACCTAGTAGATAAGATTAATAGCTCTGTTTGGCCACTCCTCAGGCAACTCTCGGTAGGTTTTTCTCTTGAATGCTTTATAGCTTTTTAAATAGCAGTTAGTTCTTAGTTCTTAATATATATATATCACTAAGTTTTTTGGGGAAAATTTTAAGTGAGTTCTTATAACTGATTGAGATTTTATTCCTATGCAATTGTAGGGAGTGGGCATAGGGAAATTATGCCCACTTTGGAGATGGCTGATCAAGACAGGCTCATTAATGCTACTGCACAAGCCTCATTTGTTCCATAATAATAAATCACTGGAGTTGGTCATTGACAAAGACTTGCTTGTTATAGTGTGTTTGGTACAGTAGTTGGCTCGATTTAGGATGCCTGCATTCCATGTCAGAGTGCCTGGATTCAAGTCTTAGCTTTGCTTCTGATTCGTGCTTCCTGCTAATGCACACTCTAAGAGGCAACAGATGATGGCTCTCATACTTGGGTGTCTGTCACTCGTGTGGGACACTCAGATTGAGTTCTAGGATCCTGGCTTAGGCCTGGCCCACCTGTAGCTGTTGGAGATATTTGAGAAGTAAACCAGTAGATGGAATTTTCTGTCTACCTCTGTCTTTGTGCATTTCATATAAAATGAAAACAAGTAAAAATTGAAAAAAAATACTTGATAATCACAAAAATTATTGACATATTACTTATGAACAGAGAATGTTGTGGAGAAACTGCTTTTAAATGCTTTTTGCATTCCAACTGAAACTAATAGATGCTTTTTTCCCCCTAAACTATGTATTTATTTTAAGGGCATGGTGACAGAGAGAGAGAGACAGAGTGAGACATAAAGAGGTCTTCCATCTGCTAGTTTACTCTTCAAATAACTGCAATAGCCAGGACTTGGAAAGGCTGAAGACAGGAGTCAGGAAATCTAGTCAGGTCTCCTGCTGGCTGGCAGGAACTTAAGTGCTTGAGCCATGATCAGCCTCTTCCCAGGCACATTAACAGGCAGCTGGATCAGAAGTGAAGTAGCAGGGACTTGGGCCAATGCTCTCATATGTGATGGCCGTGTACAAGAGGCAGCTTCACTATCATACTGGCCCCATATGATTTGCTTAGACAAGGCATTGCTATAGCAGTCAGTAGAAAGTATTCTACATAAATTCACATTAAAGGGTATACTGGTGACATTTTGTATATGTTTCCTTATATGGTCTAAAGTTATTATAGCTACCTATAAACATTTATTACATTTATTGAGTCCCTCTAGTAAGTTGAAAGAATGAAAATGACCTGAAACAATTTAATTGATTGGAAAGAAATGTAGCTCTTTAAAAAAGTGTGATTATGCTAATCTGAACTTTTGATGTAGTGCCCAGATTCAGACTTTTCATGATCAGCAAGTAGATGAGTCAGGAAACGGGAAGTCTGCCAATTAGATGCCACACAGTTCTCAGTTACATGCTAATCTCCTATCCAAGTACTTACCAGGCCTGACCCTGCTTAGCTTCTGAGATCAGACGAGATCAGGCATGTTCAAGGTGATGTGGCCATAGACAGTTACATATTAATCTAATGCCAATTTTATTTTCCTCTAGATTGTTGTCAATATTTTTGATAATATTTATTTATTTCTTAAACCTGATTTGGTGTATACCACTTAATCAATATCATGGATACAAAAAAGATACAAAAATGGTTTTTAGATATTAAGAATGTTCAAGTCACATTAAATTAAAAAATTAAACATTTGTAGAATATCTACACTGTGTACCTGGACTTTTTCAGGAAGCAGAATTTTAGGAAAACAAAGTTTTTGGATGACTTCTTGATTTTCAAAAAGTGGTACATTTCAAAGTCAAAAGAGTTATTATTTTAAGCTAACTGACCTTTTGGATTTGATGTTCAGCCTTCTTGTAACTGCATTTTGATCATGGATGACCTGTCAACACAAGTAAATGATCCCATTAAACTACATTTTTTTATTATGACATGTTAAATCGTTTACACATTCTTTTTTCTCTCAGAGTATTGTTTGTTATTTCACTATTTAATCATCAAATAAAATTGTATAGATTCAAGGTATGTATACAATGTGATGATCTGATACACACACACACACATTGTGTAATGATTGCCATAGTCAGATTTGCACATCCATCACCACTCATAGCTGCCATTGTGTGTGTGTGTGTTGAAGACACTTAAGATTCACTCTCTTATTAAATATAAGTAAGCAATACAGTATTATTTACCATAGTCACCATAGTATAGTTAGATCCATAGATAATAGATTTGTCTTATCACTGAATGGTTTGCAACCTTTGGCTAACATCTCCTTGTTTCCTCTACACCTGCAGTCCCTGGAAACCACTAGTTTACTTTCTGCTTCTATGAGTTTGACTTCTTAAAATTTCACATATGAAGTGAGACCATAAGATATTCATCGTTCTGTGTTTGAATTATTTGAATTAAGTTCATACATGTTAGCAAATGGCCAAATTTTTTCCCTCCTTCCCTCCTTCCCTCCCTCCCTTCTTTCTTTCCTTTATTTTACTTGAAAGTCACAGTTACATAGAGAGAAAAGGAGAGACAGAGAGAGGGGTCTTCCATTCGCTGGTTCACTCCCCAGATGGCCGCAATGGCCAGAGCTGTGCCGTTCAGGGTGCCAGGAGCCTCTTCCTGGTCTCCCATGTGGGTGCAGGGGCCCAAGGACTTGGGCCATTCTCTACTGCTCTCCCAGGCCATAGCAAAGAGCTGTATTGGAAGTGGAGCAGCCAGGTCTTGAATGGTGCCCATATGGGATGCCAGCACTGCAGGCAGCAGCTTTACCTGCTATGCCACAATGCCCCTCAATAAACACATTCCAAAGAGTAGCTACATGGTTTGTTTTAAGTATAGGTATAGGATATAGTCTCTGTTTCCATATAGAGGCTTGTGATCTTGGGGTGATGTAGCAGGTAAAGCTGCTGCTTACAATGCCAATATCTCATATATGCTCTGGTTCGAGTCCTGGCGCTGTTCTACTTTTTTTTTTGGATTTTTTTTTACAGGCAGAGTGGACAGTGAGAGAGAGAGACAGAGAGAAAGGTCTTCCTTTGCTGTTGGTTCACCCTCCAATGGCCGCCGTGGCCAGTGTGCTGTGGCCGGCGCACCATGCTGATCCGAAAGCAGGAGCCAGGTGCTTCTCCTGGTCTCCCATGGGGTGCAGGGCCCAAGGACTTGGGCCATCCTCCACTGCACTCCCTGGCCACAGCAGAGAGCTGGCCTGGAAGAGGGGCAACCGGGACAGAATCCGGCACCCCGACCGGGACTAGAACCCGGTGTGCTGGCGCCGCTAGGTGGAGGATTAGCCTATTGAGCTGTGGCACCGGCTGCTGCTCTACTTTCATCCAGCTCTCTGCTAATGCCCTAGAAAAAGCACAAGAAGATGGCACAAGTGCTTGGACCCCTGCTGCCCTTGCAGGAAACCCAAATGAAACTTCTGGCTTCAGACTGGTCCAGCATTTTGGGGAGTGAACCTGCAGATGGAAGATCTTTCTCTCTCTCTCTCCCTCTTTCTCTGTAACCCTGCCTTTCAAATAAATAAGTAATAAAATTTAAAAAAGGATTTTATGATCTTTAAGTTTATACTACCATCAAATAAAGTTATCAATTTAGTAGCATCATCAAGAAAATTCTTACATTCTGCATTATTTATCTTCATGTTATATTCCTTTGCTTTCAAGGTGTCACGGAAATTACTTACCACCTCTGTATATAATTAACTCAAAATTACATTTTAATTTTTAGAGTAATTGGTCATAGATGCTATCATGTCATTCTAATTTCTAAATTCATTTATTTATTTATTCATAAATCTTTATTCTGCTCTTTTAATAGTTTGCACAGTCTTTCCCAACTAACCTGATTTATCTTTAATCTTTTTCTCTCAGGTACAGGTAAATCACCAGGTCATTTTGCAGGAATGTTCAGCCTGGGATATATTTCAATCATTCACTTTCATTTTCTCTGCATGATAACTTACACAGTTGCATCCCTCTGTAATAAATTCCTCCAATGGATCAGAAATAATTTTTTTTCTCAGCAATTACATTTTTATGATTGCAACTGTAGGCATCTGCACTTTATCACTTTCAAGATCCAAGTTTGGCAGTGCAGTGCAGAATCTATTTATGCAGAATTGTGCTTAAAGAATTTACATCTCTATGTTGTATATTCTCTGAAGAGGTTGTAAACTGCTAGATCATGCTACAGTCATTACATAAAGGAATTGCTTATAATTTTACTTGCCACAGAATGTAATTTGCTATGTGTCAGATTCATGTTGGAGTTCACTTAAAGGAATTGACTTAATATCCCTTAAAATAAATATAACAATTTCCTTAAAATGAGTTATCTCTTAGAGTATTTTGGGGGGCAAAAAATTCAAGTGAATCTTCTGATGTTAATATATCCCACATTTTCAAAAGGTACATATGAGTTTGACAAACCATAATAAACACAATTTCTCTGGCTCTCCTAACTCTTGTAGGACCCTTTGGCTCTTTCCCCTCTTCTGCTTCCTCTTCTTTTTAAAGATTTATTTATTTATTTGGAAGGCAGAGTGACGGAGAGAGAGAGAAAAGGGAAGAATATCTTCCATCTATATTTTCATTCCCCAAATGGTTGTAACAACTGGTGCTGGGCCAGGCTGCAGCCAGGAGTCCAGAACTCTGTCCAGGTCTCCCCAAATACTGAAGCCACCATCTGAAATTTTCTCATGCACAGTAGTGGGAAATTGAAAGGGAGCAGAGCAGCCAGGTCTCAAACTGGCATTCCAACATGGAATGCAGGCATTGCAAGTAGTGGTTTAACACACTGTGCCGCAATGCTAGCTACTGCCTTTTACTTCTCATAATGGCTTCCACCTCTTTTCTAGGAGTTCTCTGGGGAATAGTTTTGAAAAATCTGATAATACTCATTGGGTCAAGTTAATATCTTCCAACTCTGTATCAGTCAGAATAAGCAAGGTTATGTTATGATGAGAAGACAACCCCCAAATTTCCAGGGTTTAATAAAAATTCACTTGCTATTCAAGTTACAAGTCCAATATGTGCTGTCTGGAGTATCTGCTCAGAACAGGCACTGAGGAATGTAGGATAGTGTAGAATCCGTTTTTAAAAAAATTTATTTTATGCATTTGAGCACTTGGGCCATTCTTCACTGCTCTCCCAGGTGCATTAGCAGGGAGCTGGATCGGAAGTGGAGCAGCCCGGACTTGAACCGGTGTCCATTTGGGATGCTGGTGCTGCAGGCTGGGGCTTTAACCTGCTGTGCCATAGTGCCAGCCCCAGTATCCATCTTTTTTTTTTGACAGGCAGAGTGGATAGTGAGAGAGAGAGACAGAGAGAAAGGTCTTCCTTTGCCGTTGGTTCACCCTCCAATGGCCGCCGCGGCTGGCGCGCTGCGGCCAGCACACCGCGCTGATCCGAAGGCAGGAGCCAGGTGCTTCTCCTGGTCTCCCATGGGGTGCAGGGCCCAAGTGCTTGGGCCATCCTCCACTGCACTCCCTGGCCACAGCAGAGAGCTGGCCTGGAAGAGGGGCAACCAGGACAGAATCTGGCGCCCCGACCGGGACTAGAACGCCGTGTGCCGGCGCTGCTAGGTGGAGGATTAGCCTGTTGAGCCGTGGTGCTGGCCCCAATATCCATCTTAACATGTACTTCTATTGTCATTGCAACAGGGGAAAGAGAACATGATGAATTATGCAAGGACCCCTAACATGACCACCTGGGTGTGATTTATGTTGGTTCCACTCATGTTGCTTTTGTCAAAGTAAATCATGTGGTCATAGTGGACGTTCAATGTATAATCCTGCCATGTGCCCAGAGGAGAATGGAAATATTTGTGAACAGCCCCAGCAACTATTACTTCCCATTGCCCACTTTTAAGAGTTTCCTTTAGCTAAGTCTCCAGCTGCTATCAAGTCACTTTGTCAGGTGCAAAGCTGAAATACACAGAAGAAGAAATAGAGTCAAAAATGGCAATAATGAAGTTTTCAAGATTGGATCCACAAAATCCTGCTGTTAGGGACATCAAGATTACCTAGTTACCAGGATTTTAACACTTCTTCCTGTTTCTGAACCATGTTCTATTATCAAAATTATACTCCAGCTTCTGTGGGGCTTCTTGTTTCTAGTTCTCTCTCTGGAGCACCAACCAAGTAGGCCAGATGCTTATCTTCCTTATGTAGTCTGTCTTCTTGGCTTCCTACCCACTTAGTAAATTCAAGGAAAGTTCCATTAACAGCAGCAATCCAGGATTCCTGTAATTGCCCTTACTTGTTTTTGCTAGAACTGGAATTTTCCTGCATAGCTTCTTTCCTGCTCTTCCCCACCTCTCCAAATTTTAGAATCTGTTAGTTATAAACCACATGTGCTGCCGATCTAGTCTGTCATGTTTTCTGTTTAGTTTGGCTTCATATTGTTGGTGGTGGTTGGTGACTGACAGTGGTGTCCCTTGTGAGATTAGAAATAGACATGTCAAAGTATCCATGCCCTATATACCTGTGACAATTTCTCAAGGTGATATAATAATGCTAGGCTCCTACCGAAGAGGAGAGAATGTTGGGTTTTCCAACTGCATGCTTCACTCTGCCCCTGGGGCCCAATGAAACAATGTTTGTATCTAGAGTTATGCAAAATTCTTAGGAAAACTCCTCCAAACTCCATGTTCCTTTCCTTCTTGGCTGCTATGAAGAACCTCTGCCACATCCTCCCCTCAACAAAATTCCTTTTCCTCTCCTTGAGCAAATAAAAAAGGAAGAATGTGAGCACTTATATGTAACTCATTTATGCAAATACATTCCTAGATGCCCACTGTTCTGCAGCTAGATCTAATTGGCTTATGGGTAGCAGGGAGAGGACATGTCCACCCCCTTTGGCTTCTTAGCTTACTGTAATATAATTTTCTTTGTTTCAGAAAATAATTCAAGTTTTGTCTGTTCGTAATTGTTTTTTCTTCATCATTTTTAGAGATCATTTCAAATGATTATAATGCCACTTAAGCTCCTTTGGTTTTATTTCCAAGCTTTTTTTGTACCCTTGCTGATTGTTCTATCAATAGACATGTCAGAATTAATCTTAAAGGTTTCAAGAAAATCTTGGAGATAAATTTACACACATATAGTGTGCCACTACAGAGTATTCTATGAGCAAGTATTGGAGTTTGACTGTAATCTCAACAAGTAACCCCAAAGGTTAGCAAATTAAATGTCTTAAATACATATAAGCTCAAAGTATAATAAGTGCAATGATGTTATATTTATGGTAAGATGAAAAAATAAACTTAATTCTAACTCAATAATGTTTTAAAGATTAAGGTGATTTTGTATAGCTGAGTTGATTCTAATAAAGTAAATTCTTCAATGTCTATATTCTTTTACTGCCAGAAAACTGCTCCCATGGGAAGGTTGTTCAGCTGTAGTATTCCTTCAGAAACAAATAGTTGAGAAAAATGAAGCTACTCCTTAAATTAAAATAAGTAAAACTGGTAGCTAATTGATTAAACGAGTGCAAGTCCAGTGGGAGCGTGTGTGGCAAGGATATGAAGATGCCCCCAGGACCAGAAGCTGGTGGTTTTGAGATGAGCTGTGGACAGATGTCAGCAGCTACTCATGCTTTACCTCTTCTCAGCTTGCTTCCTAAGCATTTTGTCTTGTCAGACTCTGATTTTCTTTCTACTTACTCCAGTGTTGCTGTCCTGTTATACTGGGTTCTCCAACCACCCACATCCACTCCACTTACGTTAATTTTTTTTTTTTTTACATTTGAATTGCAGCTCATCTTTTCCTCCACAAATTCAGACTGACCCCCACACATAATCCACTTCCAATTTAGCTTTGGGGTATAACCTTTTTCTTATAAACTGATTTTATAGGCAGCCAGGTGGTATATACTGATAAGCTCATATCCGTCTGTTCTTTTAGAAAAGGCTAGATTGATAGGAGCAATTGTGGTTCATCTGGCCAAAAAGGATAGAAAAGTCTAGATAGTGGTCATTTTCACTACTTGATATGTGAATCTACCTTTTGTAGAATTTCCTGGGCTATTGCTTGACACAAGGCTTGCCTCAGGAGACAACTGTTGCAACTTGAAAATCCTTATCTCTGTACAGTGGTTGGCAAACTTTTCCTGTAAAGGTCCAGAGAGCTTGGACTGCTGTAGGATCTCTGTTGCAACAGCTCTGCCCTTGTCCTGTAAAAGCAGCCCTAGACAATAGGTAAACAAATGGGTGTGCCTATGTACTAAAAAATCTTATTATTTACAAAAATAGGCAAGTGACCAAATTTGGCCCAGGGATACTTTGCAGGTCCCTGTTATAGATTGATGATTTTCTTCTGGAGATATTTTGCACTCATATTTTCCACACACAGTTGAGAGCCGCCTGTGAGATAAATTATGTTGGAGTGCTTTGTGGCCAATCCTTATGAGAGACACAAAAACCTCACTTAGGGGAAGAGTGCCAAGTAGGCAGTTCAGAAAATTCTTGCTACTGTTGTGATTCCGTTATCCCACTGGTTTTTAACCCTGACTGCACATTAAAATCACCTGGGGAGCTTTTAAAAATCCTGATGCCCAGGCCTCACGCAAAACCAGTTAAATCAGAATCAGAACTCTGGGAGTAGAACCAGACAGTAATTTTAAAGGTCTCAGGTGATTACAATATAAGAATCGCTGTTCCAGCCATTCTGTCAGCCAGTAGTAAGCACGGTTTTGCCTTTTGACCAAAGGCTTGTCCTGAAATTCTGCTCCTTCTTTTTAATGCTGTTACAGCTGAATTTAGGTTCTTGTCTCTCTGAGTAGTAGTAGTAGAGTGAATCCACAGTAGTGAATGCCCTAGAAATGAAGGCTTAATAAATGTGGTTTGTGATTTTTTGTAGATGAATGTTTTCTTTTAGTAGATAATTTGCAATTCTCAACCCTGATTTGCATGGTAGTATATTTCTTCAATGTAGACATGTAGACACATCTTCCCATTTTCTCCACTGCATGTTTTTTTAACAATTCTGAAATTAGGATGCATCTTATAATGGATATAAACATTTAATGTAATTTTCTTTTTTAGTACTTGTAGGGTTTTAGAAATTTACTCACAATATGCTTTAGTTCATTTGTGTTTTAAAAGTGATCTGACTTACCTTATAATCTACCCATGGGACATTGAAGTAAATGCCTTATATTTCAACCAATAAGGATGTTAAACTAGTGTGATTCAACAAAGTAAACAGCCTCTATTGGTACATGCTCAGTCTCTTTAGATGAAATGCTTAGAGATGTATGGATGGGGTGATAGTGTTGCCTGTGTTTCCTCATAGTAATGGGAGATAGGGCCTTTGTATCCATGTGATGATCTCTGACACTTACTTGGTGCCTGTTGTTGCAGGCTGGCTGTTATGGAATGCTCTCTGGACTAGTAACCTTTGAGGGTGACCAGTCCCATGCATGGTCATCGTGTGGGTACCATTTTGCATTTCTTTATGTAGTCTATGATGATACAATTTGTGGGCTGCTTTTTCTCATCTTGATTAGGGTTCGTGCTTCTTCCAGGATGCTTTAACATCCCATTGTGGTGCTTTAGACTCCCAGACCTCAGCTACGTTACTCCATCCAGTGTCTGTCGTCATCTTTCCACTCTTCACCCTCTGCTACAAAATCACTTTGCTCTTAACCATGGTGAACTGAGAACAGGCCTGCACTAGTGTTCAACACAGTTACAATGTGATTGTCTTTCAGGAAATCTAGGTTAGTCTGGGGGTCTTACCCATGCCTCATGGGACTCAAGAGGGACTTAAGAAAGCTAAGCTGGACTCCTTTCTACCTTTGTCCACAGTGATGGCAAGATTAGATGGTGCTGCCCCATTCCGTCCTAGATTTTTATGCACGGCAGTTCATGAAGCAGTTTTGTTTCAGAGTCTCTAATATAAATTGAATTGAAGCCCCTCTGCTTTCAGTTTGTCCCAACTAACTGTATTAGGTGTGAGTTAACACAGTTCCCAATCTGGGTGAAGCCCAGGTAGGGGAAATAATGACATGTTTCTTACCTGTCTGTCCTACCTGTCAAACCCTTTTCCCAATAACTTTGGGGCATTAAATGTCAAGTGCTGGCCAGTGAAATTCATGATTGCTGACTGACTTTTAAATTTTACAACAAAATGAGGTAAAGATATTTTTATTGACTTAGAGACCATTCTGACAAATGAAGTATACACAGCCTAAACACTTTTCAACTTAGCAGCAGCATTTAATTCACTAATGGACTGTATTCAGACCACATTTGTATCACTACAAAATTGTGAGTCCTACAAATTTAATCACTATCTCCTGTGGTGTTTCTTTCTTTACTTTTATTTTCTCTCTTCTACACGATTAACAAGTGATTATATATAGTTTTAACCTGGATATCTTCAATAAGATAGAGTTTTGTGACAAAAAAGAGTAAATGTAAGTTAAGTCTAAGTTGGTGTAAAAGGATCTGGCGACAGATAGTGGGAATGAAATGCGGATAATGTTTCCTAAGTTTTTGTTGGCAAAGAACATTGGTATAGTTTATTCAATTTTGTGATTTACGGGGTTAAATATGATTATTAAACAGTGATATAATGCAGAATTAGGGTCATAACCTTATTCCACTATCTGTTTTTGTTGAAAGTGATATGCTGAGCTAAATGGACAAACAGATCTACAAACATGTGAACATGCCTAAACTACTGCACATGAGGTCAATCCGTTCTTTATTTTAGGGCCAGATTTGGTCTGATTTCGTTTTTCACTTCTTATTTCGTTTTCTTCAAGCAGTCAGTAGAAATGAGTAGAAATGGGTAGAAATGAGTCATTCTTTTGCTTTTTTTGTTCAACACTTCTCTGAATCAGCACTTTACTATAAAATACTAGTTATTGACTTAGAATGATTAGTGCTTGATTGAGGAGTAAATAAGCGCAAATATAATTTCTCTTCAGTTTGCTCAATTCAATGTCTTGACAGTTTTTCTCTTCAATTTTTGAACTATATGTTTGTAGAGAGACTATATGATTAACATTATAGTTTTCTTACTAAATTTGTCTAAATTTAATGTCATATTTTATCCAGAAATAACTGTCCTTCCTGTGATTAGAACATTTATCTACAACTGCTTATATATTTGACATGTAAATCTCTTTGCCTTCTGGGTGGCACAGAGGGTTTGTTGAATTGGAGAGAGATCCATATGTACTTTGTTATTGTTCCTCAGTAGTTCAGAGTAATGCTTCATGTGTGCAGTGGTTGTCAACAAGCAAGCAAAAGCCTAAATTTAAAAAAAGGCAATAGGTTATATATGCACATTTGTGTTACTTATAGTAAGACTTATTATGGGCTAATTGAGTTCCCCTACTTCTTCATTTCTTAAACTGAGGTCCTAACACCAAACCTAAGAATATGACTATTTTTGGATCATTGGATGGACATTCATCTAATGTGACTGATAATCTTTATAAAAAGAGGAGATGGGAACATCCAGGAAAGAGGCCCCATCCTGTATACATACCCACCTGTGGAAGGTGGTCATCTGCAATCCAAGGAGAGGCCTCTGGAGAAACCAGATCTGCTGACACCTTGATCTCGGGCTTCCAGACTCCCACCTGTGAGGAAATACATTTCTTTTGTTTAAGCTACCCAGTCTATAGTAGTATTTTGTTATAATAGACCTAGCAAACTAATAAAAGGATTGAAAATCTGAAAATGAGTATTAAGAATACTGTGCCTGCTCTTTTTATTTATAGTTTGAAAATGAACCACATAGCCTGTTTTTTTTTTTTTTTTTTTTTTTTTTTTTTTTTTTGTGGCAAAAAAGGGACTGACTATGATATACTTGATTCTAGATTGCTTTGAACTGATTGGACCCCAAATAATATAGATGAACGGAACCTTGTTTTTGCAGGTATTATAAAAGGTTGGTTTTCCCTGATACTAGATGGGAGACATGACAGAAAATTCCACACCGAGGGATTTCTTTAGATGAATTTTACCGTATACTGTCACTAAATTTTTTCTTTTTTTTGACAGGCAGAGTAAGAGAGAGAAAGAGAGAGAGAGAGAGAGAAAGGTCTTCCTTCCATTGGTTCACTCCCCAAATGGCTACTTCGGCCGGCGTGCTGCACCTGGTGTGCTGCGCCGATCTGAAGCCAGGAGCCAGGTGCTTCCTCCTGGTCTCCCATGCGGGTGCAGGGCCCGGCCCAGGCACTTGGGCCATACTCCACTGCCTTCCTGGGCCACAGCAGAGAGCTGGACTGGAAGAGCAGCAACTGGGACAGAATCTGGCGCCCCGACCAGGACAAGAACCCAGGGTGCCTGCGCCACAGGCAGAGGATTAGCCTATTGAGCTATGGCGCCGGCTAACAATTTGTTTTTAATTTGAGTTATACAGGTTTTATATATTTCATATATACAGATTTGGGAACATAGTGATACTATCCAGTTTTTTTTTTACCCTTCTAATTGTTTTCTTTCTTTTTTTTTTTTAGAAAGCTTTTATTTAATGAATATAAATTTCATAGGTACAACTTTAAGAATATAGTGGTTCTTCCCCCAGTACCCACCCTCCCACCCCTATTCCTGTCCTACCTCCTACTCCCTCTCTCATACCATTCACCCCATTAAGATTCATTTTTACTTATTTTTATATACATAAGACCAATTCTATACTAAGTAAAGTTTTCAACAGTTTGCACCCATATGGATACACAAAGTATAAAGTGCTGTTTGAAGACAAGTTTTACAGTTAATTCTCATAGTACAACTCATTAAGCACAGAGGTCCTACATGGGGAGTAAGTGCACAGTGACTCCTGTTGCTGATTTAACAATTGACACTCTTATTTTTGACATCAGTAATCACCCAAGGCTCTTGTCATGAGCTACCAAGGCTATGGAAGTCTTTTGAGTCCACAAACTCTGTAAGTATTTAGACAGGGCCATGAGCAAAGTAGTTCTCTTTTCCCTTCAGAGAAAAGTACATCCTTCTTTGATGGCCCCTTCTTTCCACTGGGTTCTCACAGAGATCCTTCATATAGATAATTTTTTGCCACAGTGTCTTGACTTTCCATGCCTGAGTTTCTCTCATGGGCTTTTCAATCAGATCCATATGTCTTAAGGGCTGATTCTGAGGTCAGAATGCTGTTTAGGGCATTTGGCATTCTATGTGTCTGCTGTGTATCCCGCTTCCCATGTTGGATCATTTTCTCCTTTTTAATTCTACCTATTGTTATTAGCAGACACTTGGTCTTATTTATATGATCCCTTTGACAATCCTATCTATATGATCAGTTACACACTTCATATGATCACTTTAACATGTGTGATGGCATTAGTACCACACAGCTTAATGGGATTTGGAGTTCCATGGCAAGATTTTAGCTTTATTCTTATGGGAAAGTCCATTGGAATGTGTGCTGAACTGTACATCTCCTCCTTTTCTTATTCCCATTTTACTTTTTACTGGAGTCTATTTTCAATTGGATTTAAACATCTATGAATAATTCTGTGTTAAGTAAAGAGTTCAACAAATGGTAGTAAGTAGAAAAATAAAATAGTAAAAAAATTAAAATAATAAATTGTTCCTTGACTGTTGCTCCCCCTCTTCGCGGAGGAACGACACAGGACCCTGCGCTGTTCTTTTGTCTGCTTGGCCCTCCCCGGGTTTGCTGCTGGTTCTTCCCGGGTTGGCTACCGTCCCTTCCACCTCCGTGGAAGGGCGGTTCCCCCTGCCACTTTCCCCACTTCCGCGGGGGAGCGGCACACCGCCGGCCGGCTCTCTTGGGGGCTGCACAGGTGTTCCTCAGATAGATGTTCCCGGTGCATGTTGTCTCTCTCCTCCTTTATAGTCCTCTTCCACCAATCCCAACTCTGCTACCCACAATGCCGAGTACGCTGCTCTCCTCCAATCAGGAGCAAGTCCTGCTGTTTATTGGTTGAACTGGAGACAGCTGAGTAGAAGCTGTTTCCTCCTCTCCCAGCGCCATATTGTGGGAGAGCAGATGCATAGAATAAGTCTTAATTCCAGTAACTTAGTCTAGTCCGAGTTGCTCCCAGTTGCTCCCCACACTTGACAGTCAAAACAAGGGCTGTTCAAGTCACTGCTTCTCATAGTGTCAATTTCACTTCTATAGGTTTCCTTTTAGGTGGTCTGTTAGTTGTCACAGATCAGAGAGAACATGTGAAATTTGTCTATTTGGGACTGGCTTATTTCACTCAGTATGTTTTCCAAATTTCTCCATTTTGTTGCAAATGACCAGATTTTTTTTAACCACTGTGTAGTATTCCATGGAGTATATATCCCATATTTTCTTTATCCAATCTTCTGTTGACGGGCATTTAGATTGATTCCATGTCTTAGCTATTGTGAGTTGAGCTGCAATAAACATGGAAGTACAGATAGATCTTTTATTTGCTTAATTTCCCTTGGGTAAAATTTGAGGAGTGAGATGGCTGGGTTGCATGGTAGTACTATATTCAGATATATGAGGTATCTTCAGTAGTGGCTTTACCAGTTTGCATTCTTACTAACAGTGGATTAGGGTATCTTTTCCTTCCATTCTCACCAGCAAATGTTTGTTGATTTCTGTATGAAAGCCATTCTAACCAGGGTGAGGTGAAACTTCCCTGTGGTTTTGATTTGCATTTCCATGAAGGCTAGTGATCCTGAAAACTTTTTCATATGTCTGTTGGCCATTTGTATTTCCTCTTTTGAAAAATGTCTATTTAAGTCCTTGGCTCATCTCTTAAGTGGGTTGTTTGTTTTGTTGTTGTGGACTTTTTTTGCTCTCTTTGTAGATTCTGATTATTAATCCTTTATCAGTTGCATAGTTTGCAAATAATTTCTCCCATTCTGTTGGTTGCCTCTTTACTTTCTTGTTTATTTTGCTCTACAGTTACTTCTCAATTTGATGTAATCCCAGTTGTTAATTTTGGCTTTGGCTGCCTGTGCCTCTGGGGTCCTTTTTTAGAAGTCTTTGCCTGTGCCAATGTCTTCCAGGGTTTCTCCAATGTCCTCTAATAATTTGATAGTGTCGGGTAATAGATTTAGATCTTTAATCCACGTTGAGTAGATTTTTGTTTAAGGTGTAAGATATGGGTTTTGCTTCATGCTTCTGCATGTAGAAATGCAGTTTCCCCGGCAACATTTATTGGATAGACTGTCCTTGCTCCAGGAATTGGTTTTAGCTCCTTGATCAAATATAAGATTGCTGTAGATGTTTGGATTGATTTCTGCTGTTTCTATTATGTTCCACTGGTCCATCCATCTGTTTCTGTAGCAGTACCAGGGCTGTTTTTGTAATTCTCTTTCTCTGTTGCATATTTTTCAGGTTTAGTCATTAAGGTGATGCTGGATTCATAGAATTTGGAAGGATTCTGTCTCTTTCAGTTGTTGTGAATAACTTGAGAAGAATTGGAGTTAGCTCTTCTTTAAATGTCTGGTAGATTGGTTGAACACACAATTATTCTTAGTCATTTCAATTTAACTGAAAAATGATCCTTGTTAAATATAAGAGTAGGAATAAGAGAGGGAGGAGATGTACAGTTCGGCATATGCTCACTCGGACTTACCCCTAATGGTAGAGCTAGAAACGTGCCCAGGGATTTCAATTCAATCCCATCAAGGTGGCATGTACCAATGCCATCTTACTTATTAAAGTGATCAATTTAAGTTCATAATTGATCAAAAAGTTAAGATTAAATGTCAAAGGGATTACATAAATAAGACCAGTGTCTACAAATACCAATTGATAGAATTAAAAAGGAGAGAAAGATCCTACATGGGAAGCAGGATATACAGCAAATTCCTAGAATGGCAAATGCCCTAAACAACACTCTGGCCTCAGAATCAGCCCTTAAGGGATTCAGATCTGGCTAAAAAGCCCATGAGAGTTTTGCAGGCATGGAATGCCAAGACACTGTGGCAAAAAAAAAAAATGACCTACATGAAAGATCTCTGTGAGTGAGATCCTAGTGGAAAGAATGGGCCATCAAAGAAGGAGGTACCTTTCTTTGAAGGGAGGAGAGAACTTCCACTTTGACTATGGCCTTGTCTAAATAAGATCAGAGTTGGCAAACTCAAGAGGCTTCTATAGCCCTGGCGGCTCATAACAAGAGCCTTGGGTGATTACTGATGTCATAAATAAGAGTGTCAATTGTTAAATCAACAATGGGAGTCACTGTGAACTTGCTCCCCATGTAGGACCCCTGTCATTAATGTGTTATGTGAATTAATGATAAACTACTACTCAAACAGTACTCTATACTTTGTGGGTCTGTGTGAGTGCAGTCTGTTGAAATCTTTACTAAGTATATACTAAGTTGATCTTCTGTATATGCAGATAATTGAAAATGAATCATGAGGAAGAACGGGGTGGGAGAGTGAGTGGGAGATGGGGTGGTTGCAGGTGGGAGCGAGGTTATGGGGGGAAAAGCTGCTATAATTTAAAAGTTGTAATTTGAAATTTATATTTATTAAATAAAAGTTGAAAAAAATAAATGTTTGGTAGAATTCAGCAGTAAAGCTATCCAGTCTTGGGCTTTTCTTTGTGGGAGGGCCTTTATTACTGACTCATTTTCTGTCTTGGTGATGGGTCTGCTTAGGTTTTCTATGTCTTCATGACTCAATTTAGGTAGGTTGTATGTGTCCAGGAATATATCCATTTCTTCTAGGTGTCCAGTTTGTTGCATACAGCTCTTTGTAGTAATTTCTGAGGACTCTTTTTATTTCTGTGGTATCTTGTTATATTTCTTTTTTCATCTCTAATTTTATTGATTTGGGTCTTCTCTTTCCTTTGTTTGGTTAGTTAGGCCAATAGTATGTCAATTTTGTTTATTTTTTCTGAAAACCAGCTCTTCATTCTGCTTTGTTTTGGTGTTATTTTTATTGGTTTCAATTTTGTTGATTTCTTCTCTAATTTTAATTATTTCTCTTCTACTAGTTTTGGTGTGTGTGTGTGTGTGTGTTTGCTGTTTTTCTAGATCCTTGAGATGCATTGATTGCTAATTTATTTGGTGCTTTTCCAGTTTCTTGACGTGGGTACCTATTGCTATAAACTTTCCTCTTAACACTGCTTTTGCTGTATCCCATAAATTTTGATATATAGTGTTGTTGTCTTAATTTGTTTCCAGAAATTTTTTGATTTCTCTTATGGTTTCTTCTATGACCCACTGTTCATTCAGGAGCATGTTGTTCAGTCTCCATGTATTTGCATATGCTCCAGTGATTCCTGAGTTGCTGATTTCCAGCTTCATTCCATTGTGGTCTGAGAAGATGCATGGTATGATTTTGATTTTTCTGAATTTGCTGAGACTTGCTTTGTGGCCTAGTATGTGGTCAGTCCTAGAGAAAGTTCCATGCACTGCTGAGAATGTATTTGTAACTGTAGGATGAAAAGTTTTGAGGATATCTGTTAGATCCATTTGGTCTATAGTGTCAATTACATCTGCTGTTTCCTTATTGATTTTCTGTCTGGTTATCTCTCCATTGCTGAAACTGGAGTATTGAAGTACCCCAAATATTATTGTATTGGAGTCTAAATGTTCCTTTAAATCCCTTAACAGTTCTTTTAAATAGCCAGGTGCCCTGTAATTAGGTGTATATGCAATTATAATAGTTACACCTTCCTGTTGAATTGATTACTTAATCATTATATAGTGCCCTTCTTTGTCTCTCTTAACAGTTTTTGTGTACAAGTATATTTTGTCTGATTTTAAGATGGCTACACCAGCTCTTTTTTGGTTTCTGTTTCATGGAATATCTTTTTCCAACCTTTCACTTTCAGTTTGCATGCCTCTTTGTTGGTGAGATGTGTTTCTTGTAGGCAGGTTTTTCAATCCATTCAGCCAGTTTGTGTGTTTTAACTTGGTACTTGAGGCCATTTATATACAAGATGACTATTGATAAATAATGACTTTTCCCTGCCATTTTTGCAAAAATACTCCACTTTTTTTTTTTTACTTTGAATTTCCTTTGAAATTTTATTGAAAGTTTTTCTTCCTTTACCTTCTTTCATAATGATGACCATGTTTCTGTGTTTCTGTTTGCAACACATCCTCAAGCATCTTTTGTAGGGCTGGGCATGTGGTGACTAATTTTCAATTTCTGTTCATTATGGGAGGTCTTTATTTCATCTTCGTTCATAAATGAGAGCTTTTCAGGGTATGATATTCTGGGATCACAGTTTTTTTTCTCGTAGGATTTGGAATATATCTCTCCATTCTCTCCTAGCCTGTAGGGTTTCTGATGAGAAGTCACTTGTGAGTCTAATTGGAGATCCTCTGAAAGTAATCTGGCGTTTCTCTCCTGCACATTTTAGAATCTTCTCTTTATGTTTTACTGTGGTGAGTTTGATTACAATGTGTCATGGTGAGGATCTTTTCTGGTCATGTCTATTGGGAGTTCTGTGTGCTTCCTGTACTTGGATGTCCCTTTCTTTCTCCAAACCCGGGAAGCTTTTGGCTAGTATTTCACTAAAAAGGCCTTCTAATCCTTTCTGTCTTTCCATGCCTTCAGGAATTTCTAGAATAAGCATAGTATATAGTATCCTATGGATTCCCAACAGTGTTTTTTTAGTTTTCTAATTTCCTCTTCTTGTCTGGTTTGACTGTATACTTTCCTGTCCTTATATTCTTTCTTCTGCTTCGCTGATTCTGTTGTTAAAGCTCTCCACTACATTTTTTTATTTGTTCTATTGAATTCTTCATTTCACTTTGATTTCTCTTTAAGATCTCAATTTCATGGGAGAAATTTTCTTTCCTGTCCTGTACAGGTTCATTAGTTCATGTATTTGCTTCTGATTATTTCTATGTAATCTTTTTTTTTATTTGACAGGCAGAGTTAAACAATGAGAGAGACAGAGAGAAAGGTCTTCCTTCCATTGGTTCACCCCACAAATGACCGCTATGGCCGACGCCCTGCGCCACTCCAAAGCCAGGAGCCAGGCACTTCCTCCTGGTCTCCCATGCAGGTGCAGGGGCCCAAGCACTTGGGCCATCCTCACTGCCCTCCTGGGCCACAGCAGAGAGCTGGCCTGGAAGAGGAGCAACTGGGACTAGTCCTCGGTGCCCCAACCGGGACTAGAACCCGGGGTGCCGGCGCTGTAGGCAGAGGATTAGCCATGCGAGCCGCAGCACCAGCCTCTATGTAATCCTATGATCAATTTTTTGAATTCTATTTCTTCCATCTCATCATCTTCACAATCTAATATTCATTGCTGTGTTCTTTTAGGGGCATTACGTTGTCTTCCTTATTCTTGTTTCTTGAATTGGTGCATTTGTTGTTCAGCGTTTGTGAAGATACTTGTTGGTTTTCTTCTTTCTTTCTTTCTTTTTTTTTTTTGTGGGGGTGCTGTGGCAGCTTATATCTTTGTACTATGACCCTGTAGATAAGTGGAATGTCTGCTTTCAGTGAATCTCTAGAGGCTTATAGCGGGTGTTGCCAGAGAGCTCTGTTCAGTTCTCCAGGGTTAAGGATGTGCCTAGGGGCCAGTGCCATGGCTCACTTGGTTAATCCTCCACCTTTGGTGCCAGCATCCCATATGGCCGCTGGGTTCTAGTCCTGGTAAATCTTCTCTCTCTCTCTCTTTTTTTAATCAAAAGGGAAATTTATTTTGCTTAGCTGAGCTCCTGTCCTCAGTGGAGACCAGTGCCTGAGTGCTAGCCCCAGTGCGTATAATATTTGTCCACTTTGTCCCAAGGACCACACAAAGGATCTATTCAGTCCTCAGTGTAAGATCAGTTTCCCCAGCAATGTCTCACCAGGTAACCAGGACACCCTGAGCATGTGTAGTCTCCCACTGTGACTGCTCAAAGTCTCAGCCACACCGTGACGGTTCCCACAATCCCTCAGTGTTTTTCACATTTCTGGTACAGAAGCCTCACACAGTCACAAGCTCCTAGCCCCCTGTTAGTTCTCCCCACCAGAGTCAGGGTCTCTACTCGGCTGATTGCTGGGCACAGACACGAGCTGGCACAGCTGTTTTGTATGTCCAAAATAGTGCCTGCTCTATCGGCTTGTTAAAGGACACCATTGTAAAGTGATTGTCCTTTTTTTGTTTTCTCCTCTAGTTTGGTTGGTATACTATTCCCAATGGGTCTCCATGCTGGATTCCCTCTAGGCTCTTCCTGCAGCTTTTTCGCCAGTGGCTTGGGCTGCTGTGGTCTGCTCTCACCTCACTTTCCAATGCTGGTACTTAGGCTTTCTGCTGCTGGAGTCCTGAGCAGTGGGTGCCCATGCCCTCCACGTAGGTTCACTGTGAACCTCTAATTTTGGTAGAGTTTCCTCTGAAGTTTTCTCCCTAACTTTTCTCTGAGACTACATTTTCGCCACTTTTTTTAAACTATCTTCTCCTGGGCTAGAACAGCAAGCTCCCTTCCTACTCCACCATCTTGGAACCGTCTAATTTCTTTCAGGACCTTGCTAAAGTTTAAGCTAATTAACATGGCTTAAATGTCTTATAGTTTATTTCATATACTGACATTAAGGGAGGAAAAGCAGCCTTGAAGGCTTTTATTTGTTTGAAAGATAAGGGGTAGGGAGAGAGAACGAATGAATGAATATGAATCTTCCATCTGCTGGTCCACTCAGGTACCTGCAAGCCGTCAGGGCTGGGCCAGGTCAAAGCCAGGAACATAGAATTCTATCTGAGTTTCCCACATGGTGACAGTGCCCCAAGTCCTTGAGCCTTAATCTGTTGCTTCTCAGCATTAGCAGAAAGCTGGATCAGAAGCAGAAGCAGAGGCAGGACTTGATACCAGGCACTCCAATATGGGATGTCAATGTCCCAAGTGGCAGCTTAACCCACTGTGCCACAATGCCTGCCCCAGCATATCATTTTAATTTTCAATCTTTGGGGAGCCTTTAGAGAAGTATACCAGAATTAGGAAAGATTATTAAACCTTCTTTTTTATTTTTTATTTTTATTTATTTATTTTTTTATTTTTGCCAGGCAGAGTTAGATAGTGAGAGAGAGAGACAGAGTTATAGACAGTGAGAGAGAGACAGAGAGAAAGGTCTTCTTTTTGTTGGTTCACTCCCCTAATGGCCGCTATGGCCGACGCCCTGTGCCACTCCAAAGCCAGGAGCTGGGTACTTCCTCCCTGTCTCCCATGCAGATGCAGGGACCCAAGCACTTGGGCCATCTTCCACTGCCTTTCTGGGCCACAGCAGAGAGCTGGACTGGAAGAGGAGCAACCAGAACTAGTACTCGTCACCCCAACTGGGACTGGGACCTGGGGTGCCGGCGCCACAGGCGGAAGATTAGCCAAGTGAGCCACAGCGCCAGCCTAAACCTTCTTTTATACTCTAAAATAAATTATAAATATTACAGAAATATTATACATAATTTGAAATATACCTGATTTTATGGATTTTTGAGCACAGAATGAAGTAATAACTTTTTTTCATATTACTTGAAATCTCTAATTTGGGGTCATTCTAGTGGGGGGATCTCCTTCCTGTATCTATGATGAAGCTTTGTGGTTTCATGTGTCTTTGTGGCTTAGCATAGATGTACAAACTATAGGAAAGTGAGTGAACGTAAACTCTCAAAAACTACAAGCTTGGAGAATTTCCATATGAGAGGGACTCCTAGGGTCTGAGAATGAGGGAAAGGGGAAGGCTTAGATATTAGTGACAGAAAGTAAAGTTAGCAAGGGATGAACTTGGGCCCTAAATTAGAATCATCTTTGCTGCAAGTTCCAACCAAATTGTTTGTGTTCCCCATAAAAACATAACTGATTTTGTACTGAAAAAGAAAGTGAGGAAACAGGAATTATTTTACAGAGTAACTTCAAGTCTAATTTTACTGGTTGGTTACATTCTGTCAAGAGAGAAGAGAGATTTTTGCAAATAATACATACAACCTCCCCCACCTCGCAATGCACACACCTTTGTGAGAATCATCTGCTGCAGTGAGTCACAGCTACCGATAGCAGAAGTTTATATCCCTTAGGTGAATTGGGGTAAAAATAAATCCAACGTTCCTTTTTCCCATAGGATTGCTAAGTTATATTTACCTTCTGAAATAAAATGAATCACTGGAAATCTCACTTAACTTTAATCAACATTAAATAACTCTATTGGAGTATTTTAAAAGAAGGTGTAGGTTCAAACAACTTATAAAAGTGAAAAACTTGCAAGTGACAATTACATTTTTTTGATGGAATCACAATGTTCTTATACAATGTTCTTTTCTCATTTTTTTTAACTTCTCTGGCATTTATTGTAAGGAACAAAGCATTTCTGGAATGCTCATTTTAATTTCAAAGCCCAGGCTATTCTATGGGAAACATTTGGTGCATGGAGGATCCGAACAATAGAGGAGGAATGTGCAGTGGGAAGCGTCATGAATCGTGGTACTTAAAATACATTCTGAAGGAATATTTCAGACAATGATACTTATTCTTCACTTTAAACAAAGGTTTTAAACAAAGTAGTTGTTATAATTTGTCTTAATCTGGACAGATATCTTTTAACTCTAAATAAGTTAGACAGACAATATCTTGTTTGCCTTTTGGAGTCTGTGAAAGCCTGTGTACTAAGTCAGGCTTATTATTATTTTTATGTAATCCATGATGAAGACACACGACCCTATTTAGTGGCTTGTGAAGCACATAGAATGGGCATTTATAAGTGTCTTTTTCACATGTAGTATTAGCCCTGAGGGGAGAGGAGTCTCAAGAGCAAGGTAAGGTTAAGTCCAGAGAGAACATCTTTTAACAAGGGTTTCCATAGCCAATTTTTTTTTGTATCCATGTAGGGAACACACTAGAAAATGCACATTAAATGCCAAACAGTATTTGAGTCACTTTATGAATTTTATGGAAGACTTTACCTTATTTAACCTTCATGTAGTTTTATAGGATAATATGATTGCTCTTATTTTCTTTTTTAAAAATATTTTATTTATTTATTTGAGAGGCAGAGTTACAGACAGACAGAGGGAGAGACAGAGAGAAAGGTCTTCCATCCACTGGTTCACTCCCCAAGCGGCTGCAGTGGCATGCAGGTGCAGGGGCCCAAGCTTTTGGGCCATCTTCTGTTGCTTTCCCAGGCCATAGCAGAGAGTTGGATAGGAAGAGGAGCAGCTGGGACACAAACCGGTGCTCATATGGGATGGTGGTGCCACAGGGAGTGGCTTAGCCTACTACACCACAGCACTGGCTCCTGTTCTTATTATCTAAGAGAGGAAAATAGAAGCTTTCCATAAGATATTTCACTGAGTCATGAACACTGGAATAAAGCAAATTTTAGAATAAAAAAGTCTGTTGGATAAGTGAAGGAGAAGGGCAGACAAATGATTTTCATCCATATATTACCTTTGTAACTTATGAATTCTTTTTCAATTCCTAGCTACATTCTGGGTACTGATATCCGTGCACATAATATCTAAAGCTCCATGAACAACCAATGAGCAAAATCTCTATCTGCTGCAGAGCAGGAAGGGTTATGTTTTGTCTGTTGTCAAAGATGTGCTGCATGATTATCATAAGTTTTGACTATGTGATGACATGCAGGAGCCGGTCTTTCCTTCATTTTTAAAGATTTACATATATATATATTTAAAGATTTATTTATATATTTGAAAGGCAGAGTTACAGAGAGGCAGAGGCAGAGAGAGAGAGAGGGAAGGAGGGGGAGAGGAAGAGAGGTCGGTCTTCCATCCGCTAATTGACTCCCCAGATGGTGGCAGTGGCCGCAACTATGACCATTTGAAGCCAGGAGCCAGGAGCTTCTTGAGGGTCTCCCGAGCAGGTACAGGGGCCCAAGGACTTAGACCATTCTCTGCTGCTTTCCCAGGCCATAGCAGAGAGCTGGATTGGAAGTGGAGCAGCCAGGACTTGAACCGGTGCCCACATGGGATGCCAGCGCTGCAGACCATGGGCCTTAACCCGCTTCACCACAGCGCTGGCTCCTACTTATATATATATATTTTTAAAGATCATTTGTTTATTTGAAAGGCAGAGTGACAGAGAGGCAGAGGCAACAGATGATGACTAAAATGCTTAGGTCCCTATTACTCCTGTGGGAGACCCAGATGGAGTGCCAGTCTCCTGGTTTTGGCCTTTTGCAGGCATTTGGGGAGTGAACCAGTATATGAAAGATCTCTCTTTTCTCTTTCCTTCTCTGTCACTCTGCCTTTCAAATAAATAAATAAATACATAAATATTTATAAACATCGTGTGTGTTTATGGTGTACACCATGATGTTATGATACATCTTTACATTATAAGCTAATTAACACATCTGTCACCTCATATACTTGTAATTGTTTGTATCTAGGAATATGTTATTATAAATAAATTTGCAAAAGGTAATATGCTAATTACTAACATTAAGGTAGTTGAAAATATAAGGTTCTTCTCAACTCTCCCTTTAATCAATCCATGTATATAATAAATACTTTTTTAAAAGATTTATTTAATTTTATTTGAAAGAGAGAGTAATAGAGAGGCAAAGACAGAGAGAGAGAGGGGTCTTCCATCTGCTGGTTCACTCCCCAGATGGCCACAATGGCCTGAACTGGGCCCATCGAAAGTCAGGAGCCAAGAGCTTCTTCTGAGTCTCCCACGTGGGTGCAGGGACTCAAGGACTTGGGACATCTTCCACTGCTTTCCAAGGCCATTGCAGAGAGCTGGATTAGATGTGGAGCAGCTGGGACTCAAACCTGTGCCCACATGGGATGTGGGTACTGCAGGTAGCAGCTTTACCTGCTATGCCACAGCATTGGCCCCAATATGATAAATATTTCTTGAATACCTACTTTATGTCTTGTTCTGGATACTGGAGAATAAAATTCATTTCATACTTTCATGGAGTATACATTTTTATTTTGGCAGCATACAATAAACATATAAACAGAACAGAAATTTCAGGCTCCATGAGTGTTTTGAAGAAAAGGCAGAGTGGGGTGAAGGGACAGAGTGGGGTGAAGGGACAGAGTGGGAGACAGCAGAGATGGTGGTGGCCAGGAAAAGGTCTTTTGATAGACCACTTTGAGAGAGACCTGTGTGTTTGAGTGGTGGAATGAAGTATGAGAGAGTATAGGAGATCAGA
This sequence comes from Oryctolagus cuniculus, assembly GCF_964237555.1. NCBI lineage: Eukaryota > Metazoa > Chordata > Mammalia > Lagomorpha > Leporidae > Oryctolagus > Oryctolagus cuniculus. The sequence continues at coordinate 59,632,094 of NC_091446.1, read as the reverse complement.
GAAGGTACAAAAGGCAAGAAACAGGGTCATAGTGAGTATTTGGGGATTCTACCCCAGAGGGAACCATTGTTTTGTATGTTTCAGAGTGCCACTCCCTCCAATATTAATACTCTCTTGTTTCAGTCCAAATAGAGTAAATATTAATTTACTTAATCATAACTTTTGTCTCCCTCTTAATATAGAACATTGGCTACAAATTGATAAAATTTCATTCTATAATTTGATGCTTTCAAAATATATAATTTTCTACTCTCATTTTTGACTGCTTTGTCAAGGTTCTTTGCAGAGTTACAGAGAGAGGGAGAGACAGAGGCAGAGGTCTTCCATCTGCTGGTTTGCTACCCGAATGGCTGTAATGGCTGGGGTTGGGCCAGGCTGCAACCAAGAGCCAGGAGCTTCATCCAGGTCGCCCATGTGTGTTAAGGGGCCCAATCACTTGGGCCATCTGTAACTGCTTTCCCAGGCCTATTAGAAGTGATGTAGATGGGAAGTGGAGCAGCCAGGACTTGAACTGGCACTCCTATGGATGCCAGTATCACAAGTGATGGCTTAACCCTCTGCACCAAATGCTGGCCCCTTTGTCGAGATTCTGCATGATTTTTTTCACATGATGTTCCTGTAATTGAAAACATACATACACAATACAGTCTCCTAAAGCATTCTTCTGTTAACTGAAAAATCAGTCTGCTCGAAAATCAAAGTTGAAATTCATTTATCTATCAAATTGAGGATTTACACCTAGAAACAACCAAGCAGTTACTTAGGTTGGCTGTTCACATGCCCAAGTTTGGTTATAGATTTTACACTTTTCTTACAGGATGAATATATGATTGAATCAGGTATAAAATTTTAGATTTATGTGTGGTTATTAATCATATTGAAAATCAGAGTACCTCACTGAAAATCAAAACACCTGGTAATAGCTAACAGACTTGATTATTGATTAATGAAGTACATTATAATTCCCACACTCATGGGATGTTTCATATATGCAGGGAGAGGCAAACAACAGGGTCATTAGTCACTCTTTCTACAATGGCCCTGAGATGGAAAGATCACTCCTTTTGTGCATGGCATGGCGTTGAAGGTAAAGCCACTGTCTGTGATGCTGGCATCCCATATGGGCATTGGTTTGTGTCTTGGCTATTCCATTTCTGATCCAGATACCTGTTAATGTGCCTGTGAAAGCAGTGGAAGATGACCCAAGTACTTGGCACCTGCAACCCACGTGGAAGGCCCAGAAGAAGCCGTGGTGTTGTGGCCATCTGAAGAGTGACCCAGTGGTTGAAAGATATCTCTCTGTATCTCTGACTTTCAAATAAATAAACAAATATTTATTTTCCTTAAAAGAAAACTCACATCTTAAAAGATTTATTTATTTGAAAGGCAGAGTTACAAAGGGAGGGAGAGATAGAGAGAGAGGGGTCTTTCACCTGTAGTTCACTCCCCAAATGGCCACAATGGCCAGGGCCGGGCCATGCCAACCAGGAGCTTCATCTGGGTCTCCTACATGGGTGCAGGAGTCCATTTACTTGGGCCATCTGCAGCTGCTTTCCCAGGCACATTAGCAGGGAACTGGATCAGAAGTGGAGCTGCCAGGACTCGAACCACTGCCTTTATGGGATGCCAACATTGCAGGCAGCGGCTTTACCCACTATGCCACAGTGCCAGCCTGAACACATGCTTAAGTAATGTGTAGTAAATGTTTTTGTTTCTTTAGTGAAAATTGTGGTTCACTAAAATATCATGTTACCTGGGAACCAGTTGCAGGATGACTTCACAACATGGATGGCATCTTAGCTGATGTAGGCTTCTGTGGTCATCTTTTGAATTCCCACTTCTAAGTGTAAAACTTGGTAAGATTTAAAATCTATGGCTCTCCTTTCCTTCCCGCCTTCCACAAAGAACTTTGTGATGGCCAGTGATGCTACTCTGAGTGTCATGCCTTGACTTTTGGGATATACTAAGAGTACTAGGAATGAATCATATTGCTATGAAAAACTTCCATTTCTACTGGTCTAAGATATCTCAGGATGGTTTTCTCCTCCGTTTGTCTAATGAGTGATTTGCATTTTTCCAATTTTAGGTTACCACACTTGTAAACTGTCCTCAGAATCCTTCCAACAGGAAAAAAGGACGTTCAAAAAGAGCTAGAGTCCTTCTAGCTTCTGTGGAGGAAGCAACTTGGAATTTATTAGACAAGGGAGAGAAGATTGCCCAGGAGGCTACCAATTTAAAGGAAGAGCTTAATGCTGCACTGGAGGAGGTTCGAAATGAAAGTGAGTACTCTAGTTCTGGTCAAATGCAAACTGCATATCCTTAGGGTGTTAGTTACCAAATTAGATTTGTGAGTGTTTTGTTTTTTTGTTGGCTTGAGGTTTATTAGTCTTGCAGAGCTGTGAGGAGCTAGCTGTGGGAGGCAGAGTGGCTCATTAGACAGTTCCAAGTCTCAGTCTTACTCCCAGCTCTTCCTTTTTTTTTAATAAAAACATTGTATTTATTTATTTGAGAGGTAGAGTTACAGACAGTGAGAGGGAGAGACAGAGAGAAAGGTCTTCCTTCTGTTGGTTCACTCCCCAAATGGCCACAACGGCCGAAGATTTCTGGTGTTTCTATACTGTTCCATTGGCCTATCCATCTGTTTCTGTACCAGTACCATGCTGTTTTGATTATAACTGCCCCTGTAGTATGTCCTGAAATCTGGTATTGTGATGCCTCCGGCTTTGTTTTTGTTGTACAAGATTACTTTAGCTATTCGAGGTCTCACATGTCTCCATATGAATTTCAGCATCATTTTTTCCAGATCTGAGAAGAATGTCTTCGGTATTTTGATTGGTATTACATTGAATCTATAAGTTGCTTTTGGGAGAATGGACATTTTGATGATATTGATTCTTCCAATCCATGAGCATGGAAGATTTTTCCATTTTTTGGTATCCTATTTCTTTCTTCATGATTTTGTAATTTTCATCGTAGAGATCTTTAATATCCTTGGTTAAGTTTATTCCAAGGTATTTGATTGTTTTTGTAGCTATTGTGAATGGGATTGATCTTAGAAATTCTTCCTCAGCCTTGGCATTGCCTGTGTATACAAAGGCTGTTGATTTTTATGCATTGATTTTATATCCTGCTAGTTTGCCAAACCCTTCTATAAGAGTTCCAATAGTCTCTTAGTAAGTGAGAAGGTATGGCATGTTATCTTTTGGGTCTGTGTTCCTTTGCTCCTTCACCATATGGTAGTTCATTTATTTTCAATGATGAATGAAGCATAATCTGTTTATTTCTATTACTGATGGACATTTGAATTGTTTCCAATTTTAGGTCTTGATGAGCACTGGTGCTATTGACATATTTGTGTAGTACTTTGATGTATTAACGGAGACATTCCTTTAGGGTTTATATATAGGAATGGACTTCCATAAGCTGTACATATGCTCAGCTTTAGTAGATATTACCCATTTTCCAAAATTGATTTTCTAGTTGTTACTTTCGCTAGTAGCACATGAGTTCTAGTTCCATATTTTTCTCACTTGGCATTAGTAACGAAGAGTCAATGTTTTTAATCCAAGTGTATGTAGCTGTAGTCTATTGTAGTTCTAATTTGTATTTCTTTGATAACATCTTACATGTTCTAGATATGAATATTTTTTAGTTGTAGGGATTATAACTATCTTAATCCTTTATATTCTTGATAGAAGTTCTTAATTTTAATAAATTCTAGTTTATCATTTAAATTTAAAAATTTTAAATCTAAGTACAGATTTAAAAAATTAAAAAAAATTTAAAATCTGAGTATAGACTTTTATGTTGTGTTAAGAAATATAGCACAGGGGCTGGCACTGTGGCATAACGGGTAAAGCCGCTGCCTGCAGTGCTGGCATCCCATCTGGGCGCCAGTTCCAGCTTCCCGGCTGTTCCACTTCTGATCCAGCTCTCTGCTATAGGCAGGGAAAGCGGTAAAAGATGCCCCAAGTCCTTGGGTCCCTGCACGGGTGTGGGAGACTTAGAAGAAGCTCCTGGCTCCTGGCTTTGGATAGGTGCAGCTCCGGGCCGTTGCGACCAAAATGGGAGTGAACCAGTGGATGGAAGACCTCTCTCTTTCTCTCCCTCTCCTCTCTCTGTGTAACTCTGAGTTTCAAATAAATAAATAAAACATAGTACAAAGTCAAGAAGGTATTCTCTTACATCATCATCTAGAGGCCTTATTTTACCTTTAAAATCAACCTGGAAATTAATTTTTATGAATGTTTTGAATTGAAGATTGTGATTCGTTATATGCAAGATGTATAAAAATATGTACGATGTTTTGAATCAGAAATATCATTACTATTAAAATGTTATTTAAATAGATAGACTCAATCTTATCCCAGCAGGTTTTTTTTCTAAAAGCTGGTAAGTTAATCCTGAAGTTTCTAAGGAAACACAAGGCACATAAAACAGCCATATTAAAATAATTTTTATTTCAATACTCAGTATGAGATATAGTACTTAAGACTGCGTAGTATTGGTATAAAGATAGATATATAATCAATGGACTAGAAGAGCGCCCTGAAGTAGATCCACATATATCTGATCAATTGATTTTCAACAGATACCTGAGTAATTAAAAAAAAAGAATAGTTCTTTCAATAAATGATACTGGAACAATTAAACATCCATTTGCGTCATTGTGGTGGCGGGTCAACTGAATTTGCATAACGGAAAAAAAAAGGAACCGTAACATTTAAAATTGTTCCTACATATTTAATATCTAATGATATGTATGTGTGTATCTAAGAGTCAGAAACAGGGGAGAGAGAAAGAGGATACACATGTGCACACAGAACAAATTCCTCCTTGCTGGTTTTCTCCCCAAATGCCTGCAAAGGATAGGACTGGGCTGGGCTGAAAAGGAGACAGAACCTCAATCAGGTCATGCACATGGGTGGCAGGAATGCAATTACTTGAGTCATTACTGCAGCCTCCTAGGGTCTATATTAGCAAGAAGGTGGAGTCAGGGCTGGAGCTCCTGAGTGTTGAACCTAGGTACTCCAATGTGGAATGTAGGCATCTTAACTGCTGGCTAAATAGCCACACCTATTATGATATGTTAAATGGTACTTTAAAACATTTAACTTAAATTGAACAAAAATAAAATTAACAAAATCTTTGTACTGATCTTCAAATTCATGACAACTTTTTCTGCCCTCTCTAGTCTTTTAATTCATCCAACTGTACCTGTTGGTTCTTAAGTTCCCATTTGTTCTTTTTTTAAAAAAATAAATTTATTAAAAAATTTTCTTTATGTAAAGTGAACACATTCCATCTATTTCATATATGCAGTTTTAGGAGCATTAGTGATACTTCCTACCCTCCCTCCCTCCTCCTCTTTTTCTTATTTTTCCTTTTAAGTTTTCCAGTGACATACTTTCAGTTTATTTGAAACACACCAGTCCCCAAAAGACAAATATCCTATGTTTTCCCTGATCTGCGGTAACTAATAGTATACAAAAAGTCTAATGTATATGAGGGAAACTGACATTTCGAGGTTTGATTATTGTTTACAGCCCTTGTCTCTATTTCTGAGGAACAGAGGTCTTTTTTTTGGTTATTATTTCTTGAATTCTTTACTTAGTAGAGGGTTAAATTTACGAGTACTTTTAAGTCAATGTAGAGATGTAGAGGTGCAAAGGAAACTTGATTGAAATTTATTTTAAATGTGGTTTAGTAGACTATGAGATTCCTACAGAGGGCCAGGCTCACTGCTATTCAGGTTTTAGCTTTTGACTTAAGCTATTAACATTTTTAGATGGAATTATAGATTTGAATTGAAACTAATAAAAGGCATTTTCTTGTGCTTTCTTTAGTGCTTTGATGAAAAGAAAAGAAATAGGAAAAATTAATAGAATATTAAATAAATCTTCCCTAGTGTTTGTTCTAATCTCAAATAAAGTATGGCTTTACTATAAGAGAAAGAAAGGAATTGATTAGCCAGTATATTATTGCATATGAATGGGGAGAGATGAAGATTATAAAAGAAAACATATGTAGACTCTTTTCCTATGCCCTTTCCCTATTCAGTGGTGAACACTTTTTGAGTATTTACTGTTTGTTTATTTTGGCTAAATATTTGGTATGTGTATTTGGTACTATAATGGTCCCTGGGAATATAAAAATAAAAAAGATCAAAGATCTACCCTAGATACTCAGAGTCTACGGGGGGAAATAGGTAAAGAGCTGTAAGTGTCCGACAAACAGCATTAAAGTGGAATACTCAAAGAGCTGAGAAAGAACATTTAAAGGAAAAATAAAGTAATGTGTTTTTTTTTGAAGATTTTATTTTATTTATTTTAGAGAGTTACAGACAGAGAGAGGCAGAGACAGAGAAAGGTCTTTCATTCGCTGGTTCACTCCCCAGATGGCCACAAAGGCTGGAGCTGGGCTGATCTGAAGCCAGGAGCTTGTTCTGAGTCTCTCATGCAGGTGCAGAGGCCCAAGCACTTGGGCCATCTTCTATTGCTTTACCAGGCCATAGCAGAGAGCTGGATCTGAAGAGGAGCAACCAGGACTAGAACTGGTGCGGATGCTGGTGCCTCAGGCGGAGGCTTAGCCCATTATGCCACAGTGCCAGCCCCTAAATAGTGTGTTTCTTAAGTTCTTTTATTTCCTTTGTTAAGTGGGGGGAGAAGATGAATCTCTCCCATATGAGTACAGATAAATATGTATATAGTTGCTAGAAATAAGTGGTAAGTGCTTAGTTTGTCTTTTCCTGGACACTTAAGTTTGTGTTTTTATTTTATTTTTTTCTCAAAGAAACCTTTTGTTTAAGGAATACAAACTTCATGTATTTGAGAAGTAGAATTATAGGAACATAGTGATTTTTTCCACTGTACCTGCCTTCCCACCCCTCTTGCTCCTTTCTCTCCTATTCCTAGAATATTCCTAAAATATTCCTTATTTTTTACTAAGATCTATTTTCAATTAGCTTTAAACACAGAAGATTGACTCTATGCTAAGTAAAGAGCTCAACAAATTATATGAAAAAAAAAACTGTTCAACTGTTGAGACAAGGGCTGTTCAAAGTCATTGCATCTTTAAATTGATTTCACTTCTTTTTTTAAGCATTTCTTTTTTTTGAGGTTTTAATTAACTTTAAAGAAGAAAACAGGAATGATGCATCTTTTACGAGCACTTAGACATAACTATAACTTATGAGACATAAGAATATCCCCCACTTAATACACTAAAACGAAGTAAATCTTTGAGAACAAGTTTTACTATAAACTCTTATAATGCAATTTTTTGAGGACAGAGGTTCTACATGGGAAGTTAGTGCATAGTGACTCCTGTTGTTAATTTAACAATTAATACTGTTATATATGACATCAGTGATCATCTGAGGCTCTTGAAATGAGCTGCCTAGGCTATGGAAGCCTTTGAATCTGCTAATTCCATCAGTATTTAGACAAGGCCATAGGCAAAGTAGAAGTTCTCTCCTCTTTTCAGAGGAAGGTAACATCCTTTTTTGATGATCACTGCTTTCCACTGGGGTCTCACTCACAGAGATTCTTCATGTAGGACCCTTTTTGCTTCAGTGTCTTGGCTTTCCAGGCCTGAAATGCTCTCATGGGCTTTTTTTTAAAATTTATTTGACAGGTAGAGTTATAGATAGTGTGAGAGAGAGATAGAGAGAAAGGTCTTCCTTCCATTGATTCACTCCCCAGAGTGCTGCACTGATCTGAAGCCAGGAGCCAGGTGCCTCCTCCCAGTCTCCCATGTGGGTGCAGGGGCCCAAGAACCTGTGCCATCCTCCACTGCCCTCCTGGGCCACAGCAGGGAGCTGGATTGGAAGAGGAGCAACCAGGACCAGAACCCGGTGCCCACATAGGATGCTGGTGCCACAGGTGAAGGATTAACCAAGTGAGCCATGGCGCTGGCCCCTCTCAGGGGCTTTTCAGCTAGACCAGGATAAGGGCTGATTCTGAGGTCAGAGTGCTACTTAAAGCGATTGTCATTCTATGAGTCTGTATGAACTGCTTCCCATGTTGGAGCATTCACTGCTTTTTAATTCTATTATTATTACCAAACACTTAATCCTATCTGTATGATCACTAGCACTTAGTCCTATTCATTTGATCACTTTAACACTTAAAATGCTATTTTTACCACCCAACTTAAGGATATTTGGAGTCCCATGGCAAGTTTTTAAACTGTACCCTTAGAAGTAAGTCCATAGGAATATATGTATAACTATACAGATTTACAGTTCCAAACTTCATACATTTCATAATTCCAACTTTAGGAACATGATGATCCTTCCCACTGTGCCCACCCTCCCATCCACACTCCCACTCCCCTTCCTCCTCCCTCTCTTAATCCCACTCTTATTTTTTACTAAGATTTCCTTCCTTCCTTCCTTTTCTTCCTTCCTTCCTTCCTTCCTTCCTTCCTTCCTTCCTTCCTTCCTGCCTTCCTGCCTTCCTGCCTTCCTGCCTTTCTGCCTTCCTGCCTTCCTGCCTTTCTTTTATTTATTCCTTTCTTTCTTTCACTCTCTTTCTTTCTTTCAAGATTTTATTATTTATTTGAGAGGTAGATTTATAGACACAGAGAGGGAGATATAGAGAGGAAGGTCCCCCACCCACTGGTTCACTCTCCAAATGGCCACAACCAGAGCTAATCTGATCCAAAGCCAGGAGCCAGCAACCTCCCGTGGTCTCCCATGTGGGTGCAAGGAGCAAGCACTTGGGCTATCCTCCACTGCTTTCTCAGGCCACATCAGAGAGCTGGATGGGAGGAGGAGCAATTGAGACCCAAACTGTGGTACATATGGGATGCTGGCTCTGCAGACAGAAGCTTAACCCACTATGCCACAGCACTGGCCCCAAGATTTATTTTCAATGAAATTTATACACATATGATTAATTCTGTTAAGAGTTCAACAAATAGTATGAAAAGAAAAAAAAAAAAACTGTTCCTCAACAGTCAAGACAAGGCCTATCATTGCTTCTCATAGTGTCAATTTCAGTCCTACAGACTGCCTTTTAGGTGCTCTATTAGTTATCACAGGTCAGGGAGAACATATGGTATTTGTTCCTTTGGGATTGGCTTATTTCACTAAGTATGATGTTTTCCAGTTTCATCCATTTTGTTGCAATTAACCAGATTTTTTTTTTTTTTTTACTGCTGTGTGTTATTCCATGGTGTACATATCCCATAATTTTTTATTCAGTCTTCAGTTGATGGGCACACAGCTGCAATGTTTTCATAGTCCTGGCACACAAGGCTCCCACAGTCACCCAGCCCCTTGTCAGTTTTCCCCACCAGACTCACGTGTCTCCATTTGGCTGGTTGCTGGGTGCATGGACAAGAGCTGGTGCAACCATTATGTATGTCCAAAATGGCGCCCACTGTCTATCGGCTTGTTAAAGGATGCTGGTTGCAGGGTGGTCCATGAGAGAGAAACAAACCTCCCCTTTTTTTCTCCTCTAGTTTGGCAGGTACACTGTCCCCTACAGGGCTCCAAGCTGGACCTTCTAAGCTCTTCCCACAGCTTTATCTCCAGTGGCTTGGGCTACTGCAGATTGGTCTCATCTCACTCCAGAGCTGGTGCTGAGGTTCTTGGCTGCTTGGGTCCTGAGTTCTGCATGTCCCCACCCTCCACATAGGTCCACAGTGTCCTTCTAATTTGTGTGGAATTTCCTTTGCCATTTTCTCCTTAATTATTCTCTGAGACTGCACTCTCTCCACTTTTTAAAAAGTATCTTCTCCTAGACTATAGCAGTAAGCTCCCTCTCTATTCTGCCATCTTAATCCAATCTCATTTTTGTTTTAAAAAAATTAAATACTTACTGAAATCTTTTTGTGGACCAGTCTGTTCTATGTGTTGAGCTCATAGAAGAGAACTTGACAGACAAGGCATATTCTTACTGAGCTAATATTTTAGTGAGAAGACAGGCAGTAAACAAGTAAGGAGACTTGCTTTTAATTATTAAGGAATATAGGTTCTCCTTGGAACATTTAAATAATGTAAGTATAAAATGATCTCATGAAATTATTAATAATAGCACGTTTTGGACTCCTAATAAAAATAAATATGAAAGCACAGATTGTTTAATGTGTAAGGAGATAATTAATTTGAGGTTTAAAGAATATTCAGGAAAAGATTAATGTTCAACTCCTATATGCTTTTCAGACAAGCCAGAATGCCTACAAAGGTGGAGCACATCACTAATTAAACCACTGTGTTCTTTGGTGTGTAATACCTGGAGCTGGAATGTACAATCTAATGTCAGTAGTCTTGGCAGTTCTTCATACCAGAACCAGCTATTGTAATATTGTAATAACAGATATTACAACATTTTTGTGTAAATCAGGTGGGAGAAGACTTGCAAATTGTTGGAAGCCTGCCACTGCTAAAATACTTTCTATCTATTTTTATCTGTGGGCCTCCACAATGGCCATCCAGAGCCAGTTGGAAGACTAGGAAGATTAATGAGCTTTTCAATCCATCAGGGACCCTCTAACTATAGCTCTCCTTCCCAGATAAGGAGTTGTGGTATTTTATACTAAAAACAAAATTGCTATCCTATCTAGACTAATGCCTCCCAACAATGTGTTTGTAAAGCTTAGGCCTATGGCAGCTGACAACTTGCTTTAGTTTGTGCAGCTCATGAGTATTTCTGGCAGGGTAGGTGATTTGTCGACTATCTTTTTCCCTGATGAGAAGTAAAGCTTTGTGTTAAAAGCACACATGTTCTTCCTGTACATAACACTGCATGTAACTGCGAATATTTTCTATATATCACTCTTTCTATATTTCTGTAGTTTTTTCTCTCTCTGATTTGCAAAACCCTAGGTTTAGAGTCTTCTTTCGCTCATGACAAATTGGGAATCAAGACCTATGTTCATTTATACTAGTCAGAGAAAATGATTACTTCTTGAATGATTATTCCTAGAAAATGGTATCTTGGAAGTATTATTAATCTTACTGTCAGTATACTTGGGTGCTTGCTTAAGCAGTGAATATTATTATAGAATTTCTATTATTGAATATTGAACCTTTAAAATTTAACCTATTGCCTCTCCAATTATTCAATGCACTTTTTTGGGTACAAGAAATAAATTGTGTATAATCTAGGGAACTAGAGATTTTTTTTTTAAACTAATGTCTTTGGGTAACCTGTATTTTAAGAACTTATGAAACTCAGCTGTATTAAGTATCTATTTATAAAAAATAGCAGTTTCATTTTAATTAGCCTGCCATAAGTAGTGGGTCAGCTTCATCCACTCTGCTCAAAAACATTGTAGTTAGTACTTAGATAAAATGCTTGGTATTTACTGTCAGTTACTCACAGCCTATATATGGTTTCAAAGGCAACAGCTGCTGCCCTCATTATTGCCTTCTATTGCTATGTTGATGTGTGCATTTGACTGTTATTATATCCCAAGAGTGTTCCTAGATAAGTATTAATACAATACAAACGTCTTTTCAACTAAGTACACTGTGCTTCAGGAGATGCAGTTCATTTTTCATTTGAAGGAAAATGAACTCTTGTTCTGAAACATTTTAACATGTGTTCACAGTGTCCTGTAGCTGGCAGATTGTTTATGGAAACACTTCCATTGAAGACTGATGAGCTAATTAGCTGCATTGCTTGTAAACTACTAATTGTTGGAAAACATTCAACATGGTATTCCTTAGTGTTCAGTTGAAAAATCTAGAGCAGGCTTTTCTTTCTTTAATTTGAAATTTTTCATTTATATAAGGTGAACAAATTTCAGGTATTGAATATATACAAATTTAAGAGCATAATATTTCCCACCCTATTCTCCTTCCCGCCCACATTCCCACCCTTCCTTGTCCTTCCTTATTTTTTCTTTTAATTTTTACAATGACCTACATTGTTTATTTTATAATGACAAGCTAAACCCTCCACCAAATAAATAATTCAACAAGTAGTAAGAAGAAAAACTCTGTTCCTCAAGAGTCTAGACAAAGGCAATAAACAATAATCAAATCTCAAAATGTCAGTTTTGTTCATATATATTACATTTTGGGGGCTTTGTATATTAATTACCATGAATCAGGGAAAACATGATATTTGTCTTTTTGGGAATAGGTTATTATACTAAGCATATGGTCTCCAGTTGCATCCATTTTGTTGCAAAAGATGGATTTCAACATTTTATATGTCTGAGCAGATATACCACATTTTCTTTATCCAGTCATCAGTTGATGGGCATCTGGGTTGATTCTGTATCTTAGCTATTGTGAATTGAGCTGCAATTAACAGGGAAGTACAGATAACTCTTTCATATGCTGATTTCATTGCATTTGGGTCAGTTCCCAGGAGTGGGATCGCTGGGTCATATGGTAGGTAGTCTATTTTCAGATTTCTGAGGAATCTCCATACTGTCTTCCATAATGGTTGTCTGAGTTTACATTCCCACCAACAGTGGATTAGGGTACCTTTTTTTCTGCAGCCTCACCAGCATTTACTGTTTCTTCATTTTTGGATGATAGCTATTCTAACTAAGGTGAGGTAAAACCTCTTTGTTTTTTTAATTTGTATTTCCCTGATGACTAGTCATCTTGAGCATTTTTTCAAGTGTCTGTTGGCCATTTATTTGAATTCCAGCCTTTGAAAAATGTCTGTTCATATCCTTCAGCAGGATTTTCTTTACTGCATTTGATTTTCTCAGGGAAATTTTCAGCATTGACCATTGTGACATATGTGGGCGATTGGGAAGAACTTAATGTGTGTGTGTGTGCAGCCATTACAATTTTAGTAACTTGATATGCTAGACCTATGACTTATAGACAGGTTTGCTTGAAAAATAACAGTAATGCCAATTTTGAAAGTGTGAGAAATTCTGTATGCCATCTACCATTTACTTTGATGTATAATTCAAAGCCAGGAGCAAAGATTTAATGCATGTTAACAGATTGATTTGTAAGTGATGAGTCTTAGAAACTAAAATGTGGCCTGAAATCTCAGCTGGTAAGGAGTCTGAAATTAAAGGTGTGATTCATGTATTAGTCATGGTTTTGCTCTCCTTGAGGGCTAGAGAGATGATACCACTCTGTAGCCATTTCATAAATGTGTGCAGAGGTAAATATAATCCTGTAAATATAATCCTGATGAGTGATTGAGTTTATGCTTACACAGGATGGGTCTGAATATTATTGTTGTGGTGCACGTTCTAAGAGTTAGAGTGCTTTAAGCTCTTAGCAATTTCTCAGGGTAAGTTCAATAGAAATCTCAAGAATTTCTATCCCTTTCTATTTTTTCTCATTTATTTCTTCAGTTTCAGAGGAAATGGTAGTGCTTTTCATTCCTTTTTTCCCCACAAAAATATTTATTTGAAAGGCAGTGTTACAGAGAGGGGGAGAGACAGAGGTCTTCCACTTGCTGGTTCACTCTCCAAATGGCTGCAATGGTTGGGTCTGGGCTAGGTTGAAGCCAGGAGCCAGGAACTCCTGCCAGGTCTCCCACATAGGTGGCAGGGACCTAAGTACCAGGCCATCTTTCACTGCTTTCTCAGGAGAATTAGCAAAGAGCTTTATGGGAAGTGAATAGCCTGGATTTGAACTGGCACTCATATTGGATGCTGGCAATTGTAGGTGGTAGCTCAACCTACTGTACCACAACATTGGGCCTCCTTTAAAATTAATCTTTCTAAACATTACCTGGGTCCTAGTTCTTCTCTTCTCATTTCTTGAGAAACTTTTTCTGCAACTATTGTTTCTATCTCTTGGGTGTTGCCAATTCTGTCCTCATAGATAGTAGCTTGCCTCTACCTGATGACTGGCAAGTGTTTAATTGAAATTCCATTTTCTCGTAGTGTACTCTCAAACTCATAATCTTATTTTATCTCATTTATTTCACTGCTTTGCTCTTTTATTGTTTAATCCAACTACTTGTGCATGCTATTAACTGTCTTCAACTCCTGTGCTGTATTTTGCATTTATTTACTTACCTTGAAACCTTCCTCTATTCTCTTTTTGGATATTATACACTAAATTCTCCTACTGCCTCTCCACATCTTCATTTTATTTCCTTGTTACTTTTTCATTTTGTTTTCTTTTTTTTTAAATTTTATTTTCAGTTTTTAATTGACACTCAATAATTGTACATGTGGCCTTCATTGTGGTGTAGCAGGTAAAACTGCTGTCTGCAATGCTGGCATCCCATTTGGGTGCCAGTTTATGTCCTGGTTGCTGTACTTCCCATGCAGCTCCCTGCTAATGTGCCTGGGAAAGCAGAACACAGCCCAAGTACTTGGGCCTCTGTACCCACATGGTAGACCTGGATAAATTTCCTGGCTTCTGCCTGGCCCAGCCTCAGTTATTTGGCCATTTGGGGAGTGAAACAGCAGATGGAATACAGATCTCTCTCTCTCTCTCTCTCTCTCTCTCTCTCTCTGTGTTATTCAAATAAATAATCTTTTAAAAATAATTGCATACATTAATGGGGTATAATCTAATAATTCAGAACATATAATTTATATTTCCTTACCAGTTCTTTATGTTTGGAGCCTTTGAACTCTTCTCTTCTTTGTAAAATATATAACATTAGTGGGCATTTGATACAGTGGTTTTGTCAATGCTTGGGATATCCAGAGTGCTTCGGTTTGAGTCTTGGCTCATTTCTGACCCAGCTTCCTGCTACTGCACACCCTGGGAAATAGCAGTTGTTGGGTCCCTGCCACTGGGAGACCTGGCTGGAACTCTGGGTTCCTGGATTTGGCATGGACTAACTCTGGCTGTTGTGGGCATTTGGGGAGTGATTCAGTAAATGGAAGATAGATAGATAGATAGATCTCTCTCTCTCCCTTTCTCCCTCCACCCCCTCATTTCTTTCTACCTTTCAAATAAATAAAAATAAGTAAAAATTTAAAAATTAATAAATTTTTGTGAAATGTACTCTACTCTGCTTAGAACATTATAGCTTATTTCTTCTATCTATTTGGATACTCATTATTCAGTCTCCCTCTATACCTCTGTCTGTCTTTCCAAGCTTTTAGTATTCACTGTTCTATTCTCTTTTTCTTTGAGATCAGCTTTTTTTTTTTTTTTTGACAGGCAGAGTGGACAGTGAGAGAGAGAGACAGAGAGAAAGGTCTTCCTTTGCCGTTGGTTCACCCTCCAATGGCCGCCGCGGCCGGCGCGCTGCGGCCGGCACACCGTGCTGATCCGATGGCAGGAGCCAGGAGCCAGGTGCTTTTCCTGGTCTCCCACGGGGTGCAGGGCCCAAGCACCTGGGCCATCCTCCACTGCACTCCCTGGCCACAGCAGAGGGCTGGCCTGGAAGAGGGGCAACCGGGACAGAATCTGGCGTCCCGACCGGGACTAGAACCTGGTGTGCCGGCGCTGCTAGGCGGAGGGTTAGCCTAGTGAGCCGCGGCGCCGGCCAAGATCAGCTTTTTATGCTTTAATATATGAGTGAGAATACTAGATTTGAAATATGCCCCATCAGTCACTGAATGGCGAGATAAGGATGTCGGGACATCCTGAGGAGATTTTTGAGTCAAATAGTAACAGGATTAAATTTGTGCTTTAGGAAGACTCATCTTGCATAATTAAAGTTTGTGAGGTTATCTCTCCATAGCACCTCTCTAATATAAATTATGACAATAACCACAGTAGTATTTGATAGTATTTATGTGTATTAATGATATGATGCACTTAAGCATTGAACACAGTGGTAGACACAGGTGTTAATCCTCACCATATACCTGTGAAGGAGCTATCATTATCTCTATTCTGTAGCTGAGAAAATTTAAGTCTATAAAGAGAAGATGACATGCTTCGGATCACCCAATTAGTTCTTAGCAGAGTTGAGACTGCCTTTCCTAATGATGTTCTAAAGAAATATTTGATCATTGATCATTGTACATCGATGTTTCTCTTTGTTTTACTGTAATTTAATATATGTTAGTCTGATTTCTATAAGAATCTTTGAAATTGCTTGAGAGTAATGGTTTAGTACAACCTCTGTGTCCAATGGAAAGTGAGTGTTCTTACAAATAATAATAACTCTTCTGTGAGAAAAAGTAGTTAAATAAATTTGTAAAACTCAGTTATAGTTATTAAGCATGTGTTTTTCACTACCAGACTTCTCAGACAGTGCTTTTTAAACTGGCACGTTGCATCACAAATCTCCAAGAGGGGATTATAAGACTATAGTCTGTATTCCTGAGAAGCAGAACCTGAAATAAGGGCTCTTATGGAAGTCATTTATAGAACCTATAAAATTAGAAACTATTATACTTAAATGTGGATGGATCTGTAACAACTAAGGAATTTTTGAATTTGTAGATTCTATTCTTGAATGTTTATTTTTATGTGTCCTAGTACTTTATAAATATTTACATCTTGCTTTTCTTTGCTTTTTGACACTAGAGACTCTCCATGAGGTTTGCTATTTTATCTTCCTTACCAAATATTCACATTTTGCCCTGATAATCCAAAAGAATGAATTAGCAGCCTTTATTTTACTTTCTTCCTTCACACTTTCCTTCCTACATTCCAAAATTTTTGATTGCTCCTTTTTTTTTTTTTTGCCCAATATTTTTGACCTCTTCTTTCTTCTTAGCTTTATAGCATTTACTGAGTTTGGTAAATATGAATTTCAGTCATCACTTATTTTGAATTGAGAAATCACTATTGATAATATGCCATCTGGCTATGCATAGTTGAACACCTAACTTGGTGTGGCTGGTAGCAGGAAGTTCGTGATGGACTGAGACAGGAATGTTCACAGTTATGAAATTGTTGTGGAAGTTTCATTGGGATAGCTTTGATTTTGATGTGATAAATCTTCACATAAGAAGATATAAAATATTAATACTGCAGTGAGAATGCTTTGCCTTCTAAGAACTCTGCATTTATTGAGTGCTTTTCTTTGGAGACTAAAGACTTTGATCCATTTTTCCTTATTGTGTCTCCACAGTCTTTGTGTTTGTATAAGCAGATTGACACAGGAAAATTATGTGCTTGCCTTAGGATTTCATAGGAAGGTAGTAAAAAAAGCTAGATAAGCTGGCCGTTGAATCCTGCAATATGGTTTTCATTATTTGGCTTTGGAAAGAGAATAAAATTCATAATTCCTTTTGGTATTACAATGGGAGCATTGTTTAGAGCTGGCTGAACTTTCTTCATGGAACCATTTAAGGCATATGGAAAATTCCTAGAATACTAGAATAATTAACTATATGAACACTGAAGCCAAAAGAATGCTAGGTCAAATCTTATTCTTTTAAAAGTAAGGCAGACATTATGTTGTCTAGGAGTTTTAGGCAAGTCCATATTCACATTTAGAATAAGGCATGAAAATAAAGAATTTATGAAAAAGAATTGCCATCTTAGGGCCACTTTTGTGTATATCAAACTTGAAAACCTTGTTTGAGGTTTTGGGTGTAATACTTTTACAGGTTATGAATGTGTATTTGTTTACTTATTTTAGATAAGGGATGAGCAAATATTTTATGTAAAAGGCCACTTAGTAAATATTTTAGGCTTTGTAGGCCATGTACCATTGCAGCTACTCATCTCTGTCATTGCAGTATGAAAGCAGTCATAGTAGCACATTGGCAATGAACAAACAAAAAAAGATTGTGTTCCAGTAAACCTTAATGCATAGTGAACTTTGAATTTCATATAGTTTTCACATATCATAGAACATTCTTCTTTTGATTTTCCTGCTAACCATTTAAAAAATATACAGACTATTCTTTGCCTGTGGGTTATACATAAACAGGTCAGGCCAGATTTGTCCCGTTTTCCATAGTTTGATTCCATCTTAGGTTAAAGAACTAAGAATCCAAGGAATCCCAAAAATGTTTGATCTGTTACTTTTTAAGAATCTTAAGTTTTATCAGAGTAAATGAATAATTAGTGGGAAAATACAAAGAAAAGGCAGTTAAATCTATTTTTTTGACAGGCAGAGTTAGACAGTGAGAGAGAGAGACAGAGAGAAAGGTCTTCCTTTTGTTGGTTCACCCCCCAAATGGCTGCCACGGCTGGCGCGCTGTGCCGATCCGAAGCCAAGAGCCAGGTGCTTCCTCCTGGTCTCCCATGTGGGTGCAGGGCCCAAGCACTTGGGCCATCCTCCACTGCCTTCCCGGGCCACAGCAGAGAGCTGGACTGGAAGAGGAACAAGCGGGACAGAACTAGTGCCCCATCTGGGACTAGAACCCGGGGTGTCAGTGCCACAGGCGGAGGATTAGCCTAGTGAGCTGTGGTGCCGGCCAATCTATCATTAATTTTCATATAAAAGAGAACTTATTTTTATAGCTCAAATTTTGTATTTGCACTACATAATAGGCTTTCTATTGATTAGGAAGCTGCCTGCTGCTCAAGGTTTTGTTACAGTATTGTAAACTATAATATTCTAACGGCACTGTGTACTTCTACCTTTTTGATGATCTTTGTTTTTCAGGATTTATTTATTTATTTGAAAGTCAGAGAGTTGCAGAGAGGGAGAGATAGAGATCTTCCAGTCCCTGGTTCACTTCCCAGATGACTGCAATGGCCAGGGCTGGGCAGGCTGAAGCCAAGAGCTTTAGCTGGGTCTCCAAAATGGGTGGCAGGGGCCGAAACAGTTGGGCCATCCTCTACTCCTTTCCCCGGGCCATTAGTAGGGAGCTAGATTGGAAGTAGAGCAGCCGGGACATGAATGGGTGCCCATATGGGATGCTAGAGTTGCAGCAGGTGGCTCTACCCACTATACCCCCTTTTGATGATCTTGATATTCCATCCCCATGCAAAGAAGTTAATTGGACTCTAAATACTACTTTTCTACTACTTCATTATAATAATTATTCACAGTGCACAAAGCAGTAATTATAGTGACAATTTCCAATGCATAAAAGTACGCATCTATTCTCTTTATACAGGTAAGTTTTTAGTCTCTAGAATTTACAAAAAAAAATTTGTGTTTAATTTTCATTTTGTTTGAAAGGGAGAGACAGAGAGAGAGACATAGAAACAGGTAGACAGAAATCTTCCATCCGCTGGTTCACTCCTCAGTATGTTCAATAGCGAGGGCTCAGCTAGGCTGAAGCCAGGAGCTCAAAACTCCATCTAGCTCTCCCATGTGGGTGGCAGTGACCCAAGTACTTAAGCCATCACCTGCTGCCTCCCAGAGTGCACATTAATAGGAAGCTTCTGGATCAGAAGCAGAAGGGGTACTTGAACTCAGGTACTTTGATATGGGATGCAGTTGACCAAGTGGCATCTTAACTACTGTGCCACATCACCTGCTCCTGCCCATTTTTAAACAATGAAAAATAAACATTATAAAGGGCCCTACTAAAACTTTCATACATATTTAATTATGCTTAAAATTTAGATTACATTTATGACTGAAAATCTTTTTGTGCTCTTATTGGTCATTTGTATTTCTTCTTTGGAGAGATATTTGTTTGAAACTTGGGTTGTCTTTTTAATTATTATTTTGAGCTTAATAATTTTTAAGTGGGTAAAGCCCCTTATTTGGATGTTTGATTTAGAAATATTTTCTCCCAGGACTAGTGATGTGACACAATGGGTAAAACTGCTGCCTGCAGTGCTGGTATCCCATGGGGGCAGCAGTTCAAGTCCCAGCTGCTGCACTTCCAGTCCAGGTCCCTGCTGATGTGCTTGAGAAAGCATTGGAAGGTGGCTGAAGTCCTTGGGTCCTGCACTCTTGTGGGAGACCCGGATGAAGCTCCTGGCTTTGCCTGGCCCAGCCCTGGCCATTGTGGCCACTTGTAGAGTGAACCAGCAGATGGAATCTCTCTCTCTCATTCTCTCTGTTTGTTTCTCCCTCTCTTTCTGTAAGCTTTGTGTGAACCAAGGCGAAAAATGTCATGTTATTTCTACATAATGGACACCTATGTTGAGGCAACTTTAAGGGCAACTTTAACCTTATTGATAAACAACCATACTTCTCTGAATAAGGTGGTGTTTCACAGGGCAAATTTGTTAGACATTTGTTGTTTTGATCACGGCTGTGGGACTTGAATTTCTAACATGGTGAAGCCTAAATTCTATTTTATTATTTAATACCCTTATAAGTCACATTTTGTTAAATGATTATAAGTGAGAATTGCTTATCTTATTTTAAAATGATTGTGTAGTCCTTCAACACAGTTTCTATTTTTAACTTTTTCTCATAGAAATTTTTAATTATGTAAAATATTATAAAAGTATTTATCAACTTGCATGTGGATGATTATTATATACTTGTATTTTTTTTGGGTGCTGTGGAATTATGTCTCTTTATACTTTAAAGGAGGTATATCTGCAGATGCTGACATTTAAAACCAAACAGAAGAAACTTCTCATCGAAGTGGATTTTTTTCCCATTAGGAGTTACCTGACAGAGACCATGTTTTAGTCATTGTTGTATACCCTATAGTGGTTTGCACATTGTAGTGTTCAAACATGAGTGAATGAGGTCTTTGTAAGGTTTAGGGAATTGTTTCTTAGAAAAAGTAGTTTTGTCACTCAGTTTACAGAACTAGAATGAGGATAGTCAAGAGCTATAAAAAATCAAAAATCAAAATATATCCCAACTCAATATAATATAATGGATATATTTCAATGGCTTTTCGCTCATATTTAGTGTGAAAAGGAAATGTTGGGAAAAATAATGGACAATTAAGTTTAGTCTGATGTTCTAATTATAAGGCTTATTTTTTACTCTCAAAAGAATAAATTAACAACAGTAATAATAATATAGAAATGTTTATTTATGGGTGGCCCATTAGTCAATAGCTTGTTAAGAGAGAAATTCAATAGACAGAAATTATGAGCAGATTTTCAGGGCATAGTTTATGCATTTAAGTTATAAGTTTCTTATCTTTTAAAAAAGATTTATTTATTTATCTGAAGGTGAAGTTATAGAGAGGAAAAGACAGACAGAAAGGTCTTCTATCTGCTGGTTCACTCCCCAGATGGTCTCAATGGTTGCAGGTGGGATGATTTGCAGCCAGGAGCTGCTTCTGGGTCTCCCACGTGTGTGCAGGAGCCCAAACACTTGGGCCATCTTCTACTGCTTTCCAAGGCCATAGCAGAGAGCTGGATCCAAAGAGGAGCAGCCAGGACTCGAACTGATGCTCATATGGGATGTACCACACCACAGCACTGGCCCCTCTACTACCCCTCTACTACCATTTTATTGTTTATTTTACAGTATGGATTGCTTTTTGTTCCATTTTGCTGTAAATAATTTGAAGTATATGCTACTCATTTTGTGTTTATTTTTTATATATTTGTTTGAGAGTGGAGAGACAGATAGATACAGACAGAGAGCTCCCATCATTGGTTCAGTCCCCAAATGACTGCAGTAACCCCTAACTAGGGAAGAGGATGGGAGCTGGGAACCCAATTGGCATTTCCTATGTGGGTAGCAGGGACTCAGTAACTTGAGCTGTAATTGCTGCCTCCCAGGGTGTGTATTAGTTTAAAGCTGGAGTCAGCAACCAGAGCTGGGCATTGAACTCAGGTACTCTTTGTAAGATGAGTGTCCTAATTGACATTTAAAAATCCATTTATTTATTTGAAAGGCAGAGCTACAGAGCTCTTTTATTTGAAAGGAGAGCCAGGGAGAGAGGTCTTCCATCTGCTGGACACTCCCCAAATGACCGCTACGACTGGGGCTGGGCCAGGCTGAAGCCAGGAACCAGGAGCTTCTTCCGGGTCTCCCACATGGGTTCAGGGACCAAGCAATTGGGTCATCTTCTGCTGCTTTCCCAGGCTGTTCCAGAGAGCTGGATCAGGAGTGGAGCAGCCAGGACTCGAATCTATGCCCATGTGGGATGCTAGCACTGCTGGCGGTGGTTTTACCTGCTACACCACAGTGCCAGCCCTCTGCTTGGGATCTTAACCACCAGGCTAAACGCTTGCCACTGTGATTTTGAAGTTAGGAAATAATTATGTGAACATATTATTTCAAATTTATAGTCAAGTTTAAATATGATATTAAAGTACTTGATCAGTCCTTTGACAATAAATTCATTTTTTTTTTTTTTTTTAGAACTTATGAAGGGTTCTTTAGCTCTATTTTAAAAGTTCCCTTAATATTAAGTACATAGTTATAGGTATACAAGTAATTCACACATTAAAATATACCAATGAAAAGTGTTTATATTATCATTTCCATTTGTTAGAAACCACTACATTCCTCTTTTAGTTATTTTGAAATGTATAATTAATTGTTGTAGACTCTAGTTACCTTATTGTCCTATGTAATATCAGCACTTCTTTCCCTTCTCTTTTGGTACCCTCTCACTATCCCAGATTCCCTTTATCATTCCTAGCCTCACTGACCTCCATTTGACTCTGCTTCTATGTGGTCAACTTTTTAGCTTTCATAAATGAATGAGAACATGAGATATTTGTTTTTCTGTATTTGGCTTATTACACTTAACTTAATGTCCTCTAGTTCCATACATTTACTGCAAATGATAGAATATGGCCCAGAAATATTTCATAATATATCTACATCATATTACTTATCCATTCATCCATTGATGGACATTTTAGTTGATTCTATATAATGTTTCTTGTGAATAGTGCTATAACAAAATGAGCATGCAGGTATCTCTCTCTTGGAAATACACCCAATATTGGGAATGCTGGCTCATATTGTAGTTCTATTTTCAATGCTGTTTTCCATAATGACTATACTTATTTATATCCCACTAACAGTGTATAAGTTCTCCTTTCTCTACAGCCTCATCAGCATTTGTTATGTCTTCTGTTTTTGATAATAGACATTCTCACTGGGATGAGATATGTCATTGCAGTTTTTTGTTATTTATTTTTAAAAATTGTGATTCATGTGCAATACTTTTACACCTTTATGGGGCATAGGGTGTTTTAATACATACATGTTATAAACTGATTAAATCAAAAATCAGCATTTCTCCTTCCCTGCTCTTTCTCCATGTTTGGTGTCTACCAGCTCCTCGTTTTCACTTGTTTATATATTATACATTTTGAGATCAGTAGTTGCCACATTGTGCTGAGGAACACTAGAACCTATTACTTCTACTTAGCTACGCTTTAGTGCCCTTTATTTAACATTCCTCTAAACTCCCTCTGCCACTGTTACCAGTCTCTAGTAATCACTGTTCCAATTTCATATCAAGTTTTTTTTTACCTTCCATATATGAAAAAGAACTTGTGATATTTGTCTTTTTGTGTCTGGGTTATTTCACTTAACATAGTGACCTGCAGGCCCATCCTTTTGTTGCAGGTGTCAGGATTTCATTCTTTTTAATAGATGGATAATGCTATATTTTATATATATATGTCATATTTACTTGATCCATTAATCCATCAGTGGGCACCTAGGTTGAGTCCATATCTTGGTTATAGTGAATAGTGCTACAGTGAACTTGGGAGTAAAGATACCTGTTATGTGCTGATTTCTTTTCCTTTGGACAAATACTCAAAAGTGGGATAACTGGGTATAAGGTAGAACTAATTTTAGGTTTTTTTGGAAATCTCCATGTCTTTATCAATAATGGCTCTACTAATTTGCATTCCTGCAAACAGTGTATAAGGATTTCCTTTTTCCCCACTTTCTCACTAGTATTTGTTTTGTATGTGTGTGTGTTTTTGAAAGTAGCCATGCTAACTGGAGTGAGATGATAGCTCATTGTAGTTTTGATTAACCTTTCACTGATGGCTAGTGATTTTGAACATTTTTTCACATATTTGTTGGCCATTTGTGTTTTTTTCCATTGAGAAATGTTTATTTAGATGATTTGCCTATTTCTAACTGGATTTTTTTGTTGAGATTTTTGAGTTCCTTATATTTTCTATATATTAATCTTTTGTCAGATGAATAGTTAGCAAATATTTTATCCCACCTTGTTAGTTTTCTGTTCACTCTGTTGATTATTTTCTTTGCCATGCAGAAGCTTCTTGGTTTGGTATAATCCCATTTGGCTGATTTTGTTTTTGTTTCCTTTGTTTTTGGGGTCTTTCCAAAATATTGTTGTCTACACTAATGCCTTAAAGTGTTTTCCCAGTGTTTTATTATAGCAGTTTCATAGTTAAAGTCCTTTATTTAAGTATGTGATCCATTATCATTTGAATTTTTAGAGAGGTAGAGAGGAAGTGTTAAGGGTCAGCCTTCTGTATATAAATATCAAATTTTTCCAGCCCCATTTGTTGAAGAGACTGACCTTTGTCCAGTGTACATTTTTGTACCTTTGTTGACTGTAGATGTGTGGGTTACTTTTTGGGATCTCTGTTCTATCCCATTTTTTTTTTTTGCACTTTTTTTTTTTAACAGGCAGAGTGGACAATGAGAGAGAGAGAGACAGAGAGAAAGGTCTTCCTTTTGCTGTTGGTTCACCCTCCAATGGCCGCTGCGGCTGGTGCTCTGTGTCCGGCGCACTGCGCTGATCCAAAGCCAGGAGCCAGGTGCTTCTCCTGGTCTCCCATATGGATGCAGGGCCCAAGGACTTGGGACATCCTCCACTGCACTTCCGGGCCACAGCAGAGAGCTGGCCTGGAAGAGGGGCAACCGGGACAGAATCCAGCGCCCCGACCAGGACTTTGATCTTATTTCTTTGCTTCTTTT
The DNA here is from genome assembly GCF_964237555.1 of Oryctolagus cuniculus. Lineage (NCBI taxonomy): Eukaryota > Metazoa > Chordata > Mammalia > Lagomorpha > Leporidae > Oryctolagus > Oryctolagus cuniculus. The sequence continues at coordinate 59,607,528 of NC_091446.1, read as the reverse complement.
ACTCTTGGATTTGGTTTATTCTTGCTATTCCAGTTCCCTGAGACAGCTTGTTAGATTGTTTATTTAAGATCTTTAGGGATAGGCATTTGGCACAATTAGATACCACTTGGATTGTCTGGGTTCAAGTCATGACTCATTTCTCATTTCCATCTTCCTGCAGATGTGTACTCTGGGAGACAGCAGGTGATGGCTCAAGTACCTGGGTTCCCATCACCCATGTGGGAGACCTGGCTTGGGTTCCTGGCTCCTGTATTTGACCTATTGTGGGCATTTGGGGAGTGACAAAGCTCTTTTGTCTGTCTGTCTTTTTCTGTCTCTTGGCTTTCAAATAAATTTAAAAAATATTTTTTCAATATAGGCACTTTAGCACTGCTTTTTCTGTATAGTATAGGTTTTTGGTATGTTTTTCCATTTTAATTTGTTTTGAGAAATTTTAAAATTTGTCTTTTATTTTCTTCAGTGATCCACTGTTTGTTCAGAAGCATGTTGTTCAGACTCCACATATTTGTGTAATTCTGAAGAGATTTCTGGTGTTTGCAGTGATGGAGGGGGAGGTGTTGAAATTCTTATATTTATCCTTTCCCCAGCAATGTCAAGTCTCTGCAGTGAGACATCTAGTTGGCTGTGGATTACAGTTGGCTTTGATTCTTGTATTTCCCTTTCTGAGTTCTAGTGCTTTCCTTAGGCTACTTATCTTGCAATGCAGTTATCCATTGTTGTTTTGCCTTTTCTTTGTAGAGAGAGGTTAGTACTGGGCACCTCTATTCAGCAATATTGGACATTTCTGCTTTAATATTTATTTATTCTTATCAATGGAAGTGAAAATTTCATTGGTTCACACACAAACACCCCTTAAATATTTTATCTTAAATGATATAACAAGAAATTCTTTCAGTCTTTCTGTAGGTTGTATCCAGGCAATTTCTAGGTTGACTAAGTCTCATACTGACAATTTTTTCCTAAATCACAAGTACAGTAACTTGACTAGATTTATAGTTTTGTTGTCTTAATGGAAGATAACTTAATGACACGAGGGAAGCTACCTAAATGCAGAATCTTTCTTGATATTTTATAGTCTCTTGTTTTGCTTCACCTCCACTTTTACCATTTTTTTTCCTTCCACACTTAATTTGATATTCTTTTAAAATACTTATTTGTTTATTTTAAAGGTAGAGTTAGAGAAGGGAGAGACAGAGATTTTTCATACACTGGTTCAAATGGCTGCAATGGCTGGGGCTGTGCCAAACTGAAGCCATGAGCTTCTTCTGGATCTCCCAAATGGGTGGCAGGGGCCCAAGCAATTGGGCCATTTTCCACTGCTTTCCCATGTGCATTAGCAGGAAGCTGGATCAGAAGTGAAGCAGCTGGTCCTTGAACCTGTGCCCACATGGGATGCTGGTGCTACAGGTGGTGGCTTAACCCACCATAGCATGATGCCAGTCCCCACATTTTTGAAAACTCATGTTTGCTGCATGTCTCCATAGCATTTAAACTAATTTTTGAAAGAATAATAAAGTATTTTTGTACTCATATTTGCTAGATTTACATATTTATTAAAACTACTTAATTGGAGGTGGGTGTTTGACCTTGTAGTTAAGCTGCCAGTTGGGAGTCCTTCTTCCCATACCAGAAAGCTTGAGTTTGAGGCCTGACTCTGCTCCCAATTTTAGTTTCCTGGTAATGTTCAACAAGTGATATCTTAAGTAGTTGGGTCCTTGCCATCCATGTGGAGGACATAGATCAAATTTACTTCAAACTGGCCTAGTCTGGGCAATTGTAGGCATTTGAGGAGTGAACCAGCAAATGGGAGTGTTCTCTCTCTCTCTCTCTTTCTCCCCTGCTGTATATCAACTACAATATATTTGAGTTAATCTTCTCACATTGAGTAGAAAGGAAGGCTTATTACTGTGTTGCCAAGAGAGAATAAAAAGAGTTTATTAATAAAAATCAAGGATTAAGAGGGATTCTCTTAAGACAGCTTCTATTATATCCAAATTATGAAGAGAGGAGATGTCTTCACTACTTTTTTTAGAACTTAGTCCCATTCAAATTTATGTTTTATAAAAAATATAATTTTATATGTAATATTAGCCCTAAGAAAGTGTTGTCCAGCTTGTTTTGAGAGTTCCCAATGGTACATGGCTCAGTGGCTAGCTGCTCATGGCCTTCCATTTTAGTTAAATCATTATTCTTGGCCTACTGTTGCTTTTGTCTGTCCACAGCTGTTATCTGATGAATATATCTGCTGCATACTTTGAAGGTGGGAATTCTGTTTTCCTTAAATTTGTTTTTTTAGGAGGGAATGGGGCAATGCTTAGTCTAATTTTTTCTCACTATTGAGGCAAGACCCTAATATCCCATGAGTCGTGAAGTTTTCCGGTATGGTGGTAGGACGAGCACTATTCCCACTCCTGTGTGAGTGAAGAGTACTGTTAGCTAAATCTTTTTGGATGTTTCTTTTCCTAGCCTTGAGAAATTTCTTCCCATGTTTGGGTTGATCAGTATTGAGCTGAGTACTCAAGGAGGAGCCTCTGCACATCTTCTGAGTTCTCTATATAACTCTCTGCTTTCCCATTTGTATCCGGTGTTCTTTAGCTGCCTTGATATCCCAGGACTCTCAGCTCTGTCTCAGTGCAGTTTTCCCAGCCTCTTCTCTGGTTTCCCTTTCCTGCATTGTGTCCTGGAAAATCCCTCATAGCAGGTAAATGAGGCTGTCAAAGGGCTCCTTCTATTTGTTTGCTTGTTTTCAGGGGTTACTGTCCTTCACGATTTGATGTTCACTGCTTTCATAAGATTGTTTTTGCATATTTTTTGGTTTCAGGTGGGAAAGAAATCTGGTCTCTGCTTCGATGAAAGCAAATTATAGATTTTAATAGGGCTTTACTGAGTGTTTGAAGGTAATGAAAATAAAATACAGCCACTAGTTTACAAAGGCAGCCGTATGCAGCTTCATTCTGAGTCCACAGCTCTGCTAATGTCCTTGTAGTACACAGCCTGAGTCCAGCTTTCCAACCGTTCTTTCTGTTATGATAGGGTTTTCTTTATTATCCTAAATGTTTTTCTCTTTGCAAGCTGTTTCAAACATTTTAAAGGAGTGTATTTACCTTTTTAAAGAAAACATCTGTTAAAGTTTTGGATGTAATTGAAATCATCCTCTCTAACATGCCAAATAAAAGAACAGTCTGTTCTAAAGGTAAATTCAAGCTTCTACCTCTTAGGAGCTTTCAAATTCAAAAAGGCATTTCCCCAATTTAAAACAAATAAACCCACACCCCTAGTGCCTAGTCTCATTCTGTGAAATCCACTGCAGCAGAGTTCGTTACTACTATTAATTGAATCCATTAATAGGTACTAGTACATGTTGCACAAAAATGGTATTTTAGAACACGCCCATAGAAAGATGACCAAAGACATACTATAAATCTTAATTGGATCACAGATATAATGTTAATAGTAATAGTTTGAAGAAATTTGATCTTTAGTACTTTTCATTTTGGTTGTGTCATTTTCTCCTGTGGATAAACATTATAAAATATTTTCTTTTGAGTTTATAATCAGTATAATAATCACTTTCAGAAAGTGAAGTTACACTTTAAATGAACCAAGTGCCTATAGAAGAACCCTGTAGTCTCCAGTGTTGTGCAGCAGACTCAGCTGCTGTCTGTGATGCCAGCATTCGATAGGAGTGCTGGTTCGAGTCCTGGCTTCTTCACTTCTGATCCAGCTCCCTGATAACAAATTGGGAAAACAGTGAAAGACGGCCCAAGTACTTGGGCTCCTGCCACCCATCTGGGAGACATGGCTGAAGCTCCTGTCTCTGGCCTGGCCCAGTCCTAGAAGTTGCAGCCAGCAGGTGGAAATCTCTCTTTCTGTCTGTCTCTTTTTACTCCACTTTCTGTAACTCTGCCTTTCAAATCAAGGATCTAAAACCAATTCCCGGAGTAAGGTCAGTCTATTCAATAAATGGTGCTGGGGAAACTGGATTTCCACATGCAGAAGCGTGAAGCAAGACCCCTACCTTACACCTTACACGAAAATCCACTCAACATGGATTAAAGATCTAAATCTATGACCCGACACCATCAAATTATTAGAGAACATTGGAGAAACTCTGTAAGATATAGGCACAGGCAAAGTCTTCTTGGAAAAGACCCGGGAGGCACAGGCAGTCAAAGACCAAATTATCAAGTGGGATTGCATGAAATTGAGTAGTTTCTGTACTGCAAAAGAAACAGGAAAGTGAAGAGGCAACCAACAGAATGGGAAAAAATATTTGCAAGCTATGCAACAGATAAAGGGTTAATAACCAGAATCTACAAAGAAATCAAGAAACTCCACAACAAAACAAACAACCCACTTAAGAGATGGGCCAAGGACCTCAATAGACATTTTTCAAAAGAGGAAATCCAAATGGCCAACAAGTACATGAAAAAATGTTCAAGGTCATTAGCAATCAGGGAAATGCAAATCAAAACCACAATGAGGTTCCACCTCACCCCGGTTAGAATGGCTCACATTCAGAAATCTACCAACAACAGATTCTGGCAAGGATGTGGGGAAAAAGGGACACTAACCCACTGTTGGTGGGACTGCAAACTGGTCAAGCCACTATGGAAGTCAGTCTGGAGATTCCTCAGAAACCTGAAGATAACCCTACCATACAACCCAGCCATCCCACTCCTTGGAATTTACCCAAAGGAAATGAAATTGGCAAACAAACAAGCTGTCTGCACCTTAATGTTTATTGCAGCTCAATTCACAATAGCTAAGACCTGGAATCAATCTAAATGTCCATCAACAGTAGACTGGATAAAGAAATTATGGGTGATTTAATGCTATAACTAGTACTGAAACAGTATTTTTCACTTTGTGTTTCTATGTGGGTGCAAACTGTTGAAATCTTTACTTAATATATGCTAAACTGATCTTCTATATATAAAGAGAATTGAAAATGAATCTTGATGTGAATGGAAGGTGGGAGGGAGAGGGAAAGGGGAGGGTTGCGGGTGGGAGGGAAGTTATGGGGGAGGAAGCCATTGTAATCCATAAGCTGTACTTTGGAAATGTATATTCATTAAATAAAAGTTAAAAAAAAAGAAATTATGGGACATGTACTCTATAGAAAACTATACAGCAGTAAAAATCAATGAAATCTGGTCATTTGCAACAAGATGGAGGAATCTGGAAAACATCATGCTCAGTGAAATAAGCCAGTCCCAAAGGGAGAAATCTCATATGTTCTCCCTGATCGGTGACAACTAACCAAGCACCTAAAAGGAAACCTGTTGAAGTGAAATGGACACTATGAGAAACAGTGACTTGATCAGCCCTTGTCCTGAATGTTGATGAAAAACTTATTACTTTATCCCTTTCAGTATTTTTTTGTTCTACTTAATACTATTGGTTGAATTCTTTAATTAACACACAATTATTCTTAGGATTTCTTTCTTTTTTATGGTTGAGTAATATTCTGTATTGTATATGTATCACATTTTCTATATCAGTAATCAGTTGATGGATATCTAGGTTGATTCCATATCTTAGCTAATGTTAATTGAACTGCTATAAACATGGGAATGCAGGTAACTCTTTCATATGTTGATTTCATTTCCTTTGGATATATTCTCAGGAGTGGGATAGCTAGGTCATTTGTTAGGTGTATTTTTAGAAAGCAAACATCTTTCTACCGATCCCTCTGTCACTCTTCTGTTTAAAAAATGTTTTTTTATCTTCAAAAAAAATCTGAAATACCTGCTTGATGCAACCATTATGAAAACAGTATAGAGAGTCCTCAGAAAACTAAAAATAGACTTACCAAATGACCTAGCTATCCCACTCCTGGGAATATATCCAAAGGAAATGAAATCAACATATGAAAGAGTTACCTGCATCTGATATGGGCACTGATTTGTTTCTCCATTTTTGATCCAGCTCCCTGCAGATGGACTAGGAAAGGCAGCAGAGGATGACCCAAATGTTGGATCCCTGCCACTCCTGTTTGTGACTGGAATAAACTCCTGGCTTTGACCTAGCCCAGCTCCAGCCATTGTAGCCATCTGGGAAGTTAACCAGTGGATGGAAGATCTTTCTTGTCTCTCCCTCTCTGTAGCTCTGACTTTTAAAATAAATAAACAGGCCGGCGCCGCGGCTCACTAGGCTAATCCTCCGCCTAGCGGCGCCGGCACACCGGGTTCTAGTCCCGGTCGGGGCGCCGGATTCTGTCCCGGTTGCCCCTCTTCCAGGCCAGCTCTCTGCTGTGGCCAGGGAGTGCAGTGGAGGATGGCCCAGGTGCTTGGGCCCTGCACCCCATGGGAGACCAGGAAAAGCACCTGGCTCCTGGCTCCTGCCATCGGATCAGCGCGGTGCGCCGGCTGCAGCGCGCCGGCCGCGGCGGCCATTGGAGGGTGAACCAACGGCAAAAGGAAGACCTTTCTCTCTGTCTCTCTCTCTCACTGTCCACTCTGCCTGTCAAAAACAAACAAACAAACAAACAAATTTTTTTTAAAAAAGGAAATATTCCCAATCTTGCTTATAATGCTTTTTTTAAAGTTTAATGACTAGATCATTTCATCTTTAAAATAAATATAAATGAAAATACACTTTTCTTTCATGATATCCCACTCCATATATACACTAGTTTATTGAAAGTCTTAAAAATGGCCGGATGCTTGCATTGCAGGCAGCAGTTTTACTTACTGCGCCACAAAGCTGGTTCTCGGATTGATATTTCAAAAACAGTTGACTCCCCACATGTCAGCTTCATAAAATACTGGTACTCGTATTCTAGTTTGAAAGGAAGTTTGGTGTACGTTTTTTACATTTAATTAGGAAAATAGCATTTTTTTTCCCTGAAAAAAATCATCTTGACAATGAACTGGCCAAGTTCTGCAAGCCAGCTTTCTTTTTCAATAGTTGGAACATGCTTCTCTTACATAGAATATTCTTCTGTGTGTTCTCCAACACCTCAGGGAGAGATGGACTCTCCTTGTGTGTTAATACTTTGTGTAGGCCTTTGCCAGAGCCCTACCTAGATTGCATCCTTGTTTGTTAACCTTCACTTGACTATGCACTGCTTAGAATGCAAAATTGTTTTGTACTGATCTCTGTTTTCTGCCTCACTAGGTGTAGCTCTGTGATGCAGGGACTAACAAATGTTTTCAAAGAAAAGTAATTCTCATTAACTTGCTTGTTTAGCCTTACACATTCAGTGTATTAAATATTTGTGATAGATTATGACTTAGGCTAGACCCTGGGAAAACTGTGGTGAAAGGACCAGTGAAGTTCTTGTGCTCACTAGTCTTATGATCCAAAAGAAAAGATAGGCCTTGATTCAAGTTGATACAGTAATGATGATGAAAGCTATTATAGGGAGCATGGAATTCTGGGAGACCTGTGTTAGTAATGAGGGTTTAAAGCTTCCCAGAGGAGGGGATGTTTAAGTTGGGACCAGAAGCATGAGTTGAAGCCAGGTGGAAAGGTTTGATACACTGTTTGGGGGTTGGTGGTGGTACAAGGGTAAATCTAATAACAGGAAGTTAACTTACAGCATTGTAAGTATTTTGGAGTGACTTTTCTCTTCCAAACAGTATTACCTGTCTTGCTTTTCATGTTACCTTAATGAGAAAAAAAACTGTAATAGTCATTTAAATGATGTTTCTCTGAGCATAGCTCTTTTGCAAGTTGTTCAATATTCCAACATTTTTAGCATTAAAAACATATAGTTATTTTTAATATGTTTTGTTTTAGTATGTGAAGTCAAAGTGTTCTACAATTCTGTTGTAACTTTTGAATTCAGAATCACAGCAAGAAAAGATAATCTTGTGCAGATTCATCTGCTCTCTAAATTTTGGGATCAATTTAGTTTTTCAGTCTCCTTTCAGCAGTTTTGGATTGCAGAGCAGGACATAAAAATCACCCTTTTTATATCTCTTAGAAATTTCTTGAAAAATCATAGCTAATACTTGTTGAATGCTTTCCATGTTGAAACTGTACTAATATATGATAAGAACTATCTCATATGAACATCCCAGAAATCCTGTTAGATAAGTAATATTTTTATCCCTTCCCAATAGATAAGGACACTGAAAATCCATGCAACCAGAATTAGAAAATTAGATATAACAATTTGATCTCAGAAGTGTCTGTGAGTTTAGAGTTTCTAACTTGGTATTGCTTAAAGAGAACTAAATGAGACCTGTTAGCATGTTGAGAAAGCATTAGACGCTTTGTCCATTATAAGAAACAACTGTTTTATTTATACTAAAGTTTACAAATATGAAAATTAAAATATTTGTGAAGTAGATAAGATAGACCCTTTCATTTATTGGGGAATGACTATGATTTGGTAAAATTGTTCGCAATACAATGGTATTTCACAAAATTTGTTGAAAAATGGAATTAAAAGAAGCTTATTTGAATGTAAAGGGAGTCTCTTAACTGGAAACTTTTAAAAACAAATGAGTTGTGCTGGTGCTGTGATGTAGCATGTTAAGCCCCTGCCTGCAGTGCCTGCATCCCATATGGGCACCAGCTCAAGACCCGGCTGCTCTACTTTTTTTTTTTTTTTTTATCTTTTATTTAATGAATATAAATTTCCAAAGTACGACTCATGGGTTACAATGGCTTCCCCCCCCATACCGTCCCTCCCACCCACAACCCTCCCCTTTCCCACTCCCTCTCCCCTTCCATTCACATCAAGATTCATTTTCGATTATCTTAATATACAGAAGATCAGCTTAGTATACCTTAAGTAAGGATTTCAACAGTTTACTTCTTGATCCAGCTCTCTGCTATGGCCTGGGACAGCAGTGGAAGATGGCCCAAGTCCTTGGGCTCCTGTACCCACATGGGAGAAACGGGAGAAGCTCCTGGCTCCCGGTTTCAGATTGACTCAGCTCCAGCCATTGCGGCCAATGCCTTTCCTTCTTTGTGTAACTCTGATTTTCAAGTAAAGAAATAAATCTTCAAAAAATTATTTAAAAAAAAAAAACAAATGAGTTTTATATTACTTTTATAATAAAATGTATTTAAAATGAAAAGAGCTTTAAAAAAGTGGATATGATATTTTTCTATCAATTGTATACTATGAGGTAGTAGTATTTTTGAAACTAAGCTTAGGATATTGTTTCTTTTAAAAATTTTATTTATTTATTTGAGAGGTTGAGTTACAGACAGTGAGAGGAAGAGACAGAAAGAAAGGTCTTCCTTCTGTTAGTTCACTCCCCAACTGGCTGAAATGGCCGGAGCTATGCTCACCTGAAGCCAGGAGCCAGGAGCTTCTTCCTGGTCTCCCATGTAGGTTCAGGGTCCCAAGCACTTGGGCTATCTTCTACTGCTTTCCTGGGCCATAGCAGAGAGCTAGATTGGAAGAGGAGCAGCTGGGAATAGAACTGTTGCCCATATGGGATGCTGATGCCGCAGGCAGAAGATTAACCTACTGTGCCACGGCGCCAGCCCCAGGATATTGTTTATTCATTACATTGATATAGGTTAAATCTGTCTTTGTTAAAATTTTATCGTAGAGGTGCTTTCTCATTTTCTTGAAGGCTAGCTCTTTTCTAACTTCCACTAAGTCAGAAAGTAGAAAATAGCTCAACGAAGATTTACTTCATTTTTGTAAACAGAGTTGTTTATGATTGAAGTTTTAGTGATGAAACCTTTCACAGTAAATGAGATTCAGCAAGTGCAAAAGTTGACAGCCATTTTACTGGATGTTGCTAGTCAGTTGAGCACAATTTTCTTGCAGGAAGATGGTATCATGCTTTAATTTGAGAGAATTTATCAAAAACAAATGTCAATTTGAAACTTCATTGTTTATTAAAACACAACTTTAGTGTCAACTGATAATATTTTAAAATTATGCTTAGTCATGGAATACACTTGGAATTAGAATGGCTAATGAATGCTGAAATAAGCATAGTTGAAACTTAAAGTATAGCTTATTTGGGGTTTTATTTTTCAGGTAAAGCTTTGAAGGTATCAGCTGAGCAATTCACAGATGACCCCTGTCATCTCCCAAAAAGGGAGGCTGTTGTTCAAGCTGCACGTGCCTTGTTGGCTGCAGTAACTCGACTCCTTATCCTTGCGGACATGATTGATGTCATGTGTCTTCTGCAACACGTGTCCACCGTAAGTAAAAGATGACTTAGTTTACCTTGGCATTGTTCTTGCTTCCAATTCCATTCTCTGAGCCTGGCATCAATCCTGCTGCATCTTGGCCTCATCCTCATCTTTTAATATCACTCATCAGAAGCTGGCCAAATTGGGTTGTGAAGACTAATGTATACTTCAAAGAATGAAGCCAGAAGTGAGTCTTAGAGCCGCTGGAAAACTGAGTAACAGAAGATGGCTTACTGATAACAAAGTGACTAGGAGAAACTTACAAGCTTTTGACCATTTAAATTATTGTGCCCCATATACATATGAATAAAACATAGCATAATTATATGGATACTATATGATAAATATATACTTATAAATAATTTGTGTAAGAAATCTTCAAGCTTACAATGTTTCGAAGTTTACCTTAGTTTGTAAATGAATGCTACTTTGCCAGCTCCTTGTGATCCAGGATAAATAGTGAATGTTTATGGTTCAGTTGTGATGTCTAGGGTGATCTATTATGAAAATGTATACATAGGTTTAAATGAGTGAATAATATATTTCAACTAGGAGGATACAAAAATAGCAATATATGCAGCTTGCTTTATTTTACCAAACAAGTCCATATCATAGTTTTAGTAGAAAATTTCATTAACATCTTTTTATTAAACTTTCTGTATTTGTTTAGTTTGATGAAGTCATTAATAGTGTCCAGATGAAAAGGTTGCAAATTCTTGAAATCTCTTGTATTTCTTGCTTTAAAAAGGACCTTAATTTTTGTCTATAAATACATCTGTTTTCATAAAGGTACCTGATGATTATAGTACGCCATTTGACAACTGATGACCTTATTTGATTGACCTGCTTGTCAAAATAATTTATTCTACTTGCTGAGCTAAGCCTTTCTTTGCATTTCACTCATAATCACTATCACTTACTTTAACATTTAGAGTAGGCCTTCCATTGTACTTTCATCTTTTTATCATTTTACTACTATAAAAATAATTCAATACTTTTTAACTCTTGTGACTTAGTTATTTGGTGAATAACCTTAGAAAAATTTCTGAACTTTTATGAGATCATTTTTATCACACGTGATACAGACACTAGTTAATTCTGTAGACCAGAAATGAGTATGAAAGGTCCTGTTTCAGACTTGACTTGTTGAGATAGGACCAAATGAATGGCTTTTGTAAGGTGAAATGGATACCTACGTAATCAGGAGGTAACTATATATATATATATAAAGAACATAACCAGCTTATTAAATACCATTTTAATTTAATGCCCTCTGAGTTAGGCACAGTGGTAGGTGTGGGGAGCAACTGGGAGCAACTCGGACTAGACTAAGTTACTGGAATTAAGACTTATTCTATGCATCTGCTCTCCCACAATATGGCGCTGAGAAGGGAAACAGCTTCTACACAGCTGCCTCCAGTTCAACCAATAAACTGTAGGACCTGCTCCTGATTGGAGGAGAGCAGCGTACTCGGCGTGTGGGTAGCAGAGTTGGGATTGGTGGAAGAGGACTATAAAGGAGGAGAGAGACAACATGCACCAGGAACATCTATCTGAAGGAACACCTGAGCAGCCCCCGAGAGAGCCGGCCGGCCGGCGGTGTGCCGCTCCCCCGCTGAAGTGGGGAAAGTGGCAGGGGGAACCGCCCTTCCACGGAGGTGGAAGGGTCGGTAGCCAACCCGGGAAGAACCAGCAGCAAACCCGGGGAGGGCCGAGCAGACGAAAGAACAGCGCAGGGTCCTGTGTCGTTCCTCCACGAAGACGGGGAGCGACAGTAGGCAATTCACACACATCACGTTGTTCAAATGAAGCAGGGGGATATTTGCAGATCAAATAAATGCAGAGTTCTACCTGCTGCAATAAAAATTATAGTTAACCTTTATTGAATATTTTACAATGTGCCAAGTACTGTTTTGGTGTATCTCCTTTAATTCAGTCCTCATTATAGCATTATGATTATGATTCCTATCTTACAGAGGAGGAAACTGTGGCCCATTAAATTTAAATAACTTGCTCAAGACAACAAGAGAAAAATAACACTTTTGGAACTTAGTACTATAAAAGTTAGAATAGCTTTAACTATAAATAGCTTTCAGAAATGTGTAGATGAGCCGGCACCGCGGCTCACTAGGCTAATCCTCCGCCTGGCGGCGCTGGCACACCAGGTTCTAGTCCCGGGCGGGGCGCCGGATTCTGTCCCGGTTGCCCCTCTTCCAGGCCAGCTCTCTGCTGTGGCCAGGGAGTGCAGTGGAGGATGGCCCAAGTGCTTGGGCCCTGCACCCCATGGGAGACCAGGAAAAGCACTGGCTCCTGGCTCCTGCCATCGGATCAGCGTGGTGCGCTGGCCGCAGCGCGCCAGCCGCGGCGGCCATTGGAGGGTGAACCAACGGCAAAGGAAGACCTTTCTCTCTGTCTCTCTCTCTCACTATCCACTCTGCCTGTCAAAAAAAAAAAAAAAATGTGTAGATGAGTTCATAGGCTTATAACAGGTTAATAAATGAAGTTGAGTGTGTCAACATCTTTCATTTTTAAAAATGATTTATTCCGTCGTGGAAGCAGGATTGCGCCGCGTCTTCCTGAAGAAGGTTAAGAACAAAAAGATGCACCTGGAGTTTGCCTGGAGCCCTCTGCGCGTCTAAGCTCGGGTGGGATCTGGGGTCCTTCGCTGGAAGCCGCTCTTGCAAATAGAAACCAGGCCAGCTCTCCTCAGTGGACAGTTGGTTACCTACCAGAGGTGTCTCCTACTGAAGGTATCCTTGGCGATACTCTAAGCCATAAAAAGACAACTTGCACCCAAGTTTGTCTGACATCTATCCTGTCAAGTGTCCATGATGCTGGGTCCCGAGGGAGGTGAAGGCTTTGTGGTCAAGCTCCGTGGCCTGCCCTGGTCCTGCTCTATTGAGGACGTGCAGAACTTCCTGTCCGACTGCACGATTCATGATGGGGCCGCAGGCGTTCATTTTATCTACACTAGAGAAGGCAGGCAGAGTGGTGAGGCATTTGTCGAACTTGAATCAGAAGATGATGTCAAAATGGCCCTGAAAAAAGACAGGGAAAGCATGGGGCACTGGTACATTGAGGTGTTCAAGTCTCACAGAACCGAGATGGATTGGGTGTTGAAGCACAGTGGTCCAAACAGCGCTGACACCGCTAATGATGGTTTCGTGCGGCTTCGAGGACTCCCGTTTGGATGCACAAAGGAAGAAATTGTTCAGTTTTTCTCAGGGTTGGAAATCGTGCCAAACGGGATCACTTTGCCTGTGGACCCCGAGGGCAAGATTACAGGGGAGGCCTTCGTGCAGTTTGCCTCTCAGGAGCTAGCAGAGAAGGCGCTAGGGAAGCACAAGGAGAGAATAGGGCACAGATATATTGAGGTATTTAAGAGCAGTCAGGAAGAAGTGAGGTCATACTCAGATCCTCCTCTGAAGTTCATGTCTGTTCAGCGACCCGGGCCCTATGACAGGCCTGGCACAGCCCGGAGGTATATTGGCATTGTGAAGCAGGCAGGCTTGGAGAGAATGCGGCCTGGTGCCTGCAGCGCTGGCTACGGGGGCTATGAGGAGTACAGTGGCCTCAGCGATGGCTACGGCTTCACCACTGATCTGTTCGGAAGAGACCTCAGCTACTGCCTCTCAGGAATGTACGACCACAGATACGGAGACAGCGAGTTCGCAGTGCAGAGCACCACCGGCCACTGCGTCCACATGAGAGGGCTGCCATACAAAGCGACCGAGAACGACATCTACAACTTCTTCTCTCCACTTAACGCGGTGAGAGTGCATATTGAGATCGGCCCAGATGGAAGAGTGACGGGCGAAGCTGATGTGGAGTTTGCCACCCATGAAGAAGCTGGGGCAGCGATGTCGAAAGATAGGGCCAATATGCAGCACAGATACATAGAACTCTTCTTGAATTCCACCACAGGGGCCAGCAACGGGGCCTACAGCAGCCAGGTGATGCAGGGCATGGGGGTGTCTGCGGCTCAGGCCACCTACAGTGGCCTGGAGAGCCAGTCAGTGAGCGGTTGTTATGGCGCTGGCTATAGTGGTCAGAACAGCATGGGTGGATATGATTAGTTTTGTAGAAGCATTTGAGTTAATTTCAATCAAATTTTCAGAGGCAGCCAGCAAGCAGTGAAAAAGCAGTTATTACCCTAGAGGAAGCTGTGGGACCCATTTTGCACCATGAGTTTGTGAAATCTGGATTAAAAAATTACCTCTTCAATGTTTTCTCATGCAAACTTTTCTTCTAGCATGTGATATTGAGTAAACTAAAACTATTTTCCGCTTTTCTCGATTAACATTTTAGTAGTATCCTTCCGAGTGATGTTATCTGAGTTAAAGTAGTTTAAGTATGTTAAATTGTGGATCTTTTACACCACACCACAGTGAACACCTTGGGGAGATGTACTTTTTTGGAAAACTCAAAGGTGCTAGATCCCTAATTCAAAGAGAAACATTTCTCATGTTTGTTCATTCTAGTTTCTATTTTCATTTAAATCTTTTAGGTTAAGTTTAAGCTTTTTAAAAGTTAGTTTTGAGAATTGAGACACAATACTAATACTGTAGGAATTGGTGAGGCCTTGACTTAAAACTTTCTTTGTACTGTGATTTCCTTTGGGGTGTATTTTGCTAAGTGAAACTTGATAAATTTTTTGTTAACTAAATTTTTTTCTTAAAATAAAGACTTTTTCACACACACAAAAAAAGATTTATTTATTTGAAAGGCAGAGTGACATGGGAGAGAGAGAGAGAGAGAGAGAGAGAGAGAGAGAGAGAGAGAGACTTGTTGGTGCCTTAACAGAGCCTATATTGAGGGTAGATGATTTAAGTTGTTTATTAGCTTGTATACCACAACAATGATACTTCATCTATGAAAAAGGAAGTGGAATCTTATTAAAGAGAATGGAAGAACTTTTGTGGTGAATTTTGATTTCTCAAAATGATTTCACCCTTAGGAAACATTAACATATACAATGGCCTTTCATATCCACAGGTTATGCAGATTCAAACCAACATGGATTGAAAATATTTGCAAAAAATTGCCTCTCTATTGAACATATATGGATATTTTTGTTATTGTTATTCCCTAAGAATATAATATAATAACTACAAATTATTTAGATTATATTAAGTATTATAAGTAATCTAGAGATGATTTAAAGAGAATAGGAGTATGTATGTAGTGTATGTAGGTTACATGCACATGATATAACTTTTTTTTATAATGGATTCGAACATTTGCAGAGTTTGGTATCTGTTGAGATCCCCATTATACTGAGGGATGCTTGTATATGAATTATATTATCAACTCAGCTCTTTCAAGGTTCCATATAGAAGAAGATACCTAATATGTTTTTGAGATAATCAAGATTTCAATTATTTAGCCTAGCATTTCCAAAAAACTATTTTATAAACCTCTCCTATAACATTTTTAATTTAAAAGGTTTTTTTAATGGTCAATGTTGAAGCAGAAATTCTCTGAATTTTTTTGACCCACCTTATCACATTAAGGTTCTTTGCTGATTGTGCTGGCACTGTGGCATAGCGGTTAAAGCCTCTGCCAGCAATGCCAGCATCCCATATGGGCGCCGGTTCAAGTCTCAGCTGCTCTACTTCCCATCCAGCTCTCTGCTATGGCCTGGGAAAGCAGTAGAAGATGGTCCAAGTCCTTGGGCTCCTGCACCCTTGTGGGAGACCTGGAAGAAGCTCCTGGCTCCTGGCTTCGGATCAGCGCAGCTCTGGCCATTGTGGCTAACTGGGGAGTGAAGCAGTGGATGGAAGACCTCTCTCTCTCTCTGCCTCTCTTTCTCTCTGTGTAACTTGGACTTTCACATAAATAAATCTTTAAAAAAATTCTTTGCTGAGAAATATTGTAGCAAAGAACCTTATGTAACTTTGTTTAAACCAGAGTTTCCCAAAATGCTTTTTGACCCTAGAAATCTTCTATAATATATTAATCCTGCAAGTTTTAAAGCTGTACTTTGGGAAATACTAGTTTGAGATTTCTCTAATAATGTGTATGGTAATATTAAACTTCTACTTGGAATCAAAAGAATCATAGTGTTTTTGAAGAGACAAATGGCAGAATGGGAGAGCATGTTTGCTAACTCTGCAATTGATAAATAATTAATATCCAGAATCTATAAAGAGCTCAAGAAACTTACAACAACAAAGCAATTCAGTTAAGAAAGAAATGGGCTAAGCACATGAACCGGCGTTTTTCAAAGCATAAAATACAAATGGCTGACAGACACTTGAAAAAATGTTCAGGATCAGGGAAATGCAAATGAAAACTGCAATGAGGTTTTACCTCACCCTAGTTAGAATGACTGTCATCCAAAAATCAGCAATTAATGCTAGTGAGGATGTGAGCAAAAAGGTATCCTAATCCACTGTTGGTGGGAATCTAAACTCATATAACCATTATGGATACAGTATGGAGATTCCTCAGAGATCTGAAAACAAATCTAAAATATGACCGAGCCATCTCACTCCTGGGAATTTACCCAAAGGAAATGAAATCTGCACATAAAAGAATTTTTTGTACCCACATGTTTATTGCAGCTCAATTCTCAATAGCTAAGATATGGAATCAACCTAAATTTCCATCAACCAATGACTGAATAAAGAAAATTTGACACACACACACAATGGAATACTACTCAGCCATAAAAATTAAATCCTGTCTTTTGCAATAAAATGGCTATAACTGGAAATCATTATGCTTAGTGAAATAAACAAGTCTCAAAAAATAAGTATCATATGTTTTCTCTGATATTTGGCAGTTAATATAGACATGAAATGGTAATTTTGGGATATGATTGCCATTTTCAGCCTTTGTGTATACTTCTGTGAAACTAGTCTTACTACTTTTACTTGTTGATTATGATTAGTGGCGAATTAAGCCTGTTAGTACAGAGTGGATTAAAATTATGTACTTGCAAAAATTGATGAAGAGGGGGCCGGCGCCGCGGCTCACTAGGCTAATCCTCCGCCTAGCGGCACTGGCACACCGGGTTCTAGTCCCGGGCGGGGTGCCGGATTCTGTCCCGGTTGCCCCTCTTCCAGGCCAGCTCTCTGCTGTGGCCAGGGAGTGCAGTGGAGGATGGCCCAAGTGCTTGGGCCCTGCACCCCATGGGAGACCAGGAAAAGCACCTGGCTCCTGGCTCCTGGCTCCTGCCATCGGATCAGCGTGGTGCGCTGGCCGCAGCGCGCCAGCCGTGGCGGCCATTGGAGGGTGAACCAACGGCAAAGGAAGACCTTTCTCTCTGTCTCTCTCTCTCACTGTCCACTCTGCCTGTCAAAAAAAAAAAAAAAAAAATTGATGAAGAGGGGAGAAGGGGAGGAAGATTGAGAGGGAGCAGGGGGGTGAGGGAAGTGTGGTTAACTTTTTGGAACTGTACTTATGGGATGCATAAAGCTGTTCTCTTTATATTAATAAAAAATAATTAAAAAAGATCTCTGGAGAGTTTACAGTGATCTACTACTGCTGGACCAAGAGCTAGAATCACTAGTGCCCTCCAGTGGTTGGCTGTCAGCTTTTATAGTGCTGCCCCACAGTGAGCATAGAACTTGTGCTTCTGATCCCTGCTTGGATATCAGATTCTAGCGGTTTCCTTCCTCACAGGACGTATCCCTACCCAGGGACCCTTGAACAACCCTAAAAACATCAGTTGCTTGTTTCCATTTGAATCCAGAGATTTGCTCATCTGCCTACTAAATATCTGTGTGATATCACAGTACACATAAAAGGGATTAATTTTGAATCGGAAAATTTCCAAAAGAAAGACAAAAACAGTAGTTCTTTTTAAATTGAAATTCTTTGTCACAAGTGGAATTTTTAAAGGTAAAATAAGAATCTTCATTTAAAATTCTTCCATTTTTCTTTTTTATTGTGGCAAAATACATGTAAAATCTACCATCTTAACCAGGTAAAAACATCTAGTTCTGAAAGTGATAAGGATGTGTGTATTATTATGCACAAATCTCCAGAACTTTTTCATCTTACAAAACTGCCACAACCCTGTTCCCATTAAACTACCTCTCATTCTTTGGAAAAAAAAAGACAAATATGTGTTTACTCTGATATATGGCAGTTAATACAAAAATTGTAAAGGCAAAGTGGACATTTTTGGATGTGATTGTTACCTTTAGCTCTTGTTTATATTCCTACGGAACTGTGGTCTTCCCATTTGTTACTTGTTGAATATTTTGATTAGTGGCAAATTAAGTCTGTGAATATAGAGTGGATTGAAATTATGTCTTTGCAAAAACTGAGCAAGAGAGTGGAGGGAGGAAGGGGAATTGGGGGGAACAGGGGACTGAGGGACTATGGTTGTCTTCTTGGAACTGTACCTATGGAATGCACAAAATATGTTCTTTTTATATTAATAATAAAAAAAGGAATCATAGTGGAGAAATTTCAGGGCCCTTATATGTTTCCTGAGGTAGAAAGATTGTTTGCTACAACATGTGATATACACAAAATGCAGCACACACACACACACACATACATATATATAGTTTTGAATGTTCATAAATATGATTACTAACAATGAAAATAATATCAATTCTGTGAGACATTGAACCCAATTTTGGACAGTTCTAAATTGTCAGAGACATCTTCCTCAGACTCAGCTTACAGTTACATCCCAGCTGTTTCCATTCACTACTACCAGTTTTGCTTTTCGGAGTAACATAGAATCAAAGCAAGAGTTAAAATATTTTTGAAATAATGATGATTACTTTTGGTACTTACCTATATCTTCCCCTATCTGGGGCTAAAAATTTCTTGAGCCTTGGACATTCCTTAAATGACAGTTTCAGACCACTCTGAACCCTCTAAAATGTCTATTTTTTTTTCTTCTTGGCTAAGTCCTTTTGGATGATCTTTAGTTTCCTACTGAAATTTTAAATATTTATTTTGATCCACTTGAATACATTAAGCAGAGTTTTCTTATGGTCATATTTGAAAAATTCCGCAGGTGAACTCCCTGAGCGTCTCTGCTTCTGCTTTCATTTTCCTGGTTTTCACTCACTTGTCTTCTTGGGTGATGGCTGTCTTTGTGATGAACATGGCTTTTCCTGCAACTTATTGGAAAATTCCCCACTGGCTTATTGGCTCTTTGAAATTTTTAAGATGAAGTATTTTATATTTCATCCAAGCTTATTTGTTTTCTTCAGCAGAAGGATTGGACTGCATTACTAATTTGCCATTAAAGAAAATAGAAGTCCTCGAAATCATTTCAGTAAATCCTTCTCTATGCATATTCTAGATTTTAGGTAACTCACATAAAATATTGAGATCAAAACTCTTTTTTTAAAAAAAGATTTATTTATTTTATTTGAAAGAGTTACACACAGAGAGACGGAGAGGCAGAGAAGAGAGAGGTCTTCCATCTGCTGGTTCACTTCCCAAATGGCCATAATGGCCGGAGCTGGACCGAACCAAAGCCAGGAGCCAGGAGCTTCTTCTGGGTCTCCCATGTGAGTGCAGAGGCCCAAGCTCTTTGGCTGTCTTCTAATGCTTTCCCAGGTCATAAGCAGAGAGCTGGATCTGAAGAGCAGCCGGCACGAATGGGCTCCCATATGGGATGCTGTTGCCACAGGCGGATGCTTAGCCTACTAAGCCACAGTGCTTGCCCCCAAGATCTATTTTCTGTGGCATCATGGATTTATCAGTGTAGTAACCCCTGATACAAAGGAAATGAAGTTAGTTGGCATGATTTCATAGTACAGTAAGAGCTCTAAGTGACCATTGCTTACTTGCTTGTAATTCATTTCTTTTTCTTTTTTTCTGATAGTTTTTCATCTATTTACACTCTTACAAACACTTGTCTGCTGGGATCTGCTTGCCTTTAAGATCTAGATATACTTTGTACTCTCATTCCATGTTCTGTCAAGTATAATGTTCTCCCCAGGTTTTCTATAAATCTGTAAATTCTCTAGGAGCTCATATTCTTTAGGTCACCTCCGACTACAAATTTTTGCTTCTGCTGAAGGGTCTTCATGTATGAATTTGTTTTTCTATTTTTTTTGCATTATGTTCATCCAGAATTAGCACACATCACACACAAGCACGTGTACACACACATACACACAGAATCACACACACTCCAACCCCACCAGGCAAGACATTTCTAGGAATATAGCAAAAGTTACTTAGTGATTATGTAAGGGAGGGTTCTATATGTAATAATATATTTTAAGTGGCTTTGTCTTATTTCTTTTCCACATTCTTTTTCCCTATTTCCCCCTTCTCATACTCCTAAGTTCCTGTTAATTTGAATGAAGAGTGGCTATCTCTCTGCAACTCAACTTGGCTTCTGCTATTTGTACCCTCAGAATATTATCGTCTACCTTAAATTGCTTAAATTACTTCTTAATGTCTTTTCTTCAGTATAGACAACACTTTCTTAAAAACTCTGTAGGTAGTGCATGTTTCTCTCTCTCTCTCTCTCTCTCTCTCTCTCTCTCTCTCTCTCATACACACACACACACACACACGATGTGCAAAACCTACTGTGTAATAGACTTTTATAGACTTTTGTGAGGGATAGGGCCATCTACTTCAAAGATAGTTTTTTTCTTCTGAGTATGCATTATTCTTTCTGAAAGAGTGGGCTACCTTTTTATTTTGTGACCTTGTTTCCAATATAATGAACAATGACCTGCCTCGCTCCATCTTTTAAAAATATTTTGTTGTATATTCATAAATTAGTGTTGTCATTCATTTGTAGACTTGGAATGTAAATTAGTACAAACATTTAGAAAACAGTATGAGGGTACCTCAAGAGTTCATGGAAAAGTGGGATTAAAAGATAAGTTTAATTCCATGCAAAAACCTGAAGTCTGTGCATAGTTTTATCATAATATGCACTTTTTGATAAATTTCTTGAGGTGTCCTTGAATGGAGTTTCCTCATAAAACTAAAAATAGAATTGCCATATGATCCAGCTGCCATGCTTCTGAATATTTATCATATTTTTACTGTTTCATGAAAGCTTCTGGATTTTTTTTATGTAACCCATTTTTTTTTTAAAAGATTTATTTGAAAGGCAGTTACATTGTGAGAGAGACAGATCTTCCATCCTCTGGTTCTCTTCCCAAGTGGCTGCAACAGCCAAGGCTGGGTATGGCTGAAGCAAGGATCCTGGTACTTCATCTGGGTTTCCCACATGTGTAGCAGTGGCCCAAGTATGTTGGCCATCTTCTGCTGCTTTCCTGGGCACATTATCAGGGAGCTGGATTGGAATTGGAGCATCCAAAACTCAAATTGACACTATATACAGGATGATGGTTACAGTTGAACTTATTGTGTAAACTGTGGCCCCTCCCTGAATAAAAGTCTCTGCTACCTTTTGTTTTTATTCTTTGCAAACCATTAAAAAATTCTTCTGCTTTCACACTACTTTCTTGAGTGGTCTTAATATTTTATTCTTTTTGAATACTTTTTCTAAATAATAGAATTTTTCATTTCTAACAAAGTGTGTTTCCATTTAGATATCAGGTAAATGAGAAGTTACTACATTTTTGATTAATAGTTTGTACCCGTGCATTTCCTCATATCTTTCTGCTTTCTTATTTCCATTGAATTATTCTCTTTACACTGAGAATGTTCCCAGAGATCCAATTATGATCAAGTACATAGTTTGAGACCACCAATAAATACAACCATGGGTCACTGAGCAAATCTCAATGGGAACCTGCATAGAGTTAATATGTAATTAAAGAATCAAGGCTTCCTGACGTGGTGGTTTTTTAAAAGTCTCTAGTTCTTTAAGGAAATACATGTTTTCTTTTAGAAGAAACAGGTCCAAATCAAAGATAACAAGGGACACAGAGGGGGATATTTTGATATTTCATTAATTGTACAAACTTGGAAAGGCAATTTGGTTTGATTGCCACCAAGTGCTTGTAATTTTAATAGAAATTTAATGTTTTTTTCTCTGTTGGATAATCTTACATTTTTCGGATTTCTTTGTACCATTTATACTTTTTAGGATTTCATACCCTATTTTGTTGGCATTAGGATTTTATAAAAATCAATTTTTATTTGGGAAAAAATTGGCTTGGCTGTCTCCTGCTTTCTTTAGGAGTCAGTATAATAAGGGGGAAGAAAACAAGGCTTTTGGAAGGAAGGAGACCTTGCTTGAATCCTGGCTCTGTTGAAAGCTGGATGACTTTGGGAAAGGTATGAGTTATAAGAAAAAGAAAACAGTCTTATTACTTTGAAAGGGCCCTCTAAAGATTAAATGATATGCTATATAAATTATCTGTGAAGAACTGGTATATGCTTGCTTGCTTTCTTTCTTTCTTTCTTTCTTTCTTTCTTTCTTTCTTTCTTTCGACAGGCAGAGTGGACAGTGAGAGAGAGAGAGACAGAGACAGAGAGAAAGGTCTTCCTTTGCCGTTGGTTCACCCTCCAATGGCTGCTGCGGCGGGCACACCGCACTGATCCGATGGCAGGAGCCAGGTACTTATCCTGGTCTCCCATGGGGTGCAGGGCCCAAGCACTTGGGCCATCCTCCACTGCACTCCCTGGCCACAGCAGAGAGCTGGCCTGGAAGAGGGGCAACCGGGACAGAATCTGGCGCCCCGACCGGGACTAGAACCCGGTGTGCCGGCGCCGCAAGGTGGAGGATTAGCTTAGCGAGCCACGGCGCCGGCCGAGGCCACATTTACTTTTATTTTTTTTAAACTTTTATTTAATGAATATAAATTTCCAAAGTACAGCTTATGGATTACAATGGGGACCGGTGCTGTGGCGTAGCAGATAAAGCTGCTGTCTGCAGTGCTGGCATCCCATATGGGTTCGAGTCCCGGCTGCTCTACTTCCAATCCAGCTCTCTGCTATGGCCTGGGAAAGTAGTGGAAGATGGCCCAAGTCCTTGGGCCCCTACATCGACGCGGGAGACCTGGAAGAAGCTCCTGGCTCCTGGCTTTGGATCAGCGCAGCTCTGGCCATTGCAGCCATCTGGGGAGTGAACCAGCAGATGGAAGACCTCTCTCTCTCTGCCTCTCCTTCTCTCTGTGTAACTCTGACTTTCAAGTAAATAAATAAATTTTTTTAAAAATAAAAAAGTTGGTATGTGCTAACAAAAATAATTTTTTTTATTAAAAATAGCAATTTAGCAAGGGAGAGACTATAAGAACAAATAAAATCCAAGTATATTGCAAAATATCTTAGGTAAAATATATGAAATCATATTGAGATATAAAGTGGTGTTTAAGATACAATAGATACAAGTAAAGTGGTATTTAAGATACAATACAAGGAATATGATTTAGAGATATATAAGGACTACTTACTGGATTTATCTTGGATTTCATGTTTAAAACCTTAAGAAGAAAATTTATTTACTTTTTACTTTTAAAATATTCAATTAATTTTTTAAAATGACAAGTATTCTATATACCTATACTGTACATATATTTTGATGTAAGTATACATTATGAAATGACTAAATCAAGATATTTAATATATGTATTGCCTTATATTCTTGTTTTTATTTGTAGTGAGAATACTTAAAATTTATTTTCACTGATTTTTAAATATGTAATATATCATTATTAATTGGAGTTACTATGTACAATAGGTATCTTGACCTTATTCTTTCTGTGTAATTTAAATTTTGTATACTTTGACCATACAAGTCTGAACTATATAATCAGTTTTAATTTAAATAAAGATTTGCATCATTCCAGCTAGATCTGACATGATTATTTATCCTGAAAATGGTTATTTTTTTGTGTTCTTATCATGTGTGCTATGTCTAGGGATTCAAATGAAAGAAAAATACTATTATGGTCTGGCTCTCTTGAATTTACAGACTAAGAAACAAAATAACAGTAAAGTTATGTGTTAGAACTTAGTAATAGTTCAGAGTTGAAGGATGATTTGTGGAAGGAAAGAGTTGAAGGTGATGAGCTGGTTGTGGACCTAGTTAGGAAAGATCTCTGTGCTAAATTAAAAAGTTTTAACTATAATCTAAAAGCTAAGGGTGATATTAAGAAATTTTAATCAGAGAGATGCTATGAGAAAATTTGCATGTTAGGAACATCACTCTGGCAGCAATGGGCCCCCAGGCAGAGTGGAGGCAGAGAGGCCAGCGATAAGGCTGATGCAGTCATCTGGCTGTGAAATGATGGAGTGGAGTGGGGAATGAATGAGGGAAAGGAAAGAGCAGTGCACAATTTGGAAAGTGATTAGAGTTCTCTCAGAGGGAGGGAAGCATCAAGGGACTTCTGGAATTCTGAATGGGTGTTGATGACGTTGGTTTCCTGTTAACATAGAAGAGGAGCAGTTTATGGGTTGTAGGCATATTGGATTTGACACTTACGTGAAGGGTAGCCTATAATAAAAGATAGATTTGGAGCTCAAGAGAGCAAATAAGATTAGATGATTTGGAAGGCTTTAGGAAATAACCATTAGGAAAAGCAGTATGTTTGCATGAGATCACTTAGAGAAGGGTTATTAGTGTGAAATCAGATCTCGGAGGCCTTGTGATTTAGTGGAAAGCTCACTGAAGAATCAATAGTTTGTATTCAGGTTTACTTCAAAAGAAATGAATTGTGTAATGTTTATTCACCTAATCTTTTGATATCTATGCTATCTCATTACTGCTTACAAGACTGTCTTTAAGGCAGCTTTATTGAAGAATGATTTATATACCATAAATTAACTCATTTTAAGTGTAAAATTGAATGATTTTAAGTAAATTTAAAGAGTTGTGCAATCATAACCATGATCTAATTTTAGGACATTTCCATCAACCTTCTCTGGACCTTGTTGCCACTTCTTGTCACTGTCCATTCCACATTCCACATTCTTTGGATTACTGATAGGAATAACACTGGGAAACAATTTTTAACAGTTAAAATCTAAGTAAAAATAACTTTACATTTCTCACAGTGTCTAGCTCAGTGCCCTGTACAGAAATAATGCTCAGTAGCCATTATTGAATGATTGTTTTGTTCAGTCCTCAGGGACTACTGAATGGTGCCATGAGTTTAATGACAATGATCTCTTGTAACTTTATGGAACTTTTAAATTTATAAAGTAGTAAACTATAAAGTTAGATTGCAAAATCTTAGTGTACAATTTGTTTCTCTTTTTATTTCTTTTATTTATTGCAAACCTGGCATACTGCCTGTTGATAAATATTTGCTTAAGGAATATCTTTTATTTTTTCTTCAGTGGATTTCACAGCAGTCTTATAAAATAGCAGGGGAAGACAGTGTGTCTTATATAAAAATAATTTCAATAGTAGTAATTTCCTTGTCTGAGGTTATGCAGTTATTAAACTGCATGGCAAGCTTTTGAACCTCAAGATCAGTGTGCCTTCAGCTACATAGGATTACTTCTAATTTAGGTATTATGCCCAATTTTATTCTATAGTCTAAACTTTTATAATCATTCCTTTCAGCAAAAAATCATTTGTAATTTGTAAGTTTTGATTTTCTGCTTCAGGTGTAAGCTTCCTTTTAATGAGCATATTATTATCTTGTAAGTTCATTTGGAAAATATATATGAAAGGCAATGGATTAAGTTAAGAAAAATGAAACTTTTTTCTCTTTAGTACTTAATTTTTGGTTACTGCACAGTTGTCTATTTCAATAAGGTAAATTAGCCATTTCTTAAGCTTAAAACAATTTGTTTTTACTATAAACATTAATATTTATAGCAAATTAATATATTTTTTGACTATTTCCTCCTGCTGCTTTCATCTCCAGAAGCTTTTAGCATTGTTTCAAACTAGCATTTTGGGGCTGTTAAGGTTGTACTTGGTTATCTAGTGCTTTCAGTAAGGCATTTATTGAATATTCTTGCATACATAATGCTATGAACTTGGGATTTCTTTTTATGTTATAGGTTGCATCCAGCACCTTGTACAAATGCATCAAATATTAAATAAGGAAAAATGACAACTATTGAGTTGGCTCTTGCTTTAGAGCAAGCTACTTGATTTTTTTTCCGTTATGGGAATTATTAAGTTTTTGGAGCTGCAGAGTTATTTAAATAAATTGATTTGGTTACAAAAGGAATCCAAGGTATTGACTGAGAGTTGGGGAAAACATTATTTGCCTGAGCCCTGCCTGTATTTTTCTTGCTGTATCAGCAATTTCTTCTTGTCCTCCTTCTCAAATTACTCCATGAATCTTCCTAATTTTCATGAGCTTATTGGATGTGTAGTTTGTATAGAACATTGGCTTGATTTATTTAAATATGTTTTGTCAGGAAAAAGGAAACAAAATATATTAGGAAGGAGGGACTGCTGAGTCCAACTAGATATTTCCTTGTTGTGTTTTTTTTAATGCTTCTCTTTCTTGCAAAAACTGATTTCAGTTATTTTAATGGGAGATGAGCAATCATGGTCTCTGTTCTTTTATTTGATAGATTACTATTATTATTTATGAACAAAAATAATTTTATCTAGGAGCGTTTATAATGTCTGCTTACTTTTACAGTAAGTGTTGGGCTTAAGGATAGTATTCCCATCTTTTCATTCTTGTCTGCCCTGTGAGATATAAGGTAGTCCAGGAGGATTGATTTGGATTTGCTTCTCAGTTGAAAGACCATTTTGATACACAGTTATAACAGTCTTAGTGATATCAGAATTGACCCCCTAAAATATGAAATTGGAATGTGGCCCCTTAAAGTTCCCCAGAAGTTCCATCTGGGGACTGAAATTGGAATATGGGGTGCCATATGATATCACCTTGTGCTTAATAATAAATTCCCAATATTAATAGGCCTGTGTGGGTTCTTGCCTAATATTCAAAGAATTCTGAATACCGGCATAGATGAACAAGGCAGCATGGTACGTTTTTAAACTTTTATTCAGTGAGAAAGATGCATAGGAAAGTGAGAGCTTTATCTAAAAAAGAGAGAGATAAATCTGGATTCATACCGAGTACCAGGAACTAGCCTTGTGGAGGAGCATCTAGACCAGAAAGCATGGGGCGGGTGGTCCACACATGCCCTGGAGGCGCAGGCCAGCAGAAGCCCACACACTGGCAAAAGGCCAAGGAATGGAGAGGGCACACCGTGTCTCAGGCTTTTAATCTACTTCCAATGGGGAGTGGTTAATTAACCTGATTGGCTGGTGGGTGCACAGGTGTAGCCAGGTAGGGGCATGCGGTCAATTAGGGGCGTGGTCTTCCAGCTCACAAACCTGATCAATTTTATTTTATATGCCTGCCAATAACATTAGAACAGATCTAAGTATTTCTAGTTTATATTGATAAACTGGTCTTTTAAAAAATATGAAAATACTATAATGAGTCAAAAAGTTAACACATGACAAATTCAGTGTTTAAAAATTGTTTTGGGTTCCTTGGCTCATATTAAAATTTCTTTGATTAATTGTGATTCCTTGCCTTACTTATTTACAACTAGGAGATCATTTATTTTGAGAAATAATCAATATAATGAAATTGCTGTGCGCTGAACTAATGTGGAAAATCTCAGCAGTGTGTTTCAGTGATCAAGCATAGTGACCTGTTGGAAAGAAAAATCATCAAATCAAGTCAATATCAAATCTCTTTAAAATATAAGGCACAGCTTAATCAATCTTATTTTTATCTTCTGTATTTTGGTTGCATATGCCAAGTAAAATTATTGCTTTTTAATCTATAGCATCTTTAGGTGTATTAGTGGGCAGATGGGGATAGGCTATATTTAGTAGGGAATCTAACTTCAGATTACACTGTAGATTTCTTTTTATCAGTAATAACTATTACATAAAATTATACAAATTTATGTATAAATGTGATGTTTTCATACGTTTGTACATTATGCAATGTCATATCAAGGTAAACATATCTGTCTCCTCAAACATTTATCATTTCTTTATGGTGGAAGCATTCAACATTCTTTCAGCTTTTTAAAAAATCATTGTCTATATTCATTCAACTGTGCAATAGAAGACTAGAACTTATTATTCCTGTCTAACTATTACTTAGTACCCATTAAATAGTCTTTCCCAATCTCTCCCTACTTTCCTCAGCCTCTGATAACCAGCAATGAGATCTACTTTGTTGGCTTTCATCCTTTTTGTGTATGTACCATATTGTCTTTATTTATTCATCAGTTGATGGACCCTTTGTTTTTTTACATCTATTGGCTTTTGTAAATTGTTCTACAATAAATATGAGATGTAGATGTCTCTTTGACAGAATGATTTACAATGATATATGCCTTGGAGATATATATATATATATATATATATATATAATATACCCAGAAGTGGGATTTCTGGATTATATGATAGTTCTATTTTTAGGTCATTTTATTTTAAAGACTTATTTACTTATTTGAAAAGTAGAGTTATAGAAAGAGAGGGAAAGAGAGAGGACTTCTATTTGCTGGTTCACTCCTCAAATGGCCACAACCTTCAGAATTCAGCTTGGTTGAAGCCAGAACTCCATCTGGATCTCCTACAGGCATAATAAGGGCCCATACACTTGGGCCATCTCCAGCTTCCACTGCTTTCCCAAGTGCATTAGCAGGGAGCTGGATTGGAAGTGGAACAGCTGAGACTAGAACTTGCACTCATATGGGCTCCCAGTGTTGCAGGCTATTGCTTAACCTGCTGTATCACAATGCTGGCCCCTATTTTTAGTTTGTTGAGGAAGCTCCATATGGTTTACCACAATGGCTATACTCATTTACATTCCTACCAATGGTGTTTGGGGGTTCCATTTTTGTCCACATCCTCACCAGCAGTTCTTTTGTGTTTTTTGGTAATAGCTGATCTTACTGGGTTGAGGTGATATCTATGGTTTTCATTTGTATTTCCTTGATGATTAGTGATATTGAGCCTTCCCATAAAAAAATGTCTGTTTAGGTCTACTGTCCATTTTTAAATTGAATTGTCTTACTTTTGCTTTTAAATTGTTTGCATCTCTTCTTATAGATTCTGGTTATTACACTATAGATTTTGTATGATTCCTCATGATAAGTATTTGCTTTTGTAAGTGAAAAAAATTTGAAATTACTGAAATCATAATATGTTTAGAGTACTTGGAATTCTTTAATATTGATAAATTGAGGATATAAGTTCTGACAATGAAAGTTCCAGCAAAATCTCTACATTATATAAACTCTGCCTTTACTTAAAATATTCTTATGATGATGTAATGTTACTAGACTTTCTACCCCTTTATTTGGTCATGGACATATTACCAGAAGTATAACTTTTCCATGTTTCTTATTTTGAAGTGATACAACTGTATTTCCCCTGAAATTCCCATTTGGCGTTGTGTAAAGTTCATAGAGATAATGCAAAAAAGAAATATTTAAGAAGTAGCAGTGGCATTTCTTAGTGAAAAGAAAGTGCAGAGGATAAAGAATGTTTTAGAATTAAATGGATTTTGGTAAAATAGCCTATATTAATTAAATAACTCAGAATTATTTTAAGTGTTTAGAATCTTATATCTGGTATATTTTGATTTGAGCATAATGAAAAGAATCAAGAAGTGGGCAAGGTCAGATATGATCATAAAACATAGTAAATATTTAATATAAAGATTATTAAAATTGTGTCAAAAGGAACTTGTTGACTACGTTACAAGAGGAGGAAAATGAACAGATTTTTTTTTAACTTTTATTTAATGAATATAAATTTCCAAAGTACAGCTTATGGATTACAATGGCTTCCCCCCCATAACGTCTCTCCCACCCGCAACCCTCTCCTTTCTCAATCCCTCTCCCCTTCCATTCACATCAAGATTCATTTTCATTTCTCTTTATATACAGAAGATCAGTTTAGCATACATTAAGTAAAGATTTCAACAGTTTGCTCCCATACAGAAACATAAAGTGAAAAATACTGTTTGAGTACTAGTTATAGCATTAAATCTCAATGGTACAGCACACTAAGGACAAAGATCCTACATGAGGAGTAAGTGCACAGTGACTCCTGTTGTTGACTTACCAAATTGACACTCTTGTGTATGGCCTCAGTAATCACCCTAGGCTCTTGTCATGAGCTGCTAAGGCTATGGAAGCCCCCTGAGTTCACTGACTCTGATAATTTTTAGACAAGGCCATGGTCAAAGTGGAAGTTCTCTCCTCCCTTCAGAGAAAGGTACCTCCTTCTTTGATGACAGATTTTTGGTGATGTTTGATGGCTTGATGGGTAGAATTGGTTCCCACACAAGACTCTGGTATTCCTGTGTTTTGAGGCCCAATTTAGATTCTCTCATGTTTTCTGTATGGGCTATGTCCCTCAGGCAGTATCAGTGATTTTTTTTTTTTGAGTTTTTGCTGCAGGTATATTTTGTCTTTTTTTTTTTTTTAACTCTCTTTGCTACTTTCCCTTGTGTTAGAGTTAATGGCATAATAGAGCATAAACACTTTAATAAGAAGAACCCGATTCAGTCAAACTTTATGAGTGTCAGTTTACTCACAGAATAGGAAGAGAAGTAGGAACTCTTGTGCTTCTTTTGAAAGTTAAATTGAAATGCATAAAGCACCTGGTACTGAGCAGGCACTCAATAAATGCCAGTGTCCTCTCATTTCTGAGTGTCATATCTAGTTTCTTCTGTAGTGTTTAAGTTCCTTGAGGGAAGAAAGTATGTTTTATATTAACAGCGCTTTGTGCATAGTAGGTTCTAAGTGATTATTTGTAGAATTTAATTTACTGTCCTGCTGTGGAAGTTTAGCACTGTTATTTCCCATTTCTTTTTACTCTGTCACATTGGATTGAGATAAACATGTTGCTTTCGTGGAATTGAGAATTTAATTCAGTATCATGTCATTCCAATATGACTTATTTCATGAGTTTGATATAGTAAGGGTCTAATCGTTTTCGTGGAAACTTAATTATATTCTATAAAATCTTATTAACCTGTCTCATGGCATCATAATCATATTTGAGTCTGGTGAGTTTAAGATGGTAAAGTCTCTATCTGGAAATCTATCTAATAGCACAGAGTGAGAATATGGCAAATAATGACATAAAGATAGAGCAAATGCACATATCTGGCAAATTACATTATTTGACATTCTCAATCATTAACCCTCCATAGGATGTTCTAATTTACTAAAAATGAACAAAGAGTTCAATTTCTTTTGAGCTCCCTTTGCTTAATTAATTATCAGTAGCAGACAGTCTTCTGTGATCTACAGCAGTTTGTCACCTTTGCATTTATCTAGTATCTGAGTTAAAAATGAGAGCATTCTGATTCAGCAGAACTGATTTCATAACTCAGCTATGTTATAGAGCAGAAGTGAATAAATGTTTGCTGAACATGTCACATGTGCTTCCATCATCAGAATATTAGTGCTCCTTCCTTCCCAAAGCATAAACCCTAAGAGATATTCCTTGCTGAAGTTATTTATTTTGCATATATATTTCTACAGAGGTAAGCCAGGTCCCATGCTATTATAGCAAAATATTATGCTGGCAGCTAACTTCTCATAAATTTGTTTTAGTGATTGGGATATGGGAACTCTTTTAATGCTTCCTTTTAAAAAAAAACAGTTATCCTAATATATGAAGTTTTTTTTTTAAAATGATGTATACTAATATATTAGAATGAGGACTAAATATACTTCTAATTCTTGTGTTAACATTGGTTGTACTTAATGTACAGTTTCTGGTTCCTTACAATTTTTCCTAATTATTTGATTGAAATATAATTAGCTAGAAATTTTTATCTCTGTATTATGGAAGCGAGAAACGGAGGCCCATTATTGCCTATTTCTCTGTGTTAGCTAGCTGGGGATTTGAGAAAAATATTCTGCTATCTTAAATGATCTTTTGTTTTCAATTTCAGGTTCAAAGGACCTTTCAGTCTCTTAAAAACGTTTCCAACAAATCTGACCTCCAGAAAACATACCAGAAGCTTGGGAAAGAGCTAGAAAATCTGGATTATTTAGCCTTCAAACGTCAGCAGGTAGGAGTCAGAGCTCTCCTTGGCAAAGGAAAGGAGCATGTTAGACTTCCTGCTGTTTTGCCTGCCAGAGAGAGGTACAGGTGGGTCTAGGGAGACTTACCTTCTAAGGGTTAGGGCACAAATAGGTTGTACTGTGTTGATCCACTGTGTTCTTACAGCTTCCTGCAGTGTTCAGTGTGGTCCTTGCTTTTAGATGTGAATGTTACGGGTTTCCACATGTGTGCCCATACCTCTCTTAAAGAAAACTCCTGCTGGTTTGTGAAGGTCCAACTTCCCTTTGACTAACAATGTCTCTGGCTAAAAGGTAACCTCTATGATGGCTTGGTCACATAGTGTTTATATTTGGCAGGGGGATAGCTGAAGAGAAAAATAACTTGAAGGAGAAAAAGCTGTGGATGCATATATAAAATGAAGGCAGAGTAAAAAATATGCCAAAATATTAATTGGTCTTTATTTTTTTTGTTCTATCTTTGAATAAATAAACATTTGCTTCATGTGGAAGGTTGAAGGAAAATATACTTTACAAATGCAAGTCTTTTTGCCTCCTTGTGCAGGCTTCAAGATAAATCCATAGCTAAAATAAGCTTTTACAAGATTCTCTAAGAATTGATACTTTATCAACCCAATATTCACAGTAATTAAATTCTGGGTCTTTTTGAGTTAGTCCCACAGTAGCTGGCTGCTGTTCGAGGGTTGGTCTGTTCCAGTTTCTTCAGAGCCACTAGGTGTCAGAATTGTAAAGCTTTTTCTTTAATAGAATGTTTATTCCTATCAGAACAGCCAGTTACACGTTTAATTTAGGTTGCATGAAATTTGGGGATGTGCTCAGTGATGGATATCATCTAGAAAAATGACTAAATGACTATCTTGCATGGCCAGGCACCAAGTCCATCACTTAAGAGTCTTCCTGTGGTGTGGCAAAGGGTGTAATATTCTGGTCATTGCCCAATTTACAAATTTTAGGTCTTTTAGATGAGGATTTTCAAAGCAAGACTTCTTATATTTAAACCTCATTAAGTTTTTATGATGTAATCTAGAAATATTGGCCTGAAAAGAGAGTTACATTCTGGATCTTAGTCTATCACATTTATTATTTGGCCTTTCTATGGTCTTTCTTTTCTTTCTCCCTGGAACTTTGTTTTGTATAATATTACAAGCAAATTATACTTTAATTTATATGAAAAGGCCACAATATCCATGTAAATTTTATTTAAAAAATTAGTACTGACCTAGATATTAGCACATATAACACAGTCATAGTTACTGAAAACTGCTACAGCGAGCTCTCAGATGTAGCTGCTTAAAATGCACATTGTGCGTCACTGCTCTGGCCTGTGCAGTTTTTAGCACAGTTTTGTTTCCAAGACCGTATTTTATTACTGAAGGGTATTTTATTTGGCAGACAGTAGTCATTGTCCTCTTTTATCCTTTCTCATTAGAACATTCCAGTGATTCTTACATTAGACAGTTGTGAATCTGGGTGAAGGTGAATGCTTCGAGGGTAAAAGGATAGAGCTCTGTGAGAATGGCACTGAGGACAGATAGGTAAATTGTCCATGTATGAGGAAAAAATGGGCACATGGGGTGTATATGTTATATGTATATGTTATTAAGTAACAATTACATGCCATCTAATATTAGAGAAACATTTATGAATCAAGTCATTAAATTCTTATAATAATATGGTGGGATTGATTTTATTATTGCCACTTACACCTGAGAAAAAACTCTTAAGAGAATTAAGTAACTTTCTTATAGTCATAGTGATAAAACATGAAGCTGGGCTTCAAATCTTATCAGATTGACTCCAAACTTGGATGTTGCATTTCCTGTATGGGGCATGATTAAAGGGTCAGAATATCAGATCTTTTCTGATTTGGTAGAATTTGTCTTTTATCTCCCATCCTATTCCTTTATAGCTCCAAAAACCTAATAAGCAAATACTGGAAGGTGCTTTTTTTCTCCAACTGGAAAATAGTTAGGTCTTTGTAAAAACTGCCAATTCTACAAGAAAGGTGTCCCATATTAAGGCAGGATTCTTTGTACTGGAGAATTAGTCATGGTTTGTTCTCTCATCCATTATTCCTCAGTGTGACAGAATGTAAACTGCATAAGGAAATTGCCTTTTTTGTCACCTTCAATGTTGTGTCCTTTCCAGTGTTCATGACAGTATCTGGCCCATCACAAATACCCAATAAATATTATTGGTGGTGTTGTTGCTATGAGAAAGAAGTATGCCAAAAGATTTGGTTTCAGATTGTGGGTAATTAAAATGGATATGTTTTGCTATCCTTTTAAAATTTGGAAGGGCATTGTTTCCTGGTTTCCTGGATGCTGGAGGCTGATAGATTGACCTTTGCCCTATATATTATTTATGTTTTCTCCTGACATATTTTCTTCTTTTATCCATTTCTTAAAGAAACGGAAAATATCAGTGTTACTGTAGGCCTGATTTTTAGGTGTCCCATGAATCAACTTTAATTATTTTCTTGGACTCACTCATATTTTACTTGCTGTCTTTTTCTGTGACATTTTTAGCATCATTTTTTGAGAGATTGTTAATGGGGCTTCTTTCCTAGGCAAGAATTTAGTTTTTTTAAAGAGTTATTACTGTAGCAGACATCATAGTATTGGTAGTGAGTGAAGCTACTCCTTAGGATGCTTGCATCCTGTATTGGAGAGCCTGTTTTGATTCTTGGCTCCTCTGCTTCCCATCCAACTTTCTACTAATGTGCCTGGGAGACAGCAGAAAATGTCCTAAGTATTTGGGTCCATGCCACCCACATGGGAAACTTGGAGAGAGTCCCAGGCTCTTGGCTTTGCCTATCCCAACTCCAGCTATGTTGAAAATTTGAGAAGTGAACCAACAAATTAAAGATCTTCCTCCTTTTTTTTTCCCTCTCTCTCTATGTGTGTGTGTGTCTCTCTCCCTTTTTGTCACTCTGCCTTTCAATTGAATGAATAGATAATATAAAAAATTGTGAGTACTCCTGTTCTTTGTGTCAGGTCACATCCAGCTCTGCATTTTTCTACTTTCAAAAAGACTAGTGTTGAAAATAACTTTGGTTGGAAAAGGTGAGAGAGGAAGCCATGATAGGTGAGGTGGTTCTTACTGGAATGAGTCATCCTGAAGTAAATAGACGAGAAAGCAGGATTAACCTGAGAATCTGGAGACTTTTCAGTTCTTCCTACCTGGAGATGCAGTCTTAGAGTTTAAGTACTTGGAATGCTTGGTGTTAAATCCTCCTGACTGGTGCTATGGAGGAAGGTAATAGCAAACCAAAACTATTACACAGATATTGGATTTATATATTAATTTGAGAGGTTATAAATCAAGAGACCTCCTTGGGGCTTAGATTTTTTTTTTTTTTTTTGTTGTGATGTTTTTTTTTTTTTTTAACTTTTATTTAATGAATATACGTTTCCAAAGTACGAATAATGGATTACTATGGCTTCCCCCCCATACCGTCCCTCCCACCCACAACCCTCCCCTTTCCCACTCCCTCTCCCCTTCCATTCACATCAAGATTCATTTTCGATTATCTTAATATACAGAAGATCAGCTTAGTATACATTAAGTAAGGATTTCAACAGTTTGCTCCCACACAGAAACATAAAGTGAAAAATAATAGATGATTTTTTTTAATGATGATGAAATCAGATCAGACCTATTGTCATGTTTAATCCCAGTGAGAGTCAAGTTGGGAGTTGATAGTTTCTTTTCTTTTCTTTTTTTTTTTTTTTTACAGAGGATCAGTTTAGTATGCATTAAGTAAAGATTTCAACAGTTTGCACCCCCATAGAAACACAAAGTGAAATATATTATTTGAGTACTCGTTATAGCATTAAATCTCAATGCACAGCACATTAAGGACAGAGATCCTACATGAGGAGTAAGTGCACAGTGACTCCTGTTGTTGACTTTACCAATTGACACTCCTGTCTATGGCATCAGTAATCTCCCTATGCTCCAGTCATGAGTTTCCAAGGCTATGGAAGCCCCTTGAGTTCTCCGACTCTTATCTTGTTTAGACAAGGTCATAGTCAAAGTGGAGGTTCTCTCCTCCCTTCAGAGAAAGGTACCTCCTTCTTTGAAGACCTGTTCTTTCCACTGAGATCTCACTCACAGAGATCTTTTGCCAGAGTGTCTTGGCTTTCCATGCCTGAAATACTCTCATGGGCTTTTCAGCCAGCTCCGAATGCCTTTAGGGCTGATTCTGAGGCCAGAGTGCTATTTAGGGCATCTGCCATTCTATGAGTCTGCTGAGTATCTCACTTCCCATGTTGGATCACTCTCCCCTTTATTTATTCTATCGGTTAGTGTTAGCAGGTACTAGACTTGCTTATGTGCTCCCTTTGACTCTTAGTCCTTTCATTATGATCAATTGCGAACTGAAATTGATCACTTGGACTAGTGAGATGGCATTGGTACATGCCACCTTGATGGGATTAAATTGGAGTCCCCTGGTATGTTTCTAACTCTACCATTTGGGGCAAGTCAGCTTGAGCATGTCCCAAATTATATATCTCTTCCCTCTCTTATTCCTACTCTTATGTTTAACAGGGATCACATTTCAGTTAAATTTCAACACTTAAGAATAACTGTGTATTAATTACAGAATTAAATCAGTCATATTAAGTAGAACAGACAAAAAAACTACTAAGAGGGATAATGTATTAAGTTGTTCATTAACAGTCAGGGCTATGCTGATCAAGTCACCGTTTCCCATAGTGTCCCTTTCACTTCAACAAGTTTCCTTTTTGGTGTTCAGTCAGTTGTCACCGATCAGGGAGAACATATGGTATTTGTCCCTTTGGGACTGGCTTATTTCACTCAGCATGATGTGTTCCAGATTCCTCCATTTTGTTGCAAATGACTGGATTTCGTTGTTTCTTACTGCAGTATAGTATTCTAAAGAGTACATATCCCATAATTTCTTTATCCAGTCTACCGTTGATGGGCATTTAGGTTGGTTCCAGGTCTTAGCTATTGTGAATTGAGCTGCAATAAACATTAGGCTGCAGACCGCTTTTTTGTTTGCCAATTTAAATTCCTTTGGGTAAATTCCAAGGAGTGGGATGGCTGGGTCGAACGGTAGGGTTATCTTCAGGTTTCTGAGGAATCTCCAGACTGATTTCCATAGTGGCTTGACCAGTTTGCATTCCCACCAACAGTGGGTTAGTGTCCCTTTTTCCCCACATCCTCGCCAGCATCTGTTGTTGGTAGATTTCTGAATGTGAGCCATTCTAACCGGGGTGAGGTGGAACCTCATTGTGGTTTTGATTTGCATTTCTCTGATTGCTAATGACCTTGAACATTTTTTCATGTACTTGTTGGCCATTTGGATTTCCTCTTTTGAAAAATGTCTATTGAGGTCCTTGGCCCATCTCTTAATTGGGTTGTTGGTTTTGTTTTTGTGGAGTTTCTTGATCTCTTTGTAGATTCTGGTTATTAACCCTTTATCTGTTGCATAGTTTGCAAATATTTTTTCCCATTCTGACGGTTGTCTCTTCACTCTCCTGACTGTTTCTTTTGCAGTACAGAAACTTCTCAATTTGATGCAATCCCAATAGTTAATTTTGGCTTTGACTGCCTGTGCCTCCCGGGTCTTTTCCAGAAACTCTTTGCCTGTGCCAATATCTTGAAGGGTTTCTCCAATGTTCTCTAGTAACTTGATGGTGTCAGGTCGTAGATTTAGGTCTTTAATCCATGTTGAGTGGATTTTTGTGTAAGGTGTAAGGTAGGGGTCTTGCTTCATGATTCTGCACGTGGAAATCCAATTTTCCCAGCACCATTTATTGAATAGACTGTCCTTGCTCCAGGAATTAGTTTTAGATCCTTGATCAAATATAAGTTGGCTGTAGATGTTTGGGTTGATTTCTGGTGTTTCAATTCTGTTCCATTGGTCTATCCTTCTGTTTCTGTACCAGTACCATGCTGTTTTGATTACAACTGCCCTGTAGTATGTCCTGAAATCTGGTATTGTGATGCCTCCGGCTTTGTTTTTGTTGTACAAGATTGCTTTAGCTATTCGAGGTCTCTTGTGCCTCCATATAAATTTCAGCACCAATTTTTCCAGATCTGAGAAGAAGGTCTTTGGTATCTTGATTGGTATTGCATTGAATCTATAAATTGCTTTTGGGAGAATGGACATTTTGATGATATTGATTCTTCCAATCCATGAGCATGGAAGATTTTTCCATTTCTTGGTATCCTCTTCTATTTCTTTCTTTAAGGTTTTGTAATTTTCATTGTAGAGATCTTTAACGTCCTTGGTTAAGTTTATTCCAAGGTATTTGATTGTTTTTGTAGCTATTGTGAATGGGATTGATCTTAGAAGTTCTTCCTCAGCCATGGCATTGTCTGTGTATACAAAGGCTGTTGATTTTTGTGCATTGATTTTATACCCTGCTACTTTGCCAAACTCTTCTATGAGTTCCAATAGTCTCTTGGTAGAGTTCTTTGGGTCCCCTAAATAAAGAATCATGTCATCTGCAAAGAGGGATAGTTTGAGTTCTTCCTTCCCAATTTGTATCCCTTTAATTTCTTTTTCTTGCCTAATAGCTCTGGCTAGAACCTCCAGAACTATATTGAATAGCAGTGGTGAGAGTGGACATCCCTGTCTGGTCCCAGATCTCAGTGGAAATGCTTCCAACTTTTCCCCATTCAATAGGATGTTGGCTGTGGGTTTTTCATAGATTGCTTTGATTGTATTGAGGAATGTTCCTTCCAAACCCAGTTTGCTTAGAGTTTTCATCATGAACGGGTGTTGTATTTTATCAAATGCTTTCTCGGCATCTATTGAGAGAATCATATGGTTTTTCTTCTGCAGTCTGTTAATGTGGTGTATCACATTGATTGTCTTGCGCACATTAAACCATCCCTGCATACCAGGGATAAATCCCACTTGGTCTGGGTGGATGATCTTTCTGATGTGTTGTTGCATTCTATTGGCCAGAATTTTATTGAGGATTTTTGCATCTATGTTCATCAGGGATATTGGTCTGTAATTCTCTTTCAGTGCTGCATCTTTTCCCGGCTTAGGAATTAAGGTGATGCTGGCTTCATAGAAAGAATTTGGGAGGATTCCCTCTTCTTCAATTGTTCTGAATAGTTTGAGAAGAATTGGAGTTAGTTCTTCTTTAAATGTCTGGTAGAATTCAGCAGTGAATCCATCTGGTCCTGGGCTTTTCTTTGTTGGGAGGGCCTTTATTACTGTTTCAATTTCTGTCTCAGTTATGGGTCTGTTTAGGTTTCCGATGTCTTCCTGGTTCAATTTAGGTAGGTTGCATGTGTCCAGGAATCTATCCATTTCTGATAGGTTTCCCTGTTTGCTGGCATACAAGTCCTTGTAGTAATTTCTGATGATTCTTTTTATTTCTGTGGTGTCTGTTGTTACATTTCCTTTTTCATCTCTGATTTTATTGATTTGGGTCTTTTCTCTTCTTTTTTTAGTTAGTTGGGCCAATGGGGTGTCAATTTTGTTTATTTTTTCAAAAAACCAGCTCCTCGTTTGGCTGATTTTTTGTAATGTTTTTCTTGATTCAATCCTGTTGATTTCTTCTCTGATTTTAATTATTTCTCTTCTCCTACTAGATTTGGGTCTGGTTTGCTGTAGGTTTTCTAGATCCTTGAGGTGAATAGAAAGCTCATCTATTTGGTGCCTTTCCAATTTCTTGATGTAGGCACCTATTGATATAAACTTTCCTCTTAACACTGCTTTTGCTGCGTCCCATAAGTTTTGGTATGTTGTGCTGTTATCCTCATTTACTTCCAGAAAGTTTTTGATTTCTCTTTTGATTTCTTCTATGACCCATTGTTCATTCAGGAGCATGTTGTTCAATCTCCATGTGTTTGCGTATGCTCTAGGGATTCCTGAGTTGTTCATTTCCAACTTCATTCCTTTATGTTCTGAGAAGCTGCATGGTATGATTCTAATTCTTTTGAATTTGCTGAGACTTGCTTTATGGCCTAGTATGTGGTCAATCCTAGAGAAGGTTCCATGTACTGCTGAGAAGAATGTATAATCTTTAGCTGTAGGATTGAAAGTTCTGTATATATCTGTTAGATCCATTTGGGCTATAGTGTCGTTTAAATCTACTGTATCCTTGTTGATCTTCTGTCCTATTGATCTGTCTATTTCTGAGAGTGGAGTATTGAAGTCCCCCAGTACTATTGTATTGGGGTCTAAGTCTCCCTTTAAGTCCGTTAACAAATCTTTTAGATAAACTGGTGCCCTGTAGTTAGGTGCATATACATTGATAATTGTTATATCTTCCTGTTGAATTGATCCCTTAATCATTATGTAGTGTCCCTCTTTGTCTCTCTTAATGGTTTTTGTGGTAAAGTTTATGGTGTCCGATATTAAGATGGCTACGCCTGCTCTTTTTTCATTTCTGTTGGCATGGTATATCTTTTTCCAGCCTTTCACTTTCAGTCTGTATGGATCTTTGTTGGAAAGATGTGTTTCTTGTAAGCAGCAAATAGATGGGTTTTGTTTTTTAACCCAATCAGCCAAACGGTGTCTTTTAACTGGACAGTTCAGGC
Source organism: Oryctolagus cuniculus (assembly GCF_964237555.1). Taxonomy (NCBI): domain Eukaryota; kingdom Metazoa; phylum Chordata; class Mammalia; order Lagomorpha; family Leporidae; genus Oryctolagus; species Oryctolagus cuniculus. Next base: position 59,566,953 of record NC_091446.1, on the reverse strand, counting down.
CATTCACGTTCAATGTGACTAATGATAAGTGGTAACTTTGCCCTGCCATTTGCCAAAGATAAGTTCTAATATATGCTTTGAATTCCCTGTGATCTTTTGCTGTGAGCTTTCCTTCCTTGGTTTCCTTCCTTTACCTTCTTTCATATTGATGACCGTGTTTCTTTGTTTCTGTGTGTAACACATCTTTAAGCATCTTTTGCAGGGCTGGACGAGTGGCAACAAATTCTTTCAATTTCTGTTTGTTATGAAAAGTCTTTATTTCACCTTCATTCACAAATGATAGCTTTGCAGGATATAATATTCTGGGCTGGCAGTTGTTCTCTCTTAGTACCTGGGCTATATCTTGCCATTCCCTCCTAGCTTGTAGAGTTTCTGATGAGAAGTCAGCTGTGAGTCTGATTGGAGATCCTCTGAGAGTAATCTGACGTTTCTCTCTTGCACATTTTAGGATCTTTTCTTTATGTTTCACTGTGGAGAGTTTAATTACAACGTGCCGTGGTGAGGGTCTCTTTTGGTCGTGTTTATTAGGGGTTCTGTGAGCTTCCTGTACTAGGATTTCTCTGTCCTTCTCCAAACCTGGGAAATTTTCTGCTAATATCTCACTAAAAAGGCCTTCTAATCCTTTCTCCCTCTCCATGCCTTCAGGAACTCCTAGAACCCGAATGTTGGGTTTTTTAATAGTATCCTGAAGATTCCCGACAATATGTTTTAGATTCCTAATTTCCTCTTCTTTTCTTTGGTCTGACTGTATCCTTGCCTGTTCTCTGTCTTCTAAGTCCGATATTCTCTCTTCTGCTTCTCCCATTCTGTTTGTAAGGCTCTCTATTGTGTTTTTCATTTGATCTATTGAATTCTTCACTTCAGTCACTATCCCAGTTTCCTGTTGTACTAGTTGTTTCGTTTCATTTTGATTCCTCCTTAATATTTCATTTTCACGAGAGAGATTTTCTATCTTGTCCATTAAGGATTTCTGTAGTTCAAGAATTTGTTTTTGAGAACTTCTTAATGTTCTTATCAATTTTTTGAGATCTGCTTCTTGCATTTCTTCTATGTCATCATCCTCATAATCTTGAATTGGGGTGTCTTTTTCATTTGAGGGCTTCATGGTGACTTCCTTGTTTTTATTACCTTGGTTTTTGCGTTTGTTATTTGTCATATTGGAGATATTTGGTTTCTTCACTGTGGTGCTTTTTCTTGTTATACTATGACTCTAGATTAAGTGGACTATCTGTTTTTGATGGAGCCTTAGGGCTTGAGATGGGTGTGGCCTGAGAGCTCTGTTTGGTGTGCCAAAGGTGACACTCCCAGGTTAGGCGTGGTAAACCTCTCTCTCTCTCTCTCTCTCTCTCTTTTTTTTTTTTTTTGATTCAACAGGGAAGTTATTCTGCACAGCTGAACAAAGTTGGAGGTAGTTAGCAGGCAAATGATATACCCACAGGAGCCAGAGATCAGAAGCTCTTTCCCAAGGACCACACAGGGAATCTGTTCGGCCCTTAGAGTGGGCTCAAATTCTCCTTCAGTCTCCCACTGGGTTGCCAAAGTTACAGAATTGTAGCGTCTCTGGAGAGTGCTCACGTGAATTCCGTGAGTTCTCTCCCCCACCGTCTCTTTTTTCACAGTCTCAGTTCAGTAGCACCATAAATTTACTAAGTCCTAATCTCCTGTTAATTCGCCCCACCCAGAGTCAGGTTTTACTGCTAGGCTCAGGGCCGGTGCAGACCTGAGGTCGCTCTGCTTATGACGTATGTCCAAGATGGCGCCTGCTCTTTGTCTTGCTCGCCCTTGAGAGGTGAGCGGAGAGAGAGAAACCCGTGTCCGTACCAGTCACCTTTTTTTTTTTTTTCCCTCTCTCTCTCTTCCAGTTAGCTTGGTGAAGTCCCCCCCGCCCCGGGGGTCGTTCCCTCTAGTCTCCTCTCTCCGCTTGCCTGCCGGTGTCTCGGGTTATTGAGGTTCGGCTCACCTCGCGTTCCAGCGCTGGTGTGTTGAGTCTGCCGCTGATGTCCCGAACTGTGGGCTCCCACGCTCTCCACGCAGGTCTGCTCCCCTTCCAGCGCCGATGTGTGGACTCGGAGCCCTGGACTTCCCAAGTCTCCCCGCTGTTGCACTCCCCTTCGAGCACTTGCGCGTAGACCCTGCAGCTTGCGCAGCTCAGTCCCCTGGATTTATATATTAATTTGAGAGGTTATAAATCAAGAGACCTCCTTGGGGCTTAGATTTTGTGTAGTAAAATAAAATAAAATAAAATTTGATAAACTTGATTTTAATTCTTTCCTTTCTTCTACCCTTAATAGTTATGATAACATTATTAAACATATCTTCTTTTTTTAAAGGTGACTTTAAAAAAAAGATTTATTTATGTATTTGAAAGGCAGAGCTACAGACAGACAGGCAGTGGCAGAGGCAGAGAGAGGTCTTCCATCTGCTGATTCACTCTCCAAATGTCTGCAATGGCTGGAGCTGGGCCTATACCATGTCAGGAGTCAGAAGTTTCCTGTGGGTCTCCCATGTGTATGCAGGGGTCCAAGGACTTGGGCCGTCTTCTACTGCTTTTCCAGGCCACAGCAGAGAGCTGGATCAGAAGTGAAGCAGCCGGATCTCAATCTGGCATCCATATAGGATTCCAGCACTGTAGACAGTGGCTTTATCTGCTACACCACAGCATTGGCCCCTATAAAACATATTTTCTTTCCAGAGGTTTCTGAAGTCCTTTAATATAAATTAAAGTTGACATTATTGGGTTGGGCATTCTAAACACCAGGGCACATATATATGTTGGTGCCATAATATGTAAAATTAAACTGTTGTACTTCAGATACATATCTGTGTTGGAATACATCGCGTACCTATGATTCTTGTCTTGTATTCATTGCATATTGTTGTTGCCCTTTTGTTTTCATAGAAGATTTATACACTCTGGTATTTAGAGTTTACATAGCTCCTTTCTATTTACTTATTTATCTACTAATCATTCTTTAAATTCAAACTGAAGCCTAGCCTCCTTCATAAACTGCATTCTAAGAGCACTAGTCAATGTGTAAACTCTTCATTCTTTGCTATTCTTAGCTATTATCTGTGTAATGTTATTTAGCATCTGATTAATTGTGTAATCATTGAGAAGCAATCTGGTGTAGTGGTTAGACTGTAGGCTTTGTAGTTATCCAAACTAGGTTAGACTTATTTTTACTGCCTTGGATATCCAAGTTTCCTCTTTTATATAAAATACAAAGTCTCTTAAAGTATATGCAGCTCTTAGTACAACACCTGGTATGTGTATAGGATAAATGGTAGTGTATAATATTGTTTTAGGTTATCCTCATAAGCATTTTCCTAAATGTAAATGGAAAATGACTAAACAAAAATTTGTAAGTCCCTATAAGATATATTCTCTATTTTATATGCCTTTATACAGCACATAGGATCTAGCACTGTTCAGAACATAAAAATAGAATGTTTTTGGACATATGCAGTCTTGTTTTTGAACATATGCAGGTTGCTGGTTTGTGTCACAGAAAGGACATATTGATATCTCACAAGATGGGAGATTCATCATTTGGTTCTAACGTGTTTCTAAGGAAAATAGCTAAAGTTATTTTTACTTGATGGAAAATGAAATGAATCTTGGATCCAATGTTCTAGCTAAACCCCAACTCATATAATTATTATATTTTATATACCTACACTTCCCTATGCTATTGTACAATACAGTTTTTCAGGAATAAGCCACTGATTTTTTTCTTTCACTAAGCTAGGTATGTTAACCCTTTTAGATAACTTGAAAACTGGAAGGGTACTTAATTCCTTGTAGGATAAGAATTGAATTGAAAATGAACTTTTTTTAATGAAGAAATATATAAATAAATTAGATGAAATTTATTTAGTGAGCATGACTGTAGGTTAACAACTTTTAGTTGAAAAATAAAATTTTACTTATTATCTCCTGTCTTTTCAATAATGGACATCTTCACAGGTGTGATAGACAGGAGATTACAAGAGTTGGCTCTGAGGTGGAGAAAAAGGAAACTCTTTGCATACTATTGGAGGGAATGTCAATTGGTAAACTATGTAGTTTTCTATATCAGTATCTTGAAGAGATATCTGCACTCTTACATTCATTGCAGTTCTATTCACAAAAAAACAATATGGGATCAACCTCTGTGTCTACAACCATCGACAGATGAGTAAAGAAAATGGCACCTCTCTCTCAGATCCCTCTCTTTCCCTCCCTTTCTATGTGAATATTGTTCAATCTTAAAAAAGAAGGAAATCTTGCCTTGGAGATTACAGGGATGAGCCCGGAGGCCAGGCCCAGAAAGACAAATACGATTTATGTGTGGAATCTAAATGGTCAGTTACAAGATGAACCAGTTCTGAGGATCTAACGTACAGCATGAGTGGCATGGATATATTCATTGATTTGATTATAGTAATCAGTATACAATGTATATATTATATTTGGTATAAATCAAATTATCATTCTGTATACTTTTGGATATATTTCATTTTATTTGTCAATTACATATTTTAAAGTAAAAAAGGAAATAAAGTCCATATGGATAATGATTGACCATACAGAAAGTCTTGGGCTTACCCTGGAAACCAAGAGCCCTGGGGACACAAGACTACAGTGCTTAGTCAAATAAAACTGAATAGTACTAGACTTGCTGTTGTTGTACTATAGTATAAGAGAAGAGGAAGTTGATTAATCCCAGTAATAATTTCCAACTATGTAAAGTCTTAAAACCAGCAAAATATGATGAATCAGCATAAGGGGATATGCAATGATATTGCACTAGATTTTGTTTATTTAAAGACAGCAAAAGCACACTTTGCACTGGGATTAACACTAAAATGTAGATTATAAATATATTTTACTCAAGAGCTTTACAAATAAAGAACATATACATCTGGAAGTATTTAGATGCAGTTTAAGAAAGTGTAATGGTGAAGCTGGACTGAATGAGCACTAATGGGAGGTGCTAAGCTTCTAGAACAATGGTTCTATAGGCAATAGACTTACTTTGTTGCATATCCCCTTATGCTGATTCATAATATTTTGCTTGTTTTTAAGTCTTTTTTTTCTTTTTTTATTGACAGGCAGAGTTAGACAGTGAGAGAGAGAGAGACAGAGAGAAAGGTCTTCCTCTTTCCGTTGGTTTACCCCTCAAGTGGCCGCTACGGCTGGTGCGTTGTGGCTGGCGTGCTGTGCCGATCTGAAGCCAGGAGCCAGGTGCTTCCTCCTGGTCTCCCATGCAGGTGCAGGGCCCAAGCACTTGGGCCATCCTCCACTGCCTTCCCAGGCCGTAGCAGAGAGCTGGACTGGAAGAGGAGCAACCGGGACAGAATCTGGCGCCCCAACCAGGACTAGAACCCCGGGGTGCCGGCACTGCAGGTGGAGGATTAGCCTAGTGAGCCGTGGTGCTGGCCATGTTTTTAAGTCTTTACAAGGTTGAAAAGTATTACTGGAACTCATCAACTGCTTGTTCTCTTATTCTGTAATAAAACAAGCCTGGCTTTATTCACTTTTGTTTCACTAAGAAATTAATCCAACCCTCTTGAAATTTTCTGACTGAATTATTCCTTTTAAGAGTAAGTGAACCAAAGTCTGCTAAAATATTCATCTGTTCTTGATGGTATTCTGTTTCTTATTTGCCCAATCAAGTAAAATTATTGTTTATGCCATTTATAAACTTTTTTCAGAAGATCTCAAAGCATTTCAGTATCATTTAAAGATTTATTGTACATAGAAAATGCTGAATTATGAAACAGTGTGCTACACTAAAGTTCAAACCAACCCAAACATGTTTTATTCTATCTACTACATATGCAATTCCATTTCAATTCAGTTGTACACAGCTGTTTGTTCCAGAGGGAAAAAAGATGGCGTTACATTTATTCTTCAGTTTTATGACATGGAGAGAGAGAATGTTGGATACATAATTCAAGGTTATTCTGAATCAATATAAGCTTAAGAATTAGTATTCACATTCCCTAATTTCTAGCTCATTGCAGTAGCCGTCTGACAATTTTCATTACTTCATAAAGTGTAGATATTTATAGGGTGATTTCTTTTCCTATAAAATCTGAGAAAAAATCTGTAAGATATTTGTGTGAAAGTCCTGCCTTTTATTAAACGTGAAAGAAAGAGTAGTGCACTTTACACATTTTTTTCTTTCTAAAATTTGATTTCCACATTGATAGTTCATGATCATGACAAATAGGTATCTTCTATTAAATTCATGAAGTAAAAACATAGTCATAATCTTAGTCATAAGGTTTGCTATCTGTTGTCTCTGGTGTTGAGTTTTTTTGGTAGAATTTAGGTAGAAAGATGGTGAATCCAGCACATAATAACTTATTTACATGACTAGAAAAGTTTTATTAATTTTTATAAGGCTGTTTGCTAGACAATAGTTTGCCTTATGGGCAATTTATAGCCACTTTATAGTGGAAAATGTTTATTGAGTAGTTAATGCTTTGTTATAGGTTGTTTCAAAATTTACAATGCTGAATTGAGAGGTGATGAAAAACTTCAGCATTTGCATCAATGTGGTGCTTATTTGTGTATGTCTTATATTGACATAGTGAAGTCCATAAAGTTGTCAATAAAAATTGAGATTGAGAATAAATTACGTAAGAGTTAACTCTGAAAATGATTATTTCTTTAGTCTTTTTTGTAACTTGGAAATGATCTATACATGAAAATAGAACCCATTTTCACTGCCAAGATTATTGACCTCTGCTGGTTTAACATTGCAAACTAAAGAGAATATATAAGACCAGAGAACTAAATTAATGAGTCTTCAGAATTAGTCTAATCCAAATTGGTTTATTTCTATTTTTAAAAATATTTGAGAGGCATAGACAAACAGAGACAGATAGAGCTACTTATCTGCTGTTTTCACTCCTCAAATGGCTTTAATGTTCAAGGCTAACCCAGGGTAGAAGCTGGGAGCTGGGAACATAGTTGTATGGCAATATCCCAATTATGTGAGCCAATACAATTTCTCCTTAGGTTTGCTTCAGCAGGAATCTGGAGCCAGGAGCCAGAACTTGATATTAAACCCAGGCATGCCAAAATGTAGTACAGGTGTCTTATCCAAAGTCTTAACCAGTAAGCTAAACACTCATCCCATAACTGAATTATTATTTTTAAAGATGAGAAAAATGAGGCTTACCAAGATTAAATATCTTGTGCAAGGCCATAAATTTTGCTAATGGAAGAGCTGGGACAAGAACAAATATGATATTTTCTTGTAGTCTTTGGTTCATTGGTGAGTCCTTTAGCATAAGTCAACTTATTGATTGTTTGCCATGTCTGGTTTGTGTTCTGATTGAGAAAAAGCCTGCAATATGAAAAATATTGCTTTCCGGTTTGAACAGCTGCATGATTCTGAGACTGGACTGGTAACAAAAGTCCCTTAAATTGTAAAAAGAAAGCCAGAACATTCAGTTTATTTGATAGTGGTCATGGTTTGGGTTGGCTTGCTCAGGTGTGGTCGGAAGGAAAGGCTCTTAGAGCAACCTTTATGGAAAAATCATGCTTCTTATAGCTTTTGCATCTTAAGAAACATTTCCATCATCAAACCTCTGCTAGACTCAAGCAGTGACACTTTCTCAGGGAACAGCTAGAACAGAGGTGTCCTTCTTAGATTCCCCCAATAAAGAATGTGGGTGGTATCTTCTCTAAAATGTGAGCCATCAGCCGTATCAAGACTCTAAGGTCTAATGATTTCCCAAAGAAATTCGTACAAATTGCCTTTGTTTTATGAGAGGAGTGAGCAGAAAGGTTGTCTTTGCAGAATCTGAAGCTTTTTTTTTTTTTCCAAAGCTTTGATTAACTTTGTAAAAACATTCTTATAACAAGCATATAGTACTGGTCTTTGGCCCTCCAGAAAATTAATAGGCAAAATGCACTGACTATTCACAAAAACTTTTGCTATGACTTTATGATACTTTCTTCTTGTGTGGTGTGCTTTTTTTGACCTCTTGGTAGACATTGTGTTGGTTATGTTTTGTGTATAGAAACATGCTGATAAACGCTTATTTTATCTCCTGCTGTAATTCTTGGCAGAAATGTTTTCAAATCTTTTAAATGAATTTTTTTTTATTTATTTGAAAGCTAGAGTGACAGAGAGGGAGAGTTAGAGAAAGAGATCTTCATCTGCCTGTTCACTCCCAAAATGGCTGCAATGGGCAGGGCTGGACCAGTCTGAAATTAGAAGCTAGAACTATATCTGGATCTTCCATGTGGCCCAAGTACTTGGGCCATCATTGATTGCTTTGCTGGGTACATTAACATAGGCTGGGTCAGAAGTGAAACAGCTAGGATCAAACCAGTGTTCTGGTGCTGGCATTGCAGGTAGTGGCTTAACCCCCTGCATTACAACGTCAGACCAATGATTTATTTTATAACCAGTTTGTTATTGGTATATAAAAGCTCTGTTTTAAAATTTATTTACTTTCATCTTATTTGAAAGGTAGAGAAAGAGAGAGATTGATTGATGAATCTTCCATTTGCTGTTTCATTGCTTAAATGCCCAGAACAGCTAGGGTTCAGGTAGGCTGAAGCCAGGAGCCTGGAACTCCATACTGGTTTTCCACATGTGTTACAGGGACCCACATAACTGGGCCATCAACTACTGCATCCCAGAATATGCATTAGCAGAAATCTGCATCAGAAGCAGAGTAGCTGAGGCTTGAAACTGGCTCTCCAGTATGGGATCCCATGCTGGGACTTAACTACTTTACCAAATGCACACCCCATGATATTGTTTTTTATGTGTTAATTTTGTATCCTGTATCTTCACTGAATTCATTTATCAATTCCATATTTTTTTTTTGACAGGCAGAGTGGACAGTGAGAGAGAGAGACAGAGAGAAAGGTCTTCCTTTGCTGTTGGTTCACCCTCCAATGGCCGCCGTGGCCAGCGTGCTGCGGCCGGCGCACCACGCTGATCTGATGGCAGGAGCCAGGTACTCATCCTGGTCTCCCATGGGGTGCAGGGCCCAAGCACTTGGGCCATCCTCCACTGCACTCCCTGGCCACAGCAGAGAGCTGGCCTGGAAGAGGGGCAACCGGGACAGAATCCGGCGCCCTGACCAGGACTAGAACCCGGTATGCCGGTGCCGCAAGGCAGAGGATTAGCCTAGAGAGCCGTGGTGCCGGCCAATTCCATATATTTTTATAGGCTATTTAGATTTTCTATGTATTAGATCATGTCTTCTGCAAACAAGAATAATTTTATTTCTTCTTTTCAATTTTAGTGTTGTTTATTTCTTTCTCATGCACACTTGCTATGGCTAAGATTTCCAGTACTATGTTAAATAGAACTGGTGAAAGTACAAATCCTTGTTCCTGATTTTTTTTGGCTTTTCTCCTATTTAGCATTATGTTAGCCACAGTTTTGTATATAACCTTTGTTGCATAAGTGCATATTCCTTCTGTACCTAGTTTGTTGAGGGTTTTTGTCAGATGGGATGTTTAATTTTATCCAATGCTTTTTATGTTTCTCTTGAGATGATAATATGGATTTTGTCCTGCAATCTGTTGGTATGCTGTGTAATGTTTATTGCTTTATGTATATTCATCCACCTCTCATATCTGGGATAAATCCCATTTGGTTATGGTGTATAATCTTTTTGTTGTGCTGTTGGATTCAAATTGCTAGGATTTTATTTTGAATTTTTACATCTGTTTTCATCAGAGATAATGGTATTTAGTTTGTATTTTTGTTGTGTCTTGTTTGATTTTCCTATCAGTATTGGCTTTATAGATTGAGTTTGGCAGAATTTCTTCCTTTCAATTTTTTGGGATAGTGTAAGAATAATTGTTAATAATTCTTATTTAAATTAAGTAATAAAGAAATAAAGTTCTGGACTTTTCTTTGTTAGGAGACTTTTTATCACTGATTCAGTCCTGTAGTTAGTTATTGGTCGTTCAGGTTTCCCATGTCTTCATGGTTCATTTTGGTAGGGTGTATGTGCCCTGAAATTAATCAATTCTTTCTAGGATTTTCAGTTTGTTGGAATACTATTGTTCATAATAATCTCTAATGGTCCTTTGTATATCTTGTGGTATCATTTGTAATGTCTCTGTTTTCATCTCTGATTTTCTTTATTTGGGTCCTCTTTCTCTGTTGGCCTGACTAAGGGATTATCAGATTTGTTTGTCTTAAAAATCTTCATTTCATTGATTATTTGTATTTTTTAGTCTTTATTTCATTTATTTCTACTCTGATTTTTATCATTTTTAACTTTTATTTAATGAATATAAATTTCCGAAGTACAACCTTGGATTATAACGGTTTTTCCCCCCATAACCTCCCTCCCACCCGCAACCGTCCTATCTCCCACTCCCTCTCCCATCCCATTCACATCAATATTCATTTTCAATTATCTTTATATACAGAAGATCAATTTAGTATATACTAAGTAAATATTTCAACAGTTTGCACCCACACAGAAACACAAAGTATAAAGTTCCTTTGAGTACTAGATAGACCGTTAATTCACATAGTACTCTGCTCTGATTTTTTTATTATTAATTTTGAGTTTGATTTGCTCGTGGGTTGTGATATTAGGTTGTTTGTTTTAAAAATTTCTGTTTTCTTGATATAAGTAGTACTGTTTGCTGTAAATTTCCCTCAAGTATTGCTTTTGCTATATCCCATAGTTTTTGGAATATTGGGATTTCATTTTCATTTGTTTTGAGAAATTCTTAAATTTCTCTTTATTTCTTCATTGCCCCAATGGTAATTCTAGAGTTTATGTTTAGTTTATATGTATTTGTACAATTTCTAAAGTACCTTTTGTTGATTTCCAGTTTTATTCCATTGCAGTCAAAGAAGGTACATGATAATGATTTCAATTATTAAAAATTTGATGTTCATTTTGTAGCCTAACATGTAGTATATCCTGAGGAATGTTACATGTGCTGATGAAAAGAGTGTGAATTCTATAGCTGTTGAATGAAATGTTTTGTTAATGTCTGTTTGGTCGATAATAGAATTTGGTCTATAATAGAGTTTGGTCTATAATAGATTAAACTCTTAGGTTTCCCTGTCAGTTTTTTTGGGATGATATCAATTGGTGAAACTAAATTGTTGAAGTCCACAAATATTAGTCTTTTGGAGTTTATTTATCCTTTTATTATCTAATAATATTTGTTTTATTTAATTGGGTGCTCCAGTGTTGTGTATATGTTTATGATTGTTATTTCCTCCTGTTGAATTGATGCCTATTTTATGCTATTCTATATTATATGCCCTTCTTTGTCTCATTTACATTTTAACATTTTAATCTATTTTGTGTGACAAAAGTATAGTTATTCCTGCTAGTTTTGGTTTCTATTTGTGTGGGGTATCTTTTCCCAACCATTACTTTTGTCAATGTGTATCTTTACTGGTGAAATGAATTTCTTATAGACATCATATAGTTCAGTATTTTTTTATGCTTTCATTTACTTTATACATTTTAATTGAGGAATTTAATTTGTTTATAACCAAGATTATTACTGACAAGTAAGAGTTTACTCCTGTCAATTTTGTTAATTGTTCTGATGGCTTTGTATATTCTTTGTTCCTCTCTGTGTTTCCCTTTACTTCTGTGATTTGGTGGTTTTTGCAGTGACAGAATATGATTATTTCCTCTTTTTCATTTGTATATCTTCTTTACCAGTTTTATTCCTTATGGTGTTTCGTGATGGTAATTACCGTCCTTTTGATTTCAGATTTAGAACTTAAGCATTTCTTGTAGTGTTGGTGTTCTGATGATGAATTCCCTGTTTTTGCTTCCTTGAAAGTCTTTATTTTTCCTTCACTTCAGAAGGGTAACTTCTCAGGGTATCATATTCTTGGTTGGAAGTCTTTTAGAATTTTGAATATGTCACATTCTACTGGGCAATCATCTCTTAATCTAAAGGGATTTTTCTTAAATGTGACCTGGTGCTTTCCAGTTGTTTGTAGTATTTTCCTTGTCTTGAGCTTTTACAGCTTAACTATAATATACCGCAATGAGGACCTTTAAAGGGTCAAATCTTTTTGGGGTCCTATGGGCCTCCTGGATCTAGATGTCTACATCTTTCTCAAGTTAAAGGACATTTGCAACTATTGTTTTATTGATTAGGTTTATCATTGTCTTTTCCCTTTTGTTCATTTTTTGGAAGCCCTTGATTTAAATATTTGTTCTTTAATATCTCAGAAATCTCCTCAAATGGTAGAGTTAGAAACATACCAGGGATTCCAATTCAATCCCATCAAGGTGGCATGTACCAATGCCATCTCACTAGTCCCAGTGATCAATTTCTGTTCACAATTGATCGTAATGATAGGACTAAGAACCAAAGGGATCACAGAAACAAGAATAGTGTCTGCAAATACTAGCTGATAGAATCAAAAAGGGAGAGAATGATCCAACATGGGAAGTGAGATACACAGCAGACCCATAGAATGGCAGATGTCCTAAACAGCACTCTGGCCTCAGAATCAGCCCTTAAGGCATGCGGATCTGGCTGAAAAGCCCATGAGAGTATTTCAGGCATGGAAAGTCAAACACTCTGGGGAAAAAAAAAAAAAACCCTAAATGAAAGATCTCTGCGAGTGAGATCCCAGTGGAAAGAACGGGTCATCAAAGAAGGAGGTACCTTTCTCTGAAGGGAGGAGAGAACTTCCACTTTGACCATGGCCTTGTCTAAAAATTATCAGAGTCAGTGAACTCAGGGGGCTTCCATAGCCTTGGCAGCTCATGACAAGAGCCTAGGGTGATTACTGAGGCCATAAACAAGAGTGTCAATTTGGTAAGTCAACAACAGGAGTCACTGTGCACTTACTCCTCATGTAGGATCTTTGTCCTTAGTGTGCTGTACCGTTGAGATTTAATGCTATAACTAGTACTCAAACAGTATTTTTCACTTTATGTTTCTGTGTGGGAGCAAACTGTTGAAATCTTTACTTAATGTATGCTAAACTGATCTTCTGTATATAAAGAGAAACGAAAATGAATCTTGATGTGAATGGAAGGGGAGAGGGATTGAGAAAGGGGAGGGTTGTGGGTGGGAGGGACATTATGGGGGGGGAAGCCATTGTAATCCATAAGCTGTAATTTGGAAATTTATATTCATTAAATAAAAGTTTGAAAGCAAAAAAAAAAGTCTCAGAGGCTTACCTAATTCTTTTAAATTTTATTTTACTTTAAATTTTTAACATTTAAAAAAAAAGTTTATCTGAATGGCGGAGAGACAGAGAAAGAATGAATCGTCCATCTCTTGGTTCCTTCTCCAAATGCCTGAAACAGCCAGGATTGGGCCAGGCCAAAACCAGGAACCTGGAACTCCTTTGAAGTAGGAATCTAGAATCACAAGCAGAGTTGGCATGCGAACCTAGGTACTCTGATGTGGGATACAGGTATCTTAACTGCCACACCAAATGTCTGTTCCATTCTTTTAAATTTTAATTTAAAATATGATTGGCATATTTCAAAAGACCTGTTTTCAAATTCACAAATTCCTTCTTCTGCTTGATAGAGTCTGTTAAGTCTCTCAAGTGTATTTTTGTTCCATTTTTTGAGTTCTTCGATTCTGAGTTTGATTTAGTTCTTGTTATAATTTCTATCTATTTGCTGAATTTCTCATTCATGTCATGTATTGTTCTCTTTGACTGAATTGTCTGTCTGTATTATCTTGAATCTTATTGAGTTGCTTTAGAATCATTCTTTACATCTTCTTTTTTTTTTTTTTTTTTGGACAGGCAGAGTGGACAGTGAGAGAGAGACAGAGAGAAAGGTCTTCCTTTACCATTGGTTCACCCCTCAATGGCTGCTGCGGCTGGCGTGCTGCGGCCGGTGCATCGTGCTGATCCGAAGCCAGGAGCCAGGTGCTTCCTCCTGGTCTCCCATGCGGGTGCAGGGCCCAAGTACTTGGGCCATCCTCCACTGCACTCCTGGGCCATAGCAGAGAGCTGGCCTGGAAGAGGGGCAACCGGGACAGAATCCGGCGCCCCGACAGGGACTAGAACCTGGTGTGCCAGCGCCGCAGGCAGAGGATTAGCCTATTAAGCCCCGGCGCTGGCCATTCTTTAAATTCTTTTAAGGCATTTTGTCAGTATCATTTTGGGAGATTGTTATTGGAGAATTATTGTTTTCCTTTGTAGGCATCATGTTACCTTGTTTTTATACTTCTAGTGTTCCTATACTAATATTTGCACATCTGGTGTGTCAGCTTTTATATACCATTTTTATATGGTGGCTTTTGTGGTAAAATGCTTTCTTCTGAAGAGGTGTCTCAGGGTGTCAGCTTGGTAGGTTCTATTGGCTTTGGTTTTAGTTGCTTGCTATGTTAGCCTCTTGAGCTGTAACCAATGGTGTGGTACATGTGGCAAAAGTTAGTTATCTCTTATTTTCTGAAGACTGCATGAGGATCGTGGCCCTCCATCAGCCCAGGCAGGTGTGTTGCATATAGCATTTGGTTTGGGGCACCTATTGTGTGACTCCATGGCACCATTGCCATGGAGTACCTTGGATATTTCCTCAGGCATCAGTAGGGCAAGCTCCAATGTTAATGGGTCTTTCAGCAACAGGAGTAGAGGTGCTGGTGCTATACAACATAGGGATATTTCTCTATCATCTGCAGGAGAAACTACCACTGGTGGTGGAGGCTTCCAGAAAGGAAATGGTGGTACTGGCATTGTGAACCATGGGATTCTTAACCTCAGGTCCTGCTTGAGTGACTACTGCCAGTAATGAGCACCTCTGGTGGTGGCAGGGGGACACTGAGCTGTAGACTAGAATGGACAAGTTCTCCTTCCCTGTAGGGACAAGTGCCACTAGTAGTGAGGCCTTTGTGGGAGAGATTTTCTCTTCAGGCCTTGTGGTAGAAAGGGCTATAAGGTGGTTGGAGGCAGCCGTGGAAACTGGCATGAAGCATGCATCCTTATGCCCAGCAGGGGCAAATGCATCTATGGGAGAATGGAGGCAGATGCGTTCCAGACCTCAAGGGGCAGGTGCTTTTGTTTCTTAGGTTTTGGGAGAAGTACCCCCATGCTGTGCTGAGCTACCTGTCTGCCATAGTGTAGGGTACTGTTTGCACTTGGGTCTTGGAGTCGCAGTTGTCCTACTGGATCCTAGTTGGTTCATGAGGCTTGCAGCCTTTTGTGCTAGTGTGATGGAATGTCTGTGGGGCTCCTGGGGTTGGAGAGATACAGAGACATCTGTCCCCTAGGACAGTATGAATTCAACAGTGGCTTTGTTCTCAAGAAGAAGCTGAGCTGCAGCACCCTGGGCTCTGGAGCTTTAAGGGGAGACAGTGTGAGTTTATTCTCTGAAGCAAAGCTTCTGTTCAGATTCCAGATTCCAGGTAGCTTCCCCAACTGCATCCTAAGTGATGACTATGGAGCTCTCTTGTAGCTAGGATTGCTGGCATCCCTGACAATTGAATCTGCTGGGACTACCCTGTTTATCCTTTCTCCTGTCATAGGGAATCACCCTGGCTGGGGAACTTAGGTATGCTTGCTCGTGTGCTTTGTTTCTCTCATTGTGCTGTTATTCCAGGTCTCTGTGTCTTTCAGGGTTTTCTTCTCTTCTTTTCCTTGGTTAGTGCCATTGCACTCCCTCAGTTACTCACCTAGAGGTGTAACTATTCTTTTATTGTGCTGGAAGATGAAGTGAGTGCTGCCTTTCTATTCAGCCATTTTAGAATTCTCAGGGAGATAATTCTATTTATAGTGAGAATGTATGAGATCTACTCTCAGCACATTTCAAGTATGCATTGGCTTTTTATTAATTATAATCAACATACTATACATTACCTTCTCAGAACTTTTTCATCTTATCACTCAAAGTTTGCACCATTTGGCCAATATTCTGCCCCCCACTCCCGCCCCATACACACCCCAGTTCCTAGAAACCACCATTTCTGTTTCTTTGAGTTATGCTTTTTTGGGCTCCACAAATAAATGAGATCTTATAAACTTTGTCATTCTGTGTCTCACTTATTTCACTTAGCCTAGAGTTCTATGAATTTATCACAAATGATAAAATTTCCTTCTTTTCTAAGGCTGAATTATATATTTCATTGTGTGTGTCTGTGTGTGTGTACATATACATTGTACATATACATTTTATTTATCTATTCATCTGTTGATAGGTGTGTAGGTTGTTTCTTTATCTATATTGTGAATAATACTGCAATGAACATGTGAATACAAATATTTAAATTTTTTAACATACTGATTTCCTTTGGGTATATACCAAGAAATGGGATTGCTGATTCTGTATTTTTGAGATTTCATTATTTTTCCTTAGTTTACTTTAAGGTTTGTTACTTATTTATTTTTTCAGTTACAGTATTTTTTGAAGTGTTCTTGTCATGTTAAAAGGACAGATTTCTGGAGCCAGCACTGTGGCGTAGAGGGTAAAGCTTCCACCTGCAGTGCTGGCATCCCATATGGGTGCTAGTTCTAGTCCCGGCTGCTCCACTTCCAATCCAGCTCCCTGCTAATGTGCATGGGAAAGCAATGAAGGATGGCCCAAGTCCTTGGACTCCTGCACCCATTGCAGAGACCCAGAAGAAGCTCCAGGTTCCTGGCTTCATATCGGCCCAGTTCCGGCCATTGCGGTCATTCATTTGAGGAGTGAACCAGCGGATGGAAGACTTCTCTCTCTGCCTCTGCCTCTCTGTAACTCTGCCTTCCAAATAAATAAATACACTTTTTTTTTAAATGAACAGGTTTCTATATATATTGTGTTTCTATTTATCACATATTTCAGCAGAGGTAGAAATTGTCTTTTGCATATCACCTTATGTAAATGGAAAGAGAATATATTGAAGGTGAGAGCAGCTGAAACTAAGGGAGCTGAAGATGACAAAGAATGTAATACTTTGGCCCTGGGGTGTCCACTGTAACTCAGCCAAATGATGTAGGACCATTTGGTTTTGAATCAACAACATTTGTTCCAGAAAAGTAAGATTAGTCACAGATTTACTATACAACTAATGGAATTATCAAATCAAACATACACATGTTAAATTTGCATATCTAAGCTATGTATCTCGATTGGTGAACAATCAGAAAATATCACAATGACTGTTACAGTGTCCTTGTCAGGCAGAGAGAGTTCTGCAGCTACAGCTGTCTGTGTTAGTAGTGGTGCCTGGAGTATGCCTAGGGCTTTTCTGGATAAGATTCAAAGGAAATATTGAGACTGCTTAGATGAGGCCAACAGTTCTGCTGACAGCAGAGTTTTAAACATGCCCACACCAATCATGCAGGCTTTTGTAGATGTTAAAATGTTTCTTAAGGGATGATTGCCTGAGGGCTAATTTAATATGTAATGAGATTTTCATTTATTTTTTAAAGGCATACTCCTTTTTTTCTTTCTAAAATATCATATTTATCAATTTAAGCCTGCTATTTAGGAGTAAGCTAACCAGCTTTTATATTATATCTCATGCTCTAACTGTGACAGAAGTAGGAACACATGGGAATATGATCAGGTGAGGAGCATTGTAACTACAAGATGGAGCAGCGTTGTTGGCTCACTTCACATTTTGCTCATTGCTTTGGAAGGATATGAGTTTGTATAGGTTTATACCATATGCTTTTGTTTCTAGTGTCAATGAAAATAATCTATTATTCAGAGTCAACATCACATTTTGGAAATTTTTGAACTGACACTTGAATGTGTTTATCAGATAAACTTTATTTAGCTTAATATTTTTATGATCACTTACAGGACTTAAGCAAGAAACCACATATCAACCTATAGTATACATGGCTTTCTTTTTTCCTGTATTTTTATGAATATAACATCTTAATTGTTTTTTCACTATAGTATACTGTGCTAATACATGCTAATATTCTCTATATAAATGTAGCTCATCTTATTATAGCATCTGGTAGCACGGTAGTTCAATATTTATCATCTACTCCATTATAAAACCATTGTTCCAAAAGAATTATATGAAACTATTAGATATACACACAATTAAGTAGGTAATGATCTGTGACTGCATCCATACAGTATCCACAGTTGACCTGTGGCTGATTTTCCAAGTGTGGTGCTGATTGTTGATAGGAAGTACTTAGAAAGTACTTAGGTTATCGGATGAAATAGCTTAGATTATTTGAAAAAAAATTTTTGAGTGTTGAAATTTAAATTACCTATTTTGTTTTACTGTTTGCTTAATGATGACATTGTAGTTTAGTAGTCCCTCCTTATCCATAATTTTGCTTTTCAAGGTTGGAGTTACTGTTGTCTGAAATATTAAATGGAAAATTATAAACACAAACAACTCATATTGCGTGCTTTTCTAAATACCATGATTAAATCTCAAGTCATCTCACTCCTTTCCACTCTGAACACAAATCATTCCTTACTCCAACATTTCTATGCTGTGTATGCTACCTGCCCACTTGTTAGTCACTTAGTAACCATCTCAGTTATCAGATCAGCTTATCATTTATCAGTTATCAGTGTTGCAGTTTTTTGTTCAGGTGACTTTATTTTACTTAATGATGGTCTCAAAGCACAACAGTAGTGATGCTGGAAATGCAGATTTTTCAGAGAGGCTGTATCATTTCTGAAAGTTATACACTTATGTCTTCATGCTAAATTCGTATTTATTAAATTAAAGATAATTGAATCTTGGTAATTTCACCATTTCAGTGTGAGAGTCATTGAGAGTGGTTAAAATATTTTTGGCAATTTCAGTGACAATAACATGTTAATTTAGACAAATATGGTATATTCTGGAACATCTTCAAGTTTTGGAGTTTGTCAGCTTTTGAATCCAAGCTTAAAGTTCATCTTTTCATGTTAAAGGCATTGTTTTCACCTTGGATCAGAGTACCAAGCTTTGCAGGTATGAATAAAGAGAATTTTTGGTAAGTAGTAGTGTGCATTTATTGAGAAAAAGCTGCACAGAAAATTTTATGTTGGCTTTTCCCATGCCTTAATAAAAACATTTATATCATGTAGTAAGAGTTTGAATAGTTAAGGTCAAACTCATTTAATAACTGGGGGGGGGGCAATACTTATTTTAGTTAGGATAGGAAACATTAAATCTAAAGATGAAACTGAAAAAATGAATTAAGTATGCTCCAACTGTTTTTTAAATTTAACAGAAATTGTATTTTGGAATCTCTTTAAAATCTATCAGGAAACATTTATGTTTTGAAAACAAGGAATATATAACTCCTGCTTCAAGACACTGAAGATTTTTACCTTTTGTTATACTTAAGTAATGTGCTAGAATTATACCTCTGTAAAAAAAAGTATGCCAGTGGTAGAGTGTTTATGAAGGGAATGAATCTTAAATTATGTTCTGAATTAAGTAATGTACAAGATAAGTAGGTTACCACTTGTGAACATGGGGTGCTCATGAGTGACTTATACCTGTTTCTTCTACTCCAAACACCTGGACATCTTTGTTACCCTGTGTTTTCAAGAGGTTTTAAAGACATTTCTTTCTTATCCCTGATGCAAGAATTGCTTGTGCACACTGATGCTATATAAAGCTAGTCATTTTTGATGTCATTAGACAACAGAAAACTTAAGATGAGAATTTTCAAGGATGTTGGTATAGGTACAATTGATGTTATCATATTACACTTTAAAGCTATTTTTGTGGCTCTCTATGAGACATATGATCAATCAAAACATTCTAAGGCCAAATTCTTTGAATGGACTGAAAAACTGTTGGAGATACTGTAGAGTGTGGGTAATTTTGAGTAAGTTTAGGATAAGCAGATTATGTTACTAATATTATTTTTATAAAATTGGCATTAAATTATTTTGAAGACCATTAAATTGAAAAGAGTACTCATGCTCCAGAATAATAAAAAAATAGTTTAGATGCATAGCATGTAAAAAATTAGTGCAAATTACCTGAGACCTCTCTGAAAGCAAGTGTATATAAGAGGAACAGTAGACACCAGAAATAAGTCTTATTATTATTAATGGAAAACATGATCAGCACCTCTTATTTACTACATCTGCTTGTAAGGTATGTTTTAAAATGACGGAATTAGGATAGTACTAATAATTCATTTCATTAGGCCATAAAATAAGCAAAAGATATAAAAGGAAACCATACTCTTAAAACCATAACTCATTTCATATCTTATCACCTATATGAATATCAACCTTAATAATAAGGTAAACACTGGCTCTCCAAAAGGTTCTCTTGGGCCAGGACTGAAGTAAACTACAGGGGGTGAGAACTTCCTCTTGAAAAGGAAACAAAATTTTCATAAAATAATTTGGGAGGTTTGGATTTTTTAAAAAGGAAAATATGTTGTAAAAAAGAGATAATGTGTTAAATCAAAAAAATTTGGACTTATAACTTGACTTCAATAAAGGCAGAAAGTATTTTATTCTTGTAATCCTACCTTCCTCCTAAGTACTAACAGAAGCCATATACTCATGAATAAAATCTCCACCAGTGTATGAGGCCAGTCTGCTGAAAATAAAAAGGCACATATGAGTCTGTCACACAGTAAGATAAAAGCTGGGTTCTTTATGCATGGAAATCATTTCCTACTAGATGAGTTGTAAAAAAAAGTAATAGAATTATAAAGAAAGTCATTTTATGGAAAGAAGATAGACTCTGCCTGCATTATACAAATACTTTCTACTAGGGCACTCGATATAAGAAACATACTATGCAATATTTCAGTTTAACAATGAAAAATATGTGATTATTATTTATAAAATGATAGAGGACTGGTACATATGAACATTTATTTATAGATTATTGTCAGAAAATTTGGAACGTTAGGAGGCAGTGTCTCTTGGACATTCTTTAGTAATAAAGATTTCCCATTTCTGAAGATGTATGAAAGCCTACTATACAGGCCAGTTCTTTAGTGTATTTGATTTTTACTGTAATCATATGATGGGAATATTATTATAAGGTATGAGCCATGAACTGTTAGATGAAAACAGGTTACATTTTGATAGGCCTATTAGTCCTAGTCTCTGCTATCCATCCTTTCTCAATTTCTTGTGCTAGGTACTAAAATAGAACCCTTGATACCTAATGCACCGGTAGTAAGATTGGTGAAGTGCCTTGGGTGTTATTTAATAAGAAATGGGCATGAGAACATTGATTGTAATCACAAGGGGAAGAGAGTCCTGGGTAGGGAAACTAGTGGTCTACAAGGGCACACTGTGGTTGCTGGAAGACTATTAATAAGGGAGATTGATATAGTAAACTTAGAGTTTAGGGTAATGTGAAATTAAGGCTACTTTCTTAGAATGAAAATATAAAATTACATGGCAGAGTAATTTACTTTGAGACATTAATCTTAAAATTTTTTTCTATTTTCTCCCATCCTGGGCCAACCAAACTGGAGGAAAAATTTAAATCAGGCCTACATGATAAAAGAATGGCAAATTCTTGACACTTTGCAAGGAAAGATAAGTAGGCATAGCCATACTGTGTTTTCCTTTCCTCCCTTTCATTCCAAAAAACACCTTCCAAGCATGGGAGAAGGAGGGGAGTTAGATGGGAACATACGGCAAGCTTAGACATGTTTCGTTTTTGTGCTAGTTTCACGCTATTGTTTCCCATGACTCCCCTTTCTTCCCAGGGTGGGAGATATGATAGAACTTACTCCATTGAGATTTGGGAGATCTGATAACTATGGCAGTGAATGGTCTGGTATGAACCTCTGAGAGTAAAAAAGTTTATAGAGGGAACCACTATTATGCTTTTGACTTCTGTGAGATCACTAGTGCCACAGATACCTTGGGAACTGAGAGACTCAGCTCTGTGCTCTTGCCTTTTGATTGCACGCTGTCCAGTGCTGAAGACCAGGTGGGAGAATCTGTATCAGGAATAGGAGGCCAGTGAAAGATAAGGCAGATCTGGATGGGTGTAGATGGCTGTCTTTCCAACAAACCATTTCTTGGCAGTTGCATAAATGCGCTTAAGGTTTAGAAATGTTCCCAGGGTAGAGGTATCAGGAGAAGAACCTGAGGGATTTAAACCTGAATATGATTGAGTTACAGACCTAAGCAGATTGAGAAATCACTGAATTGGATGAGCTTACTTGGAAGGGATTAGATTTCTGCCCTGAGAAAAATGAGGTGTGGGGTAAAAATTAATTTTATTGTAGAAAAAGAAAACCATATTTTTACACATCTGTGTTTATAATTATGAAATTTGTGTGTGCTGTAAAGATTCAAATTCAGGTCTCAATGAGGTAACATTGTGATATTAGAAAATATAGGAGATTTAAATGGGGGTAAGTGTGTGTGTGTGTGTGTGTGTGTATGTGTATGTGTGATTGTATGTATGTTTCAGGGTCTAGCACTTGAGGCTTGATTATTTCCTTTGATTTTTGTATTCTACTTACGCCATAACCAGCTGGGAAATGAGATGTCACTATTTAGAATTGCTAGATAAAATTTAGGATGGTTGGACTGGCATTGCGGTGATGTGAGTTAAGCCATTGCCTGTGATGCCAGATCCTATATTGGAGTGCCAGTTTGAGTCCTGAGTGCTCAGCTTCCAGATCCATATCTCTGCTAATTTGCTTGGAAAAGCAGAAGAAGATGGCCGAAGGATTTGGACCCCTGAACCCATGTGGAAGATCCAGATGGAGTTCCTGGTTCCTGGCTCTGGACACTCACGGCTATCTGGGGAGTGAACTAGCAGATAGATCTCTTTTTCTTTGTCTCTGCCTTTCTTTGTCAGTCTGCATTTCAAATAAATAAAATAAATCTTAAAAACTTTAGGATTGTCCATTAACTTTTAATTTGATATTAATGAAGAAAAATTTTCTAGCATAAGTATGTCTCAGATATTTCATGGAACACACACCAAAAAAATACTCATTATTTGCTGGAAATTGAAATTTAACTGGGAATTATTTTTGTTTGCTAAATCTGAGAATCCTTGATTGCTTTTTGATGCACTGAACTAGTGAAGGAATAAAACTAGCATGCACTTAGCCCATTGGTCTGTGACATTTCAACAAGTGGGAGCTGCGCAATAGGTATTAATATTACATTTCATAGAAGAGATAATTCTTGGTTCCTTTTGATGGCTTAGGCTGGCTCTCTGAGGCCAGACGGAATGAGAAAGCTTATAAAAATTGCAAGAAAGTAATTTATTTGGTAACTTGTTCTAGAATACAGAAGTCATAAGTTGTAGAATCAGGCTTTTCCAGATCCAAATGGTCTACACAATACAAATTCAATTTGTAAAGGACTTCTCAGGAACATATTTATTATATAAAACAAAGTACCCTTAAAAGCTGGTGGTTTGTTGGCTGCTGCTGTTTTCTATAGTGCACTCTTTCATTGTGGTTAGGCCTATAAAAGGAAACTTAGAATTTTTTTTTCCAGAAAGCATGTCTTTGAAATCAGTTGAATTATTTTAAAGAAATCATGAGATGTTAGTTCCTTTAACGTGGTATTTTATTCAAAGGATCTTTCTGAAATTAAACCAGTGGGAATTTAGCCAAAAATAATGCAATGACAAAATGATGTGTGTCCTGGACTAACCTTGTGTTACAGATCTCATTTCCCCCTATCTTCTGAGCATCTTGTTTCATAAATAATTCTTATTTTCTTTTTAATTTAAGCCTTTTATTTTCCTAGTTATTTTTCTTCCTTTACATATTAACCTGTTAAAGTTTTGTTCAAACAATATGAGAATGATAGCAACAGAAACTTCGATTCATAGTGGTATCTCCTTCAGTAACTGCATTATCTTTTCCTTGGAGCTCAGTTTCTGAAAGATTTTAAGTGGACTAACCTGCTAACCAAGTACATATGTAGCTTCTGTTTCCTATAGTCAGTTACTATTAACTCATGTTCTGTTTCCATTAAATATATATCCTCAAAATTGACTATGAAAATACAATGATGAGCATGTTGAAGTACTCTTGTATCAGTATTTTTAGTTATCTGAATATCTTAAATTTCCTTGGGCTTTATATATTTACTTATGCTGTTATTGCTACGTGATTATTTTCTTCCTGGAATTTCTAGGCCTGGTTCTTAGGAAGATGTTTCAAAAAGTTTGTGGGAAAGTGGAAAGAATGGGGCCATCAAAGAAGGAGGTACCTTTCTTTGAAGGGAGGAGAGAACTTCCACTTTGACTATGACCCTGTCGGAATAAGATCGAAGTCGGCGAACTCAAAAGGCTTCCATAGCCTTGGCAATTCATGACTAGAGCCTAGGGAGATTACTGACACCATAAACAAGAGTGTCAAATTGTTAAGTCAACAACAGGAATCACTGTGTACTTACTTCTCATGTGGGATCTGTCCTTAGTGTGTTGTGCAATGTGAAGTAATGCTATAACTAGTACTGAAACAGTATTTTACACTTTGTGTTTCTGTGTGGGTGCAAACTGATTAAATCTTTACTTAATATATACTAAATCGATCTTCTGTATATAAAGATAATTGAAAATGAATCTTGATGTGAATGGAATGGGAGAGGGAGCGGGAGATAGGAGGGATGCAAGTGGGAGGGAAATTATGGAGAGGGGAAGCCATTGTAATCCATAAGCTGTACTTTGGAAATTTATATTTACTAAATAAAAAATAAATAAAAGTTTGTGGGGAAAGTAGCATTAAAAGCATGGACTTATCTTTGTGAAAATAATGCATTGAAATGTATATTATTAAAACAACTACACATGGATTTAAAATTTTATTTTGTACTACTATAAACTCATACTATTAATAACATTTTACCACAAAGTTTTTGGAGAGCCATGATATACTTCAGTTGCAAATGTGAGTGTTCCTAATTTCAGATAGATTCCATTTAATGGTGTTTTGAAAGCACTCTGTGTGTTCTTATATCTCATCACTTTTTATACCATACTGTGTATTTTTCTCCCACCACAATATTGTAAGCTGTTTGAAATCATAGAAAAGACTGTTTACTCTTTTTCCCCAACACCTAAAACAATGCCAGTGATAAAAATGACTGACTCTAGTGTTTTAGTTAATGGGTGAGAACTGCACAAGCTATTGCTTTATTTTGTGTGTGTCCACGTCTCTCTCTATATATCTATCTATATATTATTTATTTATTTTTTGTGTGTGAAGGCTTCATGGTGTTTTGAGGCTCTTTGACTCAGCAAAGCACATTGTGTTACTATTTTCTTTGTTTCAGTATTGTTTTAGGGAGATATTTTTATCAATGGATTGTTTAGATTTATATCTCTGTTTTCTTTTATGTTGGCTTTTATATTCTTGAAAATTGATTAGGCTTCACATTTTGTGATAGATTGAGATGGTTTTCACAATTCTTAGAGAACTCTCTTTTGTCATGGTTGCAAAACATAGTTTATTTCCTGGATGACTTTTTGGGAAGTAACGGTGAGGTGGAGGTTGTGAATCCATTTTCAGAAGCCTTTTGTCTTTGCGGGAGCCTGAATTTCCCTTTCTCAAGTCTTCTTCAGTTCACTGTCTGGTTTCCAGGACGTTCCTCTCCATTCATTTTTTTATCCCCTTCTTGCCCAGAGCCTTTCCCCGACTTCCTTTCAGAGTTGCACATGCTAGTTCCTCCCTTCAGTTGGCTCTGATCTACCAATCTTTTTTCCGAAGAGAGAATTTCTCTTTCTAGCTGTGATTTAGATCAGTTGTAAATTTCACTGCTAAATCCTTTCTTCTATTCTCAATGCAGTCCTTTCCCTTAGACAGTCCTTCCTCTACAGTTAGGCTCACAGTGCGAGTATGAAAGATAGCATGGTAGGATTTGGTGTTAATATTCTACTTGCAAGTAATATAAAATCGATGTTCTCTCTTCTTGTTCTGCTGAGGGCATTGACTTTGTGAAGCTTATTTATTTGTACCATTTTTTGGAAGATATGCTGGGACATTCAGACTTACGCAGTTTCCATTACCTTGACTATCCAGGATTCAATTTTAAATATTTAAACATTTAAAAGCAATGTTCCCATTATCTCTTGGTATAATAGTTTATTTACTTTGGAGACAATAGTTTGAGATGTTCTTCCATTAGGTGTTGTGACATTACTTTTTTGCTACCTTAAATTGTCTAATAGCATCAATTTAAGAAACAATGATGTGCTAAATATTAGGAAATGTAGAGAAAAGATGAGATTTAGCAGGAGTTGCACTCTTGGATACATTCAAATTAGGACATAGATGATAGAAAGCAAATTACCAGGGCCTGTGTTTGATGCAGTGGTTAAGATGCTGGCTAGGATTGCTAGGTACGCTCTGGGAAGCAAAAGTGATGACTCAAGTAGTTGGGCCCCTGCCATCCTTGTGGGAGACCTGAATTAAATTCTTGGCTTCTAGCTTGCCTATCTGTTGTGGGCCTTTGGGGTGAACCAGCAGTTGAGAGATCATTCTCTGTCTCTGACTTTTAAATAAATAAAAAAATTTAAAATAAAAAGAATGTAAATTAGAGCCTTTAGAACTTCATTATAATTTTACAATTTTTTAAAAACATTTTGCGGAACCGGTGCCGTGGCACAGTAGGTTAATCCTCCGCCTGCGGCGCCAGCATCCCATATAGCGGTCGGTTCTAGTCCTGGCTGCCCCTCTTCCAATCCAGCTCTCTGCTATGGCTTTGGAAAGCAGTAGAAGATGGCCCAAGTACTTGGGCTCCTGTAACCACGTGGGAGATCAGGAAGAAGCTCCTGGCTCCTGGCTTCAGATGGGCGCAGCTTTGGCCATTGTGGCCATCTGAGGTGTGAACCAACGGAAGGAAGACCTTTCTCTCTGTCTCGCCCTCTCACTGTCTGTTAACTCTACCTCTCAAATAAATAAACAAAATCTTTAAAAAAATTTTTGTAGCATTTACTTTAAAGTAGACATGATTACATACAAATATATACTATTTTTCTTAAAAACAGGGATATATTACAGAGTGAAGTATTTATGATAATTATCGTAATGAACTTTTGACCAATAGAAAAGTATATGAGAATAAATTTACATCAAGGTTATATTTATGCTAAATCCATGTATGGATGAGATGCTTTTCTCAAGCAGCTTATGCCTAGGTGCAACAGTGACAGCTAAGCAGTTTAAAACAATTTGGAATTTTATTTCCATAATATTGATGTTCTCCCCATACTTGTCTACTTCTCTGAGAATCTGGGCCAAAGTGCTTTTCTTGGGTGCTTTCTGTGCCTAAATATTAAGATTTGAGTAAATAAAAGCTCAAATGCAAAATGACATGTTGCAACTTAGGTTGAGAAGTAATAGTTCATTTTTCTCAAACAAAAAGGCTCCTCTGCTTGTGTGGTGGTGGTGGTTGCAGAGATGGCTTGGGTGAGGCATGGGCAAGTTATTTATTCTTAATTAGTATCAGACATTATAAAATATATTTCTAGTAAGTAAAAACATGGGATGTTTTGACTTTGAGTAATTTGCTGCAAGTTAAGGTTAAATCTCAGGCATATGAAATAACTCCTAGAGCAACCTATAACAGATACACTAAAAACAATATAATTACACTAGAAAGGGAATTTGGTTTGGTTTTCTTCCTATATAATTTTTTCTGTACTGGTAGTTGTTTGGAAAAAGAATTTTGTACAATAAGAAATCATTTGGCCTAAAGAGCCTTGCTTCTTTGATAATTTCTTTCTTAGCATTTATTTCCATTTAGTGTCTTTATTTCTTTCTTCGAAAAACTAATATTCCCTTGTATTTTCTGTATAATATCCACCTGCCCCTGTAATATTATTGTCAGGCTTTTACTTGTTCATTTCTTGACTCTCCTTCTCCCAGCACACGCTATAACCCCATGCTGTCTCCCTTTATCCAGTTTAGAGACTGGACAGAGGTCTATATTCTGACTCACCAACTTCTGCTTCCTTCACAAATACATTAAGCCTTGTAAAATTGTACGAGCCAGATGCCCTCTTTCCTAGTCTGAAGTTCTTAGAGGTGTCCTCATGTTTATCATGTTTAGAGCTTCCTTGTCCGTTGATATGTGATAGCAGCCAAGTCTCAATGCTCATGTGCTTTCCCATTAGATGTCCTGTTGTACCTATGGAGTGAGGATGGCCAGGTTAAAGTCGATAGTCATTATTGCCTTGGTCACATACATGAGAGTGGTACCAGCAGGTCGAAGTGGGATTTAGGCTCTGCTGTTCCCACAGGAAATAGGGTTACCTGCTGGATTCTATCTGTTATGTGCATGGCTCATCACATTGGCTGTGATTGTGTTTCCAGGGATCTGGGTTGCAATTCTAGCTCTTCAGAGTGTATCTACTTTTTGCCCACAGGATATGAGTTGGCTTTTTATAGATCGTAAACACAAATAGCCTATTGTCTCTGAAAATAGTCCTTGCTTGCCCTGGATGATTTTTTATTTCCTTCTCTCCCTACCACCCAATTTAGGTGCAGAGAGCTTCCTTTATATCCCAGGGACTATCTGATTTGAATGAGTCAGCCAAAATTCTGATAGGAAACATACATACCATGGGTTTTGTGCTTAAATCCAGCTGCCTCTCAGCCAGCAAAAGCTTGATGGATCACAGACAATGGTCCTGGGATGATCAGAAGCTTTGGCAGCCAGCAGAGGAAAAACTGTTGCCGTGGGGATGTTTTATTGTTAAACTGTAATAGTCATGCTGGTTCCTAACTGAACTATGCTTGAAGACTGATGCTTTAGTGGGCTTTCTTTAGTTCTTTGCTGGGTATCCATGTGCTGAAACAGTTCTTCAGAGCTCAGTGCAGCCAGTAACATCTGGGATTCTCTGAAGACTTAGCTGGTGGGGCATTGGTAGGGGTATATCATGATGGGAGGTTCCAGGTAATCTTTGTGGAGGATAGGTTTTAGTAAGTGCTGTTTGAAGTTGGTATCATATTAGTGGAACTGAGTGTAGCTTCTCTCTTTTCCACAACTGAAACAAGATTGGAGAATTTAGATGGAAGAAAGTAGTAAAAGTGACTAAAGGGTGAGAACATATGATTCATTAGAAATAAAATGAATTTACTTTTAACTTTCAGAAGAGAAGGATAACAAGTGACTCAATAATTCTTCATGTATTAAAAATGGAATTTTCCTTGATGGTAGGAAATGTCTATGGTCTGTTTCTATGAATGCCAAATAAAATCTGAAATCAAACTTCTGTTTTAATCCTACTTTTCCATGAACTTTTTGAAGCTCCCTTATATATAATACTAAATGGTTATTAAATCATAGTTGATAAATCAAATAAGAATGCAGGAAATAGGAATATGCTGAAAAGTAAAGCAAGAGTTATGGTTAAATATCTAAATTCTCAAGAACCAGAAGATTTACTGGAATTGAGTCCTGGGAAAAGGGTAGAGGATCATGAACCAATATGGCAAAGGAATCAAGATAGGCAATCTGTTGATCAGATATGAAATGACATCTACAAAAATACCTTGCTTATGGAGGCAAATTGTAGCTTCATCCAGAGAGATGTATTTCTGGTTAAAGGAAGATCTTGTTTCTAGGGCATGGTCAGTCCTACAAACAGAATAGGTGAATAAGCTTGGAGAAGTCTTTTGATAACCCATCCAGTTGTGTTGTTGTCACATACGTCAACACTTGTGACTTCAGAGCTTTAAGTTGTAACACCTATGTCACAAATGACCTGTAAAATTCTATTGAGTTCGAATCACTTTCTAGCAGGTTTTACATAACAGGCCTCCAATTAGAAATTTTTGAACAACACAAGGTATGACATTATTAATGTTCCAGTAAGATAAACTCCAGTCTCCATGAACAAAGGAAAACCAACACAGAAGTGTTTCCCACCGCGTGGTCGCAGCTGGCTTTCAAAGGAAGAGAACTTTAGTTGCTTTATTTGAAAGAGATCTTTTCTGAGTGGATGCCATCAAAATGTGGCATTTTATGTTTCTTTTTGGGTCTGGTTAATCTGCCATTATCTTCTGCTTCTGGTTAGAAGTGCTGCAGTAGCCGGCACCGCGGCTCACTAGGCTAATCCTCCGCCTTGCGGCGCCAGCACACCGGGTTCTAGTCCCGGTCGGGGCGCTGGATTCTGTCCCGGTTGCCCCTCTTCCAGGCCAGCTCTCTGCTGTGGCCCGGGAGTGCAGTGGAGGATGGCCCAAGTGCTTGGGCCCTGCACCCCATGGGAGACCAGGATAAGTACCTGGCTCCTGCCATCGGATCAGCGCGGTGCGCCGGCCGCAGTGCGCTGGCCGTGGTGGCCATTGGAGGGTGAACCAACAGCAAAGGAAGACCTTTCTCTCTGTCTCTCTCTCTTACTGTCCACTCTGCCTGTAAAAAAAAAAAAGGGGGGGGGGGCTGCAGTAAAGCCTTGTTTTCTGGTTCCAAGGGGATCTTTCTTGACACCTGTTTCTAGCAGAAGATAATAATCCAAGGTCAAGAAAATGAAAATGGGATTAATTTGTATCATAACCAGTTCACTTTAACTTTGCCACTGCCATTGGATTCGGTCACTGCTGCTCTTGCTATGATCTTGCCTGAGTCAACGGAGTTACCTAAGTTTTAATTTTGTAGATCATGTTGCCATCTGAGTGTGAGTCAAATAAATTTCACATAGCAAATATGACATCATTTCTGGGTCTTCAGTAAATATAGGGAAGATATACATGTTATGTTTAACAAATCCAATCCTGTGGCTGTCATCTGAGCCTACACCTTTGTCACTGCAACTACTTTCTACTTCTTTGCCTCAGTGTTTTCCCCAGCTCCATTCTATACAAGGCTGCTAGACTAATTTTTCTACCTATTACACAATTTTGGTTGTGTTTTTTCCCCTGCTGAATACAACCGTAGTGATGTCTCATCTCCAGTCAGATCAGAGTAATACTTGCTTTACTGAACTTTAAAAGTCCCAATAAAAGCTAAACTACTCTTTATCCATCATCTCCATTTGCATTTAATGAGTTTGTACCATTTATTAATTTCTGATAATGAATAAAACTCTATAAGTCTATGATAGTAAAGGTGTTTCGTTAATGATTCTTTCCAATGCTGAAGTTATTTAAAACATTTTTTGTTTGCTGGAAATCTTAAAAATTATATCTATTTCTCTTTTTCATTTAAAATTATTTATATTCACTGAAATACTATAGGGATATAGTCTTATTATAACTAAAAAAACCCGCCACTTTCCCTCCATTCTTTTCAGGTATGTTCTGGATTTTGAGAGAGGAAAGTATAGCTAAAATTTTTTTAACTCAGGTTTTTTGAGGTACAGTTGGCATGTGGCAAAATTCACTTTGTAGTGCACAGTTCCATGAGCTTCAGAAATTCACACAGTTGTATATCTAACACTGCAATAAAAATATAAAACAGTTCCATCACTTCCCGAGATTTCTCTGTGTCCCTTGAGGTTAACCCTTCTACCTGACCTCTGACAACCACTGCATTGTTTGCTGTCCCTGTAGTTTTGCCTTTTTCAGAGTGTCACATAAATGACATGTGCAATATGTAGCTCTTTCAGTGTGGCTTCTTCAACTTAGTGAAATGTATTTGGGATTCATCTAGTTGTGTGCCAATAGTTTGTTTATTTTTATTGCTGAGTAGTATTCTTATATATGGATATATCACAACTTGTTTATCTATTGAAGGACATGTGAGTTATTTCCTATTTTTGGTTAGGATGAAAAAAGCTGCTACAAATCTTCATGTGCAGGTGCTTATGGAAACATAAGTTTTCACTTCACTTGGGTAAATATCCAGGAGTGGAATTGCTGGGTTTTGTGGTAGCATATAATTAACTTTGTAAGAAATTGCCAAACTGTTTTCCAAAGTAGCTGTACCTTTTTGCATTCCCAGCAGAAACATATGAATTTCAACTGTTCTGTATCCTCATATGCACTTTGTAGTGAGAGTTTAAAAAGATGTTTTTAATTTTAACTACTCTTAGAGGAACTTAGTGGTATCTCATTATGATTTTAACTTGTATTTCCCTGATGAATAATTATACTGAATATATTTTATTTGTTTCTTTGCTATTCAGAAATTTCTTTGGTAAAATGTCTGTTAAAATCTTTTGCCCATTTTTAAGAGGATATATTGATTTGGTAGGCTTTCATAACAAGGTATCATAACTGGATGGCTTAAACAATAGAAATTTATATTTTTACTGTGCTTGATGATAGAAGTCCAACATCAAGGTGTCTAAAGGTTTATTTTATTCTGGGGCTCTTCTCCTTGGCTTGTAAATGGTTGACTCTAGTGGTATCCTTATATAGTCTGTCTTCTGTGCATGCATACTTTTCATGTCTCTTTGTCCAGATTTCTTCCCCTTTTAAGTAGACCAGACAGGATTAGAGTCCATCCATAAGGCCTCGTTTTAACTCAATCATCTCATTAAAGGACTTGTCTCCAAATTCAGTTATATTCTGATGTATTGGGGTTAAGACTTAAACATATTTTGGGGGAGCAAAATTCAACCCTAATAGGAGATTGTTTTATTATGTTTAAATTTTGAATATTTTGAATTTTGAATTTATTATGTCTGAATCTTTTCTTGTATTATGAATATGAGTCTTTTGTCATATATGTGATTTTTAAATATTTCTCCCAGCTTGTGGCTTATCTTCTCATTTTTTTTTTTAAACTTTTATTTAATGCATATAATTTTCCAAAGTACGACTTATGGATTACAATGGCTTCCCCCCCATACCGTACCTCCCACCCACAACCCTCCCCTTTCCCACTCCCTCTCCCCTTCCATTCACATCATGATTCATTTTCGATTATCTTAATATACAGAAGATCAGCTTAGTATACATTAAGTATGGATTTCAACAGTTTGCTCCCACACAGAAACATAAAGTGAAAAATAATAGATGATTTTTTTAAATGATGATGAAATCAGAGCAGACCTATTGTCATGTTTAATCCCAGTGAGAGTCAAGTTGGGAATTGATAATTTCTTTTTTTTTTTTCTTTTTTCTTTTTTTTTTTTTTACAGAGGATCAGTTTAGTATGCATTAAGTAAGGATTTCAACAGTTTGCACCCCCATAGAAACACAAAGTGAAATATATTGTTTGAGTACTCGTTATAGCATTAAATCTCAATGTACAGCACATTAAGGATAGAGATCCTACATGAGGAGTAAGTGCACAGTGACTCCTGTTGTTGACTTTACCAATTGACACTCCTGTCTATGGCATCAGTAATCTCCCTATGCTCCAGTCATGAGTTTCCAAGGCTATGGAAGCCCTCTGAGTTCTCCGACTCTTATCTTGTTTAGACAAGGTCATAGTCAAAGTGGAGGTTCTCTCCTCCCTTCAGAGAAAGGTACCTCCTTCTTTGATGACCTGTTCTTTCCACTGGGATCTCACTCGCAGAGATCTTTTGCCAGAGTGTCTTGGCTTTCCATGCCTGAAATACTCTCATGAGCTTTTCAGCCAGCTCCGAATGCCTTTAGGGCTGATTCTGAGGCCAGAGTGCTATTTAGGACATCTGCCATTCTATGAGTCTGCTGAGTATCTCACTTCCCATGTTGGATCACTCTCCCCTTTATTTACTCCATCGGTTAGCGTTAGCAGGTACTAGACTTGTCTATGTGTTCCCTTTGACTCCCAGTCCCTTCACCATGACCAACTGTGAACTGAAACTGATCACCTGGAACAGTGAGATGGCATTGGTACATGCCACCTCGATGGGATTGAATTGGAATCCCCTGGTATGCTTCCAACTCCACCACTTGGGGCAAGTCAGCCTGAGCATGTCCCAAATTATACATCTCTTCCCTCTCCCATTCCCACCACCATGTTCAACAGGGATCACATTTCAGTTAATTTTCAACACTTAAGAATAACTGTGCATCAATTACAGATCTAAACCAGTCATATTAAGTAGAACAGATAAAAAAAACTACTAAGAGGGATAATGTATTAAGTTGTTCATTAACAGTCAGGGCTATGCTGATCAAGCCACCATTTCCCATAGTGTCCACCTCACTCCAACAGGTTTCCCTCTTGGTGTTCAGTCAGTCGTGGCTTATCTTCTCATTTTTTAACAGTGTCTTTTGAAGAAAAAAGTTTTAAATTTTAGTGAAATCTAATTTATCAGTTTTTCTTCCATGGGTTGAGTCTTTTTTTTTTTTGGGTTATATGTAAGATGTTATTGCTTAACTTAAGGCTGATGAGATATTTCTCATGTTTTAACAGTTTTATCTTAAAAATAAAAATCTTTTAAACTTTAAATGTGTTAATGGTTTTAGGTCTAGGATCTATTCTGAGTTAATTTTTTGTATAAGATATATGTTGAAGTTCATTTTTTTCTCTGTGTACGGACATAAAATTATCCAAATGGTATTTGTTGAAAAGGCTATTTCATTTGCCTTTTTGAAAAAAATTAGTCATACATATGTTAGGTTTTTCATAGACTATGTCTTCTATTACATTTTTGTCTTTTGCCAGTACAACATTGTCTTGATTATTTTGGCTTTCTGGTAAGTCTTTTTCAAAATTGTTTGGCATTATTTTGCCTTTCTACACAAAATACAAAATCATCTTGTTGATGTGTAAAGAAATAATGCTAGGATTTTGATTGTAATTATGTTGTATCTATAGATTATTTGGGGGAGAACGAATATCTTAAAAATACGAGTTCTTCCAATTCACTGATGTGGTATAACTGCATTTATTTAACTCTTCTTTGGCTTTTTTCATCATTGTCTTTTAGTGTTGGGCATATAGATGCTATATGTGTTTTGTTAGATTTTTCAATTTTTGATGCTATAAAATGCTACTACTTTTAAAATAAATACTTATTTGTTTTCATTATTTGGGGATATGGAGGGAGGGCAGGGGGAGAGAGACAAAACAGAGAGATAAATCTTTCATCTGCTGGTTCACTCCTGAAGTAGTTTCATCATTCAGGGTGGGGCAAGGCAGAAGCCAGGAGCTAGGAACAAAATTCCATATGGTGGCAGCGGCCCAAGCACTTGGACCATCATCTGCTCCCTTCCCAGACACATTAGCAGGAATGTTGGGTTGGAAGCAGAGCAGCCAAGAATCAAAATGTTAATCCAGTAAGGGATGGCACAGTCTCAAGAAGCAGTTTAATCCATTGTGCCACAAGACCAGTCCTTTTACATTCTTTTTGAGAAACCTGCAGGAAATGGCGTGTATCAGTTCTTTTCCCTTTCTTTTGATGAAAACTGTTGCTTTTTTTTTTTCATTTTCAATTAAGTTTATATACAGAAGATCAACTTGGTATATGCTAAATAAAAGTTTCAACAGACTACACCCACACAGACACACAAAGTATAGAGTACTATTTGAGTAGTAGTTTTACCATTAATTCGCATAGTACAACACATTAAGGACAGAGATCCTACATGGGGAGCAAGTGCACAGTGACTCCTGTTGATGACTTAACAATTGACACTCTTATTTATGATGTCAGTAATCACCCGAGGCTCTTGTCATGAGCTGCCAAAGCTATGGAGGCCTCTTGAGTTCACAAACTCTGATCTTATTTAGACAAGGCCATAGTCAAAGTGGAAGTTCTTTCCTCCCTTCAGAGAAAGGTACCTCCTTCTTTGATGGCCCGTTCTTTCCACTGGGATCTCACTCACAGATATCTTTCAATTAGGTCATTTTTTTTGCCATAGTGTCTTGGCATTCCATGCCTGAGAAGCTCTCTTGGGCTTTTTAGCTAGATCCGAATGCCTTAAGGGCTGATTCTGAGGCCAGAGTGCTGTTTAGGACATCTGCCATTCTATGAGTCTGCTGTGTATCCTGCTTCCCATGTTGGATCGTCCTCTCCTTTTTAGTTCTATCAGTTAGTATTAGCAGACACTAGTCTTGTTTATGTGATCCCTTTGACTCTTTTTTTTTTTTATTGTGTGACAGGCAGAGTGGACAGTGAGAGAGAGAGACAGAGAGAAAGGTCTTCCTTTGCCGTTGGTTCACCCTCCAATGGCCGCCGCGGCCAGCGTGCTGTGGCCGGTGCACCATGCTGATCCCATGGCAGGAACCAGGTACTTCTCCTGGTCTCCCATGGGGTGCAGGGCCCAAGCACTTGGGCCATCCTCCACTGCCTTCCTGGGCCACAGCAGAGAGCTTGCCTGGAAGAGGGGCAACCGGGCAGAATCCGGCGCCCTGACCGAGACTAGCACCCGGTGTGCCGGCACTGCAAGGTGGAGGATTAGCCTAGTGAGACGCAGCGCCGGCTCCTTTGACTCTTAATCCTATCATTATCATCAGTTATGAACTGAAACTGATCACTTGGACTAGTGAGATGGCATTGATACATGCCACCTTGATGGGATTGAATTGGAATCCCCTGGCACATTTCTAGCTCTACCATTAGGGGTAAGTCTGAGTGATCATGTGCTGAACTGTACATCCCCTACCTCTCTTATTCCCACTCTTATATTTAACAGGGATCACTTTTCAGTTAAATTTTAACACCTAAGAATAATTGTGTCTTAATTAAAGAATTCAACCAATCGTATTAAGTAGAACAAAAAAATATTACAAGGAATGTTAAGTTGTTCCTCGACAGTCAGGACAAGGGCTGATCAAGTCATTGTTTCTTAGAGTGTCAATTTCCCTTCTACAGGTTTCCTTTTAGGTGCTCAGTTAGTTGTCACAGATCAGGGAGAACATATGATATTTGTCCCTTTGGGACTGGCTTGTTTCACGCAGCATGATGTTATCCAGATTCCTCCATTTGGTTGCAAATGACCGGATTTTATTTTATTTTTTTACTGCTGTACAGTATTCTATACAGTACATATCCCATAATTTCTTTATCCAGTCTTCTGTTGAGGGGCATTTGGGTTGGTTCCAGGTCTTAGCTATTGTGAATTGAGCTGCAATAAACATTGAGGTGCAGATAGCTCTTTTATTTCCCAATTTGATTTCCTTTGGATAAATTCCAAGGAGTGGGAATACTGGGTCGTGTGGTAGGGCTATATTCAGGTTTCTGAGGAATCTCCAAACTGTCTTCCATAGTGGCTTTACCAGTTTGCATTCCCACCAACAGTGGACTAGTGTGCCTTTTTCTCCAAATACTCACCCGCATCTGTTGTTAGTTGATTTCCGTATGTGAGCCATTCTAACTGGGGTGAAGTGAAACCTCATTGTGGTTTTGATTTGCATTTCCCTGAGGGCTAGTGATCCTGAACATTATTTCAAGTGTCTGTTGGCTGTTTGGATTTCCTCTTTAGAAAAATACCTATTTAGGTCCTTGGCCCATCTCTTTAGTGGGTTGTTTGTTTTGTTGTTGTGGAGTTTCTTGATCTCTTTGTAAATTCTGGTTATTAAACTTTATCCATTGCATAATTTGCAGATATTTTTTCCCATTCTGTCGGTTGCCTCTTCACTTTCCTGACTGTTTTTTTGCAGTACAGAAACTTCTCAATTTTATGTAATCCCAATTGTAATTTTGGCTTTGACTGCCTGCGCTTCTGGGTCTTTTCCAATAAGTCTCTGCCTGTGCCTATATCTTGCAGAGTTTCTATGATGTTCTATTATAATTTGATGGTGTTGGGTCATAGATTAAATCTTTAATCCACATTGAGCCGGCGCTGCAGCTCACTAGGTAATCCTCTGCCTTGCGGCTCCGGCACACCAGGTTCTAGTCCTGGTCAGGGCACCAGATTCTGTCCTGGTTGCCCCTCTTCCAGGCAAGCTCTCTGCTGTGGCCAGTGATTGCAGTGGAGGATGGCCCAAGTGCTTGGGCCCTGCACCCCATGGGAGACCAGGAGAAGCACCTGGCTCCTGCCCTTGGATCAGCGCGGTGCGCCGGCCGCAGCATGCTGGCCACGGCGGCCATTGGAGGGTGAACCAACGGCAAAAGAAGATCTTTCTCTCTGTCTCTCTCTCTCACTATCCACTCTGCCTGTCAAAAAAAAAATCTTTAATCCACACTGAATGGTTTTTTGTGTAAGGTGTAAGGTATGGTATGATTTCGATTCTTTTGAATTTGCTGAGACTTGCTTTATGGCCTAGTATGTGGTCAGTCCTAGAGTAAGTTCCATGTACTGCTGAGAAGAATGTGTATTCTTCAAGTGTAGGATGAAAAATTCTTTAGATATCCGTTAGATCCATTTGGTCTATAGTGTCGATTAAATCTGTTGTTTCCTTGTTGATCTTCTGTCTGGTTGATCTGTCTATTGCTGAAAGTGGAGTATTGAAATCCCCCAATACTGTTGTATTGGAGTCTAAGTCTCCCTTTAAGTTCCTTAACATATCTTTTAAATAGCCTGCTACCCTGTGATTAGGTGCATATATATTTGTAATATTTGTATCTTCCTACTGAATTGATCCCTTAATCATTATATACTGCCCTTCTTTGTCTCTTACAGTTTTTGCATTAAAGTTTATTTTGTCTGGTATCATGATGGCTATGCCAGCTCTTTTTGGTTCCTGTTGGCATGGAATATCTTTTTCCAGCCTTTCGCCTTCAGTTTGCATGTGCCTTTGTTGGAAAGATGTGTTTCATGTAAGCAGCAAAGAGATGGGTTTTAGTTTTTAATCCATTCAGCCAGTCTGTGTCTTTTAACTGGAGAGTTGAGGCCATTTACATTCAACATGACTATTGATAAGTAGTGACTTTGCCCAGCAATTTTTCCAAAGCTATTTCTAATATATATTTTGAACTTCCTGTGAGCTTTTACTGAGAGATTTTCTTCCTTTACCTTCTTTTGCATTGATGGCCGTGTTTCTGTTTCTCTGTAACACATCTTTAAGCATCTTTTGCAGTGCTGGACGAGTGGTGACAAATTCTTCCAATTTTTGTTTGCTATGAAAGGTCTTTATTTCACCGTCATTCACAAATGAGAGCTTTGCAGGATATAGTATTCTGCGCTGGCAGTTTTTTCCTCTTAGTACTTGGGCTATATCTTGCCATTTCCTCCTAGTCTGTAGGGTTTATGATGAGAAGTCTGGTGTGAGTCTTATTAGAGATCTTCTGAGAATAATCTGACATTTCTCTCTTGCACATTTTAGAATTTTTTTTTATGTTTCACTGTGGTGAGTTTGATTACAATGTGTCGTGGTGAGGATCTCTTCTTTTTATGCTTATTGGGAATTCTGTGTGGTTCCTGTACTTGGATGTCTCTTTCTCCAAACCCAGGAAGTTTTCTGCTAGTATCTCACTAAAAAGGCCTTCTAGTCCTTTCTCTCTTTCCATGCCTTCAGGAACTCCTAGAACCTGAACGTTGGATTTTTTAATAGTATTCTGTAGATTCCCACCAATATTTTTTAGATTTCTAATTTCCTCTTCTTTTCTTTGGTTTAACTGTATACTTTCCTGTGCTCTGTCTACGAAGTCTGATATTCTCTCTTCTACCTCACTGATTCTGTTTCTAAGGCTCTCAAATGTGTTTTTCATTTGTTCTATTGAATTCTTCATTTCATTTTGGTTTGTCTTCAATATCTCAATTTCATGTTCTACTAAATTCCTCATTTCATTTGATTTCTCCTTAAGATTTCATTTTCATGAGAGAGATTTTCTTTAATGTTCTGCATGGTTTTCAGTAGTTAATGCATTTGTTTTTGACTACTTCTACGTAAACTTTTTGAAATTCGTATCTTGCATTTCTTCTATCTCATCATCTTCCTAATCTTGTATTGGATAGTTATGTTCTTTTGGGAGTATATGATGTCTTCCTTGTTCTTGTTTCCTCGGTTTTTGCATTTGTTGTTTAGCATTGTGAAGATATTCTTTGGTTTCTTCTTCTTCTTCTTCTTCTTCTTCTTCTTCTTCTTCTTCTTCTTTTCACTGTGGTGGCTTTTCTTGTTATACTATGACTCTAGATTAAGAGGACTGTCTGCTTTTGGTGAATCTCTAGAGGCTTGTGCTGGGTGTGGCCAGAGAGCTCTGTTCAGTTCTTCAGGGTTAAGGGTGTGCCAAAGGTGACACACCCAGGTTTGGTGTGGTAAATCTTCTCTCTCTCTCTCTCTCTCTCTCTTTTTTTTTTATTCAGAAGAGAAGTAATTCTGCTCAGCTGAGCTCTTCTCCTTGATGGCAATCAGTGCCTGAGCACTAACCACAGTGGGTATAATATTTGCTCTGTTCCAAGGACCACACAAAGGATCTGTGCAGTCCTCATCTGCAATGTCTCTCACTGAGTAGCCAAGGCCACCCACTGAGACTGCTCATGTCTCAACCACACCGTGAGTTCTCCCACACACCCTTAGTGTTTTTTTTTTTTTTTTCTTTCACAATCCCGGTTCATATGCTCCACACATTCACTATGTCTTAGTCTCCTGTTATTACTCCCCACCAGAGTCAGGTTTTTCTGTTTTGCTGAGGGCGAGTGCAGCCCTGAGCTGGCACAGCTGTTACATATGTCCAAAATGGCACCTAACCTATTTTCTTGCATACCTTTTTAAGGTGAGTGGAAAGAAAGAATCATGTCTGTACTGTCCTTTTTATGTTTTTCTCTCTTTAGTTATGCTGGTGTACTTTCTCCCACGGGGCTTCAAGCCTCGTTCCCTCTAGGCTCTTCTTGCTGCTTTTCCACCATTGTCTCAGGCTACTATGGTTTTGTCTCATCTCTCTTTCCAGTCCTGGTGTGGAGGAGACTCTCGACAGCTGGGGTCCTAAGCTGTGGGCGCCCATGCCCTCCACATAGATCCACCATGTCCTTCTAATTCCGGAAGAGTTTCTTCTGCCGTTTTTTTCCCTAACTCTTCCCTGAGGCTACACTATCTCCACTTTTATTAAACTGTCTTTTCCTGGACTATCAGTGAGCTCCCTCCCTATTCTGCCATCTTGGAACCTCCTCCAGAAACTGGTTATAAGACTTGTATCCAGATGCAAAGGGGCCTGATTAGCAGTTCTCAGCCACAACTTTGTGATTGTGCACATAATCCAGAAAATTTTTAGTTTTCAAAATTATATTCCTGTTTAAGAAAGTTGAGAAATTATAGCTATAACATTTTTAGTATAAATACTTATATATTTTATATATATTAACAAGAATGCTACATTCATTAATGAATTAGATTATAAAAATATTTTAATGAGGTAGGTACAAATAGTACCCAGTTTTATGATAAATTATGGCCAGAAATGTCAAGAAACTAAAAGTTGCATGGTTATGAGTAATACAACTCAGGAGCCAGGTTTTTAAATGCATATTCCATAAAATGATAGACTAAATGATTATTTAGGTGAAAGTAAGTTTTCAATAAGTGGCAATCAGATGATTATTTTAGATATAGAAGCTGTGTGATATGTTGAATAGGGTATAGATGATAGAGGAAGTTTTAAAAGCAATATTTGTGATTCAGTGGGTTAAGCTGCTCTTTCAGATGCCTGCACTCTGTATTGGAGTGTCTGGGATCTAGTCTCACATCTTTTCCTGATCTGCTTTCTGCTAATGTGACCAGGAGATAGCAGTTGATGGCCCACATTCTTGGATTCTTTCTGCCCACATGGGAGACCTGCATGGACCTGCTGGCTTAAGCCTTGCCTAGCACTGGCTGCTGTTGACATGTTGGGAGACAACCAAGAGATGGAAAATCATTCTCTCTCTCACTGCTTTTCAAATAACTGAATAAGTGAGTGAATAAATAAGCAAGTGATTAAATCTGAAAACAAATACAATAGAAAACAAAGTATAAAATGGGCAAAATTGTGAAGGAAAGATAGCACAACAATATTTTCCAGCGGTCCCACTCCTGAGTATATACGCAAGGGAAACAAAGTCTTTTTTATTGATGAGGCATCTGCACTTCCATGTGTGTTGCAGCACTATTTAGAGTAGCTGTGAAATTGAAATAGTCTAAGTGTCCATCCGCTGATGGATGGTTAGAAAAAATATACATATACATTATGGGATACTACTTGGCCATAAAAAGGATGAAATGTTGTCATTTGCAGCAACACTGATGGAAGTGGAAGTCATTATGTTAAGTGAAATAAGCTGAGCATAAGAAGACAAGTACCACATGATCTCACTCATATGTGAAGTCTTAAAAATAGGTGATATCATAGAGGTTAAAAATATAGTAGTGGTGCTCTCTCTTCTCTCCTGCTCGTTCTCTCTCTTGGCTCTCTTCTCTCCCTCTTCCTCTCCCTTCCCCTCCCCCTCTCCCTCTGCCTCTCCCTTCCCCACCCACTTCCCCTCTCCCTCCTCCTTCCCCTCCCCCTCCCCCTCTCCCTCTCTGCCCCTCGTCTCTCTGCTCTCTCTCTTCTCTCCTTGCTAGCTCCTCTCCTCCTTGTCTCTCTCTCTCTTATACTCTCCTCTCTCTTTTTCCTTCTTCACCACTTCCCTCTGGTCTGCTGGTTTTCCCCCAATAAACCCTTTCCCTTAACAACAAACAAACAAACAAACGAACAAACAAAAAAACCATAGTGGTGGTTACCAAAGACTGGGAAAGGAAAAGAGGAAGGAGGATGGAGAAAGGTTGATTGATGAGCACTAGGTTGTAATTAGATAAACGTAAAAAGTTCTGGGTTCTATTACAAAATAGGATGAATATACATAATAGTAATATATATATATACACATATAGTATATTTCTCCCTAAAATATGTTGTATATTTCTCTCTAAAACACTAGAATATAGGATTTTGGATGTTTTTACTATAGAGAAATTTTAGATTTTTGAAAAGATAAATACGCTGAATGGATATTATACAATACATGTTTTTCAAGGCACTATTTCAACACATGTAATGAAAATCACATAATACTCCATAAGATTTTTATATGTCCGTTAAAAGGCAGAGCACTAAAAAACAAACTTAAAAATAGGGCTTATGTCATGAAATACTTGGCACAGTTGTTGGGCATAGGGAATAGAAAATTCTGTTAATGTTTGATTTATTAAGGTTGTAATATATACTTGAAATCTTGAATGTTCATGGTTAGACTTCAGTCTTTTAGTGACTTAGATAGGTTTCCCATTGAAATTTTAAAATGTGAAAGTATGTTATAATGGAATTTGACTCCAGTTCATTTTTCTGTCTTCTCAGGATATCTTTTTGTTCCTATCTTCTCCCTCAAGATTCTACATTAAAATTTAGGGGCTACTCATTGATTTTGTCTTAACTGTGAGTCTTTGTATAATATGAATCCAATCATTTAAGCCACCTGTAGATTAAAGTGATATTTAAATTATGATAAAGAACAGGTAGGAAAATTGTATAAATCCAGGATGAGAAGGAACTCTTGGTCACACATAAGATGCAATTTAAAATGCACATATAAGCTACCGACAATATTTAAATTTCCAACACTGGTTAACATTTTGGACTTTGTGATATTTGTGTGTCCCTTTTCCCCTTAAGCTCATTTGAGACAGATAAACTCATATTTTATTCTTGCCATCTCCTTGGGTTTGTTCACACATGAATGTACTGCAAGCTTTTAGATTCTTCCCAGTAGGAAAAAAATCCTACTTTTTGACTTTGTATAAATGATTATCCTAAAAGCCATGCCAATACCAAAAGTTTTTCATAATGGGGCAATTAAAATTAAGCATTGAGATAAGACAATTATTTCATAATATTCACATTTTACCATTATATTTAATTATTTGAGTATATAAAGCTTTTACTGGGTTTATCTCAAAAAAGTTGTATTTTTGTTTTCTAACTGTATTTTATTATTCTGTGGTACAACTTTGAGCATGTTTAGATTGTTTATAGTTTTAAAAAGGAATCTATGCATATTTCCCCTATGAGATACCATTAATAAGGCATCACATATAATTAGTAAAAACAGTATTGCACAGATGAGAAGAGAAAATGTGTTTTGGCAGAAACAAATTATGATGCATATTAGTATGTCCTTAGATTCAAGGAACATTTGATAATTATGTGCAATTAACTCCAAAATAAGTCTTACTTCTTTTTTGGAAGCCTGTACAGAATTTTATATGCAAACTAAATGATAATGTGAAAAGTAACCTGACAGGTAGACCAGAAAGCTGCAGAAATTCAGGTGAAAGTAATATAAAAATTGAGACAAAAATATTACCCAAGGAAGAGAAAAATCATTCTTAGTTCACAAAGTAAGTGGCGGTGCCTTTTGAGGTAGGGGGAAAATAAACAAATGCTTGATTTTCATGTGGTTATTATTAATTTTTGTATATATGCAGTAGAGAGACTGTTTTTCACCTTCTCCAAATTAAAAAAAAATTCAGTCTGCTCTGTTTTATCTTCCTATTGCTTATTTTTCTGATAGGTAATAGTTCTCTGCCAAGAGTACTGGGTTGACCTCCCTGTGAGTTATAAACAAAGCTGGAGACAAGGACATGCAATAGTATCAAGGATAATTGTTTTATGGCACATCTTTCCTGAAGGCCATAAAGCCTTTCTGAAATGTGCTGTTTACTTAAAGCCTTTACTATTTATTTGTTTGTTTTGGATTTTTTTCATCTTAACAGCTGACATAAATATATGGAATTTTAGTAGGCAAATTGATTTTTGCCTTTTTGCTTTCCCCTCTTTTCCCTTTATTTTCCTGTCTATAGTCTAAAATACAAAGTATTTTACTGAGAAATACTTGAGAAAAAGAGCTTCCAAACATCATTCTATTGCACAAATGTATTATAGCTGGCACTTCAGAGTTGGGCAATTAAAGCTGAAAGTGGTTATATAATTAGGCTTGAGAATGAAAATAATATAGCTATTTTAAAAAGATAAAAATCTATGAACGAAGAATCTTTTTTAAAAACAGAATGCAACCCTTTATCAAAAGATACTGTTCATAATGACA
The DNA here is from genome assembly GCF_964237555.1 of Oryctolagus cuniculus. Taxonomy (NCBI): domain Eukaryota; kingdom Metazoa; phylum Chordata; class Mammalia; order Lagomorpha; family Leporidae; genus Oryctolagus; species Oryctolagus cuniculus. Next base: position 59,522,335 of record NC_091446.1, on the reverse strand, counting down.
CCACATGCATAAAGCATTATTATTTAAAATGATGTAAAATGTTACTGAATCTTTCTCACAGGAGACTAAATGCTTCCGTGGCATCTGACAGAAGCAACACTAACTCTTAATTACCCACCTATGGTTATGAGAGACAGCAAAAACACAGGCAATTGCATTCACAGAGCATTAAACATCCTTTAGGTATTTATTATACTTTCTTCCCCATCAAACTTTTCTCTCTGAAGTTTCTAAGAAGGAAAATACTGAATAATCTGTACTTTTAAAAATTTTTCTTACCTATTTCATATGCTGGGAATGATGTAAAAGAGCAGTGTTAGAGGGCTTTAGATAAAAGAGAAACAGAAATCCGGAGTTTTAGCACGATCATTTCCCCAGTCTCTCTTGGGGACATTTTTCTTTTTCTTCACAGGATCTTCTAAAAACTTATTAAAAGGCCCATAGATTACTGAAAGGCCTTGCAAAAAGAGATACATGATGTCTTCTTGTCTTTTAGCTTTAATGAGCTGTATATTCAGTATATGTAAAAAGTACCCCAAAAGATCTGCTAGGCTCTTCAAAGAGGGCTGAGACCCAGCACCTACTTTAATTTTTTAAACATATTTATTTATTTGAAAGAGTTACAAAGAGAGAGAGAGGGAGAGACAGAGAATCTTAATCAGCTGATTCATTCTGTGGATGGCCGCAATGGCCAGGGCTAGGCTAAGCTGAATCCAGGAGCCAGGAGCTCCTTCTGGGTCTCCCACATGGGTGGCAGAAGCCCAAACACTTGGGCCATCCTTTGGTGTTTTTTCCAGTCCATTAGCAGGAAGCTGGGTCAGAAGTGGAGCAGCTATGACGTGTACCTGCACCCATAAGGAATGTCAGCATCGCAGGCTGCGACTTTACCTACTCTACCACACTGCTGGCCCCGTCAGCCCCTACTTTCAAGAAACATATAGTTTGCTGCTCCAGTGACAGCAGCAATACCAACACGAATTGTGTGAGTAAACAGTATGGGAGAAAATGGAAAACTGGGTTGGATGGGTGCTGCAGCTAATAGAAAATACTTGAAGAATGTTGAGCAGGAAAGCATACAAACACAGAATTTTAGAAAGATTCATTTGATGGTGATATGAAATGTGAATAAGGAAGGGCATTTGGAGCTGTTTCAGAAACAGACCACGGGTCAAAGAAGTGAGGAGTATGAGAAGGAAGAGAAGGAGGCAGGAGGTAGAAAGGCAAGGCAAGGCCGGCGCTGCGGCTCACTAGGCTAATCCTCTGCCTTGCGGCACCGGCACACCGGGTTCTAGTCCCGCTCGGGGCACCGGATTCTGTCCCGGTTGCCCCTCTTCCAGGCCAGCTCTCTGCTGTGGCCAGGGAGTGCAGTGGAGGATGGCCCAAGTGCTTGGGCCCTGCACCCCATGGGAGACCAGGATAAGTACCTGGCTCCTGCCATCGGATCAGCGTGGTGTGCCAGCCGCAGCGGCCATTGGAGGGTGAACCAACGGCAAAAGGAAGACCTTTCTCTCTCTCTCTCTCTCTCACTGTCCACTCTGCCTGTCAAAAAAAAAAAAAAAAAAAAAAAGGCAAGACAGTACTGGGGAAGGCTTCTTGTTGGAGATGGTCTTTTTATATGTTCTTTTATATGTGTACTTTGTTTCTAGATTAAGAATTCACAAACTATAGTCTGGGCCAAATCCAGATTACTGTCTGTTTTTGTAAATAAGGTTTTAATGGAATGTAGTCATGTTCATTTTTAATGGTATTTTCTGTGACTTCTTTTGTGCTTTAGTGCAGAGTTTAGGGAGACTCTATGGCCCACAAAGCCATAGAGTCCCTGGTCTTTCACACAGAACGATTACTGACTACTGGTTTGGAATTAGTAGGTAATTCAAGATTAATCAACTCAATAAATCTTATTTCTGTTGTAGGTGCTGATTTATATAAATAGGTTCCAGGAAAATCTTTTGGGCATTAGATTAAAATGAGCATTTATCTTAAAATGAATGTGCTTTGCTCTCTTCCCCAGAGGATATGACTATAATCCTGGATTCTTTTTATCTTGCTATTTTATCATTTAAGTTCAGCTAGAAAGGTGATGTCCTTTTTGAGCTGATAACCTGATAAGATTTTGTGTGGTCAGTTTTCTTAGATGGTTTACAGTTGTAGGGTCTAGACTTGAAACAAATACATTCAGGGATAAATTTTGGTTTCTTTTGCCAAGAAAACCAGTGGTCAATATTTCCATTTAGCTGGAGCATCATGATGATGAAGTAGACAGACATACAGACTAAAACTGATTAGGTTTGTGAGCTGAAAGACCATGCCTTTGCCACACCCCGTGTGACCTCATGCCCTACCTGATACCCTCACCACGCCCCTGTCTGACATCATGCCCTACCTGACCATACCTGAGTGCCCACCTGCCCACTAGACCATGTAACCACTCCCCTGTGAGAAATATATAAAAGGCGAGGAGCACCCCAAAAGGCTCCCTACCTCTGCTTCACTGCCGGTGATAAGCAGTGGATAGCTGCTCAAAACACTTGCTGCACGTGGCTTCTGGCCTGCTTTCTGCTCGTTATGAACTCTACCCTAATTTCCAGATTTTCCCTTCTCCTTAGACTGAACTAAAACCCTCACTCTCCTGTGCATCTTTCACACCAAAAAAAAGCTTAGAATGTACCATGCTGCCTCGTTCATTTATGCCGGTGTTTAGAATTCTCTAAATATTAGGCAAGAACCCACTTGCGCTTATTAATATTGGGGATTTATTAATAAGAGGATGGTGATATCGTATGGTGCCCCAAATTTTGATAACTTATGTGGCAGCCCAGACTACTTCTGGGGAACTGTAAGAGGCCATATTCCAATATATATTTTTTTTGACAGGCAGAGTGGACAGTGAGAGAGAGAGACAGAGAAAAAGGTCCTCCTTTTTTCCATTGGTTCACCCCCCAAGGGCCGCTGTGGCCGGCGCGCTGCGGCAGGTGCACCGCACTGATCTGAAATCATTTTTAAGGGGTCAAATTTCAATATCAATGAGAAAACAAAGAGTAAGATTTATTGAGTGCATACAATGTATTTGATGATGATCTGGTTGCTTTGCTTATATTATGTAATGAATCCTCACAGAATTCCTGTGATGTAAGTTTTTAAATTATTATTTAAGATTTATTTATTTTATTTGAAAGGCAGAGACATCTGCTGGTTCATTCCCCAAGTGGCTGTAGTGGCCAGAGCTGGGCCTATCTGAAGCCAGGAACCAGGACCTTCCTATGGTTTTCCCATATATGTGCAAGTGTCCAGTCACTTGGGCCATCTTCCATTGCTTTCCCAGGCAATAACAAAGAGCTGGATCAGGGGCCAGTGCTGTAGCCTAGCAGGTAAAGCTACCACCTGCAGTGGTACATATAGGGGGCGGTTGCAGTCCTGGCTGTTCCATTTCCGATATAGATCTCTGCCATGGCCTGGAAAAGCAATGGAAGATGGCCCAAGTCCTTGGGCCCCTGCACCAGCATGGGAGACCCGGAATAAGCTCCTGGCTCCTGGCTTCGGATAGGCACAGCTCCAGCTATTGTGGCCACTTGGGGAGTGAACCAGTGCATGGAAGACCTCTTTCTCTCTCTGGCTCTCCTTCTCTTTTGGTGTAACTCTGACTTTCAAATAAATAAATAAATCTTAAAAAAAAAAAAAAAAGTGGAGCACCCAGGTCTTGAACCGGCACTGTAGGTGGTGGCCTATAGTGCTATGCCATAGCACTGGCCCCCTAAATTATTATCTTTTTGTAGATCAGTTAACTGTTTACCACTCATATTACATAATGAGCCCTAGGCCAACACTTGGTAATTGGTAGAGCAAAGATTTGAATACAGATACAGTGAAAATCTATTAGCATGACTGACCCTTTTTCCCTCCACTCATTGTTAATATATAGGTGGGTTCTAACAGGCATCTTTTTCTTTTAGGAGCTTCACATTAGATTGTTCTAGGCATGCATATCAGAACCAGATCCAAGCTGAGCCAATTAGAGTTCTGCTTTTGGATTTTGTAATAGAGACTAAAAATTCTGTTTCATCCTTGCCCCTCTTGAAGACAAAAGTATGCAAATTTGTTTTGCTGTGCTGTTATTCTTCCATTCTTGTTTAATGTTCTGCCCTTAAATATATGAAAAAATAGTGATGAATTCAGATAAAAATAAATGTGTTTAACAAGCAAGACAAAGGTAGTAAAAAGTTTGGGAGGATATTAATTACTGAGTAGTGAGTCGTAACCCTGACTGACAGCATCTCCTGCTAGAAAGGAGGAGCCAGAGAAGACATCTGTTCAGTGCAAGGGAGAGCAGCCACTCTATGTATTTTCAGTTGGAGCCAAGGGAGCCAGGAGAATCAGGTGATTGTAATACCTGCTTGGATGGCCGGCATGGTGGAAGACAGAGGAACTGCCTCTGAACTACTGATATCATGAAACTGAGACCCAAAGTCAAGAATCAGAGGTCAGGAAACTGATACACCACTACTATGCCGCAACATCTTCCTTTCTTTCTTTCTTTTTTTTTCTTTTTTTTTTTTTTTTGAGATTTGTTTTACTTATTTGAAAGGTAGTATGAAAGAGGGAGGGAGAGCGAGATTGAGGGTGGGGGGGAGGGAGGGAAGGAGAGAGAGAGAGAGAGAGAGAGAAATATGAGAAAATATGAGAATGAGAAAGAGATCATCCATCTGCTGGTTCACTCCCCAGATGAATACAAATGGCCAGGGCTGGCCTGAACTGAAGCCAGGAACCCAGAATTCCATCTACATGGGAGGTAGTGGCCCTAGCTCTTGGACTGTCTTCTCTGTAGCTTTTCCAGGCACGTTAGCCTGGAGCTGGACTGGAAGTGGTGCAGCTGTGACTCAAACTGGTACTCTGTTATGGGATGCCAGCATTGTAGGCGATGGCTTAGCCTGTTGTGCCACAATGCTGGCCCCAGCAACAGCTTTCTTTCATATTTACAAAACTGGTGACTAAAAATGTAAGAAGAACTTTAGTTGCTGCAATCATGACTCTTGAAACTTGCTTGCCAGTACCCAAATACTGAGAATACAAACTGTATTTCCCTTCTTGGCTTTTGAATCTCTCATGGACACATCTCATTGGCAGAACCTGTTTATTATAATATTAGAAGATATTCTAGTTGACTGGTCATCAGTGAAGTATAGTTTTAAGCTTTCAGCTTCTGTGATTAGGCAGGGTGCACAGGAGAGGGTACAGTGGATGCCAAATCCCAAAAGACCATTTTAATTATTGGTCAAATAACAGTAGTGGTAAAAATAGCCTGGTATATTTGATGTAATCCCCAAATCTAGAAAGAGCTAATGTTGAACTCACTGTTCTTTGTTGCTCCTCTAGGGTTGTGGTGCCTTTAACCTGGGCTAATGAGAGCTTCCTTTGATTTACCAGGGAAGTCATGCAGTATCACACAGTTTTTTGGAAAGTTATGGTTGAAAACACATCATTTCTTTCTTGGAGGCTGGTCAGTGGTCATCCAGGCTTCTTTTGGGAACTCCTATTTCTTGTGTGAGAAAATGAGAGTAGTCAGAGCTTCTCTTTTTTTCTAGCTTCCCTTTCTAGGACTGGCCATCTCTTAACTCATCATATTGCTTGTTTCTGGAAGTTTAATTGATGATGTTTTAAGATAGAATACCCCAACATGTGAATGAATATTAGATTAATGGCACATTGCCTGAAGGTGTACTTTCTAAGCTAAACTTGCATTAAATAGAGCTTATAAAGGAATAAAGAATGAGAAATGAGTTGTTTTTTACAATTTGTTTTCAGAATTGTGCAGTGATTTCAGTGCCTCTTCTGTGATCATTTTGTGTAATTTTTTTTACTTCTCTATTTATTCCTTTTTTGTTGGTACAGAAAACTGCAAATAGTGAGGCTGATCTATCTGTGATCATAGAAATAAAAGTCAAATTGAAAGATGTAAGTTATACACCACACTGACAGTTTTCCATTTTTCTTTACACTAGTGTGGTTCCTTTTCATAGACTACATGTTAACTAGGTCAAGAATGGTGGGCTTGGGGTGGGGCTTTGGTTATAGAGGCATAAGGCAGAGACTTAGGACCTCATTCTAGGATCTTAGAATATAATTTTTATGGTCAGTGGTTATCCACATGTCCCACTCAGAAGAAGACTGAAAAAGAGAAATGACTTGATACATCAGTGTCCTCTCAATGTCCTTTTGGGATATTTCTCTCTATATAATGTTCATTCTATTCTACCAAGCCAAATGTTCAGAAAAGTGCTTGTTCCTACACCATTGCTTGAGAATTGCTGTTTTAGGAAGAACTTGCTTCTTTTCTCAGTAACTTTTAGTGAGACAGAATGCCTGACAGTTTTTAGTACCCAAGCGGTGCAAATTCTGTAAATTCAGCACGTTTAATCTAAATTACTCACTGATCTTGCGTTCAATGCCAGCTTCACACACCACCAATTCACAAATCATATGAAATACAATAGGAATGGGTATTCACATGACAGAACATTATTACCTTAGTAATTTATTGTGAGTGTTGGGAGATTTTGAGTTGTCTTTTCTTAGAGATCTTCTAACCTGGGCACAATATATTTTCATTTCTTTTTGTTCTCCTTTTCGGTTAATATATTCTGCTATGATTAATATTACCTGGATAATGAAATTTGTATTGGAAAAATAAATGACTTTTTATTTTTTGAAATAATTTCCTTCCTGTAATCAAGAAGGATGTCATGAGTCTAGACAGCAAAAATAAATAAATGAAAAAATATTAAAACACATTACTATGCTAGAAAGATAAGTAACAAAAGTGAAAAATTAAATAATCTGCTTTATCTATGCTGTTTCCCTTTGCATTAATAATCTACCCTAGAGATTAATTTTGATTATTTTCAATGAATCTTTTTAAAGGATAGGTAGATATGTTGGTTGATAGATCAAACAATAGAAAGAAAAACAGTTATCAACTATCTAAAATCTCTTGATCCCACATCTTATTCTGATCCAGCTTCCTGCTAATTCACAACCTGGGAGGCAGCATATGATGGTTCAATTGTTGGGTCCCTGCCACTATATGGACTTCCTGGTTTCTGGCATTGACCTGGACCAGCCCTGGCTATTTGGAGTATTTGTAGAGTGAAGAAGTGAATGGAAGATTCTCTCTCTCTCTCTCTCTCTCTCTCTGGCACTCTACTTTCAAATAAATAAAAATTAAAAAAATCCCTTGGACAAATTAAAACAATGTGCTGCCACTATACACTTGATATATTACCAGTGTTAGTTTTTTTTGTCTGTCTGTGTATTCTGGAAATAACATCAATGCATTTGAGTTCAGGTCCATGTAGTAGCCTTATACCTAGAACTCAAAGCCCAAACTTATCTCTAATTGTTCAGTTAGAATGAGAACAAGACTATAGGAAAGTGCTATGGTAATTATTTTTACCTATCTTAGGATGTGTTAAGTATATAAACTAATGTTTAATACATACTTAAGATTATTGGCATGAAGGGACACCATAGAACCTTCTCAGAGGACTTAAGTTCCTTATTTTTGTTTTTAGGGCAAGTTCAGGGAATTATGAAAATGTGAAGGAGAAAGACATTGAGACATGGTAAGAATGTGAAAGTAGGTAAAGAGAGTCATAAAAATGAAGGTTGATACACAATGTTTCAAGAGAGAAGGAATATATGAGACCTGTTGATGTTACAGCATGCTTGGTGTGAATGTAGATTCTTCAGGTTAAAAGATGGGAGATTATGAAGTCAGGTAAAATCATTTTAAGGCAAAGGAAAAGTTAAGGCATTTAATGTTTCTAAGAGATAAAAAGATATCTTAAGGCATATGTCAAAGGAGTAATTTACTTACATGGTAATTTTAAAAAGTGATGAAGACATTTTGCTTTTGCTAAACAGACATGAGACATGTACACTTTATGATCCGAGACAGTGAAAGTAGATTTCATGACATGTCCTAGCTAGTCATGAATTCAAAATCATATTCATTTCTAATAGAAGAATTTTTATTCAGGAGAGAGAATAGAGAAGACTTATAAAACATTCATCAAAGAAAAAATGCAGTGCCTTGGATTGAAAAGATGAAAACATCCCATTTGAAAGAGAAAAAGCTCAAATTGATTTTCATGTATTCACTTTTCTGCAAAGAATACTAATGGTGGATGAACACATGGACAGGATGATGCATTGATATTTTCCTACTGTATTACCTTCACCTATGCAAAGCCAGAGATTTGGACATTATGTGAATACATCAGTGTTGGACATGCATGCTCTGCCGGTTTCTGATTACATGGGAAGTTCCACTGCGGATCATTATTGTTTTATCCAGGCTTATGTTAATTGAGGAAAAATGATTCTGTTATTTAGATGAAAATGTTAAGTATAGAGCAAGAGAGTGATATTTTAGTTTAGTGTTGTTGTAGATATATACTGAGCATCAAATATATGGTTAAATAGACATACTACTCAATATTCATATATTTAACAATGACCCTCTTACAGACTTCTATTTTAGGGTTCTTTAAAACTTTTTTCATGCTATTGCAACCATAGGTATTGATCTTATTTTACTACTGTGGCTGGAGAGTTGGAGAAAAACTTATTTTAGGAAGTAAAGTGAGAAAGATTCCATGTTTTGGTGGATGGAGAAGGACTGTGGTCTGGGATATGAATAGTAATGTGGTATTTACAGAAGCTTGAATTCCCAGGTGGAACTATGGATACATTTTTCCTTGGAAACAGGGCTATAATAGAAGCAATTCCGTATTTATGAATGCAGTGCTCTGATGACTTTTCTGCAATTCCTATTGAAGCTTGCATAGTAGTTTTACCCTCAAAGAAGCAGTAATCATGACCCCCTAACTGTCTTCTTCTTTGAAGACTACTTTCCTCTATTCCCTTAAGATTCATCACTGTTAAAACCATTCAGGTTTTATTTCAGAATTTGCACATTGGAACCCCAATTCTTGTAGTCAGAAAAGAGCTTGCTGTTTCCCCAGAATCCCACAGGCAGCATAGAATGATAAAAAGTTACTGCAAGTGTTCTTGCACTATCTATGCTGTCTACCTGTAGACATTAGCAAATGACTTCATTCTGGTCTTTCTCATTTATAAAAGGAAGTGATTGGAGTAGAAGATTTGGTATGTCTTTCCCAGTTCTAACACTATGATCCTCTGGAATTGATTCAGCTGGTTACATTGCATCAACCAAGAAAAAGATGCCAACACAGTATCAAATGCGCAAAAGATATATTATAGGAAAACTTTGATGGAAAATGAGGAAGGAATTCAGGGAGGATGGGAAAGTCATTTTTTGAACTCATTGTTAACTGATAACTTTGTATGTGTTATTGCATGCAGTTCTCAAAACTCTATGTGATGGTATGGTAGCAGAATAATAGTCTTCCCTAAGTGTCTATGTCCTAGTCCAATAATCTATGAATATGTTATATTATATATTTAAAGAGAATTAATGTTGCAGATGGAATTAGGCAGATTTAAATCCTGATTTATTTGTTTCCAAGGCTTACGCTCTATTCAGTGTGTGGCCTTATGTTGTTACCTGGAATCCCTAAGGTGTCTTTTTCAGGTACCCAGTTCCAGACTTTCTTGCTCCAGCTAGTCTTTGTTGTCCAAGGCATCCTCAGCTGTTATGACCCCATCTCTGGCTCTAGCAGGGAGGCACTCTATACTTTACAAACCAGAGCCTTGGAAATGTCTCCAGTTATAATTCCTGAAACCCACAGAAAATTAGGGGGAAAATCCTCTTTGCAGGGAATGTCTTATATTAGCAGCCCACCATTTTTATACATTGCAAATCCTATTTTCCACCTCCACCATTCTTTGAGACACCAAAACTGGCTTGCTCTGGATGCTCAGTTTTTGCTCTCTGTAGAAAACATGAGGTGGACTCTGATTAGGAGATAATCCAAGGTAAACACTATTTTTTTCAAATTTGTCTGCTAGAACTGGCTCCTTATTTTCAGGGCACAATGAAATGAGAATACAATCTTGTAATCACCAGTTACATCCTTAACATCTTCCTTTTAATTTATGGCTTGAAAAAGTTTTTTCTGAACTAGACTATGCATTTAACTATCCTTTATAAGAATGCTGTCATTAAAGACATGTCTTATAAATGATTATAACATATACAACAGCAGTTTAAAACACAATTTGATCATAAATTGGGGAATGACAGTATTTATAGTTGATTAGTAAACTAGACTAAACAGCAACTGTTGAGTATTCTCCTGACTTTCATATACAGAAAGCACATTGCCATTTGAACCCTAAAGGGTAATTTTAGCTCTGTCTTCTGAGCAAAAATTGGGATGCCTCAAATAAATCAGTTTATTTCTATTTGTTTTATGATCTGTACAGCAGTTGAAGCACAAGTGTAATGACTTATTTCACATTTTTTCCCATAAGTCTTTCCTGGAAACCTAAGACACTCAGAGTTATGATGGGTTATCAGTAAAAGGGAGGACAAGGTTCATTATTCCAGAAATATTACTACCCACAGGACTGCACAACAGTTGAGGATTTAACTGTTTTGACAGTTACTTTGTATTAAATGAGCTAACATATGCTTCAAGTCTTGTCACAAATGAAAAATTGTTCCCTCAGTAAGAACTGAGTTAAGAGCCTCTTTAATTTTCTTCTGTGCATTTTATCTTCCTGTATTATGATGTTTATTGGTTTGAATATTTTTCTAAAATGTGGATTAGTTTAAGAATCGAATTCTCGTTTTTTTTGTTTTTGATCCATTGAGTCATTTTATTGTAGAATAAGTGCATGAAATCATGAATGGTTTGATTTTTTAAAATATAAGCTTTTAATTTTAGGATAGTTTTAGATTTATGAAATAGTTGCAAAAGATATTACAAAAGAATTTCTGTATATCTTCCTCTTGTCTCTCTTATTTCAATATTTTTTATTGCTAAGGTATATTTGTCACAACTAAGAAAATCAATGTTGATACATAATTATTCACTAAACTCCACTTTATTCAGATTTCCTTAATTTTTCCTTTAGTGTCATTTTTTTCTGATCCACATTCCAATCCAGGACACCCTGTGACCTGTAGTCGCATGTCTGCTTAAGTCTCCTGTGCTTTTGGTGATGGTCTTTGAGACTCTCCTTGTCTTTTATGTCCTTGACAGTGTTCAGAAGCACTGCTCAAGATTATTTTGTAGAATGATCTCTAGTTGGAATTTGCCTGTTGTTTTTCCTCTGGGTAGATTGGTTTTGAGTTTTGGAGGAGAAAATACAGAGGTAAAGTGTCCTTCTCAGTACCTCATATTAAGGGTATAGGCCATCAACAGGAGTTATCATTGATTATATAAATCTTGATCACTGACCAACATAGTATTTGCAAGATTTTTCTACATAAAGTTACTTCCTCTTCCTATCCTCTCCTCCCATTGTTGTACTCTACTGTTTAGAAGTCACTAGTGTATCCTATGCTCAAGGTGCGGGTGGGGTTTAATCTATTCCTTCTGGATGGGGGATATTGTAAAGTCGTTGGAATTCTTCTCTAAGGAAACCGATCATTTTCTTCTGTTTATCATGGTTTCTGATTTTGATTTCTTCCCTAGTTTCATTTCTTTTCCTTCTTGATTATCATCTAATAAAGAAAAAAAGGCATGTGTATAAAAAACTATCATTTCATCTAAGGTGTTATTATATGGAGATTTTCTATTTGAGAAATATAAGCATATAGAAAACATACATGTTAAAATTGATGCTATGCAATATGATATTAATGTACAACTTGATAGTCTGGAGGACAGTTTCAAAAATTCCTTCATAAACACTTTATATTAATTGTTATAGTGAAGAAATTCTTAAATTTTAGATGAAGTAATTTAATTTTTTTCCTTTTTCACAAGATTGGAAGCATCACCCCAAATTAAATATGTATAATAGAACGAAGTATTTAGATTTTAGGATCATATCCTTGTTTTGTAATTCTCTAATTATATTTTATAACAAAATAAATTGCATTATGTTTTTATATATAAGATTAGAGTAGTAAAACACATTTTTTTTCAATGTGAATTGTGTAGTTCTTTGTTAGTTATTCCACTATTTTTAGTGTCTTCTGACTTTCTTTTGTTTCATTCATTTTCTTGTATGTTGATAACATTTGTAGCCACTTACAGAGCCATAAAATGTTAGAACTGAACATCTTTGGAAATGATCTAACTCTGGTGCCAGTGCTGTGGCATAGTAAGCTGAGCCTCCGCCTGGGCGCTGGCATCCTATATGGGTGCCAGTTCATGTCCCAGCTGCTCCTCTTCTGACCCAGCTCTCTGCTATGGTCTAGGAAAGCAGTAAAAGATGGCCTGAGTGCTTGGGCCCCTACACTATGTGGGAGACCTGGAGGAAGCTCCTTACTTTGGATCAGCCCTCCTCTAGCCATTGCAGCCATTTGGGGAGTGAACCAGCAAATGGAAGTCTTTCTCCTCTCTCTGTCTGTAACTCTACCTCTCAAATAAATAAATACAATCTTTAAAAAAAAAAAAAAAGGAATGATCTAATTCACTTCTCAATTAAATAGGCACATAGAAACTTGGCATTGGTTTTTAGATAGCAAGAATAGAGTGAGATTGGAATGCAAGACTTTTGATTCAAGGCCAACATATCCCCCCATTCAGCAATGTTTCATCTTTGTTTAATTCAGAAATTACATTGTGGATCAACATTCCATTGTTTTGAAACAGACTTTTTCATGTGGGAAAAGCTAGACTGCTTTAGTTCTTCCTTCCTTTTTGACTTTGGCCTAGGCTTCAAAATAGAAGCAGAGAAGTTTATCCCTTGAAACTTGTTTTCATCAGTTTTATCATTATAGAGGAAACACAGGCTTAGTTGTGAGTGGAATTCACTTATGTATGTGTGTTCTAAATAGCCAAGAGAATTCTGATCTATCTCTTGTCTTTTGAAGGTATCAGTATATTTTAAAAAATCTCTTGGATCAGATCTAAAAAATACTGCATTATTAATACACCTTAAATTAAAGGAAAGGCAGTCTGAAAGTGTTTGAAAGAGAGTCTTGAGAGAATCCATTCATCTTTAGTGCAATGATTCTGCCTGATAAAGAACTGGACAGTATTTTCCCTTCTGTAGATTTCTTATGATGTTATATCTAATGTATATTTTGTTTATATTGTTCACAAACAGAACAAATTCTAATTCTGTATAAATGTGATTTCAGGGAAATAAAAATAAAGTGAATAAAAAGAGTGTCTGTTGTTTTAGAGTATAAACATGGCTTTGATTGTTTCCATCCACACTGTTAGAAAACAGTATCTTATTGTTCAATGACTGATCATTTTGCATTTAAAAAGTTAGAAACTAAATATTCAAATTCAAATTAATAGAAAGGAATGTCACATTATATTGTTCTAGCTTTTTTGATAGCAGTGGTGTACTCATCACAACAAATTCTTGAAATCTTTTAAATTTTGACCTTCTCCTCCTATTTGCACATTTTCCCTTAAGCAGACTTCTCTGCATTCATTAATGAAATCTCCTTCTGAAGTAGTTACCTTGTTTTCTTTCCTAAATTAATAGATTGCTTCGTTTAACAAAATTGAAATTTGAGAAAGTGAAGCTCATTTTCCAAGCTGGAAACACATTGCAGTATCCTGGTGAATACTGGACTAATGACTCTATGGGTTTCCAACAACAGTCATAGCAAGGGTGAAAGCAAAAGTGAAACCTTTGAAACTTTCCACAAACTGGGTACCTTATTCTTCCAGAAATAACATGGCCAACTTGACCATTTGACTCTCAGCATTTTTTTCTGTGTGTTTAAGAAATAGAATTCATTTTTTTTAGATTTCATTTATTTATTTGAAAGGTAGAGTTACAGACAGAGAGAAAGGTCTTCAATCCATTGGTTCACTCCCCAGATGGCTGCAATGGCCAGAGCTGAGCTGATCCAAAGCCAGGAGCCATAGATGGAAAGGTAGACAGATAAATAGACACACATATAGTTAGGATTCTCTCATCAGCTGATTCACTTCCATATCCCCACAATGGGACCTTCACATGATGGAGCTAATGAACTCAGTCCAGGTGTAGACCTTGGCTTTGAGGAAATCTTATTCTGGTCAGGGGGGATAGACAGTGAGCAAATAAATATATATTTAAGGCAATGATGAGACTGGGGTAAGAGATAAGCATTGAAAAAAGATAGGGGAGGGCTGGCGCCGCGGCTCAATAGGCTAATCCTCCGCCTAGTGGCGCAGGCACACCAGGTTCTAGTCCTGGTTGGGGTGCCGGATTCTGTCCCGGTTGCCCCTCTTCCAGGCCGGCTCTCTGCTGTGGTCCAGGAAGGCAGTGGAGGATGGCCCAAGTGCTTGGGCCCTGCACCCCATGGGAGATCAGGATAAGCATCTGGCTCCTGCCTTCAGATCAGCGCGGTGCTCCGGCTGCGGCGGGCATTGGAGGGTGAACCAATGGCAAAGGAAGACCTTTCTTTCTCTCTCTCTGTCCACTCTGCCTGTCCACAAAAAAAAAAAAAAAAAAAAAAAAAAAAAAGAAAGAAAAAAGAAAAAGGGGAGAGGAGGAGCAAGCTGATTGAAGGGTGCTATTTAGTACAGAGTGGTTGGGATGATTGACATGGGACAGAGACCTGAGTACATGTAAGGGAACTGGCCGTGTAGATTAGTGGAGTGATGGAGTGGGATTTTCTAGAAAGAGGGGATAGGCAGGCAAAAGTAGAAACAGTTCCCTGAAGGAGGAAGAAGCAAGGGGAAGAGTGATAGATGTTGGGGCATGTAATTAAAAACCAATTTTTCTCTCAACCCAGGAATTCTGTCTATACAGTTACTAGAGAAAGAAAATGCTTTTATCATTGAATAAATATTACATCAGAATGTAATACACATCATGGGAAATTTGCTGGAAGACTACAAAGACAGGAAAAAAAGTCTCATCCTTTTATATATTCAAACAAATAGAACACACTGTGTATCTGTTTCCAAGATGAAGAATAATTAACTAGTCCTTGTGTAGGAAAACTCTACTGCACCATTTGTTACACACAGGTCATCCTAGATTTACCTGGTAATTAGACTGATCATTAGTGTTAGCTAAGTGGCTTTATTCAGAGCAAAACCAAACTTTTTATATCTTTGAGACAGCACTTTTGCAGCTTGGAGCAAGGTGTCCTCCTAAGTTGGTCTCCCACAGAAATTGGGAGGTGGGTGTAGTATCTCTCATGATGTCTGCATTCAAAGAGATAATTTCTGGGACCGCATGAAAGGAGCCTATCTATTTTTCAAATGAATTTATATGCATTTCAAATAGAGTAGAAAGTACTTAAAATTGCAAATTGCTCTAGGAAAAGTGTGTGTGTGTGTGTGTGTGTGAGAGAGAGAGAGAGAGAGAGAGAGACAGAGACAGAGAGAGAGAGAGAGGATCTTTGCTTCTTTTCTTTTCTTTTCTTTTTTTTTTTTTGACAGGCAGAGTGGACAGTGAGAGAGAGAGACAGAGAGAAAGGTCTTCCTTTGCTGTTGGTTCACCCTCCAATGGCCACCACAGCCTGTGCACCGCGCTGATCCGATGGCAGGAGCCAGGTGCTTCTCCTGGTCTCCCATGGGGTGCAGGGCCCAAGCACTTGGGCCATCCTCCACTGCACTCCCTGGCCACAGCAGAGAGCTGGCCTGGAAGAGGGGCAACCGGGACAGAATCCGGCGCCCCGACCGGGACTAGAACCTGGTGTGCCGGCGCTGCAAGGCGGAGGATTAGCCTAGTGAGCCGCGGCGCCGGCCTTTGCTTATTTTCAACATGGAGAATTAAACCTCTACATTAATTTTTACTTGTGATTACAAAGGTGATGAGTCAGAGAGGGAACCAGGCAATAAAAACAGTGTCATATCTTACTTTAGATGTTGCTCGGAGGTCTGGGCCTTGGAAATGATGCATTCCTTTAGGCTTGCATGGAGAGTTGAGGAGACTCTTCTAGGGGAGCTCAGGAGAAGTCTTAGCCTTCGCTGCTGAGGATATGGGGAATTGGAGAGTGGAGGTGGCCGGAGGTGGTGGTAGAAGAGAGCACTTTGAATGTGACCCAAATATGGATTATAGGGGGGAAAGTGGAAAAGATGATGTTAGAAGTCATAGAATCTTCAATTTGATATGTGGATGTAAAATGACTGATACTGTTTAATATCCTGGCTTTTTTTTTTTTTTTTACATTTGCCTTCTTTTCCATTCCATATTACAAGGTGCTTAAGGGCAGAGACTGTGTCTACCATTTGTTGAAAAGAAGATTAAAATGGAAACTGATTCATTACTATCTGAGGGAATAGATTAGTGTGTCAGAGATGTATGCCCCTTTTACTTTTTCTTTGCCTTATTGAGTATCTGTCGTGTGTCAGACCCTGGGATAAAATGAATGAGAAACTTTCTCTGCCCTCAGGAAGCTCATTGTCTACTTTGGGGAGATGAGTGTAGTGATCAATTTCAGTGGAAAGTGATAAATTCTATGATGGCTTTATGTACTAACTTGCTCAATTAAAATTTGTATGCAACCCAGCAAAACTAGACAAATGGGATTATATCAAACTCAAAAGATTCTGTAAAGCAAAGGAAGCAATCAATGAAGTAAGGAGACATCCAACAAAATGTGAGAAAATATTTGCAAGCTATTTATCTGACAAAGGATTAATATCCAGAATATATGAGCAACTCAAAAAACAGCAAAAAACCCCAACTAATCCAGTTAAGAAATGGGCAAAGGACCTCAACAAATAGTTCAATAATTCTCAAAAAAGAAACACAAATGGCCAATGTGTATGAAAAAATATATGGAAAAAATGCTCAGTATCTGTAGTTATCAGGAAAATGTAAATCAAAGACAAAATAATATACCACTTCACCCCGTCAGCTATTATTAAAAAGATCAAGAGTAACAAATTCTGGCAAGCATGTGCTGTTGTTAGGAATATAAAAAGTGCAGTCATTGTGAAAAACAGTATGGGGATTTCTTTTTTTTAAATTTTTAAAAAATATTTTATTTATTCAACTCTTATCTTGTTTAGACAAGGTCATAGTCAAAGTGGAGGTTCTCTCCTCCCTTCAGAGAAAGGTACCTCCTTCTTTGATGACCTGTTCTTTCCACTGGGATCTCACTCGCAGAGATCTTTTGCCAGAGTGTCTTGGCTTTCCATGCCTGAAATACTCTCATGAGCTTTTCAGCCAGCTCCGAATGCCTTTAGGGCTGATTCTGAGGCCAGAGTGCTATTTAGGACATCTGCCATTCTATGAGTCTGCTGAGTATCTCACTTCCCATGTTGGATCACTCTCCCCTTTATTTACTCCATTGGTTAGCGTTAGCAGGTACTAGACTTGTCTATGTGCTCCCTTTGACTCCCAGTCCCTCCACCATGACCAACTGTGAACTGAAACTGATCATCTGGAACAGTGAGATGGCATTGGTACATGCCACCTCGATGGGATTGAATTGGAATCCCCTGGTATGCTTCCAACTCCACCACTTGGGGCAAGTCAGCCTGAGCATGTCCCAAATTATACATCTCTTCCCTCTCCCATTCCCACCACCATGTTCAACAGGGATCACATTTCAGTTAATTTTCAACACTTAAGAATAACTGTGCATCAATTACAGAACTAAACCAGTCATATTAAGTAGAACAGATAAAAAAAACTACTAAGAGGGATAATGTATTAAGTTGTTCCATAGCCTTGGAAACTCATGACTGGAGCATAGGGAGATTACTGATGCCATAGACAGGAGTGTCAATTGGTAAAGTCAACAGCAGGAGTCACTGTGCACTTACTCCTCATGTAGGATCTCTATCCTTAATGTGCTGTACATTGAGATTTAATGCTATAACGAGTACTCAAACAATATATTTCACTTTGTGTTTCTATGGGGGTGCAAACTGTTGAAATCCTTACTTAATGCATACTAAACTGATCCTCTGTAAAAAAAAAAAAAAGAAATTATCAATTCCCAACTTGACTCTCACTGGGATTAAACATGACAATAGGTCTGCTCTGATTTCATCATCATTTAAAAAAAATCATCTATTATTTTTCACTTTATGTTTCTGTGTGGGAGCAAACTGTTGAAATCCATACTTGATGTATACTAAGCTGATCTTCTGTATATTAAGATAATCGAAAATGAATCTTGATGTGAATGGAGGGGGAGAGGGAGTGGGAAAGGGGAGGGTTGTGGGTGGGAAGGACGGTATGGGGGGAAGCCATTGTAATCCATAAGTCGTACTTTGGAAATTTATATTCATTAAATAAAAGTTTAAAAAAAAATAAAAAAAAATAAAAAAAATATTTTATTTATTTTATTTGAGAGGTAGAGTTACAGACAATGAGAGGGAGAGACAGAGAGAAAGGTCTGCCATCCATTGGTTCACTCCTCAAATGGCTACAACGGCCAGAGCTGAGCCGATCCGAAGCCAGGAGCCAGGATCTTCTTCCAGTCTCCCACACAGGTGCAGGGACCCAAGCACTTGGGCCACCATCTACTGCTTTCCCAGGCCATAGCAGAGAGCTGGATTGGAAGAGGAGCAGCCAGGACTAGAACCGGCTCCCATATGAGAT
Source organism: Oryctolagus cuniculus (assembly GCF_964237555.1). NCBI lineage: Eukaryota > Metazoa > Chordata > Mammalia > Lagomorpha > Leporidae > Oryctolagus > Oryctolagus cuniculus. Next base: position 59,503,717 of record NC_091446.1, on the reverse strand, counting down.
GCCGGCCCGCAGGCGGAGGATAACCTACTGTGCCACTGCGCCGGCCCCAGTATGGAGATTTCTTAAACTAGAAATATAACTGCTGCCTGACCCAGTTACCCACTACTAGGTATTTATCCAAAAGACTGGTAGCAATTGTATCAAAGGGATACCTTCTCTCCCCTGTTTATAGCAGTACTCTTCACAATAGCCCAAATATCAACCAAGATACCCATCATCCACATGAATGGATAAAGAATATGTGATCTATACACACAATGGAATACCATTCAACTATAAAAATGAATGAAGTCCTGTCATTTGTAGCAAGATGGATAAAACTGGAGATACATCATGTTGAGTGAAATCAGACACAGGAGGACAAATATTGCATGTTTTCTCTTGTATGTAGAAGCTAGTATTAAAAACTCTCAATCTGAACATAGATTATTAATTACTAGAGTCTAGCAGAGGTGAGAGGGATAAAAGGAGTTTGGATTAAAAAAATAGTGGAAACTGGGTGTGATACATTAATTGTGGCAAAGAAACCAATATGAAATGTTAATAGGAAAAAAGAGAGATTTATGGGAACTCATTGTATTACTCCCCCACAATTTCTGTTTTGTAAACTTAAAACTATTCTTCAATAAAATGTTAAAAAATTATATGCAATCCCTTCATTGTATCTCAAATGTAACATTTATTTTGATGATACTACTTTAATTCAAAAATAATCTGCTTACACTCAGTGTCTTTTGACTCTCCCTCAAAATGTCAGTATTAAAATGCTTTAAGGATCTCTCCTTCCCACCTAAATGAAAGATCTCTGCGAGTGAGATCCCAGTGGAAAGAATGGGGCCATCAAAGAAGGAGGTACCTTTCTCTGAAGGAAGGAGAGAACTTCCACTTTGACTATGACCCTGTCGGAATAAGATCGAAGTCGGCGAATTCAAAAGGCTTCCATAGCCTTGGCAACTCGTGACTAGCGCCTAGGGAGATTACTGACGCCATAAACAGGAGTGTCAAATTGTTAAGTCAACAACAGGAATCACTGTGTACTTACTTCTCATGTGGGATCTGTGCTTAGTGTGCTGTCCAATGTGAAGTAATGCTATAACTAGTACTGAAACAGTATTTTACACTTTGTGTTTCTGTGTGGGTGCAAACTGATGAAATCTTTACTTAATATATACTAAATCGATCTTCTGTATATAAAGATAATTAAAAATGAATCTTGATGTGAATGGAATAGGAGAGGGAGCGGAAGATGGGAGGGGTGTGAGTGGGAGGGAAATTATAGGGGGGGGAAGCCATTGCAATCCATAAACTGTACTTTGGAAATTTATATTTACTAAATAAAAAAAAGGAAAAAAAATAAAGAATATTGGCCGGCGCCACGGCTCACTAGGCTAATCCTCCGCCTTGCAGCGCCGGCACACCGGGTTCTAGTCCCGGTCGGGGTGCCGGATTCTGTCCCGGTTGCCCCTCTTCCAGGCCAGCTCTCTGCTGTGGTCAGGGAGTGCAGTGGAGGATGGCCCAAGTCCTTGGGCCCTGCACCCCATGGGAGACCAGGAGAAGCACCTGGCTCCTGCCTTTGAATAGGCACGGTGTGCCGGCCTCAGCGTGCCGGCCGTGGTGGCCACTGGAGGGTGAACCAACGGCAAAGGAAGACCTTTCTCTCTGTCTCTCTCTCTCACTGTCCACTCTGCCTGTCAAAAAAAATTTTTTTTCTACAAAAAAAAAAAAAAAAAAAAGATCTCTCCTTCCCCTACTCCCTTCCTTTCTTTATTGTACCTGAGGGAAATTGTGTTTGTATTATAGGCCAAAATCTTTCGAGGTAGACAAATTGAGATGCTTAATGATATTGTAAAGAAGTTTCACTGTCAGGATTTGATGATGAAATAGGTAAAGTCTTTGGATCTTCTTTGTCGAACAGATATTTAGAGAGAGCCTGTTGTGTGCCAGGTATTGTTTTAGGAGATTTCAGCAGTGAATAAAACTCTCAAAAATTCCTGCCCTCAGGAAACTTATACATTAATAATAGTTTTGGCAGTGTTGCCTGTCTATGTTGACATACAAAAAGTTTTTTTCTCCCTAGAGAGAGTTGAGGAGACTTCTTGACTATGTCCAAACTCTTAAGCAGGAGTAACACCTTTGCCATGAGTCAATGGTGTTTCAGCCCCTCCTTTGTCTACATTCATTTGTTGAGACACAAACTATTTATCGCCTTTTTCAAATTCAGTCTTTAAAAATGAAATGTGAAAATAATATGTGACTGCACAAGTGTTTTTTTGCACTGCAGAGCAGTGTGAATGTGGGTTTTATTTTAGAACTGTTGCCAGAAAGGAGAAGTAATTATATCTGAAATTATAATAGAATTTGTCTTTAAAATCTAATAGGAAAAGAAGCCCTCATGTCTGCGCACTAATTATAAACAGGAGTTAAGTAAAGGAGAGAAAGAGAAAGACGTCCTCTAGAAAGCTAAGAACATTTGAATATGGGGTAAAGACAAATTGCTTTATTTGTAGAAAATGGAGCACATTCCATTGCAGTGCATCCAACCAGTGGACATAATGCTGTGCTGCTCTATAAGCAATCTGTGTACACATTTACTCCTTTGTTAAGATTGCTTTCTAATAATGTAAATAGTCAGGTGATTAAAGATACAGGGAATGTGGTTTTAGATAGAAAACTAATACTTTCAAAATGGGCTGTTGAGGGCACATATTTTTTGCAGTTCTTTTAGCTTAATTGAGCACCAATATACACTAATAGACATTTAGCTGCTCCTCTATGTTTCTTATGGTCAATCAATTCCATTCAGCAAATAATAGTCAATGTTTCTATGGATATAGTTAAAATGTGCATCTTTTAAGCACTTCCTGTTTTCTTGAAGGAAAAATAAAGCTGTTATTTATTAAGCAGCCATGCTGTAAGTACCACTTTTGGCATTCTTAACAACATGTTCTAGAAACTGTGTAGGTGTTTTTGGACTTTATCTTACTTAACACTAATGATGATTTTACAAGGTAGATACAGTTATTATCAACTTTCAAATGAGAGAGTTGCAATGGAGAGTTGAGGTAATTTACCCAGTAGTACTCAGCTTGTAACTAACAGGAACACTTAGGATTCATATTTAGGTCTGACTCATTGCAAAGTAGAGGCTCTAGGAATATATTAAAAAATAGTCAAATGTCTGTCTTGAGTTTCAGATTAATAGGAGAGACAAGAAAGACTACTATATGGTTCAATAGGAAAATGTCAGCAGAACATCAAAATTATAAAAGTGTGCTAAGGAGATAATTCACAGGCTAAGCAGCAAGCCAAGAGGCCAAAAAGGATGTGTTGGAGAGAGAGTTACAAGAAATCCAGGCAATTCAGACTGCCTCATTGATGCAGAAATATAAACTCTGTGAAAATAATTTTTTTGAAAACTCCATTTTTTGAAAAGATAGTGTGGCTAGGATAGGGGTGATTCAGATCTCACCATCCCAAGCTGTTTTTTTTTTTTTTTTAAGATTTATTTATTTGTTTGAAAATCAGAGTTAAACAGAGAGAAGGAGAGGCAAAGAGAGAAAGAGAGAGAGAGAGAGAGAGAGAGAGAGAGAGGTCTTCCCTCTGCTGCTTCACTCCCCAATTGGCTGCGAGGGCCAGAGCCATGCTGTTATAAAGCCAGGAGGCAGGGGCTGCTTCTGGGTTCCCCACTCGGGTGCAGGGGCCCAAGGACCTGGGCCATTCTCCACTGATTTTCCAGGCCATAGCAAGAGCTGAATCAGAAGTGGAGCAGCTAGGACTCGAACTGGTGTCCACATGGGATGCTGGCACTGCAGATGGTGGCTTTACCCGCTACGCCACAGCGCTGGCCCCCAAATTGTTTGAGAAGTGATGTCCAAGGAATGCATGATGACTACACAAACAGAACTTTGATTTGTTTATTATTAACTTTATTCTTTTAAAATATTTTTATTATATCCAGTAAATTATGTATTTCAGTGTCTATTAGTTCATTATATTAAATATTATTTTATATTAAATATAAATAATGCAGAAACATAGCCAGTTAACATACAATGTGATAATTGCAACAACAGCAGATTAAGTGTAATAACATTTTTGTTCTGTTTCCTGAACAGACCCAATGAGCCTAGCCTTCTGTTCAGTTGTTGATATATTTTATCTTATTTTGTCTTGAAAGTAACTCTACAAAATAAATAGCTCTACAAAACAGATATTGCTATACTAGTTTTATATATGTAGGAGGAGCAACAGACAGCTACTAGAGGTGAGTGGGGTTCAGTGGAATCACCGAGGAGGATCCCCCACTTAGCAAGAAGATCTCCTGGAGTTACTATAATCTTCCCAGGGACCTAAAGAATGAGAACTAGTAGACACTGTTCTATAGAAGGAGTGGGAAAGATGAAAATAACAGAGGAGGGGATTGGGCTGGAACAGTGTTGACTTGGAAGCTGGTTTGGCTCATTTGAAAACCTACCTGTGAGCAATTCAGTGTGGCTGGAGGATGAGGGACATATGGAAGATAAGTGAAAGATGATTCTAGAAGGATGACCATGAAGAACCAAGTATGCCATGTGAAGGAGCTGGAGTTGTAAGAGGCCTCAGATTATCATAAAAATATTGATTTTATGTATTTTGAAATTCAGAGTTAGAGAGAGATCTTTCATCCACTGGTTCACTCCCCAGATGGACATGGTGGCCAGCACTGGGCCAGGAGCTTCATTCAGATCTCCCACATGGGTCTCAGGGGCCCAAACACTTGGATCACCTTCTGCTGCCTTTCCCAGGCCATTAGCAGGCAGCTGAATTAGAAGTGGAGCAGGTGGGACATGAACTGGTGCCCATATGGGATGCCGGTGTCACAAGCAGTGGCTTAACCCACTGCCCTATAACGCTGGCCCCTGGTGCCTAGATTTCTAATTCAGTGAGTATTAGTATCATAACTGGTATAGGAACATTGAGAAGGAGCATGTTTTGGGAAAAATACATGTTTGTATTTTGGCTTATGGTATTGAAAGACACACAATGCAGTGTTTTTATTTCTGAAAAAGCTCCTATCTGATCAACTCCTTTTCATGCCATGGAATTTCTTTTCATTCTTATTCACTTTCCTAGAGAAAATGATATTCTTAGACCTTTGTCTCTTAAACAGCTTTTTATTAATCTTGATGGAATGGATATTTTAAATAGCAAGGAATTGCATTGTATTTAAATAGCAATAAATTGTAGGAGGATCTGGCTTAGTGTTATCCTATTCTCAGTATATCCCTTATACTCTTATCTTCTTGACATCTGCTGAATTTGCCTTTGTCTACATGTTTAAGAGCACAGAATTTGGAGTATAGAATCAGTGTGTCTGGGTTCAATTCTATTTCTTCCATATAAGCCATGGAACCTCAGTTTACTCATTTGTAAAATGAGGATAACACTGATACTTACCTCATGAGGTTTGTAATGAGGACTAAATAAGTTACTTCACAGAAAACACTTAGAAGGGTACCTGCAACACAGCTAGTATCAGCTGATACTCTGATTCTGAGTAACATGTAATTCTGCAGTCCTGGACCCTGAACACCCAAAGAGAACCTTTTCAAACATAGTTTATACTTCCTAGGAAGTAAGACTGTGCTGATAACTACTATCTATCCATTTCTGTTTCAAAAATGGTATGTACTTGTTTCTTCAGTTGCTGACATCAGAATAAATATAAGTGTAGTCCCTATTGGTTCCCTTCAAGTGATATCAAAAGACTAAAATATCCATGATAATGTGAGAAAGATAATAGGCAGGAGCAAAAGGGCAACTGCCTTCCCTTAATGGTTGAATTCATCCCTAATGCTGTTTATGAATTTTGCTAACTTAAAGTGCTACCTGAAGTTTCAATTATAAACTAACTTAGAAGAATTAAGCAGGAATGACAAATTCAGGGTAGTATCTTTGCTAAATACAGTGTGTTTAGCTATCTTTAAGCTTGGGACAAAAGGTATTTTTTTGCCTACTTTGAGAACTGTTTTCTCTCTAGCCTATATGTATGAGTAGTGTGTATACACATGTGTGTATATTTAGGTGTGTTTGACTCATGCCCATTCATTAAAAAAGGCCAATCTTTTCCAAACTATAATTGCATATAGTGGAATACATTTTTATCTTCCACTGGACTGTAGCTACATCAAAGGATGTGTCTCATTTGTTTACTGTTATCTGGTACTCAATGTCTAGCGCATATTAAATAATTTTTATTAAATGAGTGACCTGAATATTCATGAAGGAGAGGATCACAGTCATTTTCCTCTTCTTTCATCTCTCTTATATTAGAAAGGTAAACTACAGATTATTTGACAGACTACTATTAAATATATAATTTCTCTATACTGGTAAATATAGTTATCCTCTAGAGTGTCAGTTCAGAATCATAACAATAAGTTCTCACATTTGCATTCAATTGGAAAAGACCTGTGAGAACATCTAATCCAGTCCAACCCTCACAATTAGTACAGGTGAAAATGGAGCCTAGGAGAGTTGAAGTGATTCTACCTTGATTACATGGCTAGTAAATTTATATCCAAGACTACAACCCTGGTCTTCTGGTCACTAACTAAACTTTTTTTTTGAAACTGTTCTCCTTGAGCACTTAGTGAAATAAGCTAGACCCCAAAAGACAAATGCTATATGTTTTCCCTGATCTGAGGTAACTAATAGAGTATTTAAAATATGATGTATTGGAATGAAATGGACAGTTTGAGATTTGATAATTGTTACAGCCCTTGACTCTTATGTTGAGGAACATTGTTTTTTTTTTTTTTAATACTATTTGTTGAACCCATTTACTTAGTGTAGGTTAACTTTACAATCATTAAATAAAATAAAAGTAGATCTTTGTAAAAATTAAGAGTGGGAATGGGAGAGGGAGGAGGAAGAAAGATTGGAGCATGGGTGGGAGGGATGATGGAAGGGAAGTGTCATTATGTTCCTAAATGTGTATATATGAAACACATAAAACTTGTACAACAAGTAAAATTTAAAAAGAACTAATTCAGATTCTTCTCAAACTATTAACAATTAAACTGGAGGGAATACTTTCAAATACCTTCAAATTAGGCCAGCATCACCTTAATTCCAAAACTAGAAAAAGATACAACAAAGATAGAAAACTAGAGATCAATATCCATGATGAACATAGATGTAAAAATCCTCAACAAAATACTGGTTAACTAAATCTAACAACAGATCAGAAAGATCATTCACCTGGACCAAGTAGAATTAATCTCTGGTATACAGGGATGTTTCAACATAGGTAAATCAATAAATGTGATACATCACATTACCAAATTGAAGAATAAAACCATACAGTTATCACAATAGTTGCAAAGAAAGCATTTGATAAAATACAATGTCGTTTCATAATAAAAGCCTTAAGCAAATTCAGTATAGAAAGAACATGCTTCAACACAATAAAGGAAATATATGACAAACCCAAAGGAATTGAATGGGGAAAAATTGGAAGCACTTCTACTAAGATCTTGAACCAGACAAGGATGCCCTCTTTCACCATTGCTTTTCAGCATAGTTCTGGAAGTTTTAGATAGAACCAGTAGGTATGAAAGGTAAATCAAAGGGATATATATATTAGAGAGGCAGAAGTCAGTTTATCCCTGTTTGCAAATGACAAGAACCTATCTATAGGGGAACCAAAAGAAAGCACTAAGAGACTATTGGAACTCAAACAGAATTTCATAAAGTTGCATGATATAAAATTAACTCAAAAAATCAATAGCCTTTGTATACACAGGCATTGTCATGTCTGAGAAAGAAGTTATGAGATCAGTACCATTCAAAAGATTTTAAATACCTTGGAATAAATTTAACCAAGGGTATGAAAGATCTCTTCAATGAATATTATAAAACATTAAAGAAATAGAAGAAGACACAGAAAATTGGAAAAATTTTTCATGTTCATGGATTGGAAGAATTACTGTCATCAAAATGTTCATACTAACCAAGGCAATTTATAGACTCAGTGCAATCCCAATCAAAGTACCATTGACATTCTTCTCAGGTCCTGAAAAAATAATGCTAAAATTCATGTGGAAACACATAGAGACCCTGAATGGCTCAAGCAGTCTTAAACAACAAAAACAAAGCCAGAGACACCACAGTTCCAGATTTCAAGACATACTACAGGGCAGTTATAATAAAAAAAAAGCCTGGTGCTCACACAGAAATAGACATGTAGGCCAGTGGAAATGAAATCGGTGTATGAAAGTTTCATCTGTACTCCCATGTTTATTGCAGCTAAATTCACAATAGCTAAGACATGGAATCCACCCAAAAGTCCATCAACTGATGACTGGATAAAGCAAATGTGGTCTGTATACACTAAGGAATACTATTTACCCATAAAAAATGAAATCCTGTCATATGCAGCAAGATGGATGCAGCTGGAAATCATTATGCCTAGTGAAATAAGCCATTCTCAAAGAAACAAATGTTATATTTTTGTCTGATATGTGGCATTTAATACAGAATACAAAAAATGTTTGTATGAAACAGACATTTTGTGATATAACTGTCATTTTTAGTCCTTGTTGATAACTCCTTTGGAAATGTGGTCTTCTTATTTTTTACTTGTTGACTATTGTGGTAGTAGTGAATTAATCCTGCGAATATAGATAGATTGAAATTATGTCTTTGCAAAAATTAATGAAATGAAAAGGAGAGAGGGAAGGAGGACTGGGAGTGTAGTTTTTTTCTCTATACATTAAAATTTTTCAGTCCATATATCTTGAATGTGCTGATAGCTTAATGAAATCGCATCTTAATCTCAAGATTTTATTGCAACTTTCTGCTTTTTATAACTTTATACTATTACAAATTCAAGCTAATTCCAACATTAATTCTGCATTTTTCCTAAATGCGGTTCATGAAGAATTGTTAAAAAGTTACATTTGGAGGTTAGAAATTAAATTTCCTAAATGAAATTGTAAATCCTCTTAAAAGGAAACTTTCTACTTCAAGTGTTGTCTGGGGCCAGCAGCACTGACATCATCTGAACACTGTCAGGCTCCATCTCACACCTACTGAATCACAACTTTGGTGATGAGGCCCAGAAATCTGTGCTGCAAGAAGGCCCTCAGGTGATTCTGATTCATGCTAAAATGAAGGGATTCCTGCTTGACCCCTTTACTTGTTAAGTGCCTGCAAGTTTTGTTTTGTGATCTGACTTGCACACTTGAATCTTTAATTAGTTGTAGAGTATATATAGTAAGATGAACATATTTTTTCCTTTCTTGTATCTGCATGGTATAATTCCTCATTATTGGGAGGAGAGTCCAGAATTACTAAAACACAGAAACTTGAATTAGGTTGAAAATCCTGCTGTGTAAATAAGATAAGAGAGTGAGGTATAATTTGTCAGCTGAAGGATCATGTTTATTTTTTTTTTTTTCAGTGAGTAAATTACATTTTATTATGTACCTGGTGAGAAAAATTTGACTCTGGTTTCCTTTTCTTTTCTTTTTTTTTTTTTTTTTTAAGATGCCACACAATTGCTTTTTGATCCTAAAAAAAATCAAGAAAATTCCAATGACTATTAGAATAAAAACAACAAAAAAACTGTTTTTCTGGAGAAGCAGACAGGTATTTCAAGGTGTTCAGGTTGGGAGAAGTCAGGGAGGAAGAGATTTGACAAAAAGCACTTTGGTGAAAGTACATTTTCTTTTATGGCCAAAAGTGACTCTGCACACACTGTTGGATTTTTATTACCCAACTACAGAACAAAAAATACTGTTAGGCATCCCAGTTGTTTTCTTTTGTTCATAACCTGATAGTGGCAATTACCTTATGCATCTCTGATTGCATAAGAGTTTATCATCACTGTGAAGAACAATCCTTTCCAGTTGCCCAAATCTCCATTTAATTTTGTAAAACAAGTTTCCTCCTTTGAGAAAGATTTTCTCCTCCCAAATTCCATCCAGTAAGTCAGAGGAATAGCTAGGATAAATACTTATTTTCTTCTTTTAGTCCCCCTCTTCCTAAAACTAGCTAGTGTCCCTCTTAAATGAATTTTGAAATAACGACTACCATTATTTCCATTTAAGTAGGTTAAAAATACAGAATATTATTATTTAAAACGAATTTAAATTTATTTCTACACTTGTGCTATCTCAAAAAAAATAAGAAGTTTCAGGCAATACTTATAAGGGAACAAACAAGTACTTAAATTTCAAATGGGTTCAACGGGTTCAAATACTTTTCTGAGTTATCACTTTATTGACATATTCTTAGAAAGATAAGACATAATGTTTCAAGTATTTCAGATAATTTAAGTTGTCGTAAGTTGCTATTGCCATTGCAGAAGTTTCTGGGTGGTCTTTTCTTTGGCCTTGACAGCTCAGTGAAATAACAGAGGCTTGACAGACTTCACTGATATTGGAAAACAAGGAAACCAATATATCCTACAGATGAAACACTAAATTAAATTCCCTTCATTTTATCTTTGGTGAGTGTCCATGTGCTGGTTAAAAATCCCTTGCCATTTCTTTTGAACAATATCTGATCTCTCTGATTCCATACAAATATTAATTTTTCTTTTCTTATTTTTATTTATGGTCAACCTTACAGAACAGTGCTCTTTAATTTCCTTACTTGGTCTGTGTATTACTCATAGATGATTTTCAATTCCCTAGTAAAGTGGTATAAAAAACTTAGATGTGGTACTGAAACATTAATAAATAGAGCACCTTATTGTCTGAATGTTAAATCAGTTGGTAGACAGATCTACAAAATTTCAACTGATGTTTTTCAAACTGGTCTAAATATAGCTCACCTGGAAAGTTCTGTCTCATAAGCAGAGAAATTCCACAGTTGAGTGCACCATGTTACTCCTTTAAGTTGAGTAAACTTGGGGATACCATTGTGGCATAGCAGGTTAAACTGCCACTTGCGATGCTGGCATCCCATATGGGTACAGGTTTGAGTTCTGGCTGCTCCACTTACAATCCAGCTCCCTATTAATGCACCTGGGAAAGCAGTGGAAGATGGCCCAAGTGCTTGGGTCCATGCCACCCACATAGTAGACCTGGAAGAAGTTACAGGCTCCTAGCTTTGGCCTGGCACAGCCTCAGTCATTGTGGTGATTGGGAGTGTGAACCAGCAGATGAAAGATTTTCTGTATCTCTCCCTTTCGGTAACTCTGCTTTTCAGATAAATAGAAATAAATCTTAGAAATGAGTAAGCTTCTCCAGCTAACTTGTTTCCTTTGATCCCAGGGTCTTCTCTTTTTCAAGTTGTAACCATGGTATTTGCTTCTTCTTCTTCTTCTTCTTTTTTTTTTTTTTTAAAGATTTGTTTTATTTATTTGAAAGAGTTACAGAGAGAGGTAGAGCCAGAAAGAGAGAGAGGCCTTCCATCCACTGGTTCACTTCCCAGATGACCAGAACTGAGCTGATCCAAAGCCAGGAGCCAGGAGCTTCTTCCAGGTCTCCCACGTGGGTGCAGGGGCCCAAGGACTTGGGCCATCTTCTATTGTTTTCCCAGGCCATAACAGAGAACTGGATTGGAAGTAGAGCAGCCAGGACTCGAACTGGCACCCATATGGGATGCCGGCACTCAGACTGGGGCTTTAACCACTACACCACAGTGCCGGCCCCTTGCTTCATTTCTTTACTTCAAAAATGTTGGTTCTGCATTACTAGCAGGATAAAGTCATAATAATTTCCTTATCATAGAATATAAATCTCTTCATGTTAATGATTCAACATCCTTTTTTGCTTTTTTTTCTCCCTATTTCTTTTGTATTCCAGCCACATGTGACTTCTTGTTGGTCTCTAAACATTCCATACACTGTAATGTCTATGAGTTTATTTGGTGCTTTATGACTTCTTAGTAACGTGTCTCCCTAGGGCTGGTGATACCTCCATAATGCCATGTTATAAGCAAAGGGTGACTCTAATTTTCAAATAAGCCAAGGTCTCTATGTTTCAAGTCCCTTCCCAGAAACAGGATGTCTCTCTGAACCATGGAAGAATATATAGTGTCCATAAGTTTAGTGCCCCAAGCCCTTTTATATAGAAATTGTGTTTTCCATGCTGTCAGTGAAAGCATACATAACAGTTTGCCTCACAGGATGTTGTGTGAGGTAATGGTGTTGTAATGGGAATGTAATATGAGCTGATCATTTTAATCCTACTACCCTAAGAATTGCCATAACCTCTCTTTGTCCCCATCATAGTGACTTGTGGTCAAAGTGGCCTACTTGGGGTGCAGATGATTCCACCTCATTACAGAGCGAGTGATACTAGTTTCAGGGGTTTGCACTAGTTGGGTACTTTAAGAAATCTACCTTCTGGTGAGGGCATTCTGGCTTAGTAGATTAAACTGTCGCTTGGGACACCCATAAACCATATAGGGTGCCATCTAATTAGATCCAGCTGTCTCACGATTTGATAGCACTGTTCTGGCTCTCAACTCGTCTTCCTGTTAGTGTACATTCAGGGAGGCAGCAGCTGATTGCTAAAGTACTCGAGTCTCTGACACCCACATGGGAGATGCAGATGCAATTCCTGGCTCCTGGCTTTGGTCTGGCCCATCCCTGACTGTTGGCAGCCATGTGGGAATGAGCCAGTAGATGGAAGATTCTCTCTTTCTTTCTCTCTCTCTCTCTTTCACTCAGCCTTTCAAATAGTAAATTAAAGAAAAAAAAAGAATCCTACCTTTAGAGGGCAAAGGGGCAGGTAATATGTGAATGTTGCCTAATGCAATATTTGATAGGAAAGGAAACGGGAGTCTCTAGTAGCTATAAGCTGCTCATGCAGGGTTTTGTTGTTGTTGCTGTTATCAAAATGAGTCACAGAACAGCCAAACAGAAGAAGCATTACAACTTTGCAAAAGCAAGAATATATTCTATTTTCTGTCTGATTATCCATCCTTTTCAAAATTTCTTAGCTTTATGCTCTCCCATGGAAAGTACTTTTCAGCTGCATTACGCTCTCACAGTTCTTTTGTGTACACTTCTTTTTGCATTATGCCATTGTTATTCACATGTCCCCTTCACTAACTTACATTTCTCTCACTTTGGTATTTCCAGTGCCTAGTGGTTTAGAGTGAACCTTCAATGAACAGTGAATGGATGAAAGCTATGACAAAAATGAAGAAAATAAAGTTAATTAAGACATCTTTTTGCAATATTCTTAATTTTTCTCTATTGCATTTCATAGATCCAAGTAAAGTAACTTTTACTAAATGCAGTTCATTTCAATTTAACATTTAACAAGTGCTTTAGCAGCATTGTATTGTGTACTTTCAGTGGCACACAGATATCTAAGTCTACGGTACATTCTTTTTTCTTTTAAAATTTATTTTGTTTATTTGAAAGAGTTACAGAGAGAGAGGTAGAGATGGAGAGAGAGGTCTTCCATCCGCTGGTTCACTCCCCAGATGGCTGCAACGGCTGGAGCTGTGCCGATCTGAAGCCAGGAGCTGGGAGCTTCTTCCAAGTCTCCCGAGTGGGTGCAGGGGCCCAAGGACTTGGGCCATCTTCTACTGCTTTCCCAGCCCATAGCAGAGAGCTGGATTGGGATAGGAGCAGCCGGGACTAGATCTGGCCACCTATATGGGATGCTGGTGCTTCAGGCCAGGGCTTTAACCTGCTGTGCCACAGCGCTGGCCTTGTCTAGTATATTCTTGAAGCATTGCTAACGCAGAGGGCTCCAAGCACTTGGATTGTCTTCTTCTGCTTTCCCAGTCACATTAGTAGGGATTTGAGTCAAAAGTAGAGCAGCCGGGACTTTAACTGGTATCTATTTGGGATGCCAACATCACAGGGAGCTGCTTTACCTGCTAAGGCTCAATGCTAGCCTCTACTAATGCAGGCTTTTTAAAAGTAGTAATTGTGACTGAATGAATTAGACTGAATTAAATGTTTCTTTATTATTTTGAAAAGAGTTGGGCAAGTTGGCAGTTCTGTTTGTTCATTTAACAAATGTTTATTAAACACCAACTATGGGCCAAGCTGATGATTGGGTAGCAAAAATTAATAACCTCATAAGATACAACATTTGTTTGCAGAACTTATAATTTAGTGGGTACGAGTAATTAGACAAATAATTATATAAGTAGTTGTTTAGAAAGTTTTTTTAAATGCTAGGGAGATAATTATTGGATATAATCATGTTCATGTTTTTTTTTTTCTCTTGGAAAGAAACAGTATTTAGAAATTATCACAATTATAGAAAAAGAAAAGAATTTGGAAAATTTAAATAAGTACCTTGAAATCTTAGTAAGTGCTGTGTAACGACAGCCATTCAGTTACCTTTAAAGGAATTAATAAATGAAGTAGGAAAAATTTTGATAAAAGGAATGAATTAACTTTTATTTTTTATTGAAAGTCTGAATTAAGGAGAGGAAGAGGCAGAGAAAGAGAGAGAGAGAGAGAGGTATCTTTCATTTGCTGGTTCACTCCCAACTGCCAGGGCTAGGTCACACAAAAGCCAGGAGCCAGGAGCCAGGAGCTTTCTCTTGGTCTCCCAGGTGGTTGCAGGGGCTCAAGCACTTGGCCCTTTCCCAGGCACATTAGCAGGGAGCTGTATCAGAAGTGGAGCAGCTGGGACTTGACCTGGTGCCCATATGGAACGTAAGCAGTGTAGTTGATGTCTTATGCCACAATGCCAACCCCATAACTTATTTATTTATTTCCTATTGACATTTCTTTTCATGGTAGTTATAGAAGAAAAGACTCATATATGTAATGTAAGCATCAAAGAGAGGGCAACCAAACCTTCCAGTTGATCAGCAGTTTCCTTGTCATATCCTTCACTTAATCTTTCATACTATTTTATTATTGTGATAAGAACTTACTTGGAAACTTGTTGAAGAATTTTATCTTTTAAAATCTATTTTTGAAGAGAATTGAGGCTGTTGGTAAATGTTAGCAATAATAAAAAGTCCCCAGAAGTACACATTGATTTGTTTACTAAGCATCCTTATCAGTCACAGCTGAGAGAAAATGGGTCAAGGTGAGAAAAATAGCCAAATGACACACATTTCGTAGGCCTGCTTGTTTTTTTTTTTTTTTTGAGTATTAATTGATGTTTTCCAACTATCACAATATTTATGATCTTATCATAAGAAAATTCCTAAAGACCTATGTCTGAATTTAAATGCATTTTGAAAGGAAGATGATATATGCATGCCCCATTAGTTATTATTTCTAAGCATTTCCACTTCTGGCAACAATAGTAGTTTGTAAAGGTTGGGAGTTTCCAACCTTCATTTCTTTAGTGAACATTAATTGAGCACCCACTATATGCCAAATTCTATTCTCAGCACTGCTAGTCTGAGTGGAATCCTATTTACAAATCTGAGAGAATACATACCATCATCAATCATCACAATACTTTTGTTTCATGTACAGCTGTGGTGTTGGCTCATTTGTTCTGTGATATGTTTGGTGTGGAGAAGGTTGCAGTAAGAAAATAAAATTAATATTCTTGTTCTCATTCTGAATTCTATGTAAGACTGAGTCTTCAGCATCTGGTATTTCTGAGCTGGATGAGCCTCTCTCTTTGCAATACAACCCAAACTAGTTTTTGCTTTTTTTCTGGGTTGGCTCTGTTTTCAGGCTACCTGTGAGATAGAAAAAAGAACTTCGGGAAAACCTAGGCCTACATTGTTCTTGTTTCTTATCAGCTGAGGATTACCTCTTTCCTCTATGATATTCTCTCCAAATAATATGACTGGCTCTGCCCAGGCCATATGAAATTCTGGAATAAAGTGTTCTGTTTGGTCAACCTGGATCATGTGCTCACTTTTACGTGAGAAAGATAAGGTGATAATATTGACAGCCTTGAAGAAGCATATGATGTGAAGAAAGTGCAGGGTGCTAATGAAAGGAAGACTGCACTGTTTCTTTAAGTACTAAAAGATGCAAGCAGGCAGATGTCTACCACAAATTCTAAGTTATATTAGACGTCTCCTCTATTCAGATCAGACGTCTTGTTTGCTGAATGAGTAAGCCTTTTAGAAAACATTCCTCTATTTTTCTTTGATAGATATATTTTAGGGGTAATTTTAATTTTGAATTAACTTCAAAATTACAAAAGAGTTGCAGGAGTAGTATAAGAGAGTCTTGCTTACATATGTAAACTTTGTTACAATTAACTGTTTCTGTTGCATGTCATTTGCTTCATCACTCTAATCTCTCTTAGAACTTTTTGAGATTAAGTTGGAGATACCATGCCATCTTATCCTTAAATAGTTAATTGTGTGTTTTTTTAGTGACAAGGTCATTATCTTAGTGCAGTTATCAAAATTAGGAAACTTAATGTTGATGCAATACTGTTATCTAATTTACAATCCAGATATCTTCAACTTGAGTCAGTTGTCCCAAATTTAAGGCTATTTTCATAGTGCAAGATCCAAACCAGGCTCACACATTGTATTGTTTTCTGTTTTATTTAGTTTCCTTTACTCTGGAAGAGTTTCTCAATTGTTCTTTGTGTTTCTTTATCTTTTTTTTTTTATGAGTACAAATAATTTATTTGGAAGAATGAACTTCAACTTGTATTTGTCTGGTCTTTTGTGATTAAGTTCAGATTATGGAGGCTGTTAGAACTGATACAGGTTGGTCTATACAAAACTCTGGAAATATGGAGTCAAAGAAAGAAAGTAGCCTCATTAGTTATTCATGGAATTATAGTTATGGGGGAAAATCTCCATGGCTAAATTTATGATAGGAATTTTTACTTTTTTTATGCTGATGTTCCTCACTGTTAAATGTAACATCTTCCAACATCCTGCAAAGTGGCAGACATCTCAGAGTTTTTAGTTCTTTCACTTGGTATTAGTGAAAAACATTGTCTTGTCAATTTTTATAGTGTGCTCCATAGATTTTATTGATGGCTTTTGATTCAGATAACTGAGGCAAATTTAACTTAACCCTTTTCTATTCTTTAGAATTTCTTTAGTGAAGAGAAGCTATTAGGCCATGTTCTAAAATAAGTAACAGTGGTACTATTTCATTATGAAGCAGAGATGTTTACTTATACACTGTATCTATGGTATACTTCATTGTATCATGGTAAGGGAATTTAATTAATTTTCCTAAAAAAATGCCAAATATTGTTACTTTGAAAAAAAATATAGTCTTAACTTAGGAAAAACTTACCAGCTCTCAAAGTCTAAACATATTATTCCATTAGTAATAAGAAAAGAAGAGTGAGGCTGGTGTTGTGGTACAGTGGGTTAAGCCACTGTCTGCAGTGCCAGTATCCCATAGTGGTGCTAGTTCTAATCCCGGATTCTCTACTTTGGATCTAGCTCTGTGTTAATGGTGTCTGAGAAAGCAATGGAAGATAGCCCAAGTTCTTCAGCCCCTGAACCACATAGGAGGCCAGACAGAGTTCTGGGCTCCTAGCTTTGGGCTGGTCCATCCCTGGACATTGCAGCCATTGGCGAGTGAACCAAAGATGGTTGATATCTGTCTTTCTCTGTGTATAACTCTGCCTTTCAAATTAATCAATAAATCTTAAAAAAGGGGGAGAAGTGAACTATTTTATCAATTGGTTTATTATCATATAACAATACTCTAGGCTCTTAGAAAAAGTAAAATAATGATAATATGAGCTCATCCATTAAGTACTTCAACTATGTGTCAGGTAATGTTACATGTATTAGCTCATTTAATCCTCTGAAAACCCCTATGAGGTAGGTGGTAGAGATTAAATTACTCTTTAAAGTCACATAGTTAGAAAAGGCAGAGCTGGGATTTAAACACAGGGACTCTGCCTTGAGAATTCAAGGCCCCAGCCATTGGCCTCCATTCAGTTACCAATTAGACTAATTTATTGTTGAATGGTTTTATACTTTGTTATATTTTTAAATTATTTATAATTTGGAAATACTGAAAGATATTTTAATTACAATACTTCAAACCATACTACCATGCATAATTTGTATAACAACCATGTGTTAATTCTTGGATTTGTTTTACGAATCCACACAGGAAATTTACACACTTTTCCTTTAGTAAAAATAAAATGAAACTAGTTTATTGATAGGTATTGGTTTTAAAGCATTCTGTTTAACCCTGAAGGAAAATTAGTACCTTGGATATTTGCCCGAGTTTAGAAAAGGGATTTTATGACCATATCTACTGTATTGTTTGAATAAAAGAATGAAATTTGAATTATAATTCTCATGTAATTTGGTTGGCACATATGTTCCCTGGCAAAGGAAAGATTCCAGTTACATTTTTTTCTAAATTTCTGAAGATCAGTCATTTTGCTGATATCCATTTGCATTCTTACCCAAATATGAGAAAATACTTTAATTTATTTATATTGATGACAGGATTACTCCAGAAAATTGAAAAAAAGCAATCTCCTGTTGGTTTGAAGGAAAGGGTTATGCATGCTACTGTATTATCCTAATTAGATAATTTATTTAAGAGTTATTTCATTAAATATTCTCATTGTTCAATTTTTATGTGTTTCTTAGACTTATTTAATGTACACACAAGCCAACCAAAGATCTTGTTTAATTCACTTGTCAAGGTAGAGGTAGAAGGAATCACCAGTGAAACCAAGAGCACTGCCCATCTAAAGCTCCACAATACTGGGAGCAAAGTAGATGGAATAGTCCACACTTACCTGTAGGGGATACATTATAAGACCCCCCAGTGGTTTCCTGAACTGCAGATAAACCACGCCAAATTTCTACTGTTTTTTCCCTATACATACTAGTGCATTTTAAAAAGTTCAATTTATAAAGTAGGCACAATAAAACATTAATTTAATGATTGAATTAAGCAAGATCCTCAGGTGGTTTCTGTGTAATTAATAGTTTTGTGTAGATCTTAGTAACCTTAGTATGTGATGTTTTCCTTTCTTCCTTAAGTAGAGAATTTATAGTCACCATGTATAATATATTGTATAATTGTATAATATATTGAATTTATTCCTCCTACCTAGCTATCCAACTAAGATTCTGCATCTTTTAACCAACAACTGGCAATCCCCTGCTAACCATCATTCTCGTCTTTACTCCTATGAGTTCAACCTTTTTATGTTCCAAAATAAGTCAGATCATGCCATTTTTGTCTTTCTATGGCAGGCTTATTTTACTTAACATAGTGTTTTCCAAGTTCACCCATGTTGTTCCAAATTATAGGATTTCTTCTTTTTTTAAATACTGAATAGTAGCCCATTGTGTGTACATTTACACTTTCCCCCCAATTATCTCTTGATGGACGTTTAGGTTAATTCCTTAACTTGGCAGTTGTGAATAATGCTATAATGAACATCAGCGTGAAGATCTCTTCAGTATGCTGTTTCCATATCTTTTGCATAGATACCCAGTATTGGGATTGCTGATCATGTGTTGCTTCTGTTTTTTAATTTTTTGAAGTCCCTTTGCACTGCTTTCCTTATCATAGCTGTGGCAAAAAACAATCTGAATGAAATATCCTGGTGAACAAGACCCCAGCAGAAGGATCAGGCCATCAAGGAGAGAGGCACCTTTCTCTGAAGGGAGGAAGGAACCCCACTGTGATACGGCCTTGACTAAACAAATTCAGAGTTGGTGAACTCAAGGGGCATCCACTAGACAGCTCATAGCAAGAGTCTCGGGTGATTGCTGACATCATAAATAAGAGTGCCAATTGTTAAATCAACAACGGGAGTCACTGGGTTCATGCTCCCCACGTAGGATCTCTGTCCTTAATGTGTTTAACTATGAAACTCAAAAACAGCACTACTAGTCGAACAATACCCTATACCTTGTGCGGTTGTGTGAGTGCAGCCTGTTGAGATCCTTGCTTAGTATATACTAAGTTGATCTTCAGTATATGAAGGTAATTGAAAATGAAATGTGATGAAGGGCGGGATGGGAGAGGGAGTGGGAGAGGGGAGGGCCACGGGAGGGAGGGAGGGAGTGGGGGGAGCCACAACAATACAAAAGTTGCACTTTGTAAATTCACATTTATTAAATAAAAAAAAAAACTATATAACAAAAAAAAGAAAAAAAAGAACTTAATACTTTACCCTTTTAGTATTTTTTATGTTCTACTTAAAGCTATTGGTTGAACTCTGTAATTAATACACAATTACTCTTAGGTATTTAATTAATGCTATAACTAGTACTCAAATAGTATTTTACACTTTGTGTTTCTTTGTGGGAGCAAAATGTGGAAATCTTTACTTAATATATGCTAAATTGATCTTATATATATAAAGATAATTGAAAATTAATCTTGATGTGTATGGAAGGGGAGAGGGAGTGGGAGAGGGGAGCGTTGTGGGTGGGAGGGAAGTTACGGGGGGGAGGAAGCTATTGTAATCCATAAGCTGTACTTTGGAAATTTATGCTCATTAAATAAAAAAAAAACAGCCATCATTAGGATATTTTTTCTTGTATATGGATGAAATATCTTTATAATATTTAATGAACTTTTGTCATATACCTTTTTTTGTTTCATTGCATAAAGTAAACTAGCTTTGTTAAAGGATTTAATAGGATAGGTCTACTCTGAAAACTTAGACCCTGATTTAATAGTTTCCCTCTCCTCAGACACATTTTATTTTATGGTATCATTATTTTAACATGTGATAACTGGTAATCAGTGTTGTTTTGTTTTGACCTCAAAGCAGTCTATATAAAATGACACACATATGAAATATATGAAATAAACAAATAAACAAATATGTCATTAGATGAACTCTTGTAATTTAGGATGATAATAAAGACAATTGACAGGGCTTTTAAATTTAATCTTAAATTCCTTAAAATTTAATTCTGAAATTCTTTTTTCAATGGTTTTAAATGTAGACTGTTTGGGCTGGTGTGTTAAAAGAAAAGCCCAATAAAATTACATCCATATAATATCCTGTAGGATATTTTATTACATATCATTAGCACCACTTTGGTATATAGTGATTAGGGTACTTTAATTGCTCATAATGATTGCATACATATGCTAAATTTGCTTATTTATGTACATAATTTGGGGGTTATTTAAAAATTATATGGTTTACACTATATTATTTATTATAATATAAAGTTTTTCTCTCTGAAGAATAACCTTTGGTAACCAAACAAAGGAATGTTATCTCATGATTTTTCCCCTGAATACCTTTTCCATAATGACATTAGATGTTCATAAGGGACAAGGTTTTTATCTGAAATGATTTATCTGTGAATTTTCTAGTTTTCATTATTTTTTAAAAGGATTTATTTGTGTGTTTGAAAGGCAGAGTTACAGGGAGAGGGGGAAGAAGACAGGGAGAGAGAAGGAGACAGAGAGAGAGAAGGAGGCAGAAGGATCTTCCATTGACTGACTGATTCCCCAAATGACCACAAGAACCAGAACTGGTCCAGGTTGAAGCCAGGAGCATGAAACTCCATCTGTTTCTTCCATATGAGTGGTAGGGGTCTAAGACCTTGGGCCATCTCCTACTGCTTTCCAAGGCATATTAGCAAGAAACTGGATTGGAAATGGAATGAGGGCACTCAAACCCGCTGTGCTACAACATCAGGCCCCTTGTATTATCTTTGTAATCAACACAAGGTGTCAAAATTAATGTATTTAAAAGTTATTTTTTATGATTTCCTATTCATTTAAAAAATTTCTTTAAACATAACTTTGGTCGAAATGTTAGAGAATTACTTTTCACGCTTTCCAATGGCACAGAACATTTGTAGGTAATAAATGGAACAAAATAATTATGAATGACTCAAAACAGCTACAATTCTTATTTAAGATTAGCTGTTTGATATAGTTTTTGGGACACTGTTTGGGCTGCTGTTGTCTCATATGGGAATGCCTAGTTTGACTTGTGGCTCTGCTCCTGATACCAGCTTCCTGCTAACACATACTCTGGGAAGCTGCAGGTGTTAGCTTACGTGGTTGGGTTCCTGAAACTTATGTAAAAGACCTGGCTTGAGTTCCTGGCTCCTAGCTTTGGTCCAGCCTGTTCTCTGCTCTTGCAAGCATTTTTGGTGTGAACCATTAGACGCGAATTTTCTCTGTCTTTCTCTCTGCCTCTCAAATAAAACAAATTAATACATAATTTTAAAAATAGTTACTGGTGGGGCCGGCCCTGTGGCGCAGCATGTTAAAGCCCTGGCCTGAAGCTCCGGCATCCTGAATGGGTGGTAGTTCTAGTCCTGGCTGCTCCTTTTCCGATCCAGCTCTCTGCTATGACCTGGGAAAGCAGTAGAAGATGGCCCAAGTCCTTGGGCCCCTGCACCCAGGTGGGAGACCTGTAAGAAGCTCCTGGCTTCGGATGGATGCAGCTCTGGCTGTTTCAGCCATCTGGGGAGTGAACCAGCAGATGGAAGACCTCTCTCTCTGTCTCTACCTCTCTCTATAACTCTGTCTTTAAATAAATAAAATAAATCTTAAAAAAGATAGTTACTGGCATCTAAAAGGTTTTGATGTATGTGTTTCAGCATTTATTTCATTTAGAAGACTGTTAACTACAAATTCCTGCAAACTACCTGAATATTTACTTGATCCGAGGTTCTAAAGCATGTGAGGTGCAGAAAGTTTGAATCAGGATGCTTTTAGTTATTTGAGAATAATGACAATAACTCAGAGTATAGTCAGTGTAATGTGAAACTTGTATATAGTACAGTTAGTGAAAAAATTCTGGTATGATGGTATGAAATTATAATAATGGTTTTAAAATTTAAGAATATGTAAGGTTTGTCACTCTTTAAGAAATTCATTTTCATTGATTTTCACTTTGTAACAAGATACCAACAATTATATAACTGTGATCATTTTATCAAGATGATATATTAGTAACGATAATACTTAGAAAATTAAAGCCAAATGTTGAAAGTGTCTAATTTACTTTTTTATTTTGAATGTTCTTCTGCATAGTCTCTTCATCAAATAAATTATAGGTTTAAACATGTAATTCTATGTCTCTAGATTCAAATTGAGTTTGAACTCTGTCTTCTTGGGATATATGACTATTCTATTTCTTTTGAATCATTGTTATTTACAATTTAAAATTACTTGTCTTTTGCTTTCTGATCATTTGTGATCACAGTAATAGTCTTTTCTATATACTTTTTAATTTTTGTCTGTCTTTACAAATATGTCTTGCCTTTATTTTCTTTCTTTTATTATATATTTAATTTATTAATATATAGAGAACAGATTTCTTAAATTTCACAGATATGTTTCCAAGAATA
This sequence comes from Oryctolagus cuniculus, assembly GCF_964237555.1. Classification (NCBI taxonomy): domain Eukaryota; kingdom Metazoa; phylum Chordata; class Mammalia; order Lagomorpha; family Leporidae; genus Oryctolagus; species Oryctolagus cuniculus. The sequence continues at coordinate 59,480,524 of NC_091446.1, read as the reverse complement.
CAATGATAGTTTCTTCCTCTTCTCTCTCCCTCCTCCTTCCCTTCTTCCCACTTTGTTTCTTTTAATTTTTTTACAATAACATATTTTGAGTTTACTGTATAATCACAAGCTCTATTCTCTAAACAAATAGCTCTACAAGCAAAAGGTAGATGTATCATTGTTCCACGGAGTTTAGATAAATGTTGTAGACAACACTGAAATCGCAAGATGTCAGTTTAGCTTGATATACATTGTTTCTTTTGTACTCTATATATTAGTTACAGCCAATCAGAGAAAACATATATTTGTCTTTTGGATCTGGCTCAGAGTTACAGAGAAAGTGATCTTTCATCCACTGATTTACTCCCCAGATGACTGGAGTGGCCAGTGCTGTGCCAAGCCAAAGTCAGGAGTTAGAAGCTTCCTTTGAGTCTCCCACATGGGTGGCAGAAGCCCAAGGACTTGGGCCATCTTCGGCTGCTTTTCACAGGCCATTAGCAGGGAGCTAGATCGGAAGTGGAGTAGCAGGAACTTGAACTGGCACTTATATGGGAAGCTGATGACCCAGATAGCAAGACATGCTTTACCTGCTACCTGAGACATCAGCTGACTCACCACATTTTCTTTATTCAGTCATCTGTTGATGCACATCTGGGTTGATTCCATATCTTAGCTATTATGAACTGAACTGCTATAAACATGTGGATAGAGATAACTCTTTTTCATATGCTGATTTAATTTCCTTTGGGTATATTCCCAGGAGTGAGATGACTGGATCATAAGGTAGAACTATTTTCAATTTTCTGACGAATCTCCAGACTGTCTTCCACAGTGATTGCACCAGTTTCCATTTCCACCAACAGTGGATTACCATACCTTTTTCTTAATATCTTTTCCGGTAGTTGTTAACTTTGGATTTTGGATGATAGCCTTTCAAACTGGGTGAAGTGAAACCTCATTGTGGTTTTTATTGGCATTTCCCTGTTGACTAGTGATACTGAGCATCTTTTCGTGTGTCTGTTGGACATTTGTATTTCATCCTTTGAAAAATGGCTGTTCATATCCTTAGTACATTTTTAACTGGATTTTTTTATTGTTGTTGAGTTTCTTAAGCTCCTTAAATATACTGGATATTAATCCTTTATCTGAGGCATAGTTTGCAAACATTTTCTCTGATTTTGTTGGTTGCCTCTTTACTTTGTTGAGTATTTGCTTTGCTATGCAGAACCTTCTTAGCTTGATGTAATCCCTTTTGTCTATTTTAGGTTTAATTGTCTGTGTTTCTTGGATCTTATCCAAGAAGTCTTTGCCTATGCCAATGTCTTGCAGTGTTTCCCCTATGGTTTCCTCTAGTAATTTGATGGTTTCAGACCTTAGATTTAGGTCTTTTATCAGTTATAAGTTGATTTCTATATAGGATGTAAGGTAGGATCAGTTCCATTCACAATAGCTACAAAAATTTAAATATCTTGGAGTAAATTTATCCAAGGATCTGAATGATTTATACAATGAAAATTATATAACACTAAGAAAAGAATAAAAAATTTAAAAACCCAGAAATATCTTCCATTATTGTGGATTGGAAGAATTAATATAAAAATGTCCATACTACTAAAAGCAATTTACAGATTCAATGTGATCCCAATCTGAATACCAAGGATGTTCTTCTCAGATCTAAATAAAGTGATCTGAAAATTCATATGGAAACACAAAAGACTCTGCATAGCTAAAGTAATCTTAATAAAAACAAAACTAGAGGCATTGGAATCCTTTTCTCAAGACATACTGCAAGGCAGTCATAGCCTATTACTGGCACAAAAATGTATGTGTGGACTAATAAAACAAAATAGAAACCCCAGAAATTAATCCACGCTTTTATAACCAACTAATCTTTGACAAGTGAGCTAAAATCATATCCTGGATAAAGGACAGTCTCTTTAGTAATGGCGTTGGGAAAATTGGATGCAGAAGTACGCAATAAGACTCCTGCTTTTATATTTTAAAGGTACATTTGAGGTGTTATTTTAAAATGTTAATTTACTATTCACTGTCACTTCGTAACACTGAAAATATATATAGGTAGCTTGAAATACTGGAAAGAGCTCTGAAATAACAATTAAGACTTGGGGTCCTGCCACTAAGTTAGTTGTCACCTGGAAATCATGCTGAAACCTCTTATTTTCTTGATTGTAAAATGGTGCATTCTATCCATATAGCTTGTTGGAAGACTAAATGGAAAATAGGATTAAAATAAAATTTAAAAATCTTAGCTATTGTTTTATATTACTTAATCACTTACAATCTGTGCTGTTAAAATCTGAAAATGTTTCCTGTCTTTCAGATACTGAAAGACGTTCCATCGTGGCTCTCTCTAGATCTGTTTCTACTTTTCCAATATAGTATAGATACATCCATGATATCCTAATCTTAAGTTTAAGGCAAAATGCTGGATCTAAATTTTCTGCCACTTGCCTGCCTACTGCTATCAGCACCATGGTGTTGATGTTTTGTAGTAACACTATGAAGGAAAATTATGAGAATAATTAGTTCTGTGTTGCTTATATTAGAGCTGATTATCTCAATTCTTGCTTGGTAGGAGGTGTGTCCCCTGCTGTCATTTGGCTCCCAGTACGCAGCTTTAAATTATGTGAAGGAGAAAATGATTATAAATGGTTCCTCCTTGTGGTGTTTCTTACACTTCCTCTCATAACAGAAATTTTCACATTTTTCTCATCAGTTTCTCCTCGTGTTGTAGTTCTTGGAAAGATGTCTCATCTGGTGGTCAAGTTGCAAAGCAATTCCTGCAAGCATGTGCTTAACACTTCTATTTCTTTTTGAAGAAGAAGTATTAATTTGTCATGTTTTTTTTACTGAACAAGTTTATCAGATGTATAGGGAATCCTTATTTTTTGATATTGAAGAGGAGATAATAATAAAATATATATTTGGAGAAAAAGTACATATTAAGTATCTTTAATGTAAATTTGGTGGGAGAGAATCTCCAAGGATAAAAATCAGGGTTAAAATATGCTTATGTGTTTCAGGTACATAACTGATATATCATGTTTTCTGACATGTTTGGGCATATAAGCCAAGTTTTATAGAATCTTTGATATATATTCTTATGATAGCTTTTCAGTTTATCAGTTCTTCGCCTATTGTGTGCCTGCTGAGCATGAAAGGCATTTTTGAGCTATGTAATAATAAAAAGAATGCCACAAAAACATTTGCCCAGGGGCTAGGCCTTCTCTAGAAATAACTCAAGTAACTACAGTTGTTGTAAACAATTTTTATGGCTACTTGATGCTTCCTCCTCCCTGTATTTTAATTTGAATTATTAATCAGATTCCATTCATCCAAACTAGAGTTAAGAATCATCATTCAAATATAGTTACTAAATGCAACAACTGGCTAGGTCAAACTGGATCAAAATGAATTTAGCTAGTATTTTGCAGAAATAGTTTAAGATTTGAAGAGAATTACTCTTTTACAAAATGGTAGCTGTATGATCTGGTACAGTAAGATTCCTAGGGCCTGTATCAAAGCAGGCATGCCTTTTAGAGGTATCCATGCTAAATTTGATTTTATGAAAGGTTATCTATATTTTATAGCACTAATGTGAGCTACTATTTGGCAGCAATGTTCACTTACATTTTGATTTAGTAAGGAGCTTCCTATTGCAGATCCGAACTTCAGGTAGTTTAAAGGAGAATAGGTTGGTAAGGTGGCAGTTTGCTATGAAGTGCAAGCAAATGTTAGCTTTTGTGGGAATTGTGTATGCTATTGATCAGACTTGAATAAAAAAAAGGGAACATATGCTTTGCTTTGAGATTAACATTAGATGGTATTCATGTTCATTCCTGTAGCCAGGTTCCCTAAACTAATTAGCATCAGTCCTGCAATCAATAACAGGCACCCTTTCTTAGCTCTGTTATTCTCCGTGTAAGTTATAAATCAAGGAAATTCCTTGTATTTAATTTACTGTCACAATTTTCAAAACATACCAAGGCTATTTGGATTAAATATAATTGTTTTGTTCTTTGTCTTTTTTTTTTTTTAAACTTTTATTTAATGCATATAAATTTCCAAAGTACGACTTATGGATTACAATGGCTTCCCCCCCATACCGTCCCTCCCACCCACAACCCTCCCCTTTCCCACTCCCTCTCCCCTTCCATTCACATCAAAATTCATTTTTGATTATCTTAATATACAGAAGATCAGCTTAGTATACATCAAGTATGGATTTCAACAGTTTGCTCCCACACAGAAACATAAAGTGAAAAATAATAGATGATTTTTTTTAAATGATGATGAAATCAGAGCAGACCTATTGTCATGTTTAATCTCAGTGGGAGTCAAGTTGGGAATTGATAATTTCTTTTTTTTTTTTTTTAAGATTTATTTTATTTATTTGAAAGACAGTGTTACAGAGAGAGGTAGGGACAGAGAACGCTGGTTCACTCCTCAGATGGCTGCAACAGCCGGAGCTGCACCAATCCAAAGCCAGGAGCCAGGAGCTTCTTCCAGGTCTCCCACACGTAAGGGGCCCATGGACTTGGGCCATCTTCCACTGCTTTTCCAGGCCATAGCAGAGAGCTGGATCAGAAGAGGAGCAGCCAGGACTTGAACCAGAGCCCATTGGGATGCCAGCGCTTCAGGCCAGGGTGTTAACCTGCTGCGCCACAGTGCCGGCCCCTTGTTCTTTGTCCTTTAAGAACATGTACTCCATGTACCCAAAGCTCATTTTTTTTCCTCTGTCTGGTTCATTTTTCTCCAGGATCTTTTGTCACAGCCTGTTTTTGCTGATGTTTAATGAAGGCTTTCAGCATGGTTTAAATAAGTACTGAAGTCATATCATAAGGTAGATAACCGTGAGAAAGACCTGTATGAGTATCCAAAGAGCTGGCCAGAAGAGTGGCATGTTAGAATGGCAAAAAGAGATGGATATAAAGAGCTGTGTGGAGCCTGCAACCTATGGATGATGTAAGAGCCATGTAAGGAGAGATTTCCACTCAGAAGAGTTCTAAATAATTGAAAACAGGACTGAACGTAAATAAATGAAATTCAATGCATGGTTATAAAACCTACGAACTCCCCATTGCTTCAAATTAGACTCTCCAAATAAGTTGTATATTTTTAGAAGTATCTTCTCTACAGTGGAGGGGTATTTTGAGATTCAGAATCAGGGCTAATGGTACACTCAGTTTTAAAGTATTTTTTTGGAAGTTGGTTATATCAGCATATCCACAGATTACCTTATACTGATTTTATTAAATGTTGTATGTTGTAGTTTCTGAGTACCTTTTTCTGCCTTTCAGTTTTAGATGCTCAAAACAATCTAGAGACATAATCATGTCAGATGATAGTGTTTCTTTTGTATATGATTTGAGTATTCCCTTACCATTCTGAGTGTGCCCAGGTGTCCACACCGGTATTAAAGCTCCACTGGCAAAGGATTGTAGCTTGCACTGTATGACTATCTGACTTCTGCTACCTTCCAACACTCCCTAAATTTCTTTATTTATTTTTGAGAGCCTCTAGAATGTATCCAAGTTGAATATCAGGTACCACACCTGCTGTCAAACCTTTGTAGATACGTAGTTCCTGGAAGAGCTCTTATGCTCAGAAATGTTCAAGTTTCACTGGCAGTTTTGGTTTAAGAGAATGAGATGGAGAAGAGAGAAGGAGAGATGTGGCTTCTTCCTTTAGATTAGTATTTCTAATCATCTATAAATACTCATTTTTACAATCAAAAGATAACAATAGTGCAACTTTATTCTGTTAGAGCTTTTGAAGAATACTGAAAGCCACTGCTAGCATACGATCACTGAGTGATTCTGGGTCTCTATAGATTTGGGGCACCTCAAAAATTATATTTGGTGAAAGTGCCTTTTTGCGTTTAAATTTTCCCATTATTATTTTTTACGTTTCCAAAAGAAAACTTTTGGGTTTGAAAAAATTTAAAAGCCTCATTCTTGCATAAGTGAATTCTGGACAGATGGAGAAGTCACTTCTTGTCCACTGTGAGACAGTGTACAGATGGCTGGAACCACAGGAGCCCTGGGATGCCATTATTCTTGTACACTGAGGTCATTAGAATATATGCAGCAAAAAACTAACCATCTCATGACTGTTTTAATAGAATTTCGCATTCAAAGAAACAACAAAGTGTCCAAAATAATTGAAAGGAAATTTAAATCTTTACTACTCTTCTTAATCAACAAAGAGGAATGGTTGTAAAGCACACAGTAAAGATTTCTTGCATATTTTTGGCTTATTCTTTACATTTCTACAATCTCCCCTACATAGCAGCTGTGAAATTTCTCTTTCCTCTTCTAGAAACTCCCAGAAAGCTGTGACTTTAAATCAGATCGTTCAGACTGTGTTTCCTTTCTTTCCTCTCTGGCTTGCAATTTTAGTAAATAGACTTTGAGTCTGTGCAATGGAGGAGAATCTGGAAATTTGTCAAATAAAATCTGTTCTCTTAGTGATAGTTGTGTATGTGTGGATGCAGATATATGTAAACATATAACTCAGTATCTTTTCCTTTATTCCTGGACCACAAAAACCAGATCTACAAAGTTATTGTAGCATATGTTGTGTGGATGAAGGATGAAGATAATTGTTTTTTAACTCCTGTATTTAAAGAAGTTTTGAAGACATTAAAAAAATCTTAATACAAAGGATATTTGCGTTTCTCTTAATCCATGAAAAATATTCCTTTGAAATTGAAATTTGTATCAGTGGTAAGTTAGTCTTTTTCAGGTTGGCTTCTGGAGAGAAAAGGGGCAAATCTGTAGCTAGTTTACTTTATCTTCACCTTTATTGTTTTCTTTCTGATGAGAATTTAGTTTATGGTAATTTGTATTTTATGTATCTAAATAAGCCACTCCATCCTTATCAGTGTGAAGTGTTGTATAAATATGTAAATAGTGGTGAACAAAACCCTCAATGTTTCTTACACAAATGTAGATTTATCTTAATTTTGTAGAATTTAGTGGGGCAAATGGTAAGGAACCATTTAGTGGTCCTGAGTATAAGATGTAAATCAGGAGAGCTCCCTTGACATTAGGATGAACAGAAATTCTTCAGTAATCTGGGGGAAAAAGTTAAACAAAAATAGTAAAGATTATTTTTACCTGTATGTTGCCTACATCTCACATTTCAAGGTGCCTCTCTGTCCAATGTTACAAGTTTGTGTTTGCTGTATTCATGATATACAATGGTTTCCATGCAGATGCCTTATAGTACTCAATACACATCTACTTCCTGATATGTATTTGAATTTGTTGTTAAATAATCATTGAAATCCAAGGTATATCTAGTATAACTCTAGTTAGGTTTGTGAAGGCAAGTGGAATATAAACTCCTTAAAATTCAAGGACCGTATTCTAATTATGATTCTGAGTCTTCCATCTTTTTTTTTAATATTTTTTTTATTTAGTAAATATAAATTTTCAAAGTACAGTTTATGGATTACAATGACCCCCCACCCCCATAATTTCTTTCCCACTCACACCCCTCCTATCTCCTGCTCCCTCTCCCGTTCCATTCACATCAAGATTCATTTTCAATTATCTTTATATACAGAAGATCAATTTAGTATATTTTAAGTAAAGATTTCATCAGTTTGCACCCCACACAGAAACACAAAGTGTAAAATACTGTTTCAGTACTAGTTATAGCATTACTTCACATTGGACAACACACTAAGGACAGATCCCACATGAGAAGTAAGTACACAGTGACTCCTGTTGTTGACTTAACAATTTGACACTCTTGTTTATGGCGTCAGTAATCTCCCTAGGCTCTAGTCATGAGTTGCCAAGGCTATGGAAGCCTTTTGAGTTCGCCAACTTCGATCTTATTCCGATAGGAGAATAGTCAAAGTGGAAGTTCTCTCCTTCCTTCAGAGAAAGGTACCTCCTTCTTTGATAGCGCTGTTCTTTCCACTGGGATCTCACTCACAGAGATCTTTCATTTAGGTTTTTTTTTTTTTTTTTTTTTTTTTTTTTTTTTTTTCCAGAGTGCCTTGGCTTTCCATGCCTAAAATACTCTCATGGGCTCCTCAGCAATATCTGACTGCCTTAAGGGCTGATTCTGAGGCCAGAGTGCTATTTAGGACATCTGCCATTCTGAGTCTGCTGTGTATCCCGCTTCCCATGATGGATCGTTCTCTTCCTTTTTGATTCTATCAGTTAGTATTAGCAGACACTAGTCTTGTTTGTGTGATCCCTTTGACTCTTAGACCTATCAGTGTGATCAATTGTGAACTGAAATTGATCACTTGGACTAGTGAGATGGCATTGGTACATGCCACCTTGGTGGTATTGTATTGGAATCCCCTGGCACGTTTCTAACTCCACCATTTGGGGCAAGTCCGATTGAGCATGTCCCAAATTGTACATCTCCTCCTTCTCTTATTCCCACTCTTATATTTAACAAGGATCACTTTTCAGTTAAAATTTAAACACCTAAGAATAATTCTGTGTTAATTCAACCAATAATACTAGAACAAAACAAAAAAAATACTAAAAGGGATAAAGTATTACATTGTACATCAACAGTCAGGAAAGAGCTGATCAAGTCACTGTTTCTCATAGTGTCCATTTCACTTCAGCAGGTTTCCCCTTTGGTGCTCTGTTAGTTGTTGCTGATCAGGGAGAACATATGAGATTTGTCCCTTTGGGACTGGCTTAATTCACTCAGCATAATGTTTTCCACATTCCTCCATCTTGTTGCAAATGACTGGATTTCATTTTTTTTGACTGCTATATAGTATTCTATAGAGTACATGTCCCATAATTTCTTTATCCAGTCTACTGTTGAGGGGATTTGGGTTGGTTCCAGGTCTTAGCTACTGTGAATTGAGCTGCAATAAACATTAATATGCAGACAGCTTTTTTGTTTCCAATTTAATTTCCTTTGGGTAAATTCCAAAGAGTGGGATGGCTGGGTCGAACGGTAGGGTTATATTCAGGTTTCTGAGGAATCTCCAGACTGACTTCCATAGTGGCTTGACCAATTTGCATTCCCACCAACAGTGGGTTAGTGTCCCTTTTTCCCCACATCCTCGCCAGCATCTATTGTTGGTAGATTTCTGAATGTGAGCCATTCTAACCGGGGTGAGGTGAAACCTCACTGTGGTTTTGATTTGCATTTCCCTGATTGCTAGTGATCTTGAACATTTTTTCATGTGCTTGTTGGCCATTTGGATTTCCTCTTTTGAAAAATGTCTATTGAGGTCCTTGGCCCATCTCTTAAGTGGGTTGTTTGTTTTGATGTTATGGAGTTTATTGATTTCTTTGTATTTCTGGTTATCAACCCTTTATCTGTTGCATAGTTTGCAAATATCTTTTCCCATTCTGTTGGTTGCCTCTTCACTTTCCTGACTGTTTCTTTTGCAGTACAGAAACTTCTCAATTTGATGCAATCCCAATAGCTAATTTTGGCTTTGACTGCCTGTGCCTCCAGGGTCTTTTCTAGGAAGTCTTTGCCGGTACCTATATCTTGCAGGGTTTCTCCAATGCTCTCTAATAATTTGATGGTGTCAGGTCATAGATTTAAGTCTTTAATCAATGTAGAGTGAATTTTTGTGTAAGGTGTAAGGTAGGGGTCTTGCTTCATGATTCTGCACGTGGAAATCCAGTTTTCCCAGCACCATTATTGAATAGACTGTCCTTGCTCCAGGAATTGGCTTTAGATCCTGGATCAAATATAAGTTGGCTGTAGATGTTAGGGTTGATTTCTGGTGTTTCAATTCTGTTCCATTGATCTATCCATCTGTTTCTGTACCAGTACCATGCTGTTTTGATTACAACTGCCCTGTAGTATGTCCTGAAATCTGGTATTGTGATGCCTCCGGCTTTGTTTTTGTTGTACAAGATTGCTTTAGCTATTGGTGGTCTTTAATTTCTAGATTAGTTTATACTACTAAATTGTCTTTTTGACTCTAGACAAGTTTGGCATTTAGTATCTTTACATATTATCTATTTTTGAAATCTAAAAATTAGTTGAAAATCTTTAATTTTTATTATGCAGATTTATCCTTGAATATTCAGTGTTTTCTATAGATATGAAATTGAAATACTGGTCTGTACACTAACAATACTTTATTTATTTATTTATTTATTTTTGACAGGCAGAGTGGACAGTGAGAGAGAGAGACAGAGAGAAAGGTCTTCCTTTGCTGTTGGTTCACTCTCCAATGGCCGCCGGGGCCAGCGCGCTGCGGCCGGCGTGCCGTGCTGATCCGATGGCAGGAGCCAGGTGCTTCTCCTGGTCTCCCATGGGGTGCAGGGCCCAAGCACCTGGGCCATCCTCCACTGCCTTCCCTGGCCACAGCAGAGAGCTGGCCTGGAAGAGGGGCAACCGGGACAGAATCCGGTGCCCCGACCGGGACTAGAACCCGGTGTACCGGCGCCGCAAGGCAGATGATTAGTCTACTGAGCCGTGACGCCAGCCAACAATACTTCAAATCAATTATGATCTGTAAAATTGCTGAAAGAGGTAGGGAGTTAATTGCTTAATAATATTAAGTTCTTGGTTTTCAGAGGTATTGAAATGGGGGGAACCGTTTACTAAAATCATGGTAATGGGGACTTGAAGTCAGTTTAATGGATCTGTTACTTGAAACCTCAAAAGCCTGATGTTTTAGCACTCTAGTTCTTAGTATTATTCTTCTTAGTATCTCTGCTAACCTGTTTGAGTCACCAAAACATTATAAAGTCAAAAGGGAAGAGGAAGGGAGTGATCAAGATGATTGAATAGAGAACTTGCACTTACCTGAACTACAGACAAGTTTCAGAACAATAAAGCCAGAGCTGTATTTCCTGGCGATCAACTGAGTAAAATATTCAGTAAAGAAGTAATGGGAACCATTAGCAGCACAGAGACCTTGAAAACCAGTAGATAAAGAACAAGGGACATTGCTGTTGCTGCCCTCACTTCCACTCCCACTCCATGGCCATGGGATGCCATCATGCCCGGAAAAGGGTTCTATATATAAAATATTAAAACTAAGGAGACAGACTGAGGGGAAACTTCAGCAAAGAAATGACAACAACCACAAATAGCACAGAGAATCTAAAAGCCATCGGAGAGTGAGAAACAAAGCATGTCGCTGCTGCCTCCACTGTCTCCTGCAGCTCCTACTCCAGTACTGTGTCAGATTTGGGGGCGGGGGGGTGGAGGGGACAGCATGTTGCTAAGAAAAGCACTGCAACCTCTGCCATTTCTGCAGACCAGCAGCCCTAACTACTTGTCCTTACTGATGTCAAATCCAGTTTAGGAAGCTGACTGTGTGGGGTCTGAGTGACTCTGTTGCTATAAAAAAGGAACCTACATTGCCTTTTTCCACCTCTAAATTGCCACACCCAAGCTATGTTGTTGAGCTGCTGATAAACCTAAGGAGCAATAAGCAGCTCTGTTGCCACCCAAAGCCCCTATGCCTGGGTATGGGGCACTTTCTAGGGTACAAAGTGGGCCCCCTGCATTCTGTAGCTGCAGGGTTTGTAGGTGCAAGTCTGGAGACATTCTAGCTCACTTTGTGTGATTTAGGGAAGTTCGCCTAGGCTACTTGTTAAGATCTGTACCAGGAAAAACCCTTAAGTGAATCTCACAGAACTAAACCTGAGGAAGTCTCCCTCTGCAAATATTAACATGTGGAGCTGGATTCCCAAGAGCACAAGCCAAGCATCCCTGTTACATGCCCTGTGGGAACTGTGGCCAGTTACCTCCATGTCCTTCATCTCTGAGTCTGTCATTATTGGTGCTGTAAAATCTGGAGTAAATTTCTATCATTGTGGTATCTGGAGAGCCACATCAGCATTCACTGCTTTAGTCTATCAGCTGCTAGTCTGCAATCTTCAGCATATCTGGTACTTGCATTGTGAGACCTGAGTAAGGATCCCACTTGTGCTCTGTGGCTCCAGGTCTGTAGATTCCTCAAGGTCACTGGAATCTACCCTGTAGGACTTGAGAAGAACCTCCTTACATTCCACCACTCCAGTCTCACAACTGCCTCTGCACAATCCTTAGCATAATCTGTGTTCATTCTCTAGCATCCGGGTAAGTTCCCTTTCGTGTAACCCAGTGCTGGGATCAAGGCCTTTTGTGTTACAAGCACTAGCATAAGTCATGCCAACTCAACAGGACCTGAGGAAGTTCTCATCCACATCACACAGAGCCACAGCTATTGGTGCCATGAGCCACAGAATCACCTAGACTTATGTGGCAGGACAATGAGATAGCCACTTCTGTGTCTCACAGCATGAGGAATGTGGATACTGCTATCAAAAACCCTAATGACGTTGACAACCAACTCTCACGGGACTGAAGATACATACCTTAGGAAGCATATCCACTTCAAAATCATACTACTATTCCCACGAACTGCTGAAAACTAGACAACTGAGTCACTCACAGACACTGCTGACACTGATGGTAGTGGAAAAATTGACATAATATTACACTTTTGGGCTCACCTAGAACCAGAGCAACAACTCAAAGTGATACCTTGGATTCTGTATAAATAAAATGTCTCCAATGATACCTTCTCAATAAAGAAGGAATTATTAACCAGATGTACAGACATCTATGTGGAGACACAGGAAACATGCAGAAACAAGGAATCATGACACTTCCAAAAGAACCCAGTAGTTCTCCAAAAATAGATACAGATTAGAAAGAAATCTATGAAATTCCTAAAAAGTAATCAAAAATAATCCTAAGAAAACACAAAGAGATGCAAGAGAATACAGAGTTTAAAGAAATGAGGAAAACAAAACATACTATGAATGAGAAATTCAACAGATAAAAGTATTTTAAAAAAATCTGAAATTTTGAAGCTGAAAACTTCCACCAATGAAATAAAAAATACAATTGAGCTTTAACAATAGAACAGACCAAGTGGAAGAAAGAATTTCTTATCTTGAGGAAAAAATAAAGGAAAAGAATTAAAAAGAATGAAGAAAGTCATAACAATATATAGGATACTAGTAAGTAAAAATTTATATTATAATGATACTTGAAGAAGAAAAGAAGAAGACATTGGGAATTTAGTGAATGAAATAGTAGTTGAAAACTTTCCAAGTCTTGAAAGAGAGATGGACATCTGAACACAGGAAACAAATGACTCAATTAGACTCAATGAAAAAAGACCTTCTCTAAGACATATTTTAGTCATATTGTCAAAAGTAAACAATACATATATAAAAGAGAATTATAGACTAACAGTAGCAGCAGCAGCCTTACTGTCTGAAAGAGAGTGGGATGACATTTTCAAGGTCTTGAAATAAAAAGACTTCCAAAAATATTGTATATAGAGAAGCTATCTTTTAGAAGTGAAGGAGAAATAAAAGTATTTCCAAGAGAAACAAAAACAGAGAATTCATCACGACTTCCAGCCTTACAAGAAATCTTGAGGGATGAGAGTACAAAATTCACTAACAGAGCAGCTGAAGTCTGCAACCAATTGACAAAATGATGAGTTAGTTTTTCTTTTAAAGATTTATTTTATTTATTTGAAAGTGTTACAGAGAGAGGTAGAGCCAGAGAGGAAGAGAGGTCTTCCATCCATTGGTTCACTCCCGAAATGACCATAATAACCACAGCTGAGCTGATCTGAAGCCAGGAGCCAGGAGCTTCTTCCAGGTCTCCTGTGTGAGTGCAGGGGCCCAAGCACATGGGTCATCTTCTGCTGCTTTCCCAGGCCATAGCGGAGAGCTGGATTTGAAGTGGAGAAGCCTGGATTCAAACTGGTGCCCATGTGGGATGCTGGCTATGCAGGCTGAGGCTTTAAACCATTGTGCCACAGCACTGGCCCCAACATGTTAGTTTTTATTCTCAATATTAATCTTGAATGTAAATGGATTAAATTCCCATTGAAAAGATGTAGGTTGTCTTAGTGGATAAAATAACTGGGCTCAACTTCACAGGTAAAGATACACATAGACTGAAAGTGAAGTGTTGGAAAAAAGATATATCATGCAAAGGAAAATGAAAAATAAGATGGAATAATTGTATTCTATCAAAGATGTTAAATAAAAAAAACTGTATAAAGAACCAAAGAAGGACATTATATATTGATTAGAGGATCAATTCAGCAAAAGATGTAACAATTATAAATGTATATATACCCAACACAAGAGCCCCCAGCTATATAAAGTAAATATTATATCTCAAGGGAGAGATAGAATCCAATACGATAATAGTGGTGTATTTCAACAAAACCCACTGTCATCAATGGACAGATCCTTCAGACAGAAAATCAGCAAAGATACATCAGAGCTAAATCATATTATTGAGCAGATGGATGTAACAGACATTTGGTAGCTTACCCAATAGCTACCAAATACACATTCTTCTGACCAACACATGGAATATTTTATAGAACAGGCCATATATTGGGCCACAAATAAAGTCTCGAGAAATTAAAAAAATAGAAATCATATCATGTATCTTTTCAGACTACAAAGGAATAAAAATTGAATCAACAAAGTGAGCAATCAAACAATGCACAACTGAATAACCAATGAATCATTAAATAAAAATAAATTTCTTGAATTAAATGGAAATGAAAACACAACATATCAAACCCTGTGGGATAGAACTAAAGCAGTATTAAGAGGAAAGTTTATAGTAATAAAACTTACATTGAATTAAATGCTAATAAACTAGAAAACCTAGAAAAAGTAGATAAATTCCTGGATTTATATAACCAAACAAAATTAAATCAAGAAGATATAGACAATCTAAACAGATTCATAACAAGCAATGAAATTGAAGCAATAATCAAAAGTTTTCCATCAAGGAAAAGTCCAGGACCTGAAGGCTCTACTACTAAGTTCTAGGAAACATTCAAAGATGAAGCAACTTCAATACTCTTCAAACTATTCTATAATGTTTAACAGGATGGAACTCTAGCATTACTTTGACACCAAAACCAAATTTGATTTGAATGAACATAGATGCAAAGATTCTCAACAAAATACTAGCAAGCTGAATACAAAACATCATAAAGATCATACATCATGATCAAATGGGATTTATCCTTGACATGCAAGGTGGTTCAACATTCACAAATCAATAGACATAAATCAAATCAATGGAATGCAGAACAAAATAGTATGGTCATTTAAGTAGATGCAGAGAAGGAAAGAGGGTGGGTGGGATAGAAAGGAAAGAGGGAAGGAAGGAGAAAGGAAGGGCATATCATTATGTTATTAGAATTATATCTCCAAATCACATTGAATCTGTTAAAACTAATTAAAAATTAAAATAAAAAGTAGGTCTCAAATGAATGATGTATGATGCTCTCAAAGACTTGGAGAAATAAGAACAGCAGCTGGCATTGTAGAGCAGTTGGTTTAATTCCCATATTGGAATTTAATTTAATTTAATTCCATATTTAATGTTATTCCATATTTAATTACGATATTGGAATGCCACTTTGAGTCCTGGTTGCTCTGCTTCTGATTTAGCTTCCCGCTAATGCATCTGAGAAATCAGCGGATGTTGGCCCAAGTATTTGAGTCACTGCCACCCAAGTGGGAGACCCAGATGGAGTTCTAAGCTCCTGGCTTTACCTGGACCAGCCTTGGCTTTTGTGGCCTTTTGGGGAGTGAACCTCTCTATCTGTCCCTCTCTCTCTCATTCTTCCTGTAAATGAAATAAATAAATGAGTAAATCCCAACCAAAAGTACAAACGAAACTCAAAGTTAGCAGGAGGCAAGAAATAAGATTCAGAGCAGAAATAAATGATATTGAAACTAAAAAAATTTGGGTTGGCCCTGTGGCATATTGGGTAAAGCCACCACCTACAGCTGGCATCCCAAATGGGCACCAGTTTCAGTCCTGGCTGCTCCACTTCTGATCTAGCTCTCTGCTATGGCCTGGGAAAGCAGTATAAGATGGCCCAAGTGCTTGGGACCCTGCACCTACATGGGAGACCCGGAGGAAGCTCCTGGCTCCTAGCTTTGGATTGGTGCAGCTCCAGCCGTTGCGGACAACTGAGGAGTGAATTAGCGGATGGAAGACCTCTCTCTCTCTCTGCCTCTCCTCTTTCTGTATAACTCTGACTTTCAAATAAATAAATCTTTTAAAAAAAGAAACTAATAAAAACTACAAAAGGTCAATAAAATTATGTTTTTCTTTTTAAAAGTGAACAAAATAGACAAACTTTTAGCCAGACAGAGAGAGAGAGAGCAAGGGAGAGAGAGAGAACTCAGAAAAAATTAGAAGAGGGAAGGATATAACAACTGACACCACAAAAATATGAAGGATCATAAAAAACTACTATAAATGACTTGGTAATGGAATGGTAATGAATTGGACAACTTTTAAAATTAGATAAATTTCTGGATACAAATAGCATACCAAGATTAAATCGAGAAAATATAGGAAATCTAAACAGACCCATGAGAAGTAGTGTGATTGAAGCAGTAATTTAAATTCTCCAATGAAACGTTCAAGATCTGATGGCTTTACACCTGACCTGAAGTCTATAAAATATTTAGAGGAGCTTATTACAATACTCTTCAAATCATTGTGAAGTATTGAAAAGATGAAACTCTGCAAAATATTTGTATGAGGTCAACATTGCTCTGATACCAAAATCAAGTAAAGACACAACACAAAAAGAAAACTGTAGACCAATATACTCCATGATCATAGATGTAAAAATTCTGAACAAAATATTGGCAAAACAAATGCCAATACTACATTAAAAAGATCAGACATTTTGATGAAATGGATTTTATCTTTGGGGATGCAAGAATGGTTCAACATTTGTGAATCGATAAATGTGTAAAATCCCACCAACAGAAGGAAGAATAAAACAATAAGATTATCTCATTAGATGCATAAAAAGCATTTAATGGGATTCCATGTCCTTCATGATAAAAACTCTCAAAATTGATTTAGAAGGAGCATCTCAATATTATAAAGGCCGTATATGACAAACCATTGACCAATATCATACTTGAATGGAGAAAATCTAAAAGCATTGCTTCTGAGTTCCAAAACAAGACAAGGATGTCCATTTTCACCGGTCTAATTCTATATAGTGTTGGAAGTATTAGAAAGAACAATTAGAGAACAGAAAGAAATAAAAGACATCCAAATTGGAAAGGGGGAAATCAAAATATCAATGTTTACAGATGACTTGATTTTGTATGCAAATGTGCCTAAACATCACCAAAAACCTGTTAGAACTGATAACCCAATTCAGTTAAGTAGCTGTATACAAAATTAGCATACAAAATGTAACATTTTGGCCGGTGTCGCGCCTCAATAGGCTAATTCTCCACCTAGCAGCGCTGACACACCGGGTTCTAGTCCCAGTCGGGGCACCGGATTCTTTCATGGTTGCCCCTCTTCCAGACCAGCTCTCTGCTGTGGCCCGGGAAGGCAGTGGAGGATGGCCCAAGTGCTTGGGCCCTGCACCCCATGGGAGACCAGGAGAAGCACCTGGCTCCTGCCATCGGATCAGCGCGGTGCACCGGCCACAGTGCGCCGGCCATGGCGGCCATTGGAGGGTGAACCAACGGCAAAAAGGAAGACCTTTCTCTCTGTCTCTCTCTCTCACTATCCACTCTGCCTGTCAAAAAAAAAAAAAAGAAAAAGAAACATTTTGATATTTTAGTAATGAATTTGCTGAAAGAGTAATCAAGACAGAAATCTCATTCACAATAAAAAATTAAGTATTAAGAAATAAATGTAACCAAAAAAAGATCTCTGTAATGGAAATAATGAAAAAAACTGATGGAAGAAATCATCAGAGACACATAAAAAATGTAAGATATTCCTTACATGGATTTGAAGAGTTAATATCATTTAAATGTCCATATAATCTTTCAATCTTTTGGAAATTAGTTCATAAAACCTCTTAGATTCCTATTAATTCCTCTTTAGCACAATACAAAGGACGTTGCCACATATGGAAAAAGACTGGTTTGATAATGAGCATAATGCCTCTGTTTCAGTGTCATATTTGCATATTAACTCTATGCTCTGTTCAAACGTTGTGATTTTCTCCTTATTGTGTTCTCAAATCTTGGATTTCTTATTTTGCACAGATGCCTTATATGGACCTGTTACATATGTACCCTATTTAAAAAGTAGCTAAGAACATTTAAAACATGAACTTGTTTGCTTTACCTTTGGGAAAAGGAACATGATCCTTACTGTTCATCATGTTCACATGTTACTGTCTAAGCATGTCTAGTATTCATTTTATTTGGAAGGTGAAGTAGGAGAGAGAGAGAGAGAGAGAGACAGACAGACAGACAGACAGACATATCTTCCATCTATTGATAACTCCCCAAATACCTGCCACAGTCAGGATGCTATCAAGCTGAAGCCTGGATCCCAGAACTGAATCTGCTCTCCCACATGGGTGACAGTTCCCAAGAACTTGAGCCATCATGGGCTGCCTCCCAGGTTGTGCATTACTAGGAAGCTGCATTAGAAGCAGAGGAGCTGGGACTTGAGCTAGACACTCTGTTATGACTTGCAGCATATTAATTGCTATGCTAAACATCAGTTCTATTTTTAGTTCATTTTTTTGCACCAAAGATTAAATGTCATATCTTGTTTGTATTTAATTGTATTAGTGGTATCTTAGTATTTCAGTATATAAACATGTTCATTATGATCATAATGTGTAATTATTAATGCCCTGTGAACTATTCAGGCAGATTATATCATCTCCATTTTTTTAGCGTATAAAACTGAGATTTTAAGGATTTTCGGGGACTTTTCCAATAAAGACTAGAATGGAAATACAGGTGTTCTGGCCCCTACTTTTATGCTGTTTTGTTTGCAATGGTGACCTTTGATTTTTTTTTTTTTATTTATTTGACAAATAGAGTTATAGACAGTGAGACAGAGAGACAGAGAGAAAGATCTTCCTTCTGTTGGTTCACTCCCCAGATGGCCGCTACAGCTGCTGCTGTGCCAATCCGAAGCTAGGAGCCAGGTGCTTCTTCCTGGTCTCCCATGCGGATGCAGGAGCCCAAGCACTTGGGCCATCTTCCACTGCCCTCCCAGGCCACAGCAGAGAGCTGGAATGGAAGAGGAGCAACTGGGATTAGAACCCTGTGCAGCCGGCGCCGCGGCTCACTAGGCTAATCCTCTGCCTTGTGGCGCCGGCACACCGGGTTCTAGTCCCAGTTGGGGCGCTGGATTCTGTCCCGGTTGCCCCTCTTCCAGGCCAGCTCTCTGCTGTGGCCAGGGAGTGCAGTGGAGGATGGCCCAAGTGCTTGGGCCCTGCACCCCATGGGAGACCAGGATAACTACCTGGCTCCTGCCATCGGATCAGCGCGGCGCGGCAGCGCGCTGGCCACGGCGGCCATTGGAGGGTGAACCACTCTGCCTGTTAAAAAAAAATAAATAAATAAAAAATAAAAAAAAGAACCTGGTGCCCATATGGGATGCTGGCACCGCAGGCAGAGGATTAGCCAAGTGAGCCACAGCACCGGCCCCCACCTTTGATTATTTTAAAAAGTGAAGGAACAGAATTATGGTAATAGTGACTTCACAATAATATAGTATTAAATGATTATTTTAAACACATTTGACAAATATTTTAAAACATATAGTAGTATTTTCCACAGAAGATAAGTATTATATTTAAAAGCCAAAGATATAGATTTTGAGGTCCCCTTTAAATGATTGGTGCACAATTATCTACATAAATACAATGAAGAATCTCTGTATTTGTCAATGTAGATAACTGACAGCTGAATACAAGAATGGTAACACAAGTGCATCACAGGTACTCAGTGTCTGGCATGGATCTCATAGTGGCTTAATTACCTACTCAAAGTCCAAACTGCCCAAAAAGAAAAATTCCTTACAAATACTCTTTATGGTGGCAATGAGATAAATTTTATAGGCCATAAAATTATGTATTATATAAGTTCTTTTTAGGTAAAGAGAATAGCTTGAACCAAAATATTTAAAACTCAGAATTAAGTAACTCTCTGTGCAGGAGTTTGTCCTACCTGTTAAGAAGTCTGTGTGCCTTATCAGAGTGCATGGGAATGATACCCACTCCTGGCTCCAGCTTCTTGCTAATGCTGGGAAGCAGTGGTGATGGCTCCAGTCTCTGGGTCCCTGCCACTGACCTGGACTGTTTTATTTCCTGGCTTCAGGCCTGGCACAACCTCAGATCATTTTGGGTATTTTGGGGGAGTGAACCAATAGATAAGGGCCCTCTCTTCTTGTACGTCTCTCTCCGTCTCTCTTTCTCCACCTTTCAAATTAAAAAAAAATTCAGCTACTCTCAAAAAATTAAAATTTATCCTAACATTTCCAGAATCTGTACTTTAATCAGGAAATTTTGTTTGGCATGTATTAATATGAGAAATTCAAGTTTGTAATATGAAAGTACTTTGAAGAATTTCCACCCAGGACTAGTAAATTGAAAAGACCTGGGAAGCTGCAACTAGTCCTCTTAACCTTTTCTGACAAATTTCCCTCTTGCTGGCTTCTAATTATTCCCTTCTTAGTAAATACTGTTTTTGTACTCCCTACTTGCCTCTATACACACATTTCACTTTCTAGTTTACAAGTTTTTCTTTCCAGCAGCAGTCTCAGAGGTTGAATCTTTTCTGATCTGTTTGGAAAAGTATATATATTACATCTACTGGGGCTCACATAACGTTTAGCAGGGTCCACATTGTTTATGTACCAAAGAGAAATCCAAATTAAAGTATGTTAGAATGGTTAGGAAATGTACTTCCCTAGAGGAAAAGGGCTCTTTTATCTGTGCACTGGCTTGCAAACATGCCTTTAATTTTAAATGTAAGTCAAAGAGTATTGCATTTATACCACTGGCTTGGAAGGCTCTGTACACATTCAAAAGGCATCATACTTATGGGCTCTAACATCTATTTCTGAGCTTTGACTTATATTGAATTTCCCTTATCAAACCTGTAATATCTCTGAAGGGCTCCAGCAAGTTAGTCAGAAATGGCTTTTTTTTTTTTTTGTGCCAGAAATTGAGATTATTCTCTGTAATTAAACTGCTTTCCAACTGTTCCCTGAAGAGGGTTTGCATGATTTTTTCCGCTATGTTAGTCGCTGATCAATAGTTTTTAAGTTTTTCTCTCACTCTGTAATGAACGAGGGATACTTGGCTTACCAGTTTCTTTTGTTAATCCTAATTTTATATCTGACTATAGCACCATGAATTAGATTTTAAGTCCTTCTGCACTTATCCTTTCATCTCTACCAAGGAACCAATCCCAGAAACCAGTTGTTTGATCAGGGTTTATTTATTGCTTATTACTCATTGAAATTTGTGTGATTATAGGGAAGGTCCTATTAGCTGATTAATATAATTCCCTCCATTCTTGCTATCCTAGACTATACAATCGGAGAGATTTAAATGTTTATCAGTCCAGCCTCCCTTGCAAACAATGAGGACCAAATGACTTTTAAAGGCAGCTCTGTCTGCTGAGATGTTAGAATTTGCTTTCCTGATGAAGGGCATAGATGTGGCTGTCATGATCACTTTCTCCATTTCTTAGCCTATTTATGCTGCTATTTCAAAATGACAGAAACTGGGTAGCTTATTAACAACCAAATTTTATTTTTCATAGTTCTGGGTTTGGAAAGTCTAAGATCAAGGTGCCCACAGATTCAGCGTCTGGTAAGAGCCTACTTTCTCAAAATGATGCTTTCTTGCTGTGTCCTCATGAAATGGAAGGAGAAAACATGATACCTTTTTGTTTTTTTCATATGGGCAATAATGCCATTTGTAAGGGCTTCACCCTCATGAATTAAGCATCTTCAAAATGCCTCATATCCCAATAACATCACCTTGGGGATTAGGATTGCAAGTATGTTTGGGGGGGACACAAATATTCAGATCCTCTCACTCTCATTGCCACATTCTTTGAATGCAGTGGTGGCTTTGAGGCTATGAGCTCTTGATGCTGCTGTACTGTGAGGAGCCACCCTTATTAATTTGTTTTGAGGAAAGTGAACCACCTTTATTTTATGTTTTATTAGCCAAAAGCATTCCTAATAAATATATGGTAGTCATTGGTCATCTTTAATGAAATAGAGGAGTATCTTTTTCCTTAGGACAAGGTTTCTCAACTTTGGCATTATTGATATTCAGTGTTAGTTGATTATGATAGGATCTGTCCTCCAAATTGTAGGATTTTTAGCAGCAAGTTTAACTTCTACTCATAAGAAGACAGTGTCACTCCCTAGCTATGACATCAAAAATGTCACTAGATACTGTCAAATCTTAGTATAGGAACTAAGCATAATCTAGTTCAACTCCTGTATTTAACTAGGAAAAAAACTCATTACACAACTAGTTACTAGTTAAAGTTAGAATTGAAAACTAGATCTTTCGATGTCTCTTGTGCTCTTCTCACATAGCAAGTATACACTAAAACAGTTTTAATAAATTGGGCAAAATAAACAATAGCATCTTCTTTTCTCTCCCAAAGAAACCTTTGATTTAACAGTGTGAATTTCTAAAGTACAACTTTAAGAATATACTGATTCTTCCCACCAAACCCACCTCCCATCCCACACTCCCAACCCACCTCCTCCTTACTCTTCCATTCCCAGTACCATTCTCCATTAAGAAAAAAAAATCTAAAATTGTTCCCCTATAGTCAAGACAAGCGCTGTTCAAATCATTGCTTCTCAAAGTGTCAGTTTCACTTCTACAAATTTCCTTTGTAGGTGCTCTATTAGATATCACAGATCAGGGAAAACATATGCTATTTGTCCATTTAGGACTGGCTTATTTCACGAAGTATGATGTTTTCTAGATTCTTACATTTTTTGCAAATGACTGGATTTCATTTTTTCTTTTTTACCACTGTGTAGTATACCATAGACTACATATCCCATAAATTCTTTATCTATCTTCCGTTGACAGGCATTTAGGTTGGCTCTGTGTCTTAGCTATTGTGAATTGAGCTTCGATAAACATGGTGGTGCAGAGAACTCTTTTATTTGCTGATTTCATTTCCCTTGGATAAAATCACGGTTGGGGGGAGGATGGCTGGGTCATATGGTAGGTCCATATTCAGATTTCTGAAGTATCTTCAAACTAATTTCGATAGTGGTTTTACCAGGTGCATTCCTACCAACAGTGGATTAGGGTACCCTTTTTCCCACATGCTCCCCAGCATTTGTTGTTTATTGATTTCTGTATGAAAGCCATTCTAACTGGGGTGAGGTGGAACCTCATTGTGGTTTTGATTTGCATTTCTCTGATGGCTAGTGATCTTGAGCATTTCTTTTTTTCATATGTCTGTTGGCCATTTGGATTTCCTCCTTTGGGAAATGTCTGTTTAAATCCTTTACCCATTTCTTTACTGGGTTGTTCATTTTGTTGTTGTGGAGTTTCTTGATCTCTTTGTGTATGTTAGTTATTAACCCTTTAAAGTTGCATTGTTTGTAAATAATTTCTCCCATTCTGTCAGTTGCCTCTTCACTTTCCTGAGTGTTTCTTTTGCACTACAGAAGCTTCTAGGTTTGGTGTAATCCCATTTATTAATTATGGCTTTGATTGCCTGTGCCTCTGGGGTCTTTTCCATGAACTCTTTGCCTGTGCCAATGTCTTTCAGGTTTTTTCCAATGTTATCTAATAATTTGGTGATATCAGGTTGTAGATTTAGGTCTTTAATCCATATTGAGTGGATTTTTATATAAGGTATAAGGTAGGGCTCGTGCTTCATACCTCTGTATGTGAAAATCCAGTTTTCCCAGCACCATTTGTTGAACAGACTGTCCTTGCTCCAGGGATTGGTTTTAGCTCCTTGGTCAAATATAAGTTGGTTGTAGATGTTTGGATGGATTTCTGGCATTTCTATTCTGTTCCATTGATCTATCCATCTGTTTTGTCTCAGTACCAAGTTGTTTTGATTATAACTGCCTTGTAGTATGTCTTGAAATCTGGTATTGTGATGCCTCCGGCTTTGTTTTTGTTGTATAGATTGCTTTAGCTATTCGAGGTCTCCTGTGCCTCCATTTAAATTTCAGCATCTTTTTTTTCTATATCTGAAAAGAATGTCTTTAGTATTTTGCTTGGTATCACATTGAATCTGTTAATTGCTTTTGGAAGAATGGACATTTTGATGATATTGATTCTTTCAATCCATGAACATTGAAGATTTTTCCATTTTTTGTATCTTTTTCTATTTCTTTAAAGTTTTGTAATTCTCATCGTAGAGATCTTTAACATCCTTAAATTTATTCCAAGGTATTTGATTTTTTTTTGTAGCTATTGTGAATGGGATCAATTTTGAAGTTCTTTTTCAGCCATGGCATTGTCTGTGTATACAAAGGCTGCTAATTTTTATGTATTGATTTTATATCCTGCTACTTTGTATTGGCTACAACCTTGACACAGTAGCATTTGTGCCTATTTTTGGTTGTGGCATTTTACATTCCCACCATTGCAGTTGTTCCACAATCTTACCAGCACTTTGTGTGGCCCATCTTTTTAATTTCAGCCATGCTAGTGGGTATGTAGCAATATTTTAGTTTGATTTTAATTTTTCTTTGCCTAATGACTAATGAAACAACTCTTTTCAGGAACTTATTTTTAAAATTTGTTTTGTAAAAAAGATTTATTTTATTTATTTGCCAAGCAAAGTTACAGAGAGAAGGTGAAGGTGAGGGTGAAGTGGCGGGGGGGGGGGGTGTCTTCTTTCTATTGGTTCACTGCCCACATGGCCACAATGGCCAGGGATGGGCCAGGATGAAGCCAGGAGCCTGTAACTCCATCTGGGTCTCCCACATGAGTAGCAGGGGCCACTTGGGCCATATGCTGTTGCTTTCTCATACACATTAGCAGGGAGATAGATCAGAAATGGATCAGCCTAGGCTCTAGCCTACACTGATATGGGATGTGGCTTAACCCATTATGGCATCGTGCAATGTACTTGTTTAACATATGTATTTTACTTTAGTGAAATGCTTGTTCAATTCCATGCTCATTTTTCAAAAAATGGGTTGTCTTTTTGTTAAGTTGTAAACTTCTTTAAATATTTGAGCTATAAGTCTTTTGTGGGATATTTATTTTTCCATGATTTTCTCCCAATTTATGCTATGCTGTTACATTTTTGTAACAGTGTTTTGAGGAGCAAAATTTTTAGTGTTGATGAAGTTCAGTTTATTTTTTATAGTCCCTCTTTATAATTTTTGTCCTGATTGAGAAATATTTGCTTATGTCAGTATTGCTAAAATTTTCTTCTAGAAGTTTTAAAATTTATTCTTACATTTAGATCTGAGATTCATTTGATTTAAGTTTTGTCTGTGTTATGAAGTAAGGGTTGAGGTCCATTTTTTTTCCTTTTAAAAAATGTAGCTAGCCAATTTTCTAGCAGCACTTGTTAAAAAAAATCATGCTTTTTTTTATAAGATTTATTTTACTTATTTGAAAGACAGAATTAGAGAGAGAGGTAGAGACAGAGAGAGAGAGATCTTCCATCCATTGGTTCTCTCCCCAGTTGGCTGCAGTGGCTGGAGCTGAGCCGATCTGAAGCCAGGAGCCAGGAGCTTCTTCTGGGTCTCCATGTGAATGCAGAGGCCCAAGCACTTGGGCCGTCTTCTACTGCTTTCCCAGGCCATGGCAGAGAGCTGGATCAGAACAGGAGTAGCTGGGCCTAGAACCAGTGCCCGTATGTGATACTGGCACTTCAGACCAAGGCTTTAACCTGCTGTACTACAGCACCGGCCCCCTAAAAGTCATTCTTTTCTGATTGAATTGCCTTGCACCTTTACTGAAAATTAATGGTTCAGATATGTGTGGATCTGTATTTCTTGATGTTTTCGGTTGCTACAACAAAACCCGTGAAACTGGAAATACATAGAGGAAACATTGATTTAGTTCAGTCTTTTAGCCTGGAAAGGTGTAGATGACACCTTTGATTTGGCCCCTGATGAGCACTCCTTTGAGTCAGCACTTGGCAAATGGCATTGCCCTGGGAGTGTGAGTAAAATGGAGAGATCACATCATGAGAGAGAAAGCCAGAGCAACTGAGAAGAGGCCAGGGTTATTCTTTTTTTTTTTTTTTTGACAGGCAGAGTGGACAGTGAGAGAGAGAGAGACAGAGAGAAAGGTCTTCCTTTTGCCATTGGTTCACCCTCCAATGGCCGCCACAGCTGGCGCACTGTGGCCGGCGCATTGCACTGATCTGAAGCCAGGAGCCAGGTGTTTCTCCTGGTCTCCCATGTGGGTGCGGGGCCCAAGTATTTGGGCCATCCTCCACTGCACTCCCGGGCCACAGCAGAGAGCTGGCCTGGAAGAGGGGCAACCGGGACAGAATCTGGTGCCCCGACCGGGACTAGAACCTGGTGTGCCGGCGCTGCAGGTGGAGGATTAGCCTATTGAGCTGCAGCACTGGCTAACCAGGATTATTCTTATTTTTTTTAAGCTTAGTATTTTAATTTTAATTAGTTTTTAACAAATTCTATGTGATTTGTAGCTACAATTCCAAGAACAATGATATTCACTTCCTTCCTCCCCTTTTCTCCCTCCCACCCTTCTTTCTTCTCGGGTTTATTCTTTCATAGCAATCCTCTCAGGAGGATTCATTTCTCAAGACTAACATTGTTTCCTCCAGAGGGCAGTTCTCCTAATAGCCCAATTAATTCACTAGGCCCCACCTAAATGTTCCACACCACCTCTCAATTCCATTACCCTTGGGACCAAGCTTTCAACACACGAATCCTTAAGAGGACAAACCATATCCAAAATATTATATATGTCCATGTACCCTCAAACCTCAGATATCTGTATGTCAATTCCATTTGTCTGTATGTGTGTCTTCAGTATAATAATGTGCTGCATTGATTTCTGAGACTTAATGATGAGCTTCAGTGGTCCACTTTCTTAGATTTTTAAAAACTCGTTTAAGATATTGCTTTGGCTATTTTCCCCCCTTTTTGTGTATGGAAGTCCTCAGATATTTCCCTTTTATTGTTTTTCATAGGTTTCTTTATTTCTGCACGTTTACTATTCATCAGAACTTGAGTTCTTCGATTACAGTTCAAAAAGAAATCAATAATATCACCAATAAGTATTCTAAGGCAGATTTTGTATTTTGATAGCAATGGTGTCATATTAGTAAATTAAGGAGGGTTTACATTTATTAAGTTGCATTTTTCTAACAAATCTTACTCCGTTTTATGAAGTCTTTTTTGTATTCTTAGTTGTGTGAGATTTTCTTAACATAGACCTTGCAAAATTTTTTTCCAGTTTATCCTGATTTTCACCAAGTAAATAAAACAGAGAGGGCTATCAGGAAGCAGACTGTAATGATGGACCATAGGATTTAAACTAGGTAAGGAGGTTATGTGGTTCAGACATGAAGAAGTAAAGATAGTGAAAACTTCAGTAATGATTGATATTCTTAATATGGTTTAAATATTTTGTAATTAAAGATAAGAGAGAATGAGCTAGAAAAATGGGAGGCAATGATTTTGAACTAGATACATGTTTTAAAGTCAGGGAGGGGTTGCTGCTATTGGTAAAAAGATGTACAGATGACCATGAAATGTCTGGAGGACAAGTTTTTTGAAAGACAAGGGTTTAAAATTCTGGGGTTTGAAGGTAGTGGGATATTCAGTTATGTGGAATTGACAGGGACAGATGATAGTGAAATGATAACTAAATATGTATAATTATTATGGATAGTGATTTTAACTGTAACTATGTTGTTTAGTTTGATGGCATGGATTGCAATTTTAGATACTCAGGGGAAGGTGGAAGGAACAATGTTCTAAAATGATAAGCAAGTAGGCCAGCACCCGGCTCAATGGGCTAATCCTCTGCCTGCGGCGCCGGCACACCGAACAGTCCCGGTCGGGGCACCAGATTCTGTCCCGGTTGCCCCTCTTCCAGGCCAGCTCTCTGCTGTGGCCCGGGAAGGCAGTGGAGGATGGCCCAAGTACTTGGGCCCTGCACCCACATGGGAGACCAGGAGAAACACCTGGCTCCTGGCTTCAGATCAGCGCAATGCGCTGGCCACAGTGCGCCAGCTGCGGCAGCCATTGGAGGGTGAACCAATGGCAAAAGGAAGACCTTTCTCTCTGTCTCTCTCTCTCTCACTGTCCACTCTGCCTGTCAAAAAATAAAAATAAAAAAATAAAATAAATAAAATAATAAGCAAGTAAGACAGAGATAGTTAAAATTTGGAAAAATTGGCCGTCAATAGAGTGCTGTATAAGAGTTTTGGGGGAGTAGGTGAGTTTTAGTTAGAGCAAACGGAGGCAATATTCCAGAAGAAATGGAACACTGAGGATTTTATGATATCCAGAGGGCATAATATAATAGCTTTTGAATTTGGGAAGAAAGGGTGAGTTTAAAGGATGTATATATCAGAGAGACAGGGTGATGAGGGACAACCTAGAAAGTTTGGGTTTCCTGTAATGCCAAAGAGCTTGATAGACTAGTTCTTTATTTTATTTATTTATTTATTTATTTATTTATTTATTTTTGACAGGCAGAGTTAGACAGTGAGAGAGAGAGAGACAGAGAGAAAGGTCTTCCTTCCATTGGTTCATCCCCAAAATGGCTGCTATGGCTGGCACGCTGCGCCGATCTGAAGCCAGGAGCCAGGTGTTTCCTCATGGTCTCCCATGCGGGTGCAGGGCCCAAGGACCTGGGCCATCTGCCACTGGGCCATCTGCCACTGCCCTCCCGGGCCACAACAGAGAGCTGAACTGGAAGAGGAGCAACTGGGACAGAACCGGTGCCCCATCCGGGACTAGAACCTGGAGTGCCGGTGTCGCAGGCGGAGGATTAGCCTAGTGAGCCGCAGCACCGTCCAATAGACTAGTTCTTGAGGACTCTACATTTATAGGCTGTTAGTATTGAGTGTTGTATGGAGGAATATAAAAGTTTGGGGGGATCTAAGTTCTGCAGATGGTAATGTGGAGGTTGAGAGAAGGGAGAAGGGTAGTGTAATTTGGAGAAGAACATACAGAGTTTGCTCTTCACTATGAATTACATATGTATTCTATTGACTTAAAGTGGACTGTACATAGCACAGTGCATATATAGAAGAATGGGATAAAGATCAAATGAACAACAAATGGTTTTCTGATCACAGTAGCTTTTTATTATTGTTACATAATATCTCAGGGTAGTCTATATACTCAAGGTGACCTTTATCAATAATGATGATAAATTTTAGTAATATTTAAAAAAAATTTGGCCTGAATTCTTCTCAGGTCTGATTTATTAGGTATGCTGAAAGACTTACCTAAGGAGAAAAGGTGAAAGTTCCATCACTTTATTGTGCTTATACCATTTGTATGATAATAATTCATAATCATCAATCCAAAACAAGAACAGTTTTGTTTTTGAAATTTTACTTGGTTATCCTAGGTTGAACTCAATAATATAATCAGTAGAACAGTCTCATCGTAGCTACACACAATCTAGTACTTTGCAATGTGATGAAAACTAGGAAATGAGTGAATGTTCCACCATCAACTCTACCTCTTCCACGTATCTCGTGGAAATTGCTCTTCTTTAAAGTTGACGTAAGGACAAGGAGGGGACCCATATATCCTCTTTGTTAAATATCAGTAAAACTAGGCCGGCGCTGCGGCTCACTAGGCTAATCCTCCGCCTTGTGGCACCGGCACACCGAACAGTCCCGGTTGGGGCGCTGGATTCTGTCCCGGTTGCCCCTCTTCCAGGCCAGCTCTCTGCTGTGGCCAGGGAGTGCAGTGGAGGATGGCCCAAGTCCTTGGGCCCTGCACCCCATGGGAGACCAGGATAAGTACCTGGCTCCTGCCATTGGATCAGCGCGGTGCGCCGGCCGCAGAATGCGGCCATTGGAGGGTGAACCAATGGCAAAAGGAAGACCTTTCTCTCTGTCTCTCTCTCTCACTGTCCACTTTGCTTGTCAAAAAAAAAAAAAAATCAGTAAAGCTTAATTTCTTTCCATTTTTAGTAAAAAAAATAAAGTTTTGATATTTTCTTTTCACATTGCAGATGTTATGTTCTGCTTAGGCAAATATCAACAAATTGGTGTCTTTTTTTTTTTTATAGTTAACAAGAAAACAGGGATAGTTTTTTTGGTAATGAGTTTGCCTGTGGCATTCAAGTTTCATGAAAATCTTCTGTAGATCAAAGCCACAATGGGTAAGGAAAATATTCCTATCACCATCAGAATCATTGGACATATAGATTTGGACAAGCTTGCCACTACTTTTCATCTGGTCTACAAATCTAGTAGAATCCAAAGGATTCCAAAGGAATCATTAAAACAAATTTTATAAGGAGGTTTTTGAGATGGGTAAGGACTCCTTCAAGTATGCCCGGGCTTTGGATAAACTGGAAGCTGAACTTAAGACTGGTATTACCATTGACGTCTCCCCATGGAAATTTGAGACATCTCAGCATTTGTTACTTTCATTGATGCCCCAGGATATAGAGACTTTATCAAAAACATGACTACAGCCACATCTCAGGCTTACTGTACTACCCTGATTGTTGTTGATTCTATTGGTGAGTTTGAAGTTGGTGTTTTTAAGAATGGGCAGACCCATGAGCAGGTCATTATGGCTTATATACTTGGTTGAAATAACTGTTGGTGTTAAGAAAATGAATTCCCCTGGGCCATCCTGAAGCCAGAAGAGATATTGGGAAATAAGAAGTTATATGAAGAAAATTGGCCACAACTTTCTTTAAAAAGCATTTATTTAATACATATAAATTTCAAAAGTAAAGCTTTTGGATTACAGTGGTTTTTTCCCCCATAACCAACCTCCCACCTGCAAATTATCCCATCTTCTACTTCCTCTCCCATCCATTCTTCATTAAGATTCATTTTTAATTATCTTTATATACAGAAGATCAACTTAGTATATACTAAGTGAAGATTTCAACAGATTGCATCCACACAGAAACACAAAGTATAAATCACTGTTTGAATACTAGTTTTACTGTTAATTCACATAGTGCAACACATTAAGGACAGAGATCCTACATGGGGAGTAAGTACACAGTGACTCCTGTTGTTGATTTAACAATTGACACTCTTATTTATGACATCAGTAATCACCCGAGGCTCTTGTCATGAGCTGCCAAGGCTATGGAAGCCTCTTGAGTTCACAGACTCTGACCTTATTTAGACGAGGCCATAATCAAAGTGGAAGTTCTCTCCTCTCTTCAGAGAATGGTACCTTCCTCTTTGATGGCCCGTTCTTTCCACTGGGATCTCACTCACAGAGATCTTTCATTTAGGTCATATTTTTTTGCCAGAGTGTCTTGGCTTTCCATGCCTGAGAAATTCTCATGGGCTTTTTAGCCAGATCCGAATGCCTTTAGGGCTGATTCTGAGGCCAGAGTGCTATTTAGGGCATTAGCTATTCTATGAGTCTGCTGTGTATCTTGCTTCCCATGTTGGATCATTCTCCCCTTTTTAATTCTATCAATTATTATTAGCAGACACTGGTCTTGTTTATGTGATCCCTTTGACACTTAATCCTATCTTTATGATCAATTATGAACTTAAACTGATCACTTTAACTAGTAAGATGGATTGGTACATGCCACCTTGATGGGATTTGGAGTCCAATGGCACGTTTCTAGCTCTACCATTAGGGGTAAGTCCAAGTGAGCGTGTGCCAAACTGTACATCTCCTCCCCGCCTTATTCCCACTCTTATTTTTAGCAGGGATCAATTTTCAACATCTAAGAATAATTGTGTTTTAATTACAGAGTTCAACCAATGGTATTAAGTAGAACAAGAAAATACTAAAAAGAATAAAATAGTAAACTGTTCCTGGACAGACAGGACAAGGGCTGATCAAGTCATTGTTTCTCACAATGTCAATTTCACTTCTATAGGTTTCCTTTTAGGTGCTCAGTTAGTTGTCACCGATCAGGGAGAACATATGAGATTTCTCCCTTTGGCACTGGCTTATTTCACTCAGCATGATGTTTTCCAGATTCCTCCATTTTGTTGCAAATGACCAGATTTCATTTTTTTTTACCATTGTATAGTATTCTATAGAGTACATATCCCATAATTTCTTTATCCAGTCTTCTGTTGATGGGCATTTAGGTGATTCCATGTCTTAGCTATTGTGAATTGAGCTGCAATAAACATTGAGGTGCAGACAGCTCTTTTATTTCCCAATTTGATTTCCTTTGGATAAATTCTAAGGCATGGGATGGCTGGGTCATGTGGTAGGGATATATTCAGGTTTCTGAGGAATCTCCAAACTGTCTTCCACAGTGGCTTTACCAGTTTGCATTCCCACCAACAGTGGACTAGTGTGCCTTTTCCCCCACATCCTCGCCAGCATCTGTTGTTGGTAGATTTCTGTGTGTGAGCCATTCTAACCAGGGTGAGGTGAAACCTCATTGTGGTTTTGATTTGCATTTTCTGACATCTAGTGATCCTGAACATTTTTTCATGTGTTTGTTGGCTTCCCTCTTTTGAGTTTGGATTTCCTCTTTTGAAAGATGTTATTTAGGTCCTTGGCCCATCCCTTAAGTGGGTTGTTTGTTTTGTTGTTGTGGAATTTTTTTGATCTCTTTGTAAATTCTGATTATTAATCCTTTATCAGTTGCATAGTTTGCAAATATTTTTTCACATTCTGTCGGTTGCCTCTTCACTTTTGTGACTATTTCTTTTGCATTACAGAAGCTTCTAGGTTTGATGTAATCCCATTTATTAATTATGGCTTTGACTGCCTGCACTTTCGGGGTCTTTTCCAAGAAGTCTTTGCCTGTGCCTATGTCTTGCAGGGTTTCTCCGATGTTCTCTAATAATTTGATGGTGTCAGGTTGTAGATTTAGATCTTTAATTCATGTTGAGTGGATTTTTATGTAAGGTGAAAGGTAGGGGTCTTGCTTCATGCTTCTGCACGTGGAAATCCAGTTTTCCCAGCACCATTTATTGAATAGACTGTCCTTGCTCCAGGAATTGGTTTTAGATCCTTGGTCAAATATAAGTTGGCTGTAGATGTTTGGGTTGATTTCTGGTGTTTCAATTCTGTTCCATTGGTCTATCCATCTGTTTCTGTACCAGTACCATGCTGTTTTGATTACAACTGCCCTATAGTATGTCCTGAAATCTGGTATTGTGATGCCTCCGGCTTTGTTTTTGTTGTACAAGATTGCTTTAGCTATTCCAGGTCTCCTTTGCCTCCATTTAAATTTCAGCATTATTTTTTTCCAGATCTGAGAAGAATGTCTTTGGTATTTTGCTTGGTATTGCATTGAATCTGTAAGTTGCTTTTGGGAGAATGGACATTTTGAGTATATTGATTCTTCCAATCCATGAGCATGGAAGATTTTTCCATTTTTTAGTATCCTCTTCTATTTCTTTCTTTAAGGTTTTGTAATTCTCATTGTAGAGATCTTTGACATCCTTGGTTAAGTTTATTCCAAGGTATTTGATTGTTTTGGTAGCTATTGTAAATGTGATTGATTTTAGCAGTTCTTTCTCAGCCTTGGCATTGCCTGTGTATACAAAGGCTGTTGATTTTTGTTCATTGTTTTTATATCCTGCTACTTTGTATTGGCTACAACCTTGACACAGTAGCATTTGTGCCTGTTTTTGGTTGGAACAGTGACAACATACTAGAACTAAATGTGCATATACCTTGGTTCAAGGGATGGAAAGTTAAACCTAAAAGTGGCAATGCTACTGGAACCACATTGCTAATAGTCCTGAGTTGCATCTTATCACCAGCTCATCCAGTTGACAAACCCTTGCATCTGTCCTGGGAGCCAAGTATAGACTGGTGTTCTCAAATCTGGTATTGTGGTCACCTTTGCTCTAGTCAGTGTTGCAATTAAAATAAAGTCTGTTGAAATGCACCATAGAGCTTTGAGTGAAGCTCTCCCTGGTGACAATGTGAGCTTCACTGTCAAGAGCATGTCTGTCAGAGATGTTCATCATGGCAACATTGCTGTGATAGTGAAAATGATCCACATATAGAAGCAGCTGGTTTCACAGTTCAGATGATCATCCTGAACCATCCAGACCACATCAGTACATGCTTGTGCCTCTGTGTTGGATTGTTACATAGCTCACCTTGCTTGTGAGTTTGCTGAGCTGAGGGAAAGATTGATAGATGTTCTGATAAGAAGCTATAAGATGGCCCCTAGATTCTTGTTTGATAGAGTTGATCATTGGTAGAGTTGATGACATCCCATATGAGTTGAGAGCTTCTGTGATTGTCCTCTGAATTGTCTTGCTGTTTGTGATATGAGACAGACAGTTGTCTTGGGTGTACTTGGAATCAAATATATATCCTTGATGTATTTTTATAAGTAATATCACTGGAGATCATTAATTAGATTATAGAATAAATCTATTGTTTATTTCTGAATGGGTCTTTTGACTTCCTATCACATTGAACATCTTGAAGTCTTCAGCAATGAGACTTTTTAGTATCTTCTCTCTCTGCAGTATTTTCATTCTCCTCTTTAGAAAATAAAAAAGCAAATGAATAATTTAGCCCCAAACATACAAATGGGTAATTCAGCCTAGATATTTGTAGCATTTATCCTTGCATGTTTGAATGTATTTACCATTTTAATTCCTAGGTGCTCAGAAAAAGGATGCTAGAAAATAAACTGGGCAACAAATTTTCCTCAATCTAAGTTCTGTAGCAACATTCTAGGATTATTTTGGAGAATATTAGGTGATGTACAAACAGTTGGTCCATTCATCTCTCTGGCTCATTGATGGATCCAGCTGGGTTAATGCCCTTTTTTTCTCTTTGGGTTTATATTGACCATTTATTAACTCTAAACAAGTGTACAGTGCTCAGAAATGAAAAGTTTTATAGTGTTCCTAGTAATGAGAATTGTGTATTTTAGAAAGACTAAACTTCTGTTGTTAATGTGGCAAGTTAGGAGAAGAGTCAAGATTGGGGTTATCTACTAGTTGAGTACTGGAAAAGCAAAGGTTCCTTAATTTACCATTTAAGTTGAAATTCAGGTTTTTCATTTTAGACTTATTATGGTAACCTCATTGTTCCAATGAGAATACCTTATGCTGCATTCCAATCTTTGGCAGGGGTCATAATACTTGTGAAAATTATTTATTTGATTCATTAATTCAAATATTCATTCTTTACTTAACACACATTTGTTGAGTTTCATGCACTATCCTTGATGCTAAAAATATTTTAAAAATCATGGTACCTAACCTCAAGCAGTATAAAGGTTATCTCATTGTTTAGATCAATTTATATTTGATACATGTTAATGGCCTTTAATCTCTAGATATATATATATCATGTTTACTCAACTCCTTGGAACAACTCTCCGTTGTTGTTGATGATGATTTGCTTGTTAAAAGAAACACTACCAGTAAATACCAAATTTAGTTATTGATTTACTAGCATTCTTTCAGAACATATTACTTGTATAATAGAATGAGTTCAATGATACTTTTTTTTAAAGATTTATTTATTTGAAAGTCAGAATTACACACAGAGAGAAGGAGAGGCAGAGAGAGAGAGAGAGAGAGAGAGAGAGAGGAGAGAGACATCTTCCATTCACTGGCTCATTCCATAACTGGCTGCAACAGCTGGAGCTTCCTCCAATCTCCCACATGGGCACAGGGGCCCAAGGGCTTGGGCCATCCTCCACTGCTGTCCCAGGTCATAATAGAGAAGGAAGTGGAGCAGCCGGGACTCAAGCAGGCGACCATATGGGATACTGACACTGCAGGCGGTGGCTTTATCTGCTATGCCTCAGCACTGGCCCCCACTGATACATTTTTGAGTTGTATGTTTTTATTAATTAAAATTTTTATTAACAATAACTATACAAGTTTATGGGGTATAAAATGACCTTTGTTATTTTCTTTGTTCTAGAAGCATTTATTTTCTAAATTTATTTTAAGATTGAACAATTTTTAACACTTTGCCATATTCACTTCATGTGTAGATATTATATATACCTACTCATATACTATTTTTTCTTGAAAATAAGGTTGTTAATATCATATGGAAATCATGACAATGATCATAAAGTTAGGAAGGGTAAAATGTCATGTAAAATTCAATGAAGACAATATTTATAACTATCTGTATATCAAGTAATGTGACATCCACACCATTTTATACTCTTTATATATTAACTTCATTATATAAGTGAAAACTTAGCATCATAATGATTTCCAGTTCCATTCATTTTTTCATTTTGTTGCAAATAACAGGATTTCATTCTTCTTTATGGCAAAGTAATACTCCCTCATGTATGCATACCACATTTTTGTTATCTAGCCATCGATTGATGAACAACTAAATTGATTCCATATCTTTACTATTGTAAATTGAACTGCTATAAAATGGAGGTGCATGTATGTCTGTCAAATGTAGACTTCACTTCCTTTGTATATATTCCCAGATATGGGAGAAATGGGTTATATGAGGAATCTCTATATGATTTCTAAAATGGTTCTAAATTTGCATCCCCACCAGCAGTGTATTTGGGTTCCCCTTTCTCCACAACCTCACCAGAATTTGTTTTTTAAATTTTTTGAAAAATTTTTATATATTTATTTGAGAGGTAGAGTTATAGACAGTGTGAGGGAGAGACAGAGAGAAAGGTCTTTCTTCTGTTGATTGACTCCTCAAATGACCGCAATGGTCGGAGCTGCGCTGATCTGAAGCCAGGAGCGTGGTGCTTCTTCCCAGTCTCCCACATGAGTGCCGGTGCCCAAGAATTTGGGCCATCCTCTGCTGCTTTCCCAGGCCATAGCAGAGAGCTGGATTGGAAGAGAAGCAGCCAGGACTAGGACCAGAGCCCATTTGGGACGCCGGCGCCGCAGGTGGAGGATTAACCTACTGTGCCAGGACACTGGCCCCATTTTTTTTTTTTAATTTTTAAAAGATTTTATTTATTTACTTGAGAGGTAGAGTTATAGACAGTGAGAGGGAGAGACAGAGAGAAAGGAGCATTTGTTATTTATTGAGTTCTGACTATCCATTCTAACTGGAGTTCAGTGATACCTCACTGTGGTTTTTATTTTTAATTTCCCTGATGGATAGTAATCCTAAACATTTTTTTGTGCATCTGTTGGCCATTTGTATTTCTTCCTTTGAAAAACATGTATTCATATCCTTTGCCAATTTCTTTCATTTTAAAATTTTTAATTACTTTTTAAGGGATTCAATGTAGTTTGTATATACAATGGAAGAATATATTAGTTTTCTCTTCCTCCTACCCTTCTTTAACATATTCTGAATTTACATTACAATAAAAAGGCCTAATGCTTCACCAAAAAAGAAATTTAATGAGTTAAAACCAAAAAGATCCTAGTTGTTGGGAATGTAGGCAATGGCTATAAACAATAATTGAATGGAAAAATGACCATTTTCACATACACAATAAATTTTAAAATAATCATGGATGTTAAAACCATAGTAGTATAAGATTCTTAACCACTGGTTTGATAAGATATAAAGCAAAGTTTTACAAAGCTGTATTTGCAGCAATGCCGGAGACCAGCTCCAGCCAGTCCAGGGGCCCCAAGGTGTGAGAGGTGCTGGTGCTCAAAGACATGAGACACACTCACAGCAAGGCTGATGGCAGGGCTCTGCTCTCGAGCACCAGGCTTCATTTTTATATCATAAGTCACATAATGATTCTTTTTTCTCACAATAGCAAGTCTGTTGTCCATTTTTTTTCTAATTACATTTTCTTTGATTTTTAAGGGCATATTCAGAGCATGGGTTATAATCACAGACAGGTGCGAGATAATGGGCTGCCCACACAAGCCAAGAACTGGAGTGCTGTTGAGCTATGCAGAAAATGGCTACACAAGCTAGAATAGTACCTTCCTAATCTAATCTTTACTAGAAGCCCCAAGTTCAAAGTAGGCTCTTTTTAAAATGTATCCCCTCTTTTGAAGTTCTTTCTGTAACTCTAATTTCTTTATTGTACTTATTGTACTACAGTTTTGACACCCTAACCATTGTAGTATTTGTAGCATATATTGAATTAAAGCGTTATTAACATTTGTCTTTATTTTAGTGGGAAGTCTATACCAGGGAGCCTGTTGCCTTTTACTTCTTTTCCACAAACAGCTCAACGTTGCATAAAGCATTAACCCTTTCTCCTACACTAACATTCTGCTTGATTAAAATTCTACAAAGCAATGGGCATTTTGGGGGTTATGAGACTAAGTGTTCTTCCATAAAATTGGGAATACAGCAATCATTAGCGGGGCCACCAGGAAACTCCAGCTTTCTTATACAGAGTGTGGTTTCCAACAAACCTAAAACCACCAAGAGGACTGCAGCTGTCCTTCTCACACCTTGCTGAGACAGACCTTCTGCTGTGACCTTGTCAGCCAGCTGAAGTTTCCTTGGCCTCGCCATAGCAACACTGATATATACAGACATTTCTTTCTTTTTTGGATTCTTTTTTCTTAATTTTTTTTTAAATGTTAGCTCCCACATATAAGGGAGAGCATGTGGTATTCGTCTTTCTTTGTCTGGCTTATTTCATTCAACATAATGTCCTCCAGTTGCATCCATTTTGATGCAAATGGTAGAATTTCATTCTATTTTAGTAGCTGAATTATATTCTGTTGCGTATTTATACACCATGTTTTCCTTATCCATTCATCTAATGATGTGCACCTTGCTTGGTACCAAAACTTGTCTATTGTCAATAGTATTTCTATAAAAATGGTACATAGTACAGCTATCTCTCTGATTCATTGTGTTCAAGTCTTTTGGGGATATAGCCAGTAGTGGGATTGCTGGATCTTATGACAAGACTACTTCTAGTTTTTTAAGAACTCTCCACACCATTTTCATGGTGGTTGCACTAATTTATGTTCCTACCAACACTGTATAAGTGTTCCCCTTTCTCAACATCCTTATCAGCATTTATTACTCTATCTTTGGATTTTAGCTATTCTTACAGGGGTGAGGTTTTTATTTGCATTTTCCTGATGGCTAGTGATATTGAGCATTTTCTCAAATATTTGTTAGTCATTTGTATTTCTTCTTTAGAGAACTGCCAATTAGGTCTTTTGCCAATTTATTGACTGGATTGGTTGTTTTTTGTTGTTGAGTTTTTAAAGTTGCTAATATATTCTGGATACCAATCCTTTTTTGGATAGGTAGCTTGCAAATAATTTTTTCAATTTTGTTGGATGTCTACATTTCATATCGACTGTTTCCTTTCCTATGCTGAAGCTTCTGAGTTTGATATAGTTGCATTTATTTTGTTTTACTTTTGTTGTCTGTGCTTTGGGGGCCTTGTCCAAGAAATCATCCACTACACTAATGTCTTAGAGTGTTTCCCATACGTTTTCTTCTAGCAACTTCATAGTCTCCTGTCTTAAATTTAGGTCTGTGGTCCATCTTGAGTTGATTTTTGTGAGAGGTATGGATCTAATTTAATTATTCTACATATGTACACCTAGTATTGCTAGCACCATTTGTTGAAGAGATTATCCTTACTCCACTGTATGGCCTGAGCGCTTTTGTAAAAAATCAGTTGACTACATGTATGTGTATTAATTACTGGGATGTCTGTTCTGCTCCATTGATCTATGTGTTAGTTTTCATGCCAGTACCATGCTGTTTTAATTACTATTGCTTTGTATTATGCTTTGAGGTCAGGTATTGTGGTTTTAATAGCTTCATTTATTTATTTATTTTTTGCTAAGGAATTACTTTGGCTGTTT
Organism: Oryctolagus cuniculus; assembly: GCF_964237555.1. NCBI lineage: Eukaryota > Metazoa > Chordata > Mammalia > Lagomorpha > Leporidae > Oryctolagus > Oryctolagus cuniculus. The sequence goes on along the minus strand of NC_091446.1, from coordinate 59,440,862 downwards.
TTGGCCTTTTGTGATTTCATATGAATTTTAGCATTGTTTTTGCTAATTTGGTAAAGAATGTCATTGCTATTTTGATAGAGATAGAATTGAATCTGCTTTAGGTAGTATATAGACATTGTAATGGTATTGATTCTTCCAAAGGATGAGCAAAGAATATCTTCCCAGTTTTTGTGTCCTTCATGATTTCTTTCATCAATGTTTTAAAATTTATTGTAGAAATCTTTAACTTTTTTTCATTAAATTTATTCCTAAATATTTGATTTTTTTGTGGCTATCATGAATGGGATTTTCTATTGATTTCTCTTTCAGTGAGTTGTTCATTAGCAGGTAAAAAATCTACTGTTTTTGTAATCTGCAACTTTACTGAATTGGTTTATCAATTCTAACAGCCTTCTGGTGGAGTGTTTAGGTTTTTCCATGTGCAATATCATGCCATCTGCAAACATGGCTGATTTGGCTTCCTCTTTGCCAGTTTCAATGCCCTTTATTTCTTTCTCCTCCCTAACTAATCTTGCTAAAGCTTCCAGTACAATATTGAATAAAACTGGTGAATATAGCCATCCTTGTCTTCTTCCAGAAGTGAGGGGAAATGCTTTCAGGTTTCCCTCTTTCAGTATGATATTGGATTTTGATTTGTCATTAATAACCTTATAATTTTGAGGTATGTTCCTACTATCCCTATTTTGTAGAGATTTTTTTTTATAATGAAGTAGTGTTGAGTCTTATCAAGTGCTTTCTCTGAATCCTTTGAGATAACCATATGTTTTTTATTCTTCATTCTTTTGATGTGATTTTGGACATTTATTGATTTGTGCTTGTTGAACCATGCTTGCATTTCTTGGATAAATCCCACTAGATCATGATGTATGATCTTTTTAATGTGGTTTTGAATTTTGTTTGCTAATATTTTGTTTGGAATCTTTGTATCTATGTTCATTAAGAACATAGGTCTGTAGTTTTCATGTCATGTTTTTGTTCAGCTTTGGTATCAAAGTGTTGCTGCAGAGAGTTTAACAGAATTCTATCCTGTCAATATTTTGAAATAGTTTTAAAGTGGTTTATTGCTTTCAGCCTTTTGACTAAGATCAAGTGTAGTATCTGTTCTTATCAGTTTAAAGTGGTTGGAGTTAGTTCATCTTTGAATGTTTTATAGAATTCAGTAGTAAAACCATCAGGTCCCGGACTTTTCCTTGATGGAAAAGTTTCAGTACTGTCTTAATGTCATTGCTAGTTATGGATCTATTTAGGTTGTCTGTCTCTTCTTATTTTAATCTTTGTAGATTATATGAATTGAGTAATTCATCCATTTTTTTCGAGGTTTTCCAGTTTATTAGTATATTTTTCTATAATAGTTTCTTATGACCCTTTGTATTCAGTGGTGTCAGTTGTAATGTTTCTTTTTTCATCTCTAATATTATTTATTGGATATTTTTCTCTTTTTTTCTTTGGTTTACCTATTTTGTTTATCATTTCAAAAAACCAACTTTTTCTATCTTTTGTATGTTTTTATTTTCAAATTCATTGATTTCTGCTCTGATCCTTATTATTTCTTGCCTCCTGCTGATTGGTTTTGGTTGTTTTGTTCTTGCTTTTCCAAGTCTAAATATGCATCATTAGTTCTTTAATTTGATAAATTTCTCTCTTTTGAATGTAAACACTTAAAAAATGCTATAAATTTCCCTCTTAATACTGGTTTTTCTGTATCCCACAGGTTTTGATACTCTGTGTTTTCATTTTCATTTGTTTCAAGAAATTTTTTTATTACTTCAGTGACTCATTGATCATTCAGTAGCATGTTGTTTAATTTCCAAGTATTTATGAGTATTCTATTTTTCTTTTTGTTGTTGATTTCTAGTTTTGTTTCTTTATGGCTTGTGAAAATACATGGTATTATTGAAATTGTTTGAAATTTACTCAGACTTGGTCTATGGCTTAACATATGGTCTGTCTTAGAAAATTTTGCATTTGTTGATAAGAAGAATGTATATTCTGTAATTGTTGGGTGAAATGTGGTATAGATGTTGTTAGGTCGATTTTCTTGATAGTTTCAACTCTAATGTATCTCTCTTGGTTTTCTGTCTAGGAAACTTGTCCATTGATGAGTGTGGGGAGTTGAAGTTATCCATTATAATTGCACTGGAATCTATATGTCCCTTTAGGTCTTACAGTATTTGCTATATATATCTGAGTAGTCCTATGTTGGGTGCATATATATTTATGATTGTTATGTCTTCTTGCTGAATTGAACTTTTAATATAAAATCCTTTATCTCTTTTTTACAGTTTTTGATTTAAGTCTGTTTCATGTGCTATCTGTGTACCTAGCCTGATCATTTTTGGTTTCTGTTTGCCTGATATATCTTTTTCCAGACCTTCAGTTTCAGTCTATATGTATCTTTGTTAAATGAGTTTCTTATAAGAAGAATATAGTTGGGTCTTGGTTTTTTAATCCATTCAGTCAACCTGACTCTTGTCATTTTCTTTTCTTTTGTTTTTTTTTAAAGACCTAAATCTTTTGACTGGAGAATTTAATCCATTTCCATTCAAGGCTAGAATTATAGATAAGAACTAACACCTGCCATTTTGTTGATTGGATACTGATTATACTTGCTTAGCAGTAAATTGATTGTCATGTAGTTTCATGATGTTCACTTCTAATGCTGGACTCCCTTCAGAATTTCTTATAAAGCTGGTCTTGTGGTGGTGAATTCTAATTTTTGCTTATCTGGAAAATACCTTATTTCTCCTTCACTTTTAAAGAATTGCTTCACTGCATAGCATATTCTTTGTTGGAAGTTTTTTTTTTCTTTTAAGGCCTTGAATATATCATTCTATTCTCTTCTGGACTGTAGAGTTTCCACCAAGAAGTCCGATGTTAATCTAATTGGTTTTTCTTCATATGTACTTGATGCTTTTCTCTTACTGTCTTGACTGGTAAAATGGTGACTCACAGCTGGCAGCTGACACTGTCTATGTCTTCTTGCTTCTTGTCCCATGTAGTCTTCATTGTTTCATCATTTCTCCATCAAAAGTTTCCATCAATCAGACCTGTGGAAACATGGTCCTTCCATGATTCTTTTCATATCCCAGAGTACCTGAAGTCAACATGGCTATACTGTATTCAGCCATCTTGGATCTCTCAGTGATTTTTTTTTACTTTTTTTTAATTATTTTTTGATAGGCAGAGTGGACAGTGAGAGAGAGACAGGGAGAAAAGTCTTCCTTTTTCCATTGGTTCACCCCCCAATGGCCGCTGTGGCTGGTGTGCTGTGGCTGGCGCACCACACTGATCCAAAGCCAGGAGCCAGGTACTTCTCTTGGTCTCCCGTGTGGGTGCAGGGCCCAAGGACTTGGGCCATCTTCCACTGCACTCCCAGGCCATAGCAGAGAGCTGGCCTGGAAGAGGGGCAACCGGGACAGAATCTGGTGCCCTGACCAGGACTAGAACCCGGTGTGCCGGCGCCACAAGCGGAGGATTAGCCTATTGAGCCATGGCACCGGCCTCAGTGATATTTTTTAAACACAATAATAAATTATTAAATGTTGCACTGAATTGAAGTTTAGGAGTTTAGGGAGATTTCTCAGAAACTGTAATCCAGTGGTTATCATAGGCTGCATAATCAGGTGTGTTGAAGATTTATTTTTTTTATGGTCTGTGCCCCCGCAAAAAATAGATTCTTAGAGTGAGGTCTAAATTTTAACATGCAGCAGGCTTGAGAATCGCTCTTGTACAGTGCCTGATCGCATGAACGACATGCAAAGTATCAGTTCCATTATCTGAATTTTACAGGTAAGAATGCTGATATTCAGACAATGAAGTAAGTTGTCCAAAGCCTTAGAGCTAGTAGCTGTCAGTGGCAGGATCAGAATCCACACCTTCTAGATATAAAGCCTTTCCCATTTCTTTTTTTTAAAATTTTATTTAGTAAAAAAAAATTTCCAAAGTAAAGTTTATGGATTACAATGGCTTCCCCCCCCATAACTTCCCTCCCACTCACACCCCTCCCATCTCCCGCTCCCTCTCCCATTCCATTCACATCAAGATTCATTTTCAATTATCTTTATATACAGAAGATCAATTCAGTATATATTAAGTAAAGATTTCATCAGTTTGCACCCACACAGAAACACAAAGTGTAAAATACTGTTTCAGTACTAGTTATAGCATTACTTCACATTGGACAACACACTAAGGACAGATCCCACATGAGAAGTAAGTACACAGTGATTCCTGTTGTTAACTTAACAATTTGACACTCCTGTTTATGGCGTCAGTAATCTCCCTAGGCTCTAGTCATGAGTTGCCAAGGCTATGGAAGCCTTTTTTGTTCGCCGACTTCGATCTTATTCCGATAGGGTCATAGTCAAAGTGGAAGTTCTCTTGTGGGGAGCAACTGGGAGCAACTCGGACTAGACTAAGTTACTGGAATTAAGACTTATTCTATGCATCTGCTTTCCCACAATATGGCGCTGAGAAGGGAAACAGCTTCTACACAGCTGCCTCCAGTTCAACCAATAAACTGTGGGACCTGCTCCTGATTGGAGGAGAGCAGCGTACTCGGTGTATGGGCAGCCGAGTTGGGATTGGTGGAAGAGGACTATAAAGGAGGAGAGAGACAACATGCACCAGGAACATCTAAGGGGAACATCTAAGGGGAACACCTGTGCAGCTCCCGAGAGAGCCGGCCGGCGGTGTGCCGCTCCCCCGCGGAAGTGGGGAATGTGGCAGGGGGAACCGCCCTTCCACGGAGGTGGAAGGACCAGCAGCCAACCCGGGAAGAACCAGCAGCAAACCCGGGGAGGGCCGAGCAGACGAAAGAACAGCGCAGGGTCCTGTGTCGTTCCTCCACGAAGACGGGGAGCGACATTCTCTCTTCCCTTCAGAGAAAGGTACCTTCTTCTTTGATGGCCCTTTTCTTTCCACTGGGATCTCACTTGTAGAGATCTTTCATTTAGGTCTTCTTCTTCTTCTTTTTTTTTTTTTCCAGGGTGTCTTGGCTTTCCATGTCTAAAATACTCTCATGGGCTCTTCAGCCAGATCCAAATGCCTTAAGGGCTGATTCTGAGGCCAGAGTGCTATTTAGGACATCTGCCATTCTATGAGTCTGCTGTGTATCCTGCTTCCCATGTTGGATCATTCTCTCCCTTTTTGATTCTATCAGTTAGTATTAGCAGACACTAATCATGTACTCTATAGAAAACTATACAGCAGTCAAAAACAATGAAATCCAGTCATTTGCAACAAAATGGAGAAATCTGGAAAACATTATGCTGAGTGAATTAAGCCAGTCCCAAAGGGACAAATCTCATATATTCTCCCTGATCTGTGACAACTGAGTACCAAAGCGAAACCTGTTGAAGTGAAATAGACACTATGAGAAACAGTGACTTGATCAGCCCTTGTCCTGACTGTTGATGAACAACGTAATACTTTATCCCTTTTAGTATTTTTTTTTGTTCTACTTAATACTATTGGTTGAACTCTGTAATTAACACACAATTATTCAATTATTCTTAGGTGTTTAAATTTAACTGAAAAGTTATCCCTGTTAAATATAAGAGTGGGAATAAGAGAGGGAGGGAGATGTACAATTTGGGACATGCTCAAGCTGACTTGCCCCAAATGGTAGAGTTAAAAACGTGCCAGGGGATTCCAATACAATCCCATCAAGGTGGCATGTACCAATGCCATCTCACTAGTCCAAGTGATCAATTTCAGTTCACAATTGATCACACTGATAGGTTTAAGAGTCAAAGGGATCACACAAACAAGACTAGTGTCTGCTAATACTGATAGAATAAAAAAGGGAGAGAGCAATCCTTTCCCATTTCTAAAATATGTTGCTCCTCAAATATATTACACTTGTGTCCTCCTCTTCTAATTTTATTTCTAATGTTTTCTGATAATTTCTTTCCTGCTGATTGGCCATGGTATATGTACCTGGATTTAATATCAGTAATGATTAGACTGGAAGGGATAGAGGAAAGAATGTACCACTGGGCTCTTTCCTGTTACAGTTGATAGTTTCAAGAAAGGCCTGAAGACACAAGAGATAATAGGATAGTAGGATTTCTATTATTTCATAATGCTTACTTTTACTTGTTTAATCCATAGTGATAATATTGGGGCAATAATCAGCTTTAGTAAAAATAATGAATTGGACCTATATGTTAGCTATGGCCACAGCTAATACACAGAGGAAATGGGACACTTATATCTTTCGGTTTCAACTTTGAATAGGATGCTTAGGTTGCTGAAATGTGGCATGATCTATCAGAAGACCTTTTTTTTTGTTTTTGCATAAAAATATTTTAGATTTCAGTGAGAAGGGAGATACACCGCTTTGAACTTTTTCATTTGCAAGAAAGGGAGACTTTAGAGTATTATTCTTTTCCTGTGGGAATTTTTTCACCTAGATAATTATCCCAAGCCAAAGAGTAAATGTATCAGTAGAGGTATCCCTTGCTCACTGTTTACAAAACTCTAATGGAAAGTTGTGAAAAATATCAAAGGAATTGCCTCTTCAAACCTTGTTATGGTAGCATTTTAATCATCACTGGAGGCAAATCCTACAATTTTGGGTATCATAGGATCTTGTTGATAGACTTTTTGTTACATACTCAAAGATAGTCACTTTTCTTCTGATCATTCCTGTACCCTGGTCACACTTCTGTTTTTTTTTTTTTTTTTTTTTTTTTTTTACAGGCTGAGTGGACAGTGAGAGAGAGACAGAGAGAAAGGTCTTCCTTTTGCTGTTGGTTCACCCTCCAGTGGCCACTGTGGCCGGCATGCTGTGACCGGCGCACCGCGCTGATCCGATGGCAGGAGCCAGGTACTTATCCTGGTCTCCCATGGGGTGCAGGACCCAAGGACTTGGGCCATCCTCCACTGCACTCCCGGGCCACAGCAGAGAGCTGGCCTGGAAGAGGGGCAACCGGGACAGAATCCGGCGCCTCGACAGGGACTAGAACCCGATGTGCTGGCACCGCAAGGCGGAGGATTAGCTTATTGAGCTGTGGCGCCAGTCCTTGGTCACACTTCTGTCATTACACTTAAATTATTGTATTTAAGTATATTTGTTTATATCTCTTCCCTGCTTGTCTGTGCATTTCTACAGGAAAATACTGTGTTTCAGCTGTTTACCTAGTTCCAAGCATAGTGGTTGGCATATATTAAATGCTTAATATATGTTTGGTAAAATAAATTGCATTTATGTTTTGATAATCTTTTTTAGGAAGTGGAATTTTGAGCCTGACTTCTAGTTGATATCGAATTATTCTCTCTAGGAACTGTGTGTCAGAGTGTTTCAGAGAGTACATTAAAATCTCAGCAGTTATTTTTCTAAGCTACATCTTTTCCTTTTGTTAGAAGACAGTATCTATCCTAGTGAACAGCCCATTTGGGGCAGTTCATCCAGATTTTAGTATCAAATTTAACATAATACGAAGTCACAAATCCCTTTGGCTAGAAAGTGCAAAGTCTGACACTTCTTCTAGAAAGGCAACTTTGTATTAATTTACTCTTCTTTATTCATGGAAAAGTAAAAAAAAAAAAACCTCTATAAACATTTTATCATTACTCAGAGATAATAAACAGCATCCTGGTCAACCACTTATGCTTTTAATAAACATGTTTTATGCTTTGTATATAATTTCTTAAAAATTATAGCCTAGCTTGGGTTTTAAATACTTAGTTATACTATCTTGCTGGTAGATGGTATTCTTTGAAATTATGTTTCAGTGGTTTATAAGGTTTAGAAAACGTGAAGCTTTTCCCTTATGCTTAGTTGTAGAAAATATGTTCTTTTTTATTTCAAAATTTATTTTAAATTTGCGTACAGTAAAATTCACTTTTTAGCGTATACAGTTTTATGAATTTTGGCAAATGGGTAAAATCATATCATCATTACCACAGTTAAGATACAGAATTGTTCCAACCTACCTCCCTGGACATTCCCTTATACTAGCCCTTTGAAGTCAAATCTCTGCATCTTTAACGCTAACCACTGATCTGTTTTGTCTTTTCTAGAGTGTTATATAAATGAATGGAATTATGCAGTGCCCACCCTTTTTAGTTTGGCTTCTTTCACTTAGCAAAAAGCATTTGAAATTCACCACTTTATTGCATATATCAATGGTTTGTTCTTTATTGCTGAGTATTGTCTCATACAAGGGATATGCCACTGTTTTCATGAAATCTCCATTTCAGGGAAATGCAGGCGATTTACAGCTCTTGGTTATTATGAATAAAGCCAATATAAATATCCACATACAAATTTTTTCTATGTTTTGGTTTCAGTTGTGTAAATACATAGGAGTAGGATTTCTGTATGTTGTATGCTAAGTGTTTATTTAACTTTATAAGAAACTGGCCACTGTTTTCTGTAGTGTCTGTAGCATTTTACATCCTCCTCAGCAACCTATGGAAGTTGTAGTTGCTCTGCATCCTTACCAGCGTCTGGTATTTTCTGTTTTATTTTAGTTTTTCTTTTTTTCAGTATGTGGTGGTGTAAAGATGATTCTCTGTTGTCTTGATTAGGTATGTTGCTGATGGAGGCAGGAGTTATTTTTTTTTTTTATTGCTTTCCTTTTGGTAATCATTAACACAGACCTTTGTGACCAGAATCCAAAAACTCAAGTTTAATGCTGTTGTTCCAAGCAACTGTTTTAGTCTGTTTATCAAGGAAACTCATAGTGCTATAGAGAGAATAAGTTATTACTGGAGATCAGGAGTGCCCTTTTATGGCTACATATTAAATGAAAGCAACACGCTGCCCTCTTAACTGTCTTTCCCATCTGTTCCATGCATTCTGTTCCTAGCAGTCTGGAATTTCTTCAAACTATCATTTATTCATGACCGTTCACTGATTATCTCATAAACCTGGTATGGTATGGTCAATTACTTAGGACAGAGACTCTGGCATCAACTAGATGTAGTTTTACCCTCAGCTCTGCAATACACCAGCTTAGTGACCTTGACAAATTGATATATCTAAATCTCAGTTTTGGGGCCGGCACCGTAGCTCATTTGGTTAATCCTCCACCTGCGGTGCCGGCATCCCATATGAGCACTGGGTTCTAGTCCTGGTTGCTCCTCTTCCAGTCCAGCTCTCTGCTGTGGCCCGGGAGGGCAGTAGAGGATGGTCCAAGTATTTGGGCCCCTGCACCCTCATGGGAGACCTGGAAGAAGCACCTGACTCCTGGCTTTGGATTGGTGCAGAGCTGGCTGTAGCGGCCATTTGGGGAGTGAACCAACGGAAGGAAGGCTTTTCTTTCTGTCTCTCTCTCACTGTCTATAACTCTACCTGTCAAATAAATAAATAAAAAAAAAGGTCTTTGTTAAAAGAAAAAAAAATAAACCTCAGTTTCTCATTTTCAAACAGTTAATTGTAGGAATGTAGGAAGCATTTTGTAGGAGTGTTTGGGGCTCAATACATGTCAGAAATTAATAATTAAGTAACATCTATAAGAAAACTCAATTTATTTGGGCAGCCTTGTCTATCACAGTTCATCATTGCAAATCTGACGTAGTTAAAACTGCTTTAGCACCTTTGTTTAATTCTGCTGTGTAGGAGTTCACATTTTGATACAATTAACACATGTCTAAGCATGGATGATGAAAAAGTAGGTAGTTTAGGAGGAGTTGTTTTGCTTGGGAAATTCAGGCAGAAGCTGGAAAAGAACAATTAGTAAAGTCTGCTGGTAGATAGCCTGCCAAGGCCATTAAGTCATGATGCTGTGTGTGTGTGTGTGTATAAGACACTTAACACGAAATCTACTCTCTTAACAAAATTTTAAAGATACAATACAGTATCATTAACTCTACGTGCAATGTTGTGATTTCTATAACTTACATTTCTTGGCTGGAACTTTATGTTCCGTGATTAGCAAATTCCCAATTCTCATTTCCCCAGAACCTGGTAACCACTATTCTGCAATTTGAATTTCCAAATTTAATATTTCAGATAACTCAGATAAGTGGAATGATGTGTTACTTGTCCTTTTTTGACTGACTTACCTTTTTTTAGCATGTTGTCCTCAAGGTCCATCTATGTTCTTGTATATAGCAGGATTTGCAGGATTTACTTATTTTTTTTCAAATTGAAAAGTTCTTTTATTTGTTTTATTTTTTAAAGCTTTTATATATTGAATGCAAATTTTGCAGGTACAACTTTAGGAATATAGTGGGTTCCTCCCACCATACCCACCCTCTTACTCCCACTCTTGTCCTATCTGCTACTCCCTTTCCCATCCCATTCTTCATTAAGATTCATTTTTAATTAACTTTATAAACAGAAGACCAACTCTATACTGAGTAAAGATTTCAACAGTTTGCACTCCCTGCCACATACAACATAAAAAGTACTGTTAGAAAACAAGTTTTCCAGTTAATTCTCATGGCACAACTCATTAAGGACAGAGGTCCTACATAGAGAGTAAGTGCACAATGACTTTTGTTGTTAATTTAATAATTAACACTCTTATTTATGATGCCAGTGATCACCTGAGGCTCTTGCCATGAGCTGCCAAGGCTATGCAAGCCTTGTGTGACCACAAACTGCATCAGTATTTAGACAAGGCCATAAGCAAAGTAGAAGTTCTCTCCTTTCTTCAGAGAAAAGTACATCTTTCTTCGAGGGCCCCTTCTTTCTCTATGTTAAGTAAAGAGTTCAATGTATAATATGAAAGAGAAAAGAAAATAATGAAAAACTATTCCTTGACAGCAAGACAGGGGCTGTTCAAGTCATTGTTTCTCAAAGTGTCAATTTCACTTCCACAGCTTTGGTTTTAGGTGTGCAATTAATTCTCACAGATCAGGGACTATATACAGTATTTGTTCCTTTGGGTCTGGCTTATTTAACTAAGTATGAACTTTTCCAGATTGATTTATTTTTTGCAAATGACTAGATTTCGTTTTTTTTTACTGCTGTATAGTACTCCATGGTGTACATGGCCTATAATTTTTTTATCCAGTCTTCAGTTGATGGACAATTAGGTTGACTCCATGTCTTAGCTATTGTGAATTGAGCTGCAATAAATATTGAGGTGCAGATAGCTCTTTTGTTGACTGATTTCATTTCTCTTGAGTAAATTCCCAGGAGTGGGTTGACTGGGTCATATGATAAGTCTATATTAAGATTTTCTTAACTTTTATTTAATGAATATAAATTTCCAAGGTACAGCTTATACTACAATGGCTTCCCCCCCAATAACGTCCCTCCCACCCGCAACCCTCCCCTTTCCCACTCCCTCTCCCCTTCCATTCACATCAAGATTCATTTTCGATTCTCTTTATATACAGAAGATCAGTTTAGCATACATTAAGTAAAGATTTCAACAGTTTGCTCCCACACAGAAACATAAAGTGAAAAATACTGTTTGAGTACTAGTTATAGCATTAAATCTCAATGTACAGCACACTAAGGACAGAGCTCCTACATGAGGAGTAAGTGCACAGTGACTCCTGTTGTTGACTTAACAAATTGACACTCTTGTTTATGGCATCAGTAATCACCCTAGGCTCTTGTCATGAGCTGCCAAGGCTATGGAAGCCCCCTGAGTTCACCGACTCTGATCATATTTAGACAAGGCCATGGTCAAAGTGGAAGTTCTCTCCTCCCTTCAGAGAAAGGTACCACCTTCTTTGATGACCTGTTTTTTCCACTGGGATCTCACTCGCGGAGATCTTTCATTTAGGTTTTATTTATTTTTTTTTTCCCCAGAGTGTCTTGGCTTTCCATGCCTGAAATACTCTCATGGGCTTTTCAGCCAGATCCGCATGCCTTCAGGGCTGATCCTGAGGCCAGAGTGCTGTTTAGGACATCTGCCATTCTATGGGTCTGCTGTGTATCTCACTTCCCATGTTGGATCATTCTCTCCCTTTTTGATTCTATCAGCTAGTATTTGCAGACACTAGTCTTGTTTATGTGATCTCTCTGATTCTTAGTCCTATGATTATGATCAATTGTGAACAGAAATTGATCACTGGGACTAGTGAGATGGCATTGGTACATGCCACCTTGATGGGATTGAATTGGAATCCCCTGGTATGTTTCTAACTCTACCGTTTGGGGCAAGTGGGCTTGAGCATGTCCCGAATTGCACATCTCTTCCCTCTCTTATTCCCACTCTTATATTTAACAGCGATCACTTTTCATTTAAGTTTCAGCACTTAAGAAGAATTGTGTATTGATTACAGTATTCAACCAAAAGTATTAAGTAGAACAAACAAAAAAAAATACTAAGAGGGATAACATATCAAGTTGCTCATCAACAGTCAGGGCAAGGGCTGATCAAGTCACCGTTATTAAGATTTTTGAGGCATCTCCATACTGTTTTCCATAGTGGCTTTACCATTTTGCATTCCCACCAAGAGTGGATTAGGGTACCTTTTTCCCCACATCCTCACCAGCATTTGTTGTTTATTCATTTTTTATGAGAAGCATTCTAACGAAACCTAATTGTGGTTTTGATTTGTATTTCCCTGAGATCTAGTGATCCTGAACATTTTTCATGTGTCTGTTGGCCTTTTGGATTTCCTCTTTTGAAAAAATTTCTGTTTAAGTCCTTTGCCCATCTCTTTTCTGGGTTGTTTGTTTTGTTGTTGAGTTTCTTGATCTCTTTGTAGATTCTGGTTATTAATCCTTTATCAATTGTGTAGTTTGCAAATAATTACTCTCATTCTGTCAGTTCCCTCTTTACTTTCCAAACTGTTTATTTTGCTATACAGAGGCTCCTCAATTTGAAGCAATCCCATTTTTAAATATTGGCCTTGACTGCCTGTGCCTCTGGCATCTTTTCTAGGAATTCTTTGCCTATGCCAATGTCTTGCAGGGTTTCCCCAATGTTCTCAATTAATTTGATGGTGTTGGACCATAGATTTAGATTATTAATCCATTTTGAGTGGATTTTTGTGTAAGGTGTAAGGTAGGGGTCTTACTTCACAGTTCTGCATGTTGAAATCCAGGTTTCCGGTACCATTTGTTGAAGAGACAGTCCTTGCTCCTCGGATTGGTTTTAGCTCCTTGGTCAAATATAAGTTGGTTATAGATGTTTGGATTGATTTCTGGGGTTTGTCGCTCCCCCATTCATGGAGGAACGACTCCAGACCCTGCGCTGTTCTTTTTACCTGGCCCTTCCTGTGTTTGCTGCCGGCCCCTCCGCCTCCGCGGAGGGGCGGCACCCCCGCCGCTTTCCCTGCTTCCACGGAGGAGTGGCACACTGCCGGCCGGCTCTCTCAGGGGCTGCTCAGATGTTCCTCAGATGTTTCCCGGTGCATGTTGTCTCTCTCCTCCTTTATAGTCCTCTTCCACCAATCCCAACTCTGCTGCCCACACGCCGAGCACGCTGCTCTCCTCCAATCAGGAGCAGGATCAGCTCCTGCAGCTTATTGGTCGAATTGGTGAGGCAGCTGTGTAGAAGTTGTTTACTCCTTCTCAGCGCCATATGGTGGGAAATCAGATGCATAGAATTAGTCTTAGTTCCAGTAATTTAGTCTAGTCTCAGTTGCTCCTCACAGATTGGTTTTAGCTCCTTGGTCAAATATAAGTTGGTTATAGATGTTTGGATTGATTTCTGGGGTTTCTATTTGTTCCATTGGTTTATCGATCTATTTTGTACTAGTACAGGCTGTTTTGATTATAACTGCATTGTAGTATGTTTTAAAATCTGGTATTATGATGATTCTGGTTTTGTTTTTGCTGTTTAGATTGCTTTAGCTATTCAAAGTCTCTTCTGTTTCCATATGAATTTCAGCATCATTTTTTCTAGATCAGAAAAGAATGTCTTTGGTATTTCGATTGGTATTGCATTGAATCTGTAAATTGCTTTTGGAAAAATGGACATTTTGATGATATTGATTCTTCCAATTCATGAACATGGCAGATTTTTCCTTTTTTGTTATCTTCTTCTCTCTCTTTCTTTGTTTCTTTCTTTCTTTGTTTCTTTCTTTCTTTCAAAGTCAGAGTTAGACAGTGAGAGAGAGACAGAGAGAAAGGTCTTCCTTTTTCCGTTGGTTTACCCCCCAAGTGGCTGCTAAGGCCGGTGCATCTCCCATGTGACTGCAGGGCCCAAGAATCTGGGCCATCCTCCACTGCACTCCCGGGCCATAGCAGAGAGCTGGACTGGAAGAGGGGCAACTGGGACAGAACCGGCGCCCCAAACGGGACTAGATCCCCGGGGTGCCGGCACCGCAGGCAGAAGATTAGCCTAGTGAGCCGTGGCGCCGGCCCTTCTTCTATTTCTTTCTTTAATATTTTGTAATTCTCATCATAGAGATCTTTGACATCTTGATTAAATTTATTTCAAGGTATTTGATTTTTTTTAGCTATTGTAAATGAGTTTTATCTTAGAAGTTCTTCCTCAGCCATGACATTGCCTGTGTATACAAAGGCTATTGATTTTTGTGTATTGACTTTATATCCTGCTACTTTACCAAACTCTTCTGTGAGTTCCTATAGTCTCTTAGTGGAGTTTTTTGGATTCCCTATATTTAGAATCATATCATCTACAAATATGGATAGTTTGACTTCCTCCTTCAAATTTATATCTCTTTGATTTCTTTTTCTTGCCTAAAGGCCTTGGCTAAAAATTCCAGGACTCTGCAACTGATAAAGGATTAATATCCAGTATCAATAAAGAGCTCAAAAAACCCAACAACAACAAAACAAATAACCCAGTTAAAAATGGGCACAGGACTTAAACAGGCATTTTTCAAAAGAGGAAATCCAAATGGCTAACAAAAACTTGAAAAAATGCTCAGGATCACTAACTGTCAGGGACATGCAAATCAAAACCACAGTAAGGTTTCACTTCACTTCTGTTAGAATGGCTTACATACAGAAATCAACAAGGAACAAATGCTGGTGAGGATGTGGGGAAAAAGGTACCCTAATCCACTGTTGGTAGGAATGTAAACTGTTACAGCCACAGTGGAAGACAGTATGGAGATACCTCTAAAATCTGAATATAGACCTACTGTATTACCTAGCCATCCCACTCCTGGGAATTTACCCAAGGGAAATGAAATCAGAATATGAAAGAGTCATGTGTACTCTCATGTTCATTGTAGCTCCATTCACAATAGCTAAGATATGGAATCAACCCAAATGTGTGTCAACTGAAGACTGGATAAAGAAATTATGGGATATGTATAGCATGGGATTCTACATAGTGGTAAAAAATATGAAATCCTATGATTTGCAACAAAATGGATGCAACTGGTAACCATTGTATGTAGTGAAATAAGTCAATCCCAAAAAGACAAAATTCATATGTTCTCTATGTTCTGTGGCAACTAATAGAATACCTAAAAGGTAATTTATAGAATTGAACTTGATGCTTCAAGAAATCTATGACTTTGAACAACCCTTGTCTTGACTGTTGAGGAATAGGTTTTTTTTTCATATTATTTGTTGAACTGTTTAAATATATATAGAGTTAAATCTTATGTGTATAGAGATGATTGAAAATAGATCTTAGTTAAACATAAGGATGGGAATAGGAGAGGGAGGTAGATGAAGGGTGGGAGTAGGGGTAGAAGGGTGGGTAGAGTGAGAAGAATCACTGTGTTCCTAAATTTGTATTTATGAAGTGCATGAAGTATGTATATCTTAAATAAAAGGTTTCTGGGAAAATATTTTTTCTCTTTCAAATGCCTTGCAAAGTAATGTGATGATGGCTAGAAAATATTGGAGCCTGCGCAACTTTCCATTGATAACAGAAATAGATCATTGTTCATGACAATTTTCATTACATGTTTGCCTTTTCCAAATGAAATATTCATTATGACATTTCATTGTAATTTTAAATCTATTTATTTTAAACTATTGCCTATATAAAAATTGCTTAACAACTCAAGATGCTTCACTGTAGTTGAAGTTTTAGGGAAACAGCTGCAGCACGTGAATTGAGCTGGTTGTGCCATGGTTAAATGGAGTTGTCGTCTTTTTTTTTTTTTTCTTTGACAGGCAGAGTTAGACAGTGAGAGAGAGAGAGACAGAGAGAAAGGTCTTCCCGCTGTTGGTTCACCCCCAAAATGGCCGTTAAGGCTGGCGTTAAGCCAGGTGCTTCCTCCTGGTCTCCCATGTGGGTGCAAGTCCCAAGCACTTTGGCCATCCTCCACTGCCTTTCCGGGCCACAGCAGAGAGCTGGCCTGGAAGAGGAGCAACCGGGACAGAACTGGCGCCCCAACAGGGACTAGAACCCCAGGGTGCTGGTGCTGCAGGCAGAGGATTAGCCTAGTGAGCCGCGGTGCTGGCCCCAATGGAGTCTTCTTAAATGGTTTACCTGGGGCGGTATATGCCTGTTACTGGCCAAGGTGCAACTCTTAAGTTGTTCCTGTGAAAAAACAGCACAACAACAACAACAAAAAAATCAGGGCCGGTGTTTGCTTCAGTTAGTCTTAAGAAAAAAAATAACTCAATCATATTTTGGACTTAACAAGTATGTTGAACATTTGAAGGTGATATTAGCATGGACAATATTTGGGCAGTTTTTTGCACTTCGCTGAGGTCACTGGAAATACCAAAAATCTTCAGGAGAGGCCATATAAAATTGAAAATATTTAACCTTATTTTTCTTTCCTTTGTTTTCTTATCTTTGAATATTTTGATATTATTTTTAAGCTTAGTTTTAAATGAAATTTCACTTTTAAAAATGTAATAGTCAAACTTACGTATTTTATTGTCTCCTCCCCTTGTTAGATATTGCATTCCATCTTCACAATGCCATGTGATAAACGTTCAGTTTTTGCAGAACTCCTAACAAAGACTCCTAACAAAGTTTCCAAATTATATTTTATGTTTCCTAATCTTCAAATGACTAATTTTATATACTAGAAGTATACATATATGATGCTAGGTATTTAATAATTATTAAGTAATAGTATTTATTTTGACTAGGTATATAAATATTTGGGGATCAAGAAGAAAAGCTGAAGTTATATGTATTCACATGTTAATTTGAGAATAAACAATACATTTCTTATGCTGGAGTTAGAATTTTATTTTTGATCATATATTGACATAGGAAATAAACATTGTAATCAAACTGAACAACTTTTATTTATTATTTATTACAGTTTTTCAATCAGTCAAAATAAAACACATCTTCATCACAAAGTGATGGCTAGTACAACAGCAATTGCTTAGAAATTTGTCACATCTGATCTATTTTCACTCTAAGAGAGCTTACTGTTAATAATAACTATTTTGATGGAAGGGCAGTTTTTCATGGACTTTGTAAATTATGGATGGGATCATTGTCTGGAATATAAAATAGAGCAAAATATTTTATTTATCTTTTTATTTTAGAGATTTCTAGTTAGTAGTAAAGGCTTTGGGATATTTTATGGCATACAGAAGTGAGTAGGCATTCATATTTCTGGTTTTTATTCTAATTACAAGATTTAAACATTGTATGTCAGTGTAGTCTACCCAGCTGACACTGGGGAAACATCTCCAGGAGAAAGCCTTTTACAATGAAAGTAACCATATAAAATTAGGAGAGGCAAATGATCTGCTAGATAAGCAAATATCAACATAGGCATTCAAGTGTGAAAAAGAGAAAAATGATGCCTACAAAGGAAACAAAAGATCCCAAAGAAAAGAAAGTTGATGGATTGTCTGGAAAATAATTCAAAATAATGGCTTTTAGGAAACGCAGTGAGGTATAAGAGAATATAGACAGACAGATAATTCAGTGAAATTAGGAAACAATTCATGTTATGAGTGAAAAACTCAGCGGAGGTAGAGGTAACAAAATAGAAACAATTTTACTGAAAATTGATCCCTGTTAGGAATTTGGAAAACATTATGCTGAGTGAAATAAGCCAATCCCAAAGGGACAAATACCATATGTTCTCCCTGAAAGGTGACAAATAACTGAGCACCAAAAAGGAAACCTGTTAAAGTGAAATGAACACTATGAGAAACGGTGACTTGATCAGCCCTTGCCCTGACTGTTGATGAGCAACTTGATACGTTATCCCTCTTAGTATTTTTTCGTTTGTTCTACTTAATACTTTTGGTTGAATACTGTAATCAATACACAATTCTTCTTAAGTGCTGAAACTTAAATGAAAAGTGATCGCTGTTAAATATAAGAGTGGGAATAAGAGAGGGAAGAGATGTGCAATTCGGGACATGCTCAAGCCCACTTGCCCCAAACGGTAGAGTTAGAAACATACCAGGGGATTCCAATTCAATCCCATCAAGGTGGCATGTACCAATGCCATCTCACTAGTCCCAGTGATCAATTTCTGTTCACAAATGATCATAATCATAGGACTAAGAATCAGAGAGATCACATAAACAAGACTAGTGTCTGCAAATACTAGCTGATAGAATCAAAAAGGGAGAGAATGATCCAACATGGGAAGTGAGATACACAGCAGACCCATAGAATGGCAGATGTCCTAAACAGCACTCTGGCCTCAGGATCAGCCCTGAAGGCATGCGGATCCGGCTGAAAAGCCCATGAGACTATTTCAGGCATGGAAAGCCAAGACACTCTGGCAAAAACAAAACAAAACAAAACAAAACAAAAACAAAAACAAAACAAAACAAAACAAAACACACACCTAAATGAAAGATCTCCGCGAGTGAGATCCCAGTGGAAAGAATGGGTCATCAAAGAAGGAGGTACCTTTCTCTGAAGGGAGGAGAGAACTTCCACTTTGACCATGGCCTTGTCTAAATATGATCAGAGTCAGTGAACTCAGGGGGCTTCCATAGCCTTAGCAGCTCATGACAAGAGCCTAGGGTGATTACTGATGCCATAAACAAGAGTGTCAATTTGTTAAGTCAACAACAGGAGTCACTGTGCACTTACTCCTCATGTAGGATCTCTGTCCTTAGTGTGCTGTACATTGAGATTTAATGCTATAACTAGTACTCAAACAGTATTTTTCACTTTATGTTTCTGTGTGGGAGCAAACTGTTGAAATCTTTACTTAATGTATGCTAAACTGATCTTCTGTATATAAAGAGAATCGAAAATGAATCTTGATGTGAATGGAAGGGGAGAGGGAGTGGGAAAGGAGAGGGTTGCGGGTGGGAGGGACGTTATGGGGGGGGAAGCCATTGTAATCCATAAGCTATACCTTGGAAATTTATATTCATTGAATAAAAGTTAAAAAAAGAATAAATATA
Organism: Oryctolagus cuniculus; assembly: GCF_964237555.1. Classification (NCBI taxonomy): domain Eukaryota; kingdom Metazoa; phylum Chordata; class Mammalia; order Lagomorpha; family Leporidae; genus Oryctolagus; species Oryctolagus cuniculus. The sequence goes on along the minus strand of NC_091446.1, from coordinate 59,421,712 downwards.
TGAAACTTGTATAATTTAAATAAAGAAAAATAAAAAGAAATAAAATAAATATGCAAATGCACTCCATTATGGTTTAGAGTAAAGAAATTTTAAAAAAGAAAAAAAAATAGAAACAAACAGAAATCTTGGATCTAAAAAAAACTCAGTAAATGAAATAAAAAATTTGATTGAGAACTTCGACAGAATATATTAAACAGACAGAATTTCTGAGCTTGAAGGAAAGTCTTTTGAAACAACCAAAACAGACAAACACACATAAAGAGTGAAGAAAGGCTGTGAGACTTAGGGCATATCATTAAGCAAATAAATATTCATAATGTAAATATTTCAGAAGGAGAAGAGAAAGGAAAAAGCATATAAAATCTCCTCAATTAAATAATATCTGGAAACTTCTCTAATTTTGCAAACTCTATGAATATCTAAGTCCATGGCACTCCAAGAACTCCTAATTAATTCAATCATAAAGTTATTTTTAAAATCATATTATAGTCAAACTGCCAAATTTCAAGGAAAATGAGTGAATTCTAAAAAACATCAAAAGAAATACTTCTTCATGTATAAGGAAACCTTAATGTGCTAACAATAGAAGGCTACCAAGAAAGGCGAGCAAGGGATGATATATTCAAAATCCTGAAAGAAAAATAATTATTTTTTAATTTTATTTTTATTTATTTATTTTTTGACAGGCAGAGTTAGACAGTGAGAGAGAGAGAGAAAGGTCCTCCTTCCGTTGGTTCAGCCCCCAATGGCCGCCACGGCTGGCGCGCTGTGCTGATCCGAAGCCAGGAGCTAGGTGCTTCCTCCTGGTCTCCCATGCGGGTGCAGGGCCCAAGCACCTGGGCCATCCTCCACTGCCTTTCCGGGCCACAGCAAAGAGCTGGCCTGGAAGAGGAGCATCTGGGACAGAATCCGGCACCCCAACCGGGACTAGAACCCGAGGTGCCGGAACTACAGGTGGAGGATTAGCCTAGTGAGCCACAGCGCCGGCCTATGAAAGAAAAATAAAAACATGAAAACTAAGATTAATCTACTCAACAAACTTTCAGAATTGAAGGAGAAATAAAGTCATTGCAAGACACGTAAAAAACTGAGGGAGTTGACACCATCAGACTAGCCTTACAAGAAATGCTTAAGCTTTAATGCTAGATGCAAAAGCACAATTACAACTATACAGAAAAGACCCCAACATACAAAAGTTATTAGTGAAGAAGATACATACAACAGAAAGAAAAAAGAATTAAACTTTATCAGTGCAGAAAACCACTGAACTACAAAGATGAACAAAAGAGAAAAAGAAATAAAGGATTCCAAACGCAACAAATAACAAAATTAACAAAATGACAGGAGTAAGTCCTTACTTATCAATCATAATTTTGAATGTGGATGAATTAAATTGCCTATTTAAAGATTTAGAGTGGATAAATGGATACAAAATAGCAAGATCCAGTGACAAGCTGCCTATAATAAACTCACTCATCAGTAAGTACACATATGCTGAAAGTTAAAGAAAAAGATACACCATACAAATGGTATGATGGAAACTCAAACTGAACAGGAGTAGCTGTACTTGTATCCTACAAAAGAAACATTAAGTCAAAAGCTGTAAGGAAATCAAATGAATAAGAGGAAATCATAATTATAAATAGGTATATGCATTCAATGCTGGAGTACCGAATTATATTAAAGCAAACATTATTAGATCCAAAGGAGAGATGAACTCCACTCTAGTAGAAGTTGGGGTATTCACTACTCATTTTCAAAATGGACAGATAATTCAGCCAAATTAACTCACGTCATTGCTAAACTACTATAAATCAAATGGAACTAATAGACATTTATAAAACATTTCATTCAGCAGCTGAAGACTACTCATTATTTTCATCACCACATGGACTTTTCTCCAGAATAGATAATATGTTAGGCCATGAAACAAATTTTAAATCACAAAAATTGAAATCCTATCAATGTATCTTTCTTGAGCACAGTGGAATAAACTAAAAATAAGCAAGAGAACTTAATTTTGCAAATGCATGAAAATTAAACACATGCTATTAGATAAAGGGAAAATTTAAAAATTTGTTGAATTTTTTACATTTGTTAAATGTAAACAGAATAGCAAAGCCTAAGACACACTGCAAATGCAGGACTACAGTGAATTTTACAGTAGTGAGTACATACCTTAAAAAGGAAAAAGATGGAGTGGGCCTTTGGCATAGTGGTTAAGATGCCATTTGAGACTACCACATCCTATATTGGTTTGTTTCCTGGTCTCTATGCTTCTGATCCAGCTTCTTGCTAGTGCACACTCTAGGAGGCAACACATATGTAGTTGGGTCCCTGCCACCTGTGTGGGAGACTCAGAATGAGTTCTGGGTTGCTGGCTTCAGCCTGGCTAGCCCTGGCTGTTTCAGGTATTTGAGGGAGTGAACCAATAGTTAGGATATCTCTCTATCTGTCTGTGTCTCAAGCTTCGTCTTTATGTCCCTAAAATAAATGAAAAATAAAAATAAATGTAAGTAGAGATATTTAAAATAAGCAATCTAACAATGTAACTGAAAACAGTAAAAAATCCAAAATTAGCAGGGGGAAAGAAATAATGAAGATCAGAGCAAAAATAAACAAAGTAGAGATTAAAAAAAACTTAATGAAGCAGAATCACATTTTTGAAAAGACTAAATTTGTAATTCTTTAGCTGTACTAATAAAAAAGAGAAGATTCAATAAAATCAGGGATGAAAAAGGCATAATAATTGATAGACACAAAGGATCATTAGGGACTATTATGAACAACTATATAATAACAAATTGGAAGGCCTACAAGAAATAAATAATTTTTGGAGGACATATATACTGTATCAAAAGAAGTCGTTGAAGACATGGAAAATACTGAGATTGAATCAGTAATGAAAACTCTCCCAGCAAAGAAAAAGCTAGTACCAGATGGCATCTCTGCTTGGTTTTATTGAAATTTTAAAAATAACACCAGTTCTTCTCACACTATTCACAAAATTTGAAAGGGAGTCAGGAGAGGAACTGGTATTGAATCCAGATGCTCTGATAAGGTATAGAGGGGTCTTAACAGGTAGGCAGAATGCCCGCCCCTGTGCTTTCATTTTTCACACTTGGACCTGAGGCACAATGAGGGTAAGGATTTTGAAGTATACTAGTATTAGTGGGGTGACCCATTTTTTAAAAAAAGATTTATTTGTTTATTTCAATGTCAGAGTTACACAGAGAGAGGAGAGGCAGAGAGAGAGAGAGAGAGAGAGAGAGAGAGAGAGAGGTCTTCCATCCATTGGTTCACTCCCCTACTGGCTGTGATGGCTGGAGCTACACTGATCTGAAGCCAGGAGCCAGGAGTTTCCTCTGGGTTTTCCCATGTGAGTGCAGGGGCCCAAGGACTTGGGCCATCTTCTACTGCTTTCCCAGGCCCTAGTAGAGAGCTGGATCAGAAATGGGTCAGCTGGGAATTGAACCGGTGCCCATATGGGATGTTGGCATTGCAGGCAATGGCTTTACCAGCTACGCCACAGCACCAGCCCCAACCCCATTATTATTTTTATTCCAGTTTATTGTCTGAGTCAAGGGGGAGGTTTTTAGGGTTATCAGTCATTGAGACTCATTTCTTTTCCATTAAAAAAAAAGACTATTTATTTAAAAGGCAGGAAAAAGAAAGAGAGAGAGAGAGAGAGGATTTCTGTTTGGTCATCAGAAACTCAAGATTGTGGGATCTTGTAGAGAGAAACAATCACTAATGAGCATGACTGGTTGTTTCTCTTTCTCTCATTAATACTTGAAGAACATAGGAAATGAAAATACTACGAATCTTTCTTTGGAAGCCGTCATTCTTCCAGTTTTCAGTTTGGTAAAGTTACGTATGCAAAAACCACTCTTTGTGATTTCCCCCATTCAAAGGCAAACCATCTTCCTTTCATCCACATTTTTGTTAACTTACTTATTGATTATGAAAATTTTGAAAACTTTAATAGAATTCAGTGTGTAGGGATATTATATAAAAAGTCAAATAAAGAATGCAGAGGCATTTATATGCTAAAGCTTAGAGCTAAATTAAAAATAGAAAAAAAGGTTTCAGAAGTGAGGATAATGCTTATTGAGTATTAGGAAGCTTTCAAAATAGAGTTCTGGAATTAAGGTTCTAAGAGAATAACCTTCTCATCAAGAATGGGCAATTTACTGTAACTCACAGAATATGAAATTAGGTGCAATTGTTTTTGAAAAAAATTGTACAGAAATATATATGGATTCCTGCTAACAGGATAATCTGAACTTGAGTGGATTTGGGGGAAGATTTGAATGGTTCTCTTTGATTTCATTCTGAATCAATAGAACAGGAGGATATCCTTGAGTCAGCATTGATTAAAAAAAAAAAAAAGTGAGTTCTATTTCCATTAACCATCTGTATCAGAGACTCCTTGGGTGCTTTTTCAAAATGTCAATCAACAGTTATTTGTGTAGCAGTTTGATATCTAAGAAAATACCTATCTATAGTTGACAGATATATAGCTTTATGTTTTTCTTCTCAAGCAAAATTGCATTTTTCCATTAATATGATTTACTAATATGCTTTTGTAGTGAATTTTTTGGTTTGCCATTTGTGTTAAACTCAGTTCCAGTGATGCTCAGGTACCATTTTTTTCAAAACTATTTATCCTAGGCAAAAATGAGTAGATAAATTCTCTTTTGATCTTATTGTATAAATTATCAAGAGTATGAGCCAGAAAATCATTCTACTTTGGGATAAAGATTTTATGGGAAATTTAAACCTTTATTATTCAAGATAATTCAACCAGAACACTTTGGGCCAATTTTAAATATTTTATCTACATCTCATTAAACCAACATGTACATTTCTTTCCTTTTTCTTCTGTAGACTGAATCACACAAATTTCTGTAAGTAACTAGAGTTTTCATTCTTTCTTGACTGCTCCTATCTTGGCACCTTATCCATTCAGTGATGACATCGTTTATGAAACCCCAATTACTTTCCCAAACAGTCATGTATTCTCTGTTTTCCTTTTTGTTTAAGGAGGGAGCATATTCAGGACTAAAGATGAAGTTCATTAACAAGACATCATGTTTGAAATTTTCCTTAGGGGTGCTGTCACTACATGAATTCATTTTATTGCTAATAATGAATAGAAGTTCTCGATGTCTTTAAAGATATATGTCTTCTGGAAGAAGTTGACTCTGTGAAGTTACATTTGGCTAAAAAAGTTACCATATCTCAAGGATGTTAATGCTTATATTCATTGCACTCTGCTACCAAGGAAGGGAAAGATTTTCAGATGATCACAATCTTTTACTAATTGAGTGATACACTGGCTTCTAGGTCATGTTGTTTTGATTCTGAATTGGTGCATTCTGTTCTTCTCTTTTCCTTCCCTCAGCTGGGCAATAATCATCTATTGATTATCACAATACTCTGACTAGAGAACCTTTAGGAGATAGAATGAGAATATTATACTTCCAAATAAGTCATAAATGAGTTGTTATGTCTTTATATACATTCTCTGTGGCTTATTCCTGGGACTTCCTGCTATACACAAGTAATGTTGGGATATAGAAGCACAGCAGTTTATTCATTTTTCTTCATCCTGCATTTTGCCAGCTTGGACTCTGGCAGTTGAAGTAAAATAATCATTTTGTGCCACAAAGAAAGATAAAAGAAGAAGAAACAGTTTGCCAACAGGAGCTTAAATTTGACGTTAGCAGTCTGGAAAAACAGAAGAAAGGTGATATCCCAGCAACACTGCTTTACCACGGCAATCTGACAGCTTTTGAATGCATGTTAGAAAAATAAGTGCCATTGTTTTTTAAAATTATATGAGAAGTAAAAATCTGCTTCAAATTCTTTTCCTGATTGCTTTTCAGTTTAAGATCGTTTCACAGTATTTTCAGGTGAAGTTTTTGCTAGTGTGAGTTCTGCCATTCTGCCTGAAGGACTAGAGGAGAGGAATATTGAATTCAGATGATGCCAGCTTTGTTGCAGATAGCTTCAACAAACACACTTTTCCTAATTGCTTTTCTTTCTTATCTATATTTTATTTCTCCTTGGCAGGATGAAATATCAATTTATTCCAGATACTGTCTAAGGAAGGGCTTTGGGAATGATCTGTGTGTTTAGATTTCCTGCTTAGTCTTGTTAAGGTAGTATGAATCAGGAGCAGAAAATAGGGCTTCATGCAATTCCCTTACTCTTTATTTTTTTATAGATGGAACCTGGGTGGCAGCAAGACTTCCACGGAAACCATGGTGATAACTCTGTTCTTCCAACTTCCTCTTATGTCACTGAGTAGGAAGATATTAAGCTTGTAGTTAGATTATGCCTATTATCTATTGATTGAGTTGATATAATGACAGTAATATAATTGAGCTGTCTTTCAGTGTACCACGCACTGTTCCAAGAGGTTTATATGTATGAACTAATTAATCCTTACAACAACTCCTAGGGTTAGATATTGCTATCTCCATTTCACAGGTGTGGACATGTGGGACACTGGATTCAAGTCCAAGAAGTTTCACTACAGAATCCACACATTAAACATCTGTTCCATGCTGCCTCCTATAGTGTGGCTGGGAAAAATAGGTAGAAAGCATTTGGAAATGTGTTTAGGGAAAGGCACGAGTGATTAATGTCATGGTGAGCCATTTCTCTCAATATGATTTTTCCTTGTCTTTTAATAATAGAGTTCAGAGGATTCATAACCAACAATCATAGGAGGAGTTACATGTTTGAAACTGTAATTATCATTTGGACTGTGAGTAAGGTTAATAGTCCTTAAATGAAATTTTAATTGAGCAGCTTTTTCAAACCTTCCTAAGTTAGCTTACACACACCCTTTCTCTTCACATCCTTCCTGGAATGTGGAGGTCATGGTTAAAACTTTAGCTGCGCTTAGACTATGAGGATAAGACCACACTTTAGGTGGTGGAGTGAAAAGCTGAAAGGAGGTTGGGGGGCCTGTGTGGCATAGTGGGTTAAGCTGATGCCTGAGATGCCAATGTCCTATATGGCACTGATTTGAGACCCTGCTGCTACAATTCTGATCCAGTTCCCAGCCAAACTGAAGTGGGCAGGCATATAGGTTAAAATCGATTAGGTTTGTGAGTCAATTTCAAAACCATCTGCAAAAGTAACGGAAGGTGGCCCAAGTGTTTGGGTCCTGCCACTTATGTGGGAGACCCAGAAGATGCTCTAGGCTCCTGGCTTCAGCCTGCCACAACCTTGGATGTTGTGGCTATTACAGGAATATACCAGTGGTTGGAAGATCGATTCTCTCTCTCTCTCTTTCTCCAACTCTGCCTTTCAAATACACAAAAAATAAATCTTTGAAAAAAAGAAGGAAAGAAGTCTGGTCTTCTGTGGTCTTCTGGATACTTCCTGGAGTAGCCACCACATCACCCTTAGACAACTGTACTTCCAAGGTTTACTATGATTTTGGATGTATTTAACTTTCAGTCTCACTTTATGCCTACTTAGCAATGTAGGTTGAAAGTAGCTTCAGCATTTGTGCATAGTACTCACTCAATAAATATTTGACTTTATTTTTATCCTTTTCCCATTTTAATATACAGAATCATCTACTTGAGTACTTTATAAGAGCAATGGTAAAATATATAGCTGCATCCTACTTTGAAAAATTATTCTATAAATATAAAAACCATTAGACAATAATAGGTCTTGAGGTCTCTTGTATCTTTGTGAGGAAGGTCAAAATATTAGAAAAAAATTAGAAAAAAAATGACAAGTATCAGAGGAATAAAAACTCCTCTGCTTTGTTTACATAGCATCTGACTTATACCTTACTTATGTTACTGTATACCACCATTTGCTGTTTACAGTTAAAAAAAAAATAAAACAACACATCTCTGGGAGGAGGGGCAGCATTGTGATGCAATGGGTTAAGTCAGGATCTGCATTACTGGCATTCAACTGGAGTGCTAGTTTGAGTCCTGGCTGCTCAACTTCCAATCCAGCTCTCTGCTAATGTGCTGGGAAAGCAGTGGAAAAAGGCTTAAATACTTGGCCCCCTGCCACCCAAATAGAGACTGAAATGGAGTTCTAGGGCTGCTGGCTTTGGCATGGCCCATTCTGGTTGTTATAGCCATTTGGAAAATGAAACAACAGATGGAACATCTCTCTCTTTGTCTGTTCCATTCTCTTTGTATCTCTACCTTTCAAATAAATAATTAAATATTTTTAAAATCACATTTATGGGACAGAAAAATGGCAAATAAAAAGAATGATTACTATAAAAATGAGTTTATATGAATGCTACTAATTAGAATTCTGATATTAAACATTACATTACACTTGTGGTACAGTGAAAATGTATGTGTGTGTGTGTGTATATATATATATATAAACTCAAAATACAATTAAGTCCTGTAATGTCTAACTAATCATAAAATAGTATGCTCCATTGAATACATCTGTTGGGCTTCTTTTCTTAAATGCCTATCTAAATTTGTAATGTAATTTTTAAATGATTTATTTATTTATTTGAAAGAGTTACACAGAGAGAGAAGGCGAGGCAGAGAGAGAGAGAGAGAGAGAGCGGTCTTCCATCTGCTGGTTCACTCCGCAATTGGCTGCAACGGCCAGAGCTGAAGCCAGGAGCTTCTTCCGGGTCTCCCATGTGGACTTGGGCCATCTTCCACTGCTTTCCCAGGCCACAGCAGAGAGCTGGATTGGAAGTGGAGCAGCCGGGACTTGAACCAGCACCCATATGGGTTGCCGGCACAGCAGGCGATGGCTTTACCTGCTATACCACAGTGCCAGCCTCTGTAATATAATTTAATAAAATACTTTTATTCAACTATAATCATGCAGTTTTCTTCCTATGCTGAAATCCAAGTGAGAAATGATAGTGTCTCAGACTAGGAACTTGTCAATATATAAGAAAGTGTTGTACAGGTTTGTGATCTGTGTGATACACAGATGTAAGTCTGATTTGGCAGCTCATGACAAGAGCCTTGGGTGATTACTGACGTCATAAATAAGAGTGTCAATTGTTTAATCAACAACAGGAGTCACTGTGCACTTACTCCCCATTTAGGATCTCTGTTCTTAATGTGTTTTACTATGTGAATTAACAGTAAAACTAGTACTCAAAAGTACTTTATACTTTGTGTTTCTGTGTGGGTGCAAACTGTTGAAATCTTTACTTAGTATATACTGAATTGATCTTCTGTATATAAAGATAATTGAAAATGAATCTTGATGAAGAATGAGATGGGAGAGGGAGACCTCACTGTTATAGCCATTTGGAGAGTGAACAAGCAGATGGGGACCTGGGTATTTAAGTCATATGTAGGATTGAAGAGTAGTATCATATAAATGTTTCTATGAAAAAATCAATGATGTGATAGTTCCTGAGGAATCTCCTAGGGGTGCATAAATTTCATGGTGTAAAGAATTTAAAATTATTTCTGCACCTTAAATTCTCTTTTAATTCTCTTCTCTTGGATGCTTTGGGAGTAGCTTAAAGTTATTTTTGAAATAATTATACTTTACAACCATAAACATAGGGATTGTGATATAATGATTAATATTCCTGTTCTCTTTCTGAAACTGGCAACTTTTGAGATTTTACAGTTTTTAACAATATCATCATATTATCATATGTTGTAGTGTCATTAGTGTTGGGTCAGAGTGGACTTTTCTATAAATAGATTTAGGTTTTAAGTGAACCAAAAATGTGTGTGTTTGTGTGTAGGTATAGAAAGGTTTAGCACAGAAGCTGTTGCTAAGTAACTTGATAAAAACGGAAAAATAAAAAAAGACTTAGTATCTATTTTTACATCTAAAATAATTATTTTAGTATTTGTTTAATTAAAATCAGTGGAAATGTCTTTCTAGTCTGTATTCTTTGCATTACATTGACCCATTGACCTTTTAAACCTCCAAATTCTGTAATATTCCTAGATATACCTTAGAAAATAACAAGACCAGTATGGTTTGCATCGAGATTGTTTTAAATGTCTAGTCCTGTGTCTTACACACATTTATTAATTTATTGAATATCTACAAGGCATGCTTAGAATTTCATTAGCATTAAAATTTTTTTTTGACAGGCAGAGTTAGACAATGAGAGAGAGAGACAGAGAGAAGGGTCTTCCTTCCATTGGTGCACCCCCTAAATGGCTGCTACGGCCAGCGTGCTGCACCAATCCCAAGCCCGAAGCCAGGTGCTTCCTCCTGGTCTCCCAGGTGAGTGCAGGGCCCAAGCACTTGGGCCATCATCCACTGCCTTTTTGGGCCACAGCAGAGAGCTGGCCTGGAAGAGGGGCAACCGGGACAGAATCTGGCGCCCCAACTGGGACTAGAACCCAGGGGTGCCTGTGCCACAGGTGGAGGATTAGCCGAATGAGCCATGGTGCAGGACTTCATTAGCATTTTTAAAACATTCACTTCTTTGAAAGGCAGAGTCACAGGGAAGATGGAGAGGGGCAGGGGGAGGGGGAGGGGAAGGGAGAGACAGAGAGAGAGAGAGAGAGAGAGAGATTGATCTACCATCTGCTCCTTAACTGTCCAAATGGGTATAGCAGTGAGGTCTGGGCCAGGCTGAAGCCAGGACCTGAGAACTCCATCCAGATCTCCTACAAGGGTGGGAGGGACCTTTCTCTGCTGGACCATCTTCCGCTCGCTTCTCAGGTACGTTAATAAGAATGCTGGTTAGGAATCAGAGTATCCAGGACTAGAACTGAGACTCTAATATGGGATGCCGGCATCACAAGCTGTTGCTTAACGTGCTTTACCACAACACTGGCCCCAGGTGCATTAGCAGTTATTGAACTCTCACCCTGTGTCCTGGAACAGAACCTGCTCATATGTTCCTTTTGAGTTCCCAGCATGACATTTACTTTAGTGAGCAGTGTCTCCTTAAGTGGGAAACTTTCTTGACGAGATAATTATCTTAACAAGATATATTACCCAATAATTTTTTTTTTTTTGCTACTAGACAAAGATTAAATATTTTCGAATGTGGCACTGGTGATTATCTGTATTGTAGTATTGCTGACATTAGAGTTCTTTGCACACTATTTTTTGATTCCTAGAGGATTCAACTAACATTAATAATAACACTCCCTTCCTTCCCCCTTCCCCCATCTGTTCTGCATATATTCATAGAATTCTTGGCTCTGTTCAGAATTGACTTTTTCCAATTTCTTCTTCAGAATTTCTTTAACTTTCTACTTTTTTCTAGTGACTGTGAAACTCCCACTAGATTTACTTGGCTCAGAAGATTACTGAGCTTCGTAAGTCTGGCTACAGGAGAATGTTCCAAGTCTAATTTTGAAGGCTTGGTATTCAAGAAAGAGGAAAACCTCATATTTCCATTAAGGGCTTATGCATAACCATGGTTTTAGAAAGTTTTTGACATGTTATGATACTTAATTCTGAGAACGTTTGCCATTCTTGCCCTGCTGTAGTGTTACACTGCCTTTTTTTTTCTCTATAATTCTAGGAATTTTCAGGGCATTGAAGAGGACATGGTTCATAGATAGATCTTCTTTATTACTTTTTTGGATATTTAAATTGTAAAGATACCATTTTGGCAAGTGGTTCTAAACAGCATCAATGATTAGGATTTCCTCAGGGTGCTCTATGAACTTCCTTAAATTAATCCCAAATTTTTTTAGTATTCTTAAATTCAATAAATATTTACTGAACAGAGATTCTGCTAACCAGTTTTGTAGGTTGTTGGGATACATTATGAATGAAACAAAATTTCCAACTTTCACATAGCTTATAATGTTGCAGGTGATGGCAGGATGAAAACATAATTTATATGTAAATTTTATAATGTGCTTTTGTGTCATGGATTCCCAAGACCATCTCTAATCTCAGTAACTTGCTGGGAGGACTTCTAGGACTCAGCATTTAGTTGTACTCACAGCTAAGAATTAGCACACACAAAGATGCAGAACATGATCAATAAAAAGGCTAGGCACAAGGGACAAAGTCTGGGGAAGGCCAGGCATGCTCTTCTAGACTCCTTTCCTCATGAAGTCACCAAGGACACACTTAATGCTGTTAACAGTGGGGAGTGCCAAAATGTATGACATGACATATGTAACAGTGAAGTTAATTACAGACTCAGTACTCAAGGTTTTTAATGGGGGCTGGTTATGTAGCTGGTTATATGTGCCAAAGAAAATAGTCACTCAGTATAAATCAAATTGTTTGCACAAACACAGAGATATGGTGAACCACTTAGTTCAATTCTGGGAATCTCAAAACCCTCTCGGAATCCATGTTCCTAGACACCAGTTAAGAGCCAATAGTAGGCGTCTCAAAGGGTAGCAGCCAGGCTTGTTAGCTCTTCTGTGCACAGCTAGATAATGACAAGTGGTTTTTTTTTTTTTTTTAATTGGGAAATTTAAAGCAAGGAACAAAGAGTAATCATGCTGGAAAGGCATGGGGGTTAACATTTTAACTAACCTGATCAGAGTAAGCCTGACTGGGAAGGTAAGTTCTAAACAAAGCCATGCAAGTTAAAACAAAAAGTACGCCCCATGCCTGGAGATCAGCCAATGCAATTACCTTAATGTGAGAGCTTGTGGTTCATGGAGAAAGAGCAAGGAGGCCAGTGTAGCTGGAGCAGAGGACGTGGATATGACATCAGAGAGTTAAAGTTGGAGGAGGGGACTGCTGGCTCGTCTGTACTGGAATTTGTTAGTTCTTTGGTTTATATGTGCATGCATTTAACCAAGGAAAGATCAAGTAGTTTTCATTTCTTCAGGTTCTATGAGTCTCCAACATTTAATAACTGCAGACCTAAGGTAACTTCTTCATTTTATAAGTGGAGAACTAAACCCTAGAGAAGTCGTATTTCTTTCTTAATGTCACATGGTCTTCATTGAGCACCTGGGAGATAGGATGTAATCCTGGTTACTAATTCCACTACATTTTACTAAATTTAGTGTAGTTGATGATATAATAGATTCCAATATGCTTTAAGGTGTTTTGGGTACAATGTATCCAATTATTTCTTTTATTTAGAATTCAGAAGGTCTGGGATGTATAATTTCTAAGTGGGAGGCAAAAAAAAATAGTAAACACCCCCTACTTGATAGAGTATCTGATAACTCAATTAAATGTCTTCACATATTACATCTACACTTTCACCTGTAAAAATGTTTGTTTTCATTTCCTGTTGGCTTTCCAAGTTTTTCCCCTTTATGATTATATTTTAATAAAGGTTTATTAAGCTATCTTCTGATTTTAAAGGATTCAGCTGGAGTTTTCCACAAGGGCTATAGACATAAAATAAATCCAACTTTAAAGCTAATTTCTCTCATTGGGAATTGTAACTGATACATCAAGAAGGTCTATTTGAAAGGATTTGAAATATGGCCAAAGAGTACCTGGTGAACTCACTTCCAAAAAGCAATGTGTTCAACCTGAAATCTACAGATGATATAAGCTGTTTATAAAGTCAACAGATAATTGCTATCTAATTTTTTGTTTCAAAAGAAAATCAGTCTAAAAAAAGATTGACAGTTCTACAGAAATTTGCTGCTTTTAATTATAAAGAAATCAGTGTTGGATACAAATAAATCTGTGGTCTGTGTTTGCTAAAGATAAGATTTTGGTGACAGCTATGGAAGGCAATTCAATAATGCCTTTTTGTTGTTTTGAAAACCAAAACAAAAAGTAAAAGATATCCATTAGAATAAATTTTAAAAGGTTAAGTTCAGAGCTATTTAATTATTATGTGGATTTGAAAGTAAGGCATTAAAATATTCCATATTTTAGGGGGAAATCATGAAATACTTCCTCTGAGCATGAGGAGGTAAGATACAGCATATTTTATTTCACAGATTGGAAAATCTTCTGTTCATTAAGCAATATTTTTATGTTGCAGTCTTCTGGGCTGTTACTGTCAAATGCTTTGTGCTGTATAATCTCAGAGATGCAATCTATTACTATTAAAGAGATAAGATCAATACACTGCACAAAAAAACAAGGTCCTTAGGACTTTCTATCTTAGCTTTGGTTTCTTCCATATATTTGGAACTGTAAAAACCCTGCTTTTGTGTGGTAAGATAAACTTGGCTAAGATTTAACCATGTTTTAGAATCATTCTCTTTGTTCTAATGTCTTAGACAAAAATTATAATTCTTTTTGTTACTACAATGACATGTGATTAATGTGAAAATCTAAACTACATGAAAAAAAGACAGAACATCATTCCAAATTCCACTTTCCAGAAATAACCATTCTCAACATTTGAACATCTTTCCAGACGTCTCTCAGTGTGTCCATATTGTACAAAATATAGCTTCATATCATTTTAGGAAAAAGAGATCACAGTATGTGTAGCATTTTAAATACCAAGTATTAATTTATGTTTAATTAAATCCAATGAAAAATGAAATTTAAGTAAAATTCGAGCTGCTGTTGATGTTATTTGGATAAGTATTTCATTCCCACAGTGAAAAAAGCCATAAAAATCCCATTGTTACTGTTTTGAAAGTATAAATCAGTCTGAGTTTGAAATAAACATATTCAACTTTCAAAGAACTTCATTTGTTAGGAATCAATTTTAGTTGCTGTTAGTACACTGCAAAAGTGGTTGTAACCTAAATAAGGAATATTTACAAGTGATGTACAGGCATTTTGAGCATAAAGTAAGCATATATCCAGAAAGTAATATATTTGCTAGTGATTTTCAATGAAAGGTGAAAAAGTGACAGACATTCTAATAGAACCACTCCCATATCCCCTGATTTCTGATATATTATTCTCTATACATTGCCTTTGTTTCATTTTCTTTATGTTGTGTAGTCATAGTTATCTAAGTTATTTGACCCTTGGTATATATATTTTCTGCTTACCATTAGCCTTTTGCTATTATTACTCTACTCATATGTTATTACTGAGTTCTTTGCTGATTCTGTTCTTGGATGGATGGATTTTGTGGCCCAAGAACTTCTGAAGAAAACATTGCTAAGTGTTTTGTATGCTAAATTCTTAATAAACTTGTATTTGGCACTATCAAGGATAGTTTTGTTGCATAAAAATTCTTAGTATTTTTCCCTAATGCTAAGACATTATTAGATATGATTGTGTTCATTTCGTCAATGGATAGATTAGTAGATTGGGTGGTGGTAAATTTGCTGCCTACCAGTCAATCAATTGGCTCAAATAATCAACTCACAAAATTTTACTTGTAATATTTGTATGGGCTGATCAAGTCACTTAATATGTTATCCCTCTTAGTATTTTTTTTGTTTGTTCTACTTGATACTTTTGGTTGAATACTGTAATCAATACACAATTCTTCTTAAGTGTTGAACTTAACTGAAAAGTGATCACTGTTAAATATAAGAGTGGGAATAAGAGAGGGAAGAGATGTGCAATTCGGGACATGCTCAAGCTGACTTACCTCAAACAGTAGAGTTAGAAACATACCAGGGGATTCCAATTCAATCCCATCAAGGTGGCATGTACCAATGCCATCTCACTAGTCCCAGTGGTTAATTTCTGTTCACAATTGACCAAATTGATAGGACTAAGAACCAAAGAGATCACATAAACAAGACTAGTGTCTGCAAATACTAGCTGATAGAATAAAAAAGGGAGAGAATGATCCAACATGGGAAGTGAGATACACAGCAGACTCATAGAAGGGCAGATGTCCTAAACACCACTCTGGCCTCAGAATCAGCCCTTAAGGCATGCGGATCCAGCTGAAATGCCCATGAGAGTATCCAAGGCATGGAAAGTCAAGACACTCTGGGGAAAATAAAAAAAAACTAAATGAAAGATCTTCGCGAGTGAGATCCCAGTGGACCAGTGGAAAGAACGGGTCATCAAAGAAGGAGGTACTTTTCTCTGAAGGGAGGAGAGAACTTCCACTTTGACCATGGCCTTGTCTAAAAATGATCAGAGTCTGTGAACTCAGGGGGCTTCCATAGCCTTGGCAGCTCATGACAAGAGCCTAGGGTGGGTTGCCTCTGATTGGGAGGCAAGATGGCAGAATAGGAAGGGAGCACACTGATAGTCCGGGGAGAGACAGTTTAATAAAAGTGGAGATACTGCAGGTTCAAGGAAGAGTAGGGGAGGAAACATCAGAAGAAACTCTTCCGGAATGCGTGATTCACAGTGGACCTGCATGGAGAGCGTGGAAGCCCACAGTTCGGGACACCAGCGGCAGACTCAACACACCAGCGCTGGAACACAAGGTGAGCCGAACCTCAATAGCCCAAGACACCGGCAGGCAAGCGGAGAGAGGAGACTAGAGGGAACGACCCCCGGGGGGGAAAAGTTCACCAGGCTAACTGGAAGAGAGAGAGAGAAAAAAAAAGGTGACTGGTACAGACACGGGCTTCTCTCTCTCCACTCACCTCTCAAGGGCGAGCAAGACAAAGAGCAGGCGCCATCCTGGATATACGTCATAAGCAGAGCGACCTCAGGTCTGCGCCGGCCCTGAGCCTAGCAGAAAAACCTGACTCTGGGCGGGGCAAATTAACAGGAGATTAGGACCTAGTAAATTTGTGGTGCTACTGAACTGAGACTGTGAAAAAAGAGAAGGTGGGGGAGAGAACTCATGTAATTCACGTGAGTACTCTCCAGAGACGCTACAATTCCGTAACTTTGGCAACCCAGTGGGAGACTGAAGGAGAATTTGAGCCCACTCTGAGGGCCGAACAGATTCCCTGTGTGGTCCTTGGGAAAGAGCATCCGATCTCTGGCTCCTGTGGGTATATCATTTGCCTGCTACCTACCTCCAACTTCGTACAGCTGTGCAGAATTACTTCCCTTTTGAATCAAAAAAAGAAAGAAAGAAAGAGAGAGAGATCTACCACGCCTAACCTGGGAGTGTCACCTTTGGCACACCAAACAGAGCTCTCAGGCCACACCCATCTCAAGCCCTAAGGCTCCATCAAAAACAGACAGTCCACTTAATCTAGAGTCATAGTATAACAAGAAAAAGCACCACAGTGAAAAAACCAAATATCTCCAATATGCCAAATAACAAACGCAAAAACCGAGGTAATAAAAACAAGGAAGTCACCATGACGCCCCCAAATGAAAAAGACACCCCAATTCAAGATTATGAAGATGATGACATAGAAGAAATGCAAGAAGCAGATCTCAAAAAATTGATAAGAACATTAAGAAGTTCTCAAAAACAAATTCTTGAACTACAGAAATCCTTAATGGACAAGATAGAAAATCTCTCTCATGAAAATGAAATATTAAGGAGGAATCAAAATGAAACGAAACAACTAGTACAACTGGAAACTGTGATAGTGATGAGAAATCACAATGAAGAGAAGAATTCAATAGATCAAAAGAAAAACACAATAGAGAGCCTTACAAACAGAATGGGTGAAGCAGAAGAGAGAATATCAGACTTAGAAGACAGAGAACAGGAAAGGATACAGTCAGACCAAAGAAAAGAAGAGGAAATTAGAAATCTAAAGCATATTGTCAGGAATCTTCAGGATACTATTAAAAAACCCAACATCCGGGTTCTAGGAGTTCCTGAAGGCATGGAGAGGGAGAAAGGATTAGAAGGCCTTTTTAGTGAGATAGTAGCAGAAAATTTCCCAGGTTTGGAGAAGGACAGAGAAATCCTAGTACAGGAAGCTCATAGAACCCCCAGTAAACATGACCAAAAGAGATCCTCACCACAACACGTTGTAATTAAACTCTCCACAGTGAAACATAAAGAAAAGATCCTAAAATGTGCAAGAGAGAAACGTCATATTACTCTCAGAGGATCTCCAATCAGACTCACAGCTGACTTCTCATCAGAAACCCTACAAGCTAGGAGGGAATGGCGAGATATAGCCCAGGTACTAAGAGAGAAAAACTGCCAGCCCAGAATATTATATCCTGCAAAGCTATCATTTGTGAATGAAGGTGAAATAAAGACTTTTCATAGCAAACAGAAATTGAAAGAATTTGTCGCCACTCGTCCAGCCCTGCAAAAGATGCTTAAAGATGTGTTACACACAGAAACACAGAAACACGGTCATCAATATGAAAGAAGGTAAAGGAAGGAAACCGCACAGCAAAAGATCACAGGGAATTCAAAGCATATATTAGAACTTATCTTTGGCAAATGGCAGGGCAAAGTTACCACTTATCATTAGTCACATTGAATGTTAATGGCCTGAACTGTCCAGTTAAAAGACACCAATTGGCTGATTGGGTTAAGGAACAAAACCCATCTATTTGCTGCTTACAAGAAACATATCTTTCCAACAAAGATCCATACAGACTAAAAGTGAAAGGCTGGAAAAAGATATACCATGCCAACAGAAATGAAAAAAGAGTGGGCGTAGCCATCTTAATATCAGACAACATAAACTTTACCACAAAAACTGTTAAGAGAGACAAAGAGGGACACTATATAATGATTAAGGGATCAATACAACAAGAAGATATAACAATTATCAATGTATATGCACCTAACCACAGGGCACCAGTTTATCTAAAAGATTTGTTAAGGGACTTAAAGGGAGACTTAGACCCCAATACAATAGTGTGGGGAGCAATCCGGACTAGACTGAGTTACTGGAATTAAGACTTATTCTATGCATCTGCTCTCCCACAATATGGCGCTGGGAGAGAAGTAAACAGCTTCCGCACAGCTGCCTCCAGTTCAACTGATAAACTGTAGGACTTGCTCCTGATTGGAGGAGAGCAGCGTACTCGGCGTGTGGGCAGCCGAGTTGGGATTGGCGGAGGAGGACTATAAAGGAGGAGAGAGACGGCATGCACCAGGAACATCTATGGGGAACATCTAAGGGAACCTGTGCAGCCCCCGAGAAGAGCCGGCCGGCAGTGTGCCGCTCCCCTGCGGAAGTGGGGAATGCGGCCAGGGGGAACTGCCCTTCCACGGAGGTGGAAGGGATAGTAGCCAACCCGGGAAGAACCAGCAGCAAACCCGGGGAGGGCCGAGCAGACGAAAGAACAGCGCAGGGTCCTGTGTTGCTCCTCCACGAAGAGGGGGAGCGACAAATAGTACTGGGGGACTTCAATACTCCAGTCTCAGAAGTAGACAGATCAACAGGACAGAAGATCAACAAGGATACAGTAGATTTAAACAACACTATAGCCCAAATGGATCTAACAGATACATACAGAACTTTAAATCCTACAGCTAAAGATTTTACATTCTTCTCAGCAGTACATGGAACCTTCTCTAGGATTGACCACATACTAGGCCATAAAGCAAGTCTCAGCAAATTCAAAAGAATTAGAATCATACCATGCGTCTTCTCAGACCATAAAGGAATGAAGTTGGAAATTAGCAACTCAGGAATCCCTAGAGCATACACAAACACATGGAGATTGAACAACATGCTCCTGAATGAACAATGGGTCATAGAAGAAATTAAAAGAGAAATCAAAAATTTTCTGGAAGTAAATGAGGATAACAGCACAACATACCAAAACTTATGGGATGCAGCAAAAGCAGTGTTAAGAGGAAAGTTTATATCAATAGGTGCCTACATCAAGAAATTGGAAAGGCACCAAATAGATGAGCTTTCAATTCACCTCAAGGATCTAGAAAACCTACAGCAAACCAGACCCAAATCTAGTAGGAGAAGAGAAATAATTAAAATCAGAGAAGAAATCAACAGGATTGAATCAAGAAAAACATTACAAAAAATCAGCCAAACGAGGAGCCGGTTTTTTGAAAAAATAAACAAAATTCACACCCCATTGGCCCAACTAACTAAAAAAAGAAGAGAAAAGACCCAAATCAATAAAATCAGAGATGAAAAAGGAAATGTAACAACAAACACCACAGAAATAAAAAGAATCATCAGAAATTACTACAAGGACTTGTATGCCAGCAAACAGGGAAACCTATCAGAAATGGATAGATTCCTGGACACATGCAACCTACCTAAATTGAACCAGGCAGACATCGGAAACCTAAACAGACCCATAACTGAGACAGAGATTGAAATGGTAATAAAGGCCCTCCCAACAAAGAAAAGCCCAGGACCAGATGGATTCACTGCTGAATTCTATCAGACATTTAAAGAAGAACTGACTCCAATTCTTCTCAAACTATTCAGAACAATCAAAAAAGAGGGAGTCCTCCCCAATTCTTTCTATGAAGCCAGCATCACCTTAATTCCTAAGCCGGAAAAAGATGCAGCATTGAAAGAGAATTACAGACCAATATCCCTGATGAACATAGATGCAAAAATCCTCAATAAAATTCTCGCCAATAGAATGCAACAACACATCAGAAAGATCATCCACCCAGACCAAGTGGGATTTATCCCTGGTATGCAGGGATGGTTTCATGTGTGCAAAACAATCACTGTGATACACCACATTAACAGACTGCAGAAGAAAAACCATATGATTATCTCAATAGATGCCGAGAAAGCATTTGATAAAATACAACACCCGTTCATGATGAAAACTCTAAGCAAACTAGGTTTGGAAGGAACATCCCTCAATACAATCAAAGCAATCTATGAAAAACCCACAGCCAACATCCTATTGAATGCGGAAAAGCTGGAAGCATTTCCACTGAGATCTGGTACCAGACAGGGATGCCCACTCTCACCACTGCTATTCAATATAGTTCTGGACGTTCCAGCCAGAGCTATTAGGCAAGAAAAAGAAATTAATGGGATACAAATTGGGAAGGAAGAACTCAAACTATCCCTCTTTGCAGATGACATGATTCTTTATTTAGGGGACCCAAAGAACTCTACTAAGAGACTATTGGAACTCATAGAAGATTTTGGCAAAGTAGCAGGGTATAAAATCAATGCACAAAAATCAACAGCCTTTGTATACACAGACAATGCCATGGCTGAGGAAGAACTTCTAAGATCAATCCCATTCACAATAGCTACAAAAACAATCAAATACCTTGGAATAAACTTAACCAAGGACATTAAAGATCTCTACGATGAAAATTACAAAACCTTAAAGAAAGAAATAGAAGAGGATACCAAGAAATGGAAAAATCTTCCATGCTCATGGATTGGAAGAATCAATATCATCAAAATGTCCATTCTCCCAAAAGCAATTTATAGATTCAATGCAATACCAATCAAGATACCGAAGACCTTCTTCTCAGATCAGGAAAAAATGGTGCTGAAATTTATATGGAGGCACAAGAGACCTCGAATAGCTAAAGCAATCTTGTACAACAAAAACAAAGCCAGAGGCGTCACAATACCAGATTTCAGGACATACTACAGGGCAGTTGTAATCAAAACAGCATGGTACTGGTACAGAAACAGATGGATAGACCAATGGAACAGAATTGAAACACCAGAAATCAACCCAAACATCTACAGCCAACTTATATTTGACCAAGGATCTAAAACCAATTCCTGGAGCAAGGACAGTCTATTCAATAAATGGTGCTGGGAAAACTGGATTTCCACGTGCAGAATCATGAAGCAAGACCCCCACCTTACACCTTACACAAAAATCCACTCAACATGGATTAAAGACCTAAATCTATGACCTGACACCATAAAGTTATTAGAGAACATTGGAGAAACCCTTCAAGATATTGGCACAGGCAAAGAATTTCTGGAAAAGACCCGGGAGGCACAGGCAGTCAAAGCCAAAATCAACTATTGGGATTGCATCAAATTGAGAAGTTTCTGTACTGCAAAATAAACAGTCAGGTGAGTGAAGAGACAACCGACAGAATGGGAAAAAATATTTGCAAACTATGTAACACATAAAGGGTTAATAACCAGAATCTACAAAGAGATCAAGAAACTCCACAAAAACAAAACCAACAACCCACTTAAGAGATGGGCCAAGGACCTCAATAGACATTTTTCAAAAGAGGAAATCCAAATGGCCAACAGGCACATGAAAAAATGTTCAAGGTCACTAGCAATCAGGGAAATGCAAATCAAAACCACAATGAGGTTTCACCTCACCCCGGTTAGAATGGCTCACATACAGAAATCTACCAACAACAGATGCTGGAGAGGATGTGGGGAAAAAGGGACACTAACCCACTGTTGGTGGGAATGCAAACTGGTCAAGCCACTATGGAAGTCAGTCTGGAGATTCCTCAGAAACCT